>NC_142010.1:185691665-186891665 GCF_049901735.1 Notechis scutatus | reverse complement strand
AGTGAGTCGAGGAATTTACAGCTGGATCGTGGGTGATTCGCTCCACATCCTGCACAAGGTCGAAGTGAGCGTTGTGTGAACTGGTCTCGTTCTGCTCGGAGTCGGTTGACCTCTTCCTCATCACTTTCTGATGGGGATTCTAGGTCTTCATGGTGAGTCGATACCGGTGTCTCTCTGAGCGAGGCAAGGTATCATTGGCGAGTTGATGTAGCGGTGCGCTGGTGCGGCGTATTTGGGCTGCCGACTTCTTGGTTGCCTCTGCTGCAGTGGCTTTTTAAGGGCATCGGTGAGGCTGATGTCCCCTTAGCCATGATTTTGCTCTGGATCGTGCAGTCTTCTAGGCCCAGAACTAGGCGGTCTCGGAGGGCTTCTTCTAAGTTAGAGAATCCGCAGAGGCCTCCAAGGTTGCGGAGGTCTGCGACGTAGTTGGCAATGCTTTCGCCTTTCCGCTGGACCCTCTGGTAATATTCGTGCCTTCTGACTAAGGTTGGCACGGTGGGCGCGTAGTGGCCCATAGCAAAGGCTCGAGGACGTCCCAGTCCATCGCTTTTACTTCGGCTGGCTTGGCAAGTGATTTTGCCATTTTAAACACGGTAGGCCCGCAGTGGGTTAGAAATACAGCTCTTTTTTGCTGGCTGTTGCATCTTTCAAGTTGTTGGTCTCCAGAAACATCTGGAACCTATCCATGTACGACTCCCAGTCTTCAGTTTCTGGGTCGAATGGAGCGGGCGGTACGGCACCGCTGGCCATGTTGCCGTTGATAGTGCGTGTTCGACCACGTGCTCTGTTGGTTGCTCTCTGTAGATCAGTCAGCTCTTCGGTCTCCGTATCCCACCTTCGCCGCCAGTGTTAAGTTTGGAGAATAATGGAGACCAGACATCTGACCAGTGACTTCAACTCTTTAATAACAGTAGATAGAACAGAACAGAGCAAGGCTATGGGCAGCAGCAACCCTTTTATAGGGTTGGCTGCTACCTTATTAACCAATAATATGTGCAACAAGTTCAACTAATACCCAATAAGAAGTGTCCTAATATTGGCCAATCAGGGACTTGTTATGGACCAATCCTTGTTCGTTGTTTAAGGACCAATCAGGTGTGCAGGCTTTCAAAACCCGCTTTGTATTTGGGCTTAGTTACTTTTTATTGATTCACAACACCAGCAGTCTTAATAAACAGATGCCAAAAGGCTAAGAAAGGAGAGTTTTCTGGAATGGGGGGGAGGGGGGAATGGGGGTGGGACTAGAAGAAAACCTTAATCTTAACATGAATTCAGAGATTAAACCAATCAGGAAGGCCAGCCAGAGAATTCAAGTGAAGTGTTCATAAACAGAAGAGAATCAACCATGCTGCTTTAAAAGTAGTAAATTAATATGTGTATTTCTTCATCTTCTCTTCCAGAGCTACTGTTGTAATGACCAATGTTTCACTGAAAGACATGTTAGAAGAAAAAAGAAGAACAGAGAAGAATGATTCCCTTTGAAGACAGCAGAAAATACATAGTCAAAGTGGTGTCTGAGAGGACAAGGAATGAGGTACAAAAGAAATAACCATCAAAAGAAACTCATTTAAGTTTGCTAACGTTTTTTAAATCCAAAATTAAAGTTCAGTTCTGCTGAAACTGTGAGGAAAACTGTGAGCAACTATGTTGTAAACTGTATTAAGGGAAAGCACACACACACACACACACACACACACACACAAAACCCCACATATGGAATATAAGTATTACCAGTACAAGCACTGAATAGAAAAATAATTTTAAAGAAAGTACAGCACCTTCATCTCTGAATTTATAAAGATAGGAACTGCAAAAAAATAATAATATTATAGCTGTATACATAACTTAAGCTAAACCTTAATACAGTTTATTGATTTTGTCTAAATGCAATATCCTTTGTTGTTGTTTATTGTTAATGTAAAAATGACAAATTTAACCAACCACTGTTTAAACTACTGATTTAACACTGTGTGTTTGGCCATTGGCTATAAATATATGTACACACAATGCTAAATGTGGTTAGCAAATAATAGTACTGGATCCTCTATAGCCACAATTGGTAAGTTCCCACATCACACTAAAACCAAAATCAACAAACCGCTTTATGGCTTAGCTTTATGCTATCCTAATACTGAATTCAAAAACTATTGAATTCTTGGTAAACCAAACTTAAGTTTATAAACCTGGAAGCCTTTGGTTAAACATAATCACTAATTTATCTAAATTACATTTCATATGAGAACAGTTATGATAGCATTGCTTTATTATGTAACCTGTATATTTCTTAGAAGTTAAATCAGCTTCTTCTTTTTTTTTTTACTAGAAGAGGTTTTTTCACTCTTCTGATTTTATTCCACAGCCACAAAAAAACTTTTTACTAAGCATTTTCTGGTGGAGAGGTGGGAGAAACAGAGCATTTACTCTTGCTCTTACACTTTTATGTCTTCTTGTCTCATGTGAATTATTAACTGACAAAATTTTAAGTATTCAACATTACAATTTATAGAAAGAATTTTATTTACGTGGGAACATAAAAAAATATTACCAATTACCGAGTCTTCTGAATGCTTAATCGTGCAGCTGAGTGGAACTTTTTCTTTTTTTCAGGAGATATGTCCACAACCTTTTAGCCATCATGACAAGTTCCTTGGGAACTAAGCATTTAATTTTTGCGACCTTGTTCCCAAACATCTAATCTTGCTCTGTGTGCACTCTGCTACTTCCTGTTATCCAAGTGAAATTCAGGCGTGGAAGCCAGAGAAGCTAAAACTGAATCTTTTAAATATTTACTCACTGGTTTGTACTTGCCAGGACATGTTATAGTTCTAAAGTCAATTTTATCCTCCAGTGTCTGGCAGACAATTTGGGCAGCCTTTACAGAGAGCTGCAGGATGCCTCCAACTTCTTTCAAAAGAAGTCATTCCTTGATCATAAGCGCATTAAGCCAGACAGCTTTTCCTTCTCGTTTGGCATATCAGCAAATCACATAGACCTGATTTATTGACAGCTCACTTAGTACACTCCATGGGTTACTTGCAGACAAAGACAACAGGTGGAAAAGAGAGTGAAGTTGTGTTGAAACACTTCAGCAGCACTTTCAGAATGAGAAGAAATGGGTTATTACAGTGATGGGAATAAAAAAAAATCACTACCGGTTCTGTGGGCATGGCTTGGTGGGCGTGGCAGGGGAGGGATACTGTAAAATCTCCAGTCAAAGGTAGGATTTGCTGGTTCTCCGAACTACTCAAAATTTCCTCTACCAGTTCTCCAGAACTGGTCAGAACCTGCTGAATACCACCTCTGGGTTATTAAAGATCAACAAAAATTGCAATAGCAATGGCACTTAGATTTATATACCATCCCCTAGTGCTTTGCAGCACCCTTTGGGAAGTTTACAACATCAGCATATTACTCCAATCTGTGTCCACATTTTACTGACCTTGGAATGATGGAAGGCTGACTCAACCTGGAACCCTATCAGGATTGAACTCCAAGCTGTAGGCTGAATTCACCCGCAGTACTTCTATTCCAATCACTGTGCCACCAGGTCTCCTTAAATTCCTTTAAAATGGATGCTGTAAGAACTTCCAAACATGTAAATTTACTCTGGCTAAAATGGTTAGCAGTTTGTGATTATGGAATTTGTAACTCAGTATCTTGGAACTCAAAACTGGAAACTGATAGTGGATTACACAGTTTATAGATGGCCATTGTTAACTAGATTTAGTCAGTAGGCTGAGCTCAGTCAAGCCGAACAATACGTTATGACTTAGCGTGATAGTTAGATTCTACAAATTGCTGTGTGTCTTAACAGTGTAAACTTTTTGGTGTCAATTGTTTCACTAACTGCTATATCACTACTTTAAGTATGTATTGTAGTCAAAGTGACTATAATCTTACCATGATTGAAGTATATCAGAAATATGGAATATATAAGAAGGATATCCTCTATCCTGATCAGCTGGTGGCCCCCAAGCTTTTGGGAACCAGGGAACGGTTCCATGGAAAGAGGTTTTTCTGTGGACTGAAGCGGGCATGAATTCACACGCTACCTGCATTCGCTTGCTTGTGCAGCCCAGTTGTTGGCATGTCCACAGTCCATAGATTGGGGAATGGGGACCCCTGAGCTAAAAGTAGTCCTCAACTTATAGTCACAGTTGAGACAAGAATTTCCATTGCTAAGCAAAGCAGTTGTTAAATGAGTTGCATCCAGTTTTATGAATTTATTTATTTTTTTGCCATGGAACATTAAGTGAATCCAGCTTCTCCCATTGACTTTGCTTTGCAGAACCCAGCTGGGAAGATAGCAAATGGCAATCAAAGGACCAGCTTAAAAGAACTAAGAATTTAGACCCACTTAGAAGGGCAAATAAGGCCTGGAGATTAAAAAAAAAATATGAAAAACAGTTGCAGGAATCAGGTATGGCGAGTCTAGAGAAAAGTAAGGCTAGTCGTGACATGATAGCAGTATTCGACTATTTGAGGGGCTGCCACAAAAAAAGAGGGGGGTCAACTTATTTTCCAAAGCACCAGAAGGCAAGACAAGAAACAATGGATGGAAACTAATCAAGGAGAGAAGCAACATGGAATTAAGGAGAAACTGCCTAACAGTGATGACAATTAACTATTGGAACAGATTGACTTCAGAAGTTGTAGGGGCTTCATCACTGGAGGTTTTTAAGAAAACATTGGACAGTCACCTGCCTGAAATGGTATAGGGTCTCCTGCTTGAGCAGGGAGTTGGAAAAGAGGACCTCCAAGGTCCCTTCCAGCTTTATTCTGATTGATTGATTGACCACAGGATGCTGCAATCATCATAAGTGTCAGTTGTCAAGAGTCTGAATGCTGATCATGTGATCATAAGGGAGGCTGCACCAATTGTAAGTGTGAAGACCTTTCATAAGTCAGTGTCATTGTAACTTCAGGCACAAAAGAAAGGGTGATAAGTTGAGGACTACTTGTACATTCTCATGCACTTATTTCATGCTGCATACTTGATTTCTTGATACTACATATAGCTTGGTCAATGGAAGGTGATACAGTAAAGGAAAACAGAATGGCATGTTAAATGTGGTTGGCAGGCATTCGGCAAGCTAAGCATAATTTTCAAGAACTATGCCCCCCACCCATGTTTCAAGAAAAAAGTTTTTGATCTATGTGGTACCTATTCTAACATATGCCGGTGAAACATGGACACTAACCTCACAATCTATAAAAAAAAACTATGAGTGGTGCAAAGAACCATGGAAAGATGGCATTGTGAGACAAGATAGAAAGACCCACACATGGATTAGAGAACAAACAAAAGTATACGATATCATCAAGAGAGGAAAAGAATTGAAATGGAAATGGGCTGGCCAGGAAGAAGAAGAAGAAGAAGAAGAAGAAGAAGAAGAAGAAGAAGAAGAAGAAGAAGAAGAAGAAGAAGAAGAAGAAGAAGAAGAAGAAGAAGAAGAAGAAGAAGAAGAAGAAGAAGAAGAAGAAGAAGAAGAAGAGGAGGAGGAGGAGGAGGAGGAGGAGGAGGAGGAGGAGGAGGAGGAGGAGGAGGAGGAGGAGGAGGAGGAGGAGGAGGAGGAGGAGGACAACAACAACAACAAAAACAACAGCAACAACAAAAACAACAACAGCAACAACAAAAACAACAGCAACAACAACAACTGTGGCAGGTGGACCAAGGCAGTCATAGGATGAATCCCACTTGATAAAAAGCGTCCACAAAAAAGACCTAAAACAAGATGGATCAATGACATCAGCAAGTATTGCGGGCCCAATTGGCAAGAAAAAGCTCAGGGCCATATAGGTTGGAAACACATGGAAGAGGCCTTCATCCTGCAGTGGATAGACAAAATGTGATGATGACTTGATTTCAGAATAGGGAGCTAATCTCATTATAGAATCCTTCCTTATACAACATATCTTTTCAACATATCTTTTCAACATATCTTCATATGTTTTCTTATTTTGATATTCTGTTTTACGTTTGCAGTTATTTATTCCTTTATTAATGTGAGAAAGGATTGTTGGATATATCATTTTTTAAAAACTTTAGTTAGTTATATGGAAACTATTTATTACTTTGCTTGTGCTTTATATGAATCAAACATTACTCTTGGTTCTTTTCTTACTTTCTGTGGCCTATCATTTGGAATATTTCAGTTCATGGACGGAGATTTTATCCTAGATTTTATTACTACTTTCCTGGTTACATCAGTTTGAAATATAGTTAATCTACCGCTTTGAAACTAAGCATGGTAACAATAAAAATATATATCTTCTTTTGAAGAAAGAATCCAATAGCATTCTGTATTTATGGATAATTTTCTATTTATTACTTTCTGTAAGAGTGGCTACACGTAAGGCATATAACCTGAGCTAATTAGCAAGCGAAAAAAGCTTTAAAAGGATAAAACATTAAATCTCTTTTCCCAGTTAAAATGTTCTCCCTTTATTAAGACTGCTAAAAAAAATGCTGTAGTTATTTATAAGAATTATTTCTGTAGTCCTGCTATCTGCAGAAATTGTTATAAGAGTAACTAACCAGAACACAGAAAATGGCTACCAGTAGAAAACAGTTTTTTTCCCTAGCCCAGTGCAGTCTTCTAAAACTACATCTCTGGGGAACAAGATAGGTCCAATTATTTGTTGTCACATAGCAACACAGGGTTCATTTATCAAATGGAATCTTAACAATCTTTAAAGACAGAGTTTCATCAAATATTTCCTCAAGGGTGCCTTAGAAACACAACACACAATAGATATTTCAGATTTGTAAGAGCAAAGAACAAACAATTAATTTTGCAAATCTGGGGTGACTTTATGGTGGCCTCTGCCCCCTTAGAAATCAGGTTACATGGCAGAGGTGATATTTTTGAATAGTTCAGAGAACCGGCAAATACCACCTCTGACTGGCCCCGCCCCCAACTATTCTCCGCCTCCTGAGTCCCAGCTGATCGGCTGGGTCTTCTTTTGTTGCCCTGCACAGGAGAATGGAGCTGGAAAGCAGGTTAGTGGGGTGGGGAGGGAATGGGATTTTTGCAGTAACCTTCCCCCAGGAGTGGGGAGGGAATGGTGATTTTGCAGTATCCTTTCCCTGCACCACCCACCAAGCCACGCCCACCACGCTCACCAAGCCATGCCCACAGAACCAGTAGTAAAAAAAATTGAATTCCACCACTGTTACATGGGTCTGAAAAAGATTGTCCAGTTTCAATCAAGATACATTAGGATACTTCTGCACGGTTTCCTTGCAGGAAAATAGAAGTAATTTAAGTTATCAGAAACTTATTTACAGGTGTTCCTTGACTTACGGCCACAATTGAACCTAAGATTTCGGTTAGTAAGTAAGGCTTAGTAACAAATGAGTTTTGCTCCATTTTACAATCTTTCTTACCACAGTTGTTATGTGAACAATGCAGTTATTAAGTTAGTAACATGGTTGTTATATGAACCTGGCTTTCCCATTGTCAGAAGATTGCAAAAGGTGATCACATGACCCCAGGACATTGCAACCATCATAAATACATGCCAATACAATTGCCAAACATCCAAATTTTGATGCTGAAATGGTCATAAGAGTGAAAAATAGTCATAAGTCATTTTTTTCAATACTGTTGTAATTTCGAACAGCCCCTAAACCAGGGGTGTCAAACTCACGGCATCATGGCAGCATCATGTGATGTATCAGGACTTTTTTCCCACAGGCCACAAGTTTGACATCCCTGCCCTAAACAATTGGTTGTACGTTAAAGACTACCTATACTTGCAGGAAAATAGGCAGAAGTAGATTATAATTTATAAGAAGCACATTTACTTGTTGGTTTAATATTCCATTTTATTTGTTTTTATCTTAATTTCAACATCTATTTTTCATCTATGAGATAATGCCAAGCACACACATTTCACAGACACAATTAAGAACAGACCCCACACTTACAGGAAAATTTAAGCTGCTTCTGTCCATGGCAAGAAGGTAAAACTACACAGGTCTTAGTCAGAAATTGTGGTTTGAGTAGAATCCATACCTTCTACAAAATAATGGGGTCTTTCCTCGAATGCTCCCCAGTGTCTGACAATTTTAAATTTCTTCCTCCAACATTAGCTTCTATTCTTAATAATTCCAAGAAACACCATATTACAGTATAGGCTTTTTCCCTTCTCATTTTGCATCTCAAAAATAATTGTCAAAGAACAGATGTGTAGCATTCTCTTTGTGAAAGAAGTCCAAATACATTCCAGAACAGAAAGCAGGCCATTTTAATATAAGCAGCATTTCAGGTATTACTTTCCCTTGTTCTGTCAAAGATACAGCCTATCTCTTTCCATCTCTGATTTCAGCTTTAAAACGTAATTAACATATATGCAAAAAAAAATCTTATAACCATTATAGAGGCATTCATAAAATGTAATTGCTTTCATGTCAGCAGTCCTGAAAGTCCAGCCTCTTGCTTCTTTCTGGACTGTAAAAAATGCTGAGCTATGCCCATATACAAGCGCAAAAGAAAATTACAAAGATACAGATCATTTGCAGATCTTAGCCCAAACTGACTTTGAACATTACTAAATATAAAAAAATTTGCGTGGAATTTTACTACCAGGACTTCTTTACTGCAAGTGATGTTTTCTCAAAGCCAGCTTCATTATTTTTATTATGAGACCTAATAAATTTTGTTGTGCATTCTATAGTGCTGCATAGCATCTAAACTTACCTGCAAAAATATATTTCCTTTCTTTCTTCTCAGCAGAATAAAAACCAAAACATTACAAGTAATCTTCAACTTATGACTACAATGGATCCCAAAATTTTCTATTGCTAAGCATGAGAGGTGTTAAGTGAATTTTGCCCCATATTTTGACTTTTCTTGCCACAGTTGTTAATAGCAGTATCAAAAGCACTCAGGTTTATATACTGCTTCACAGTGCTTTACAGACCACTCTAAGCAGTTTACAGAGGCAGCATCTTGCCCCCAACAATCTGGGGACCTCATTTTACTGACCTCAGAAAGATGGAAGGCTGAGTCAACCTTGAACCAGTCAGGATCGAACTCCTGACTGTGGTCAAAGTTTGCCTCCAATATTGCATTCTATCCACTGCGCCATCGGGGCTCAGGGTTAAGTGAATCACTGCCGTTATTAAATTAATAACATGGCTGTTAAGTGAATCTGGCTTCCCCATTGACTTTGCTTGTCAGAAGTTCGCAAAAGGTGATCACATGACCCTAGGACACTGCCACCGTCATAAACGGGAAAAATTGTCCTGTCACTTTTTTCAGTGCCATTGTAACTTCAAACCAAATGAATGGGTGTAAGTCGAAGACTAGCTTGCAGGCTAAAATATTATTGACATAAGAATGCAGACAAAGCAACCATCAAAGAATCCCAATGGTATTTTTTCAAAAGGCAATTGGACTTTCTGGTTTGGGGGGGGTTTTTTGGGGGGGGAGGGAGACTTTTGCTTCTCGTCCAAGAAGCTTCTTTCATATACAGTACTAATTTCCTGAGTCTTAAGTCAGTCTGTTGCAGGTTTTTCTTTTTTTTGAAACCACATCCAATCAGACTCAAGGCAGAGACAAATCCACCTAGTCCAGTGTCCAGGGTTTTTGTATCTCTCTTGAGTCTGTGTCTTACATGTGGTTTCAAAAAGAATCCACTATAACACACCCACCCTGCTGCTAGTTTGCATCTCTCCCAGCTGACCATCAGGCCAGAAGTACCGTCCTTCCAGATCTATTGAGAATGTATCAGTCACTGCCGCTGTAACAAACATAAAATATAGCCTGTTAATCAAAAACAGCCCAAAGCAGTATGTTAATTTTAACTGCATATAGTCTACAACACTGTTTCACAGGCTCAGCGGTTTTCAAACACGTGGACTTCAACTCAGCATGTTCCCCCAGCGAGCATGTTGAAGTCTATATATCTTAAATCTGCTGAGGTTGAAAAACACTGGTCTACAGTGGCTTAAAATGCCGTACCTTCACAGCACTATGCAGGAGTTGTTGAACGGTGTAAAACTTGTGATTCTGGCACAACAATGGTTGAATGACTCTAGAAGACGTTGCAAGTTACCCGTGAGGAAAATACTTTTTGTCTCCTTCTTGGAACCAAACTTGATACTTACAACGGGATTCATGAATGACAGGCACAGAAGGAGCATGCAAAAGGTTGCTCCACAATGAGGAGATACTCCTTCCCACGGATGACCCCCAACGATCTCCTTTCATAGCATCATGTAGTCAACACTGAGGTGATTTAAACTCCATCTTCTTTACTATTATTTTGACAGAAGAGAACGTTTGTAGCTCAGGATTGAATTGTGGGGTCCTTGGTGCTCTTTGATCTTGCAGAAATTTCATTACCAAATTAGATAATATCATCAGTGAATCATACATGCACTGGATGATGTTACCTAGTTTGGTAATGAAATTTCTGCAAGAAAACAACCTTAGAAAGCACCAAACATCCCATGCTTACTATTATTTTGGTCCAGCAATGGCTTGTGGGGGGAGGGGAGGATGATAGATAGTTACAGTAAAATACTAGTGGGGAAATGACCTTAGAGTTTGTAGTAGGAGCAAAGATTTCTTCAAATAGCAGGTCATTTATGGCTGTTAACCTGAGCAAAGGTAAAGCAAAGAGGAAGAAAGAGGTGCAAAGAAAGAAGCAGGAAAGAGGGGAATATGAAAGCAGTGCCTTCTCAGGCATTTCACTTTTCAAAGGCAGAGCAAGGGCAAAAAGCTTCCTGTAAAAGAGAAAATTATTTTGCAAAGATCTGCATGTAGAAAAAGTCAAGTTAATTATTCAAAGCAGAGGCCTACAAATTCCCACAATTTAGTCATTCTAATCTGACATATTCAGGCCCAGTGAACTGCTTCTTATCACTAAGACTTTGATAATTGGCTTAGACATATCAAATAAACTTTCTGGAGAATTCAGCAGTAAGCAGGTATGACATCCTAATAGGAGTTTTATTAGGCATTTCTCTATGCAGTAATGTGTTAGCAATCAGTGTGACATTTTCTGCTCCGGGGGATTTTGGCCTTGCTCTTTTTTTTCTTTTTCTTTCTTTCTTTTTTTCCTTGGCTGAAAAAGAAATGTATTTACAGCCCAAGATCTAATCCAACTCACCACTATTTACTCAAGTTTCTGAAGGAAGAGGCCTCTCAAAATTAATGAAAAGTGATGCATACATCATAAAAGAAAATGCAGTATCTTCAGTCAGGCATAACTGACAGCAATAATTGCTTCTGATTCTATAGATAGAGAAGACATTTAGACTTGGTCCTTCATTCCCTCCATTGGGATTGAAATAAAGAGACTGGAATAAATCAAAGGCTTCCCACTGAGCATCCCCATCCTTAACTTTAACTGATGAAGCAACTTTGCCATCCTTGTCTATGGAGATTCTCAGTCATCCAGGCCTTGGTTGTCCCTTTCAAAAGGCAACCAGATTTTGTTTTGCCTTTGTTTTTCTTGTGTTGTAAACACAGTCCTTTCAGCAATTCCGAAAAGGTCCCACATCTATTTGCACTATTCAAAAAACCCCGAGGTCACAGATAAACCTCCCTGTGGCCTCAGTGACTCTCAGAGAGAGTGCTAATAACCAGATGACTGCAAGGAATATAAATTCTTCCATTCTCCACCATTCAGTCAGAACTGAAGAAGTGAAACATCTTCAAGGAAAAAGACCAATTACCTTTTGGAAAAAAAAAAAAAAACATCTTTGGCACTTTCCATCTTTGATTGTCTCCCTATAGTATTTTGCCCCTTTGCCGAAAAGTCTATGGTAGAGTCTGGCATTCAGTGGCCTTGAAGTTCTCTTAGCCTCGCCTGGCCTGTGGGTCTCTCGTTCATTCTTTATCCGCTCATGTTACAAAATATGAATGAAAGAAACAGAACATAACAAGGGCTATCAAGTCTAGGCTACAAAGGTCTGGAAACCTACTATATTAAAACCCACAGATTTGTTTTATTTTGTTTTGCTACATCCAGCAGCCATCTTGATTTTGGCACCTAGAGCTGGGAGTTCTACATTTCAAAAGCACCTATTTTTTTTCTTGGAAAAAATTCATCTCAACTATTAGCTAATAATATTATTTTATTCATATTTTTATTTCCTTAATAAAACCCCCAAAGTTTCACATACCCCAAAGAATCGCATACACTGAATGTGTGTCAAAAATACATGTGATTAACGTCTGAACACAAGACATAGAACAACAATCAGGAAATCACAGATAAAATACAGATAAAATACAGAGAATATGAAGCTCCAACTGCAACAGTTTTTCACAAATTCTGAAATGGTTGTAGAGATAAGGCTTCAAGACTCACAAAAAAGTGCTGAGGAGGATTGCCTTACTATCTATATTAAACTATTATGTTGATTTAAACACATATCAATGATACAGAAACTATTTGTAGTACCGCAAGATCCAAAAAAACCTGAAGTTAAAAAAATATTATCTGAGAAATTGTTTATCGAAATTATACCCTTTCTTTTCCCCTTCAATACATCAAGAATGACACAAAACAAAAACCAAGTTGACAATATAGGTAGTTCTTCAGTAAAGAAAACGCCAGAGAATCAGTTGTCCCCATGCATGCAGTAACTAACACAAACAAGAAGTTGGATTGAAGCTTGACACTTACCACCATTTTACCTTGTGTACTAAGATAGTGCTGGGATGCGATTTACAGTATTTTTCACAGTGTAAATAAAGATCAGGGTAACTCGTATTCATATCAAACTGTACCTCTCCTATTAGCATGGCTAATTCTGATTTTACAAATTCACTGTTCCTCATAGGTTTTGTTATTAAATCCATGGATGAATTCTGTCTAGCCATGCCCATTATTTTGGAATCATACCTACCAGCTCTCAGTACAATAGGGCTACAATCTTAAATCATATTATTATTTTCTTAACAATCATATAAGACTATCAGAATTTCAAAAATCTACAGAACCACTAATATATCAGCAAAGAATCATTGACCCTCCAAGCAAATAAAGTGAAAGGGGAGAATCTTAACATTTAGTCTAGACCAGGGGTCTCAAACTCAATTTACCTGGGGGCCGCTGGAGGCAGAGTCTGCGTGAGGCTGGGCCGCATAAGGGATTTCACAAAAAACGTTGTTAAAAAAATATCCTCAAATGTCATCAACAGTTAATGATTTCTCCAATATATGAACTGTCCTGAACACATGAATGGAACATTGAATGAAGATCATGAACAGTTCCTCAGAACATGGCTTCTCCAGCTTACTCCTTGCTGCCAGAGACTTGACAACACTTCCTCTCACATATCTGAGCCACATTTGGCTTGAGAGAGGAGGCACTTGAGACCCTCAGTATGGCTTGAAGATGATCATCAGTAAGTCTGGACCTGTACTTGAACTTGTTAAAGTTCAGGATGGAGAAGAAGCCACGACGAGGAACGGTGGGCGGGACTTCCTTCAGAGGTCCATTCCCCCTGCGGGCCGCACTAATATTATACTTTCATATCACGGTGGGGGCCACAGGATATCGTCCTGCGGGCTGCAATTGGCCCGCGGGCCGCGAGTTTGAGACCCCTGGTCTAGACAGATTCTTTAGCCTATAATACAGTCCTGAACCACAAACCCAAACCTGATTCATGTGTCATCCAGTCTATATGTACATTCTTTTCTGGTACTCGGAAATTAGGTAGATGATAGAAAGAAAGAAAGAAAGAAAGAAAGAAAGAAAGAAAGAAAGAAAGAAAGAAAGAAAGAAAGAAAGAAAGAAAGAAAGAAAGAAAGAAAGAAAGAAAGAAAGAAAGAAAGAAAGAAAGAAAGAAAGAAGGAAGGAAGGAAGGAAGGAAGGAAGGAAGGAAGGAAGGAAGGAAGGAAGGAAGGAAGGAAGGAAGGAGAGAGAGATGCCTAAAATCCAGGTTGCTGTTATAATGGCTACTTAGAGAGCTGAAAGATCAAAAATACACCCAAGAGGAATAACCTTTCCTTGAATGTTGTTTATTTCCACCCAATTCCCAAGAACTATATCAGAAAGCTTGGAGCGAACCTTTCCCCATCTGTAAGATTGCAGCTTAGCATTAACATTTCTTATTAAGAAGAAAGACTTATTGAAATCAAGATTCCTTGTTTTTGTTTTACTGAATGAACAGGATCAGAATATACGAGTTACTTCCTCACTTACGGTCCTGGAGTAATGGAAGGCAACAGTCACCAGCTCTTAATCTGGAGACCAGTCTGAGCAGTGAATAAATTGTGTTTCGCATGTTAATTTGCTTTATGTCAAAGCAGTTGATTACCATTGTGTTTGTGTTTCTAGAGCTGACGTTTTAAGAAGGCAGATATTGAATCTCTGTGACTGCACTTTTGACCAAAGAGATAAAAGATAATCCACGGCTAAATAATTTGGCTCTTCCGATAAAAATCACCATTTAAGTATGCTGTAGGGAAAAGGAGCAGTCAGCCCTGTCCTTAAAAAAATTAACTTTCTAATTTTGAAGGCAGCTTTTTAAAACAACAATTTACTTTGAAATATTAAAAGGGGGTAAGTTGAGTTTTCTAGCCTTAAAAAGAATATGAAGCATAGCCGGGACTTAGTTTTATTTCCCTTTCTAAACGATGCAGAAAACTGAATAACAACAACCGCAATAACAGCAACGTCCATTTTGTTTCATACTTTGAATGCTGTAGGGTAAACCCACATTAGTACTAAAGAATTATTCAACCTGGACCTGCAGCCAGTTGTGGATTTCTGATGAGTACACAATCACAATGGTATAAACAAAATCAACTAAGAGCTCAATTCACAAGACTCTTTTTTTAAAAAAATGCTGCAATAAATTAACCCGCTGGTTGTTGTTATAATATAATCTGTGCCAGGAAACAGTTGTCATCCCTTAGTAGCCTATGAATGTGACAAGAAAATACAATATAACATCTCCAAATCTACACAATGATGATAATGTTTCCATTCAGTCATGTCTAACTCTGGACAATTCTATGAGCCAGGTCTGTCCACATCTTCTGATCCTGCACTAATTTTTTGAGTTGTTCTATGCTCTGGCTGGTATCAACTTTGTTGGTGTCCAGTCACCATGTTCTTTGGCTTTGGTTTCCGGTTTCCTTTTACCACTAACTCTTCCAAACATAATTGCTTTCTCTAGCGAATTCCCTTGCATGATATGATCAAAGTAACTGAGACACAATTTTGTGATTTTGCCTTCCAGTGACATGTCTGGTGTTATGCGCCCCAGTACTTGCTTGCTCAAAGTTGCATCTAGATTACTGCACACAAGAGAGAATGGCTCTGATTGTATCCTTTTGTGGTCGATAGTTTAAACAAAGGAAGTTGATATGCATTTAGATTTGAACTTCATAGACAAAACATGAAGTGGAAATTAGATGGTAGAATCAAAAAGTCCATTGTTCAGATGTAGATCAGGTCTTTTGAATGCTCCCAGATTTAAAGTTTCTACTGGGGCTAGAAAGCTTTCTCTTCACGTGTTCCTTTTTCAACATTTTTCAGTGTTTTAAACACAGAGAGGTTTTAATACTGGAAATTCAGAAGTGGGTATTCCCATATGCAGGCTAAAATGGCACAATACATTTTTTTTCTTCATATGTACAAACCAGGTTATGTAGGGTGTCTTGAAAGGTGTCAGCTAAAGCTAGACAGGTCCAGATACACGACTAACATTAATGTCAGGATTCAAGATCAATCTGAACTTCCCTCAAACTCATTTTAGATGAGAAGGTGAATTCAATGCAATATATTTTATTCAGTCCCTTAATAAGCTACCAGAAGGAACTGTGTTACCACAAACTATATTGAGCAACATAAATCACTGCACACAGCTATCAGATCATAATGACTTTGGGCTGCTACTGACAAGGGATTGATTCAGATCAATGACTTCGAAGTGAGAGGTTGTTCGTTCCGTTATCAGCCCCTTGAGCGATCCTATAGCCACAAAAGTATTTAGAAAAAGTAAATTATCTGTGGATATTGCAGTACGATAAAAACAAACTGTTCTCATTTGTTTCTACAAAATTACATTTTAAAATATGAACTGTAACTTACTATGCTAATGCCAATATGAACTATGTATGTAAGTGTGTATACACACACACACACACACACACACACACACACACATACATACATACATACATACATACATACCATAGAGGGAATGTGATTCCTTGTGGTTCATCTTTCACAATTACAATATACTCTAACTAAAGAAAATTGGTACTTGAACCTGTAGTTCAAACAACTCAAATAATTCCCCTGAGGAAAAAATGTCTCTGCTTAACCACTTAAAGAGAAGTACCACTACTCAAAAAAGACCAGAAGAAGGCAATCAAGATAAAACAAACCCTGCTCATGGTCACCTACAATCTAATCACTTCCTGCCTTGTCTACTGCAATGCTCTCCACATGAGGTTGCTCTTGAAAAGTATCTGGAAGCTTGAGTTGGTTCAAATTGTGGTGGCCCATATGGTTTTGTGCAAGTCTAGATTTTCACTTGTGTTACCTCAGTTACGGGAGCTGTATTTGCTACCAGGGCCAATTCAAGGTGTTGGTTGTACCTTTATAGCTTTACATAGCTAGGGGCCAGGTTATTTGAAAGACCCTTTTCCCCCCAGTTACATCTACCCAAACCCATCTGAGTGGGAAGTGGGGAGGTAGGGCATATTATTAAGGAGGTTCATCTGATGGGACCAAGAAGAAAGGCCTTTGTGGTGGCTCCCTCCTTGTGGAATCCCTGAATGGTACCCCCACCTTGATACTTTTTTGAAAGGCCCTGGTTTTGCCAGCAGTATTGGGGACCTCAGGGTGATACAGAGCCCATAAAGTTTGTTTGATTGTTGTTGCTGGGTATGTGTGTGTATGTGAGGGTTTATTGGGTTTGGATTTAAGATTTAACTGTCCAAGTCACCATGAGTAAGTTGGGCAGCCACATACATTTTCTAAATCAATAAACCCAGGTGGTCCTCCAATTATGACCACAATTGAGTCCAAAATTTATGAGACATTTTTAAAATGAGTTTTGCCCCATTTTGCAAACTTACTTGCACAGTTGTTAAGTGCAAGCAAGAAAACCACTGCAGCTGTTAAGTTAGTAACAGGGTTTTAGAGTGAATCTGGCTTCCCCATTGACTTTACTTGTCAGAACCTCACAAAAGGGGATCAGAGGACCTCGGGACACTCCAACTATAAATACATGCCAGTTGCCAAGTGTCTAAATTTTGATCACATGACCACAGGGATGCTGCAATGGCCATAAATGTGAAAAATGGTCATAGGTCACTTTTTTCATTGTAACTTCAAACTGTCATTAAACAAACAGCTGTAAGTGTGATGACCCGGAGCGTAACACAAATGTAACAAAATCCAAAATGTAAATAAATGTCCTTTAATGCCTCCAACTTGGCCCCACTGTTCAATAATTCTCAGTTGGAGATAAAACATACTCAAAAATAGTCTTCAAAAGAAAGCAATACAGTCCGAACTTAATGAGCAGACAGAGGTGAAATAAAAAACCAAAACAAACTACAATGAAAGAAATTCCACAACGGACCAGGATAAGTAATTACCAACTTCAAGGAAATAACAAGGCACAGTCTGTTGGAAGGACACCAACCAAGATAATTTCAACCCAAAATAAAACACGCTTGCTTCTGGCAATGCTGTGTTTTAACCACCTCTCTTATTCTCCCCAGCTGCAACCAATGAGGGGAATCATGGCCGCTTTCTCTCTCATAAGCCAAGTTGTTTCTTTCTCCATTCCTCCCTGCGTGTCCTAAGATGAAGAGGGGATGGGCCTTGTTCTTCCTCTGACTGCCCAGCTGGCCTCAGCCCTTCCCCAGCCTCCTCTACAACCTCTGGAGCCACACCTCCACTCCCTGTCAGCTGTTCCTCCTCTCCCTCAGAGTCCGACTCTACCAAGGGCATGACAATAAGTCAAGGATCAACTATAAATATGAAGAAGTGACTACCTTTCTATTTTTAACAAAATTCACTAGATTCTTAATAATATTAAGAATAATATTCTGTCTGCTCCTGATTAGAAGAGCTGCTGATCTACTATGTCAGTGGATACCCACAACCATCCTTCTTTACTAAACCTTAGTTATATCTGATTATATCCAAGGTCAAAAATGATACAGTTGATGACAAGCCTGGGTGATTGATTAGAAATGGACATGATTGTAAGAGATTTTGTTACATTGCTCAAGCCAGAATCCAGCTAGAATCTCTCCCTTTTAAGAACTGCCCTACCAATATTAAAAAATTATTCTTTTATTCGGCAGGCCTGAATTACTGCCTTTTCATGCTTCTTCATAATAATGCAAATCTCTTTACCTCTGCAGGTACCCCAGTTAAACAGACACGGCTAATCTCTAAGAAGTTCTTCAGTGAGATATTTTGGTGGAAAAAATGGAAATGAAATGTAAATAGCCACAAGCATATGTTAGTAGAAAATGATTCTTTTCCTTTTTGCATCATAAAGCTAAGTAATTATTGATTAGTGTTCCTTGAGTTGGTTTAAAAGCATGACATTAATTAATCAACAATTAATTGTTGAGGATTTTTCCCCCACTTCAAAGTTCACCCAACAACTTAGCGAAACATGTTCTTGCCTACTTAATGAACCAAAAACAAATGTAAATTACTGAAAAATGATCCTGTTGGTACATTTTCATATGTCTTCTCATAAAAGGAAAACTAAAATTAATAAGAATAGTAGGAAAAGTATAAAATTCTTATACAATGAAAAAGAGGATTGGGATAAGAAATTTTTGCTTTCTTTTGTCTCACAGCCTGATTTCTTGTCCAGCCATAACAGGGGATATTTTTAAAAAATGTTAAGTATTTCTTGTCCACTTTTCAGTCAACGGGTTTTTCAAAACAGTGTTTGACACAAAACATATTTAAATACCACGAGAACAAAACAAAAATGGATGTGTAAATCTTAAGACATGATAGCAGATAAAACCACCCCAATTACAGGGTCATTTTTAATAGGATTAAAATGAAATAAATAAGCAAAGGAACATGATTTATTGTTCACTGACAAATGCCAAGGTAACAAATGTAATCTCTCCTGGGAAAGCATTCCACAAAAAGGGTTCAGCCACAGGGAAAGGTGATTTTGTGTTTGTATCATTTCGGTAACGGCTAGATGAAGAGTATAAATTGCCAGCCAGGCTCATAATCACTGGCTGCCAGAGAAATTATAGATCTAAATGTGTCAGATTACCAAATGTGATCCATAAAAAAGTCATTTGCCAGGAGGATAATTTTTACATATAGGGAGAAACTATCCTGGTCTCTCAAATGACAAAAATAAATAGTAAAGAATTGCTCAGCAAGAGCAACGCAAAAGCAGAGTGTGAAGGAATGAACAAAAATAAGATGTAATTGGTTAGTGACAGTCTATCTTTTCAGAATGGCATTGCAGCTTACAGCGCAAGAAAAAGTCTTAGGTATATATTAGCCTAACTTCCTACTCCCATCTCAGAGCCACTTTTCATGCGGGGCTTGGTATTTATTGCCAATTAACCTGGGGTGTGAAATCTTTTGCAAATCCCAGAGACATAGAAACAGGCCATCTTTGGCATATACCCACCCGTAACTCAGCAGATCTAACTTAGGCAATCCAGAGCCCATGTAGTAAATCATATACAGAGTAAATAAGCTTCTCCAGGCACAGGGCAATATATGAACAATGTAAGAAAAAACAAGCACTAGAGCACTTTCAGTTAAACATTTTTAGAAACTTGCTACGAAACAACCGATTTTACTTTTTAGGATATTTAAAAGGTGGGTGTTTTGAAGAAACGCCTCAAAAATCATTCGGCTTCTGTGTAAAAAATTTCTGGTGTTGCAGTGTAAATGCATAAATACATATTTACATAAATTACATAAATACGTAAGTGTTACAGACAGGGGTGGGATTCTACTGGTTTGCACCTATTCGCTAGAACCGGTTGTTAACATTCTAAGCAGTTCAGAGAACCGGTTGTTAGAAGAAACTACTGGCCTAATCCTGTAAGGAAGGCAGGAAGGAAACATTCTGGTGTTGCTTACAGAAACTGCCTCTCCATTAACCCTTATTACATTCTTGGCAGGACTAGACTTCCTGTCTCTGGAACTTCTCTGGAGTTTTTTTCCCCTCCTTTGCTGGTACTTTGCTTGTGTGGAGCGACCATTCAAAGTTACAATGTGTTAGGGATAACATTGTTTACCCTAACTGGTTTGGGTAAAAATAATAAATAAGGTATCATGGTTTGTTAGTTAAAGTGTGTGTAACTTTAACTGCAAGAATGTAATTAAGGGTGTGGTTGTAAAAGCACTATATAAGAAGCGAGGCAATTGCAGCTCGCTCTCTCTGGCTTACTGATCCCTAATTACTGGATGGATTGATGACTGCGTTCTTGCTGGAACGGGAGAGAAAAAGGAGTGTTGATTTTCTCAACGGAGAGAAGATAAAGACTTGGACTGATTTATTGTAAGTGAACTGACATTGGCTATTCAACACGGACTTTGCAAAGAGAGTATCCCGACAAGACTTGACTGAAATTGATATATGACTAATGGACCATTTATTTTGACTATACTATAATTCTTAAATGGAATAAACAATATTTTTGATAGCACAAAGCGTATCTGTATTTTTACTGCGTGTTAAACTAGAAAACTTATCTCACACATTTACCTGTCTTCCTATCTGACTTCGCTGCACGTTCTGTTTAGTTTTGTTTTCCTTAACACCTGTTGGGGAATCCAGGCTTAACACAATGGCACTGAAAAAAGTGACTTATGACCGTTTTTCACACTTACGACAATTGCAGCATCCCCACAGTCACGAGAGGCCAGGCGAGGAGATGCATGCCACGATGTGAGTGACGTTGAGTTGGCCATGCCCAACCAGTCATATGACCACCAACTAAGCCACGCCCACAGAACCGGTTGTTTAAAAAATTGAATCCCAGCCCTGGTTACAGAGGCCAAGAATGAACTGAGCTCTTTTTACAGGTCATTTTTCAGAGAGATTAGGAGCATCTATTCTTTTTAAGATACACATCTTCTTCAGAAAGGCAATTTTATTTTATTTGATGAAAATGTAAAGATGTAGCGGCTTGAATCCTTACTTGTTTCTCAGCAAACATGAGATGTTTTCATGAACAAACATGAAGATATTTCTGGAAAATGAGCACAATTCTCCACCTGTGAATAGTAGCAAAGGTTAGGATTCAGTTAAAACCAATTGTAGAAAATACCGACTGACGAACATATCTGGAACTATCTGGGCGAAATAATGAAAATGTGATTCCAAATCCACCTAATACTTTTCAATTGATGGACTTGGAAAGGTTTAAGCAAGGCCTGGATGGATTACAACAAAATAGAACAGAAAAAAATAGCAATGAATCAACCCAAGATAGATGCTTCTAACAATCAATTTCATTTAACAGATTAACAGAGTTGGAAGGGACCTTGTAGGTCATCTAGTCCAACCCCCCACCCAAGCAGGCGACCCTACACCATTTCTGACAAATGGCAGTCCAATCTCTTCTTGAAAGTCTCAAATGATGAAGCTCCCACAACTTCCAAAGCAGAGGTGGTATTCAGCAAGTTCTGACCAGTTCTGGAGAACCAGTAGCGGAAACTTTAAGTAGTTCGGAGAACCAGGAAATACCACCTCTGACTGGCTACGTCCCCATCTATTCTCTGCCTCCCGAATCCCAGCTGATCAGCTGGGTCTTCTTTTGTTGCCCTGCACAGGAGAACAGAGCTAGAAAGCAGGTTAGTGGGGTGGGGTGGGAATGGGATTTTTCAGTATTCTTCCCCTGCCACGCCCACCAAGCCACGCCTACAGAACCAGTAGTAAAAATGTTGAATCACACCACTGTTCCAAAGGCAAGTTGTTCCATGGGTTAATTGTTCTCACTGTCAGAAAATTTCTCCTTATTTCCAGGTTAAATCTTCCCTTGTTCAGTTTCCATCCATTATTCCTTGTCTGGCCTTCAGTTGCTTTGGAAAATAGCTTGACCCCTTTCTCTCTGTGGCAGCCCCTCAAATATTGGAAGACTGCTATCATGTCTCACCTGGTCCTTCTCTTTACTAGACGAGCCAAGCCCAGTTCCTGTAACCGTTCTTCATAACCCCTAATCATCCTGGTTGCTCTTCTTTGCACTTTTTCTAGTCTCAACATCTTTTTTATGGTGTGGTGACCAAAACTGGATGCAATACTCTAGGTGTGGTCTTACTAAGGCTTTATAGAGTAGTATTGGTACCTCACTTGATCTTGATTGTATCCCTCTGTTAATATAATTTAGGATTTTTTGACTGCCGCTGCACATTTGAAGTCCATTTTACAACAGAGCTGTTATTTATTCAGTGATCTTCAGAATGAAATGAGCTGATTAGTCCTTATCCCCCCCCCACACACACACAGACACACACTCTGATTGGCTACTGCAGTACTGTACTACAAAAATGCACATGCCATGCCTGGGTTTACACACTAGATGAAACTATGGTTTGTTATAACCATAGCTTGTTGAGTATGCCACCCAGGTTGAGCTTCAACACTGTAATGATGTGGGATTGACCTTGGGGGAAGTAGAAGTTCATTACATTCTGTATCAGGCCTGTCAAACTGGCGGCCCACGGGCCAGATGCATCACCCACAGGCCACGCCCACCCTGGCTCCACAAAGGGAAAAAAAATGTTGCAATACATCATGATAGGTCACGTAACATGACACCCATGCCTTACATGCTGGTGTTCATTGTTGTTGCTTCCTCTCTGAACTACCTCAATAGGATGACATCAATCCTGCAAGTTAAAGTTAAATTAACAGAATCTTGCAAGTCGGAAAGTGTTTCTCTCCTCCTTTTGTTTTTTTTAACTCTCTGTAAAACTAGGGAGGGTCCTTTCTGAGATGCTTTCCACTTTCCCTTTTGCATCTGAGGACTGAGATTCCTTTGGTATGGTAGTTGTCTAATCTAGGGCTCTTTCTCCTGTTGCCCCAAGGTCATTCCATATACCATTGCATGCCTAGCAGTGGTGGGATTCAATTTTTTTTACTACCAGTTCTGTGGGCGTAGCTTGGTGAGTGTGGCAGGAGAAGGATACTGTAAAATCTCCAGTCAGAGGTGGCACTTGCTGGTTCTTTGAACTACTCAAAATTTCCGCTACCGGTTCTCCAGAACTGTCAGAAACACCTCTGATGCCCAGGGTTAAGCAGTGAGCCATAGTTTGCAAACCATGATGGCTGAATTCACACAACCCATGATACCAATCCCAACAGGCACTCAAGTAGAGGCAAGGTAACTATCGCTTGAGGATGCTTTTGTTTGGATTTCTGCATTGCTCAGGTGGGAAGCTTCTTCCTAATTATGTTCTGATGACTTAGCATCAAATCTGTGCTACCCACATTCGTGCACGATGCCTAGGTCCACCCATTGGGCTATGTTATTTATTTTATTTATTTATTTATTTATTTGATTTGCCAATTGTTTACAAGATAATAAGTATAAGTGTATACATAGTTGTGAATACATGAAATGGGTACATATAAGAAAAATAAAAGAAGAATAAAAGAAACAATAGGACAGGGACGGTAGGCACGTTGGTGCGCTTATGCACGCCCCTACAGACCTCTTAGGAAAGGGGTGAGGTCAATAGTAGACAGTCTAAGGTTAAAGTTTTTGGAGTTTGGGGAAGAAACTACAGAGTCGGGTAGAGTATTCCAGACATTGACCACTCTATTGCTGAAGTCATATTTCCTGCAATCAAGTTTGGTGCGGTTAACATTGAGTTTGTATCTATTGTGTGCTCTTGTGTTGTTATGGTTGAAGCTGAAGTATTCATTGACAGGTAGGACATTGCAATGTATGATTTTATATACCATGCTTAAATCAGACCGAAGACGGAGTAGTTCAAGGTTTTCTAGTTCTAGAATTTCAAGTCTGATGGCATAAGGTATTCTACGAGTAGAGGAGTGGAGAACTCTTCTTGTGAAATATTTCTGGACTTTCTCAATTGTGCTAATATCAGATATGTAATGTGGGTTCCAGACTGATGAACTGTATTCGAGTATTGGTCTAGCAAATGTTTTGTATGCTCTGGTTAGTAGTGTGATATTACCAGAGAAAAAGCTACGTAGGATTAGGTTAACAACTCTTAATGCCTTTTTGGCTATGTAGTTGCAGTGGGCTCTAGCACTTAGATCATTAGAGGTGAGTATTCCAAGGTCCTTTACAGAGCTTGGGTCATCAACAAGATCTTGACTATTCAGCTTGTATTTTATTTTCTGGTATTTTTTGCCAATATGTAAGACGGAGTATTTATTTGTTGAGATTTGAAGTTACCATTTGTTTGACCATTCTGATACATAAAGATCTTTTTGAAGGGTAGCAGTATTGTCTGTGGTATTGAACAGCTTTACATCATCAGCAAAGAGAACGCAATTGCTCTTAATATGATCACAGAGGTCATTTATGTAGAGTATGAAGAGAGTTGGTCCTAGAACACTGCCTTGGGGGACACCACTATTGACAGGTACAGAATTTGATAGGACGCTCCCAATTTTGACCATTTGTTGTCTGTTTGCCAGGAATGCTTCTATCCAGTTATTCAGTTGTCCAGTGATACCATAGGATTTTATTTTTAAGAGTAGTTTGTCGTGAACCACTGAATCGAAGGCTTTACAGAAGTCTATGTAGATTGCGTCTATTGCTTTGCCCTGGTCGAGTTGTGTCGTCCATATGTTTTTGCAGTGTAAGAGTTGCAGATTACAGGATAGTTTTTGGCTATGCCATTCTGGCTCCTTTTTCCCCTCCAACCAGATGTTTATCCTTCAAATGAGATGAGGTCATGGGGAGGGAGGGACAGTGCTGAAAGAGAAAGGGAAAATGGCAAAGTTTGTTAGAAACTAAACTCAAAGGGTAGAAAAGTTGGAGAGTGTTAGGAAATAGAATGCAGAGGAGAGTTCTAATCTTATTTTATTTATTTATTAATTTTTATTTGTCAATTGCTTACAAGATAATAGGTATAAGTAAAAACATAGATATGAATACATGGATACATATACGAAAAATAAAAAATATATAAAAGAAACAATAGGACAGGGACGGTAGGCACGTTGGTGCACTTATGCACGCCCCCTACGGACCTCTTAGGAAAGGGGTGAGGTCAATAGTAGACAGTCTAAAGTTAAAGTTTTTGGGGTTTGGGAAAAAAAACACAGAATCAAGTAGAGTATTCCAGACATTGACCACTCTGTTGCTGAAGTCGTATTTCCTGCAATCAAGTTTGGTGCGGTTAACCTTGAGTTTGTATCTATTGTTTGCTCTTGTGTTGTTATGGTTGAAGCTGAAGTATTCATTGACAGGTAGGACATTGCAATGTATGATTTTATATACTATACTTAGATCGGACCGAAGGCAGCGTAGTTCTAGGTTTTCTAGGTCTAGAATTTCGAGTCTGGTGGCATAAGGTATTCTGCAACGAGTAGAGGAGTGGAGAACTCTTCTTGTGAAATATTTCTGGACTTTCTCAACTGTGTTAATATCAGATACGTAATGTGGGTTCCAGACTGATGAGCTGTATTTGAGTATTGGTCTAGCAAATGTTTTGTATGCTCTGGTTAGTAGTGTGATATTACCAGAGAAAAAGCTACGTAGGATTAGGTTAACAACTCTTAATGCCTTTTTGGCTATGTAGTTGCAGTGGGCTCTAGCACTTAGATCATTTGAGATGAGTACTCCAAGATCCTTGACAGAGTTTGGATCATCAACAAGGTCTTGACTATTCAGCCTGTATTTTATTTTCTGATTTTTTTTGCCAATATGTAGGACAGAGCATTTATTTGTTGAGATTTGAAGTTGCCATTTGTTTGACCATTCTGATACATAGTCGAGGTCTTTTTGAAGGGTAGCAGTATTGTCTGTGGTATTGAATAGCTTTACATCGTCAGCGAAGAGAACGCAGTTGCTCTTGATATGATCACAGAGGTCATTTATGTAGAGTATGAAAAGAGTTGGTCCTAGAACACTGCCTTGGGGGACACCTCTGTTGACAGATACAGAATTTGATAGGACGCTCCCAATTTTGACTATTTGTTATCTGTTTGACAGAAATGCTTCTATCCAGTTATGCAGGTGTCCAGTGATACCATAAGATTTTAGTTTTAGGAGTAGTTTGTCGTGTACCACTGAATCAAAGGCTTTACAGAAGTCTATGTAGATTGCGTCTATTGCTTTGCCCTGATCGAGTTGTGTAGTCCATATGTTTTTGCAGTGAAAGATTTGTAGATTACATGATAGTTTTTTCCTAAAACCAAATTGTTTATTAGAGAGTAGGTTGTTTGTCTCTAAGTGGAGGATAATGGATTGGTTAATAATTGATTCCATGACTTTACAGGTGACGCAGCATAAGGAGATTGGTTTGTAATTTTCAACTAGGCTGGGGTCTCCCTTTTTGAAGATGGGGATGACTGTGGCTTGTGACCATAGTTTTGGCAAGGAGCTGGTCCTGAAAGATTTTTCAAAGATTATGCTTAGAGGTTCAGCTATGGCAGTGGGTAGCTTTTATCTTCCCAAGACCATCTGGCAGACTGTGTAAATAAAATATAATTTTGCTAACACAAAATATATCTTGGGCTTTAAAGTACATCCCCTCCTATGATGTATAGAAATGTTTAAACATAATCTCTTTGCTATCAACAATTCAACTTCTAACAGCAACCAGAAGATTCCATAAATGCTCAAAGCAGCCAGTGATATAACCGTCCAAATTATTTAAGTCAAGGGAAGGCGGGGTGTCCACCTTAACTGAGTTAGCATCTTTCTTCATCTCCTCCCCCTCCTCTTCCTCCTCCTCTCCCTCCTCTTCCTTTTCCTCCCCCTCCTCCTCCTCCTTTCCTATTCTTGCCAAATGCAAATATTTAACCATTCAGATAAGTTATTACTCTCCTGCTGTTCTGGTTGAATTAATTCCCCCAATATTAGCTGGCAATTCATTTTATCCCCCCCCCCTCCCTATATCACAAGTCCAACTGAAGAAGATAAGTGGCTGATAAAAGATCTTTGAGAACAGTTACAAATGATTCACTTTCAAAAGAATAATAAAGCAGCTGCTTGGAAGAGTGCTGTAGACCAGCCATACATTACATGCAACTAATCTCCTTTTAAAACTTCAAGAAATTAGTCAATAAGCTTCAGAGTCGCCCTGCTGTTTGCCCAAACTTTGATGCCAAAACTTAATGCTGAAATGCAAATATTTAATTAGTTTTTAATGACGGGGTTTATTTTTACTAAATCTGGTCATCTGTCTCCATTATTTCCTTCATTTTTTATACTTAGCCACTAATTGTCACTCTCAGGATTGTGCTTCCCTCCAGCACCTCTGCTCTTGTGGTTGTGTGTGTGCCTCTTTCAGAAAAAGAATGGCGACTGTCAACAGCTTTGCCTTTCTTGGCAAAAAAAAAAGGGCCATGCAATGAAAAGGATGCTGCCCATGCATCTGAACCATGGCACTAATAAAACATCAGCGTTCACCTTGAAAGCTCTTCAGGCCTATACTTTGCCTCTGAATTGTCCCTCCCTATGCTGCAGGCAGCTTTCTTCTCCTACTTCAGCTCCCTTCCCTTTGAACAAAACAAGGGTCAGTAGTCAGCCACTCAAGTGAGAGAGAAAATAATTGCCCCTTTTGTCCAGGAAAAATAAAGGGGGTGGCTTTTGTTCTTCAGAAGGGTAGTCCTCTTAGAAGGATGAGCTATCTCAAAGTCCTTCTAAATCTACAGCTAGATTATCCTTTTTATTTTGCTTTGAATTCAATGGCCTTCTGGGGGGAAGAATGCTTAGATCATCACACATATTCCTGGAACAACCAAAAGAAGGTGTTTCAAAATAAATAATGAAATAAAATGAGCACCTGAAATAATAAGGCTACTTATATCCTGATTAGGATAATACAGAATAACAGAGTTGGAAGGGACCTTGTAGGTCATCTAGTCCAAACCCATTCCTCAAGCAGGAGACCTATTTCTGACAAGTGGCTGTCCAGTCTCTTCTTGAAAGCCTCCAATGATGAAGCACCCACAACTTCTGAAGGCAAGTTTTCCATTGGTTATTGTTCTCGTTGTCAGAAAATTTCTAATTTCTAAGTTGAATTTCTCCTCAATCAGTTTCCATCAATAGTTCCTTGCATGGCCTTCGGATGCTTTGGAAAATAGGTTGTCCCCTTCCTCTCTGTAGTGCACCCTTAAATATTAGAACACTGCTATCATATCACCCAGATCCTTCTCTTTACTAGAGTAGCCATGTCCAGTTCTTGCAACTGTTCTTCATATGTTTTAGCCTCCAGGTCCCTAATCATCTTTGTTGCTCTTCTCTGCACTCTTTCTAGAGTTTCAACATCTTTTTTTATAGTGTTGGATGTAGTGTTCTATGTATGGCCTTATTAAGGCTTTATAGAGTGGTACTAGTACCTCACATGATCTTCATTCAATCCCTCTGTTAATGCAATTTAGGATTGCATTGGCTTTTTTACCTGCTGCGGCACACTGTGATGAACTGGGGCATGGCACAAAGGCAACACAGTCAGATAATCAGTAGGAGTCCCTTTATTAGCTCCAACTTTGCCCCCAGTGTCCTGGTTACCTTCTGGGCTGGAGAAAAACTCTCCCAGGAACAGCCTTTGGCTGCAGAGAATCAAGTTCAAAACGTGATCAATAACAACTGTAACTATAAGTCCAATCAAGGCAAGATAAGGTAATTAGTCCCGCAGGGCAAGAGAAGGAATTCCAGACCTGAAGGAACAGCAGTAGTTCAACACTGTTGGGAGGATGCCAGGAACGCGGATAACCAAAGTCAACACAAGATAAACTCAGATTTGTTCCCAGAAGACGCCACACTCAGCATGCATCTCTTTTAAACTCTCTTCCCAGGTGTGGCTAATGAAGGGAATCAGGGCCCTTTCCTCCCCCGAAAACCATGCAACCCACGTTGCTCTCTTCTCCATTCCTCCATGCATGCCCTAGGTTGAAGAGGGAGATGGGCCTGGGTCTTCCTCTGAACCCCCTCTCCCTTGTTCTACCTCTTCCCTGCTCTGCCCAGCCAGACTTTGCCCTTCCTCAGTTTCCTCCACAGCCAATGGAGCCACACTCCCACTCTTTGTCAGCTGTTCGTCTTCCTCCTTGGATTCAGACTCTGACAGGGGCATGACGCACACTGCTGGCTCATATTTAGTTGATGTCCACTAGGATTCCAAGATTCCTCTCACAGTTACTGCTATTAAGCCAGATTTCACCTAATCTGTATGTGTACAGATCTGTATTGTGTTCAAGTCTGTTGAGATCCACCTGGATCTTGAGCCTATCATCTAGGGTGATGGCTATTCCTGCCAGTTTAGTGTCATTTGCAAATTTGATGAGTTCCCCTTCTATCCCCTCATCTAAGTCATTTATGAAGATATTGAAGAGTACTGGGTCTAAAACAGAACCTTGTGGCACCCTACTATTTACTTTCCTCCATGTAGATGTAGTACCATTCATTGAGTACAGTTTGTCAGTCAGTTACAAATCCATCTGGTCACTGGTGGTGATATTATCTATCCCACATTTTTCCAGCTTACCAAGAAGTAGGGTGTGGTATATTTTGAAGGAAGAGGGATGGGTGGATGGAATAAATGTCTTCTCTAACCTGCAGCTTAATAACTGTTTTGCTTAGCAACAGAAATTTTGGATTCAATTGTGGTTTTAAGTTGAGGACTTAAACAGATAATGTGCAAACATCACTGTTTAGAGAAAATAATTTACAGGAACAGTTTAGAGAAACTAGTTTATGGTGGCCAAACTATAGCTGAGGGATGCTTGCAATGTCCTAGAGGCCAGGTTACAATTTCGAGCCAACCAAATGACCCATTTTCAGTGGCACCATTTATTTATCTATTTTGCAAAAAAATCCTCAAAATTCTTAAGGGAGTTATATAAGCAGTCTGTTGACTCATAAACTGCAATCCTCTGCTATGTCAGAGGATTTTAGATTGAAAATTATCCAGAGTCAAGGTTCTCTTTCCCTTTATCTCTAGCACAATGCTGATCATAGTAGTGATGCCTAATACACCCATCTGCAGAGCCCTAATTAGAGGCTAATGTTGAGCAATTCAATATCATTTATGCAAATCTCCTTACTGGTGAAATTTCAACTTAGTTGATATCTTAATTTCATCTATTTGCAGCATCAGCTCCAGAGGATCAAAATAAAATAAAATAAAATAAAATACAATCATGACATCAGTGCTGGAATACGATTAAGGGACTTTGGAAAACAGATGCCACGTTGATTCACATTGGGCTGAGGAAGGGGGCAGGTTTATTGGCAAATCTATTTTATTATATATTAAAACCCTTCCTGCCAGTATCAACATCTCAAGTTATCCATAGTTTGCAGTGCCTTGATTTTTGCGACCAGTAATTTTGGCATCAGAAAATACACATTGCTTATGCATCTTGTATTACTTATTAAACAATTATTTACAATTGTAGGCCTGTTAAAAAAATTAATTCACCCTAGACTGTTTTTGCCATACAACACCACAAGTAACCAAGCCTAAATCAGCAAAATTGTCTCTTGTTTTAGATTTTGCCACGAGTGTTTCCTCTCTCCATTTAATCACCCTAAAAAGAATGGGTAACCATTTTATGACTAGGAACTGCAGAGTTCTCCAAAGGTTGTCCTTCTTTTAGTTTACAAACATGGAGGATAGTTTAAAAAAAAAAAAAGTCAAATTGGAGGCCACAGCCATGGAACTGAAGTCTTGCCTCTTTTTAAAGTATGCTTACATATGTAAAAAAAGGGACAAAGCTTCATTGCACAATACTAGTTGCCATCATGACATTTTTGATCCACCTCATCCTCCTTATAGATAGATGTCTTTTGCTTCCAGGGGCTCCAATGCAGCAGGCATCAAACTTTGACATAATTTATTTGTTCGAGTTGATTTTATTTTTCATTAGAACAATGAAGCTCTGATTATTCAATGGCAAAATAGGTAATAATTCAGAAAATCAGAAAAAAAGAGTGAATACCTTTTCAGAGAACTGTAACAGAAGAAATAATTACAAGAATTGGAGAATGTAACGGGCCTTAGAGTAAATAAAAAAGGCAACATGACTTACAAATTTAATTTTACTATTATATACCAAATTCCCACAAAATAACCTATTATGGTTCCTTGAGCAGTAGATTTTCTGCTGCAATATTGCACCATGGTAGAAATAATAAATATATTTATATAAATATTTATATAAATATACAGACGAACGCAATACAGAAGCCTGATGATGGCAGATGAGATTCTGCCGAAACGTTGCTACAACTTTAAAAGCACAACTATAATGACGTGGGAAAATACCCGAACAAAGCTGTATACCATACATGTAAGTACCTGCAAAAACTTAAGAATATATATATATAACTAATGATAGCCGTCCATTTACCCGAAGCCAAGCTGCACTAAAGGCCTCCAATAAAGTAACACAATGCTGCCAGCCAATCAAGATACAAAAAGAGCCAAAAAACAGACAGAAGATATTAGAGACACCAATCAAGCAGAACACAGCAAACTCCGAGACCAATAAACACAGACCAAGACTCCCAACCAATCAGGATGAAGAAAAAACCATTCTGGCACAGCAATAGGCTGCCCCAAATTTAAATCTGAAACCACTGTAAAAGTCTGACTCACAGACGAACACTATACAGAAGCCTGATGATGGCAGATGAGATTCTGCTGAAACGTTGCTACAACTTTAAAAGAACAACTACAATGACGTGGGAAAATACCCGAACAAAGCCGAATGCCATACATGTAAGTACCCGCGAAAACTTAAGAAATATATATATATATATATATATATATATATATATATATATATATATATATATATATATGTTGTGACTCCGGGATTGGAATCTGCTCCTTTGGCAGATGTGAGTTTGAGCGAAGAGGATATGGCAGCGAAATATGAGCCGGCATTGCTAAGTGACTTGGATGTTAGCCAGGATGAGGAAATGGATTTAACAAGGAGAGATGAACCTGATTTAGTAGAGATGTCAGGACCTTCGACCTCCTCTAATTCTTCCTCTGAGCAGCAGCCGGGAATAGCTAACAAGGAAAACATGCGAGAGTTTTCCAGCGAAGAAGAGAACTTTGAGAGATCCTGGCTTGATGTAAGAAATAGACGGAGATTGAGACGTCAATCTCAATTGGGAAGGAGGCGTCGAGCCAGTGACTAATTAGGGAAATTAACACGCTCCATAAGAGGATAAAAGGAAACGGCTTGGCTGGTGAAATTCGCCAGAAGCAAAGTGATTAATGGGAGTGAAAACACGAAGAGAACTCTTTGAGGCTTTGAGAATTATTGCCACGTCAGGATTGCCGGACAGAGTGTGGATTTACTGCTGAGGATTGGAAATACCTCAACAGTTCTCTTGTGGGAGTTTGTTTTTTGGTTTGTGATATTTCTGGAACTGCTGAATTTTGTTTTGCTCACCTGTAATTAAAGGGGAGACATAATATATATATAATATATATATATATATATATATATATAGTAATCATCACCATCAATCCAGGCGTAGGATTTTTCAGTGACATAACTTTGAAGTGTCACTAAATGTACTGTTGTAAGTTTAGGACTACCTGACAAGAGTTGTAAAGAAGAAGAATCGAGATTCAACCATTACTGAGCAGGATAATGGATAGGGGTTGTCCCAGAGCTGAAAGAATAAAAATGAAAGCTAAATCCTACTATGAACGATTGAGGGAATTGAATATGTCTGAAGAGAAAGACTAGGGCTGACATGATAGCAGTCTTTCAATATTTGTGTGGCTATCACAGGGAAGAAGGGGTCAACCTATTCTCCACAGCACCTGAAAGCAGAACAAGAAGCAATGGATTGAAACTAATCAAGGAGAGAACCACGCTAGAACTAAGGAGAAATTTCCTGACAGTTAGAACAATTAATTAGTAGAGTTACTTGCCTCCAGAACTTGTGGGTGCTCCAACACTGGAGGTTTTCAAGAAGAGACTGGAGAGACATTTGTCCAGAATGGGATAAGGTCTCCTGCTCAAGCAGGAGGTTGGACTAGAAGACCTCCACGATCCCTTCCAACCCTATTAGTCTATGTTCTATGACCATTGTTAGTTCATACTCCAAAACCTTTGTTGAAGCAGAATTAGAAGCTTTGGGATGTGAGTTGTATAAGGAGTTGGAAAAATCTGAACAACTACAAATTCATGATAGAGGTTTTCTCAATCTGTCAGTAGAAATAAAAAGGGAGAGTCAAGATTCACAAGGGAAAGATCTTTTTTAGGTAAGAAAATGCAGCGATTTGCAGAAACAACAACCAGAGTTAGCTGAAAGTCAAAAATAATTGACTGCAAAAGTCATAAAAGTTATCTGACTTGACAGCAAGAATGAGAGTGCTTGTCTCCAATAAGAAAGCGTTATCTGAAATTCTCTAGGACATAAGCAAAATACTGCAAACCATTTCAACACCCACACTTGGTAAAACACTCCAGCTAATATATTGTGCTGATTACACTGTCATCAAAGAACGTGAACATGAAATTAAGGAACAAAAGCAAAAAAAAAAAAAAGCTTAGCCTAAAGGAAAAATTAAAAAATTGGGAAAAACTGCATGTGGATTTAAACAAATTAAAAACAAACAACTAAAGCTAGGAAAATCCAAAAATGAACAGAAAGTGGACTAAAAAGTTATATAACGTTGGATGTTTATGGAGATTTTCAGTCATCTAGGACATGGTTGTCTCAAAGGTGCTTTTTCAAGAGGCAACTGCACTTTCTGGTTTTTTCTTTGAAGACGTTTCGCTTCTCATACAAGAAGCTTCTTCACCTCTTGAAAAAGCACCTTTGGCATAGCTTTGGAACTAAAACCATAGCTGAAGTACAAGAAGAATCAAAACACAGGATTTTGACATTGTCAGGAAAATCAAGGGATATGATGCTTGTTTAAGTTGATAGGCTCAAAGTTTAAAATTTAGTATCAATTCACTATCAACTGCAGCTTTATTCATATATTTAGTTATTTAAAAGACTTCTTATGTCTATGGAGCTTCTCAGACATCCAGGTCATAGTTGTCCCAAAGGTGTTTTTTCAAAAGGCAATTGAACTTTGCTTTTCCTTGAAGAGGCTTCTTCAGTTTTGACTGAAGATGGAGGATAGAAGGATTTATATTCCTTGCAGTTGTTAGCACTCATTCTGAAAGTCATTGAGGCCACTTGGAGGTTTATCTGTGCTCTCAGAATAGTGCAAATAGGTGCCGAAACTTCTTGAAACTGCTGTGTTGTAGACAGGAGATAAGTTGAGAGAGTGGTTAAAAGACTGATATTGCAAAATACAACAATATTAAAACCCAAACCAAGAAGAATAAGTTTCTGACTCTCCATTTCCAACCAAAAATTCATATAATCCTTGGACTTGGAATATTGGCTCCAATATTGTCAACAAGGGGAAAATGAAAATTGGCAGTGAATTTATTTCTGGGAGAAGTGTAGGATGTCTCCGTAAAATGTAACAAGAGGACAGAATAAATTTACACTGCAGAGGATTAATTAAAAGGAAAAACAATGGAAAAAGTATATGAAACATGAAGACAAAAGAATGATTCAGGAGTAGTGAAAGAAAATCAGGAACTGAAATACTTCTGGGAGTGATAGGTAACATAATTTTTTGCCTGAATATCAAACTAGAACAAATTAAGATTACATAACTAGAAGATCCGTTTTAATAATGAAAAAAACATCTATAACTGAAAGCTACAGGCCAATGCCTTGCTTATTTACCAGGTTAAAAATGCTTTTCACAATAATAAACAATTTCAATGCATGGGAAAAAGTTCTTTTATTCTACCGAGGAAAAAAGGAAACTGCAAACATTAATTTGAGCCAAAGATCAATTATTTGTTGATAAAGCAATCCTAACAAAATCAAAACAAAGAAAGTTAATTTATCGATGGTTTGGATTGGACAAACGAAAAGATTTGGCTCCCTTCTACATGGCTAAATCCTGAAAAGCATGGACATTTTTGGTACCAGTCAAAACATTTAAAGTTTTGTGAAAGTCTTGCAAAAGCCCAGAAGACAAAGTAAATGCTTAATGATGATAAATTAGGTGAAACCAAAATAAAAAGGGAAATCTTTCAAGGTGATTCATTATCACCTTTATTATTCAATCTGGCAATTTTCCCATTGACATAGATGCTAAATAAGACAAAATATGGTTACCAATTTTCAAAGCAAAGAAAGAAAAAGATCAGCTGTCTTTTTCTCATGGGTAATCTAAAATTATACACCAAATAAAAATCTGATCTGGAATCATTACTATATACCGTACTGTTCAGATATTGGATATAGCAATGATATTTCAATGCAATGTGGACTTGATAAATGCATAATCATTGAAGTAAAGATAGGAAAAACCACTAACTCATCAGTGAAGCTATTATTAAAGGTCTAGTACCTAAACAAGTTTATAAGTATTTGGAAATCTTGGAAACATCAGATATTTTATACAACCAGCAAGCTTATAAGCAATGATTAAGGAAAATTCTAAAATCTACTCTAAATGGTGGCAGTTAATCAGTATCATCAATATCAATATATTGAGATTTGCAGATAGAGATTGTAACAATTTGGAAGAAGTTGACTCTGATACTAACTGTTATAGGGACACTAGATCCAGTACTGCAAAGAATGAAAAAAAATGTACTGCCTAAATGTTGCACTTCGTAGTCCAATTACAAAGAATTATTGTCACTTTACACTCAATTAGACTTTTTATTATTTCTAAGTCTTTGGTTAGGGCTAAAATCTTGAAGAAAATCAGCCAACATCCACTAGTGGAACTAGAATTATTCTTATTTAGATATGAGTTCAGTCTCCAGAAAGTTTTTGGGAGTATGAACTTGACATCAAATCTGAAGTGCTAAACAGCCATAATAATAATAATAGCAGTAATGGTAACCTAGAGATGGATTACAATGAAGGATGAACATCTCCTAAACTAATATTGAGATAAATAAATTTATTTATTTCTAGCCAATTACTGGAGGGAGGAAAGGCTTACTCTGAAGGAAATTAGTTTTTCTTTCCCATTAAATTCTATCTAAATAGCAAAAGAAAAAAACTCAACAGCCCTTTGTCATTACTTTGCAAATTATTTTTTAACATGAAGCAGTTCATCATCAGCAGATACTGTCAGTGCTTGATGTTTGAGTCATTATACTTATGTGACTTAATTTTTAATGATGCAGAACTTATGCTTTATACACAACTCATCTTCTTTGCACTTGACAAAGTAAGATCTGGCTGTGGCCAAACTATAATTTAAATGGAAGATGACCAACCTGTATATTCCCAGGACTTCTCCATTCTGTGAACATTAGTCCTGGGACCAACATAAAATGTGATCCCATGAATGAAAAGTGATTCTAGTGAATAATATTGCTTATTGTACCCTATGGTTATTATTAAGTGTTGTACCTTATGATTCTTGACTCTTGATGAATGTATCTTTTCCTTCATGTATACTGAGAACATTTGCACCAAGACAAATTCCTTGTGTGTCCAATCACACTTGGCCAATAAAGAATAAAGAATTCTATTCTATTCAATAGCAAAAGCACTTAGACTTATATACCGCTTTGCAGTGCTTTACAGCCTTCTCTAAGCGGTTTACAGAGTCAGCCTATTGCCCCCAACAATTTTGGGTCCTCATTTTACCCACCTCAGAAGGATGGAAGGCTGAGTCAACCTTGAGCCTGGTGAGATTTGAACTGCCAAATTGCAGGCAGCCAGCAGGCAGCAGAAGTAGCCTGCAGTACTGCACTCTAACCACTGCACCATCGTTGCTCAACAAGCAGAAAGCTTCATATTAGAGTTAAGATACTTCACACATCTGGCTCTCCAGATGTCCCTGAACTATAGTTTTCCACATGTGTCACCACCAACTATACTAGACTATATTGCTTGGAGTGCTATTTCACTAGACAGATGGATGAACTGTTCAAGTGCCTGCTTCTACTAAGGTCCATTTCTATCATGGGAAGAATAATCTTAGGCTGAGGACCACTATATCTGGAGTGAGCTGAAACATTGACAATAGTCAACAATGTTTAGAATTCAGTACCATCTGTAATATGCTGTATTTTACACTCCCCTTCTCGCTGTCAAAATCAGCCTGGAAAAGTGCACTACCAAAATTAAACCGTTTGGTGTCACAGCCTTTTGGTGTTACAATGTTGGGAATACAGAGAGAAATATGTATGCTGATTAACTCTGACTTTAAGTGCTTTTTCCACACACCCCCAAAAAAATCATCACCAATGTATATCAGCACATATATAAAACCAGAATGTTCTAAATTTAAATAAAGTTGTAACTGTAGTTATTGGGAAGGGAAAATCTTCTCTGTCCTTTCAAAGGCAAGTTTTGTGAATTATCATGTAGGGCTTTTCAGGCATGAGTTTGCTGCCTCAGTGTAAATCTCTTATCATCTTAAAAGAAGAATGTATCTGTTGGCATGAGATAGTCAGGATTTTTGCACTGACCAAAGGACAGTTTTCAGAGTGTAGACAACCCCAAATTTTTCAAGAAATAAGCCAGGTAAGAGCTTGTAAACTACAGTTCTTCTAAAGGGATTTGGACAGTTTTCTTGACCATTTTCCAAGAGGCCTGATGTTTCCATTCAGCCATCCCGAGAAACAGACTTCAGTTTCAAAGATTCTGAAAACTTTGGGTCATCTTCCGTCACCCAAATATTGCAACAGAGCTTGCAAAAGAAGAACTTTTTAAAACTTTATTCATAAAGGTATATCTAAAGTACAAAAACCAATTTTTGATAAAACTACTAGCTTCTGATTTCCTGAAGTTCATCGTTTTCATCAACAAATTAATCACAACCAAGCAGTACATATATTCTTAAAAGTTAGTTAATACTAGTCAATAATAGTATGCATCAGGAGTGGGATTCTACCGGTTCAGACCAGTTATATGGAACTGGTTATGATTCTGCGCAGTTTGGAGAACTGGCAAATCATGCTCCTAGTTGGCCCCGCCCCTTTCCACCCACCCCGCCCCTCCTCATCCAGTCAGTCCTTATTGCACATGCGCAACATCGTATGCATGCCTGACATCGCCGACTGGGTTCTTCCCTGCCCAGTCACTCCTTAAGGTATTTCTTCTTTTTTTTCTCCCCCCCAACCGTCAGCTGTTCCTATGATCAGCTGTTCTGGGATTCCTCTCCTGTCTTACTGCTACGCCCAGGAGGCTTCCCTGAGATCCAGAAGGCCCCAAAATGGAGGATGGGGGTGCTGCGCGCCCCCTGCAGGCTCCGTTTTTTTTTCTTCTTCCTGAGCCCCAGGGGAGCCTTTTGGGAGCAAAAATTCCCCCCAGGAGGCTTCCCTGAGGCCCAGAAGACCCAAAAAACTGGGAGGGGGTGTGTGCTGCCAAAAAAAACCCCAAGCCACACCCATCCAGTCACATGGCCATGCCCACCTAACCATGCCCATAGAATCGGTTGTTAAAAAATTTGAATCCCACCCATGGTATGTATGTGTGTTTGTTTGTTTATGTATATATGTATCAACTATTCCTAGCTAGAACCAGCTAAAACAATGGTCTTTTTATTGGTGATTATAGATATTGGACACTGACCAAAACCAAGAGGAAAAAAGACATCTGCTTTTCAATTATGGAGTTTGAGATGTTCAACCAGAATCTAGAACCTTCTAGAATCTAGAACCTTCAATCAGTCCTGAATCAAGTAAGCTCGGCTGATTCCATGAGACAATGACAAGCAAACAAAAAACATTTCAAATATGTGAAGTCATTTCAAACATTTGGCAAAGCTGAGAGAAGTAGAAGAAGGGAAAGATAAAGAATAAATTGGATGGGCAATGTAAAAGTAATATTGGAGAAAACATTTGTAAGGACAGAAATCAGTTGTTTTATCAAACCACAACTTCTGTTTTCATGAGTGAAAAGCCCAAAGCAAAATCTCCACAAAAGCACAGGAATAAATGAGAAAGAGGATGATAAAAATGAAACTTAGACTAGCTTAGGAATGTTTAATTCATGTTGAAAGGGGGAAATCACCTACAGTATTAAGGTAGCTACATCCTAGTAAGAAGATTGTTATGTAGGTATGCAATATTTGGGAAGCTTTTGTGAGTTCAAACAGGGCGATCTGACAGATAGGATTGGGAACATTATTAGAATATCAGAACTGGAAGTTATTCCTGAAGATCAAAGGCTCTGGTTATGAATAGGAAGTCCTCAATTTATGACTACAATTGAGCCCAATATTTATGTTGCTGAGATGTTCGTTAAGTGAATTTTGCCGCCATTTTATGACCTTTCTTGCCACGGTTGTTAAGTGAATCACTGCAGTTATTAAGTTAGTAACACAGTTGTTAAGTGAATCTCGCTTCCCCATTGACTTTGCTTGTCGGAAGGTCACAATAGGGGATCGTGTGATCCAGGATGCTGCATCCATCATAAATATGAATTTTGATTAGATGACCTTGGGGATGCTGCAACTGTCATAAGTGTGAAAAATGGTCATAAGTCACTTTTTAGGTGCCACTATAGCAAGAGCAAGAGCACTTAAGACTTATATACCGCTTCACAGTGCAATACAGCCCTCTCTAAGTGGTTTACAGAGTCAGGATATTGCCCCCAACAATCTGGGTCCTCATTTTACCCACCTCGGAAGGATGGAAGTCTGAATCAACCTTGAGCCAGCCAGAATCAAACTCCTGGCAGTGAGCTGAGTTAGCCTGTAATACTGCATTATAACCACTGCGCTACCATTGTAATTTTGAACACATACTAAACGAACTGTTGTAAATCAAGGACCACCTGTACTTACTTCTTCTCCATATGACATTTCAGGGGCGGAGAGTTTAGGGGAATGTAGGCTCTGGTTTCAGTTTAACTCAGTTTAGTTTTTAAAATCTTAATATATGTAGTTTTAATATTCTAATATTTCGATTATTTTTTTAGGCCTTTTAAACTAATTTTTATCAGGAAGGTCTTGATAGGACTAAGTCACTAAAACACCAATTCCATTTTACTCTTTCTCTTATTACTTATTATAGATTGATGGGATAACACTTTTTTCAAAGAACCATTTCTGACCATCTACATTTATATAGACTTTTAATTTATGGAAGGTTTGTATATATGTTCTCCTAATTTATGTAACAATTAATTTAAATTGTATCTTAATAGTTTTTTAGATGCCAGGATTTTGGTGTTTTTTTTTGTGCTATCCTTCTTTGACCAGACCTTTCTAAAGTGTAGGCCCTTACTGTAGGTTTTGTTTTTAATGCATGTGTGACTATATACACATCATTTTCAGTACTATTTCCTCTTTTTGGATTTGATTTTGTTGGAAAGCAAAGAAGTTGGAAAAAGCTTCTGAAGATGGAGGGAGGGGAATCTGCAATCTGTTCCTTCTTTTAATCATTGTTTGTCTCTGGTCTTGTATCCTTGGCAGCATTGGCTTTTCTACTTTTCCTCCATTCTTCCCTTTATTTCAATCCCAATAATAAAATGTTTACTTTATGAAAGCTTCTGATATATAACATTTAATATTCTGCTGAAGCTTATGAGGCAATGCATTATTTCTCTGAAGGCCCCTGACAGCCAAAGAAAAACAGCAATCCTTTTGTGACAACAACCACACTGCTATCAATTTTGGTCCCTTCGGCATTTATATTAAGTAACTGAAGCAATATTAGGTCACTGACCCTATATCTTTCCTTGCCTTTATTGAGTTGCCTTTACTGGGTCTTTCCAATCCTTTAAATGAATCTATCAACAGAAATGAAAAGGAAAGTCTTCCTCTTTTTTTCCTTGAGGGCTCTTATTAAAAAAAAAATGCTTGTATCTAAGTAAAAAAAAAACCTTGGATTTAGCAGATACCGCTTTATAGCTAGAAGACATTAAACTGTCACATTCCGATTGGTCTATATATACTTAATAAATACACACCAGTGTATGTAGCACCTCTTTTAAAAGCAAAACATGGACCTGGTTTTTGCTTTAAAATGATACCCCAACAAGAGTAAAAGAGAGTAAATGACAACTACCACACATTCTAAATAGGGCTACTTGGAAGTCTACCCAGAATGATACATAATGCATTTCTCTGATTCTAGTGGGCCAAGGCAGGCAGAATCATAATGAAGTATAGTTGGCCTCAACTTACAAACATTCATTTAACGACCACTCAAAGTTACAACAGCACTGTAAAAAGTGACTTATGACCGTTTTTCACCCTTACAACCATCACAGCATTCCCCATGGTCATGTGACCATAATTCAGACACACACACACACCGTGGCAATAGGCAACTAATACTTATGATGGTTGCAATGTCTTGGGGTCATGTGATCACTTTTTGAGACCTTCTGGCAGCAAAGTCAATGGGGAAGTCATATTCACTTAACAGCTGGGTTGCTAACTTAACAACTGCTGTGATTCACTTAACTGTGCCAAGAAATGTCATAAAAATGGGACAAAATTCACTTAACAGCTATCTTGTTTAGCACTGGAAATTTGGGGCTCAATTGTGCTCATAAGTCGAGCACAATTACGGCTTGTAATGCTACAGGCACTGCACTGGTTGTTTCAATGTACTATTCAATATGCTGATTGTCACCTATAAAATCCCATGTAGCTCAGGATTTTACATTACGTTAGTATCATTACTTACATTAGTATCTTCAAGATTGACCACTTTACATAGACTTGAGCTATTGAGCATATAGTTCCTGTCTAAGGTTGGTAAAAGTATAAGATTCAAGGAAAAGGAACTAGAAAGCAACAGAGCTCCAGTGGTGCAGTGGTTAGAATCAGAGGTGGTATTCAGCAGGTTCTGACCAGTTCTGGAGAACCGGTAGCGGACATTTTGAGTAGTTCAGAGAACCAGTAGTGGGAATTTTGAGTAGTTCAGAGAACCAGTAGCGGACATTTTGAGTACCAGTAGCGGACATTTCAGAGAATCAGTAGCAGACATTTTGAGTAGTTCAGAGAACCAGTAGTGGAAATTTTGAGTAGTTCATAGAACCAGTAGCCGACATTTTGAGTAGTTCAGAGAACCAGTAGCGGAAATTTTGAGTAGTTCAGAGAACCAGCAAATACCACTTCTGACTGGCGATTTTACAGTATCCTTCCCATGCCACGCCCACCAAGTCACGCCCATAGAACCGGTAGTAAAAAAAATTGAATCCCACCATTGGTTAGAATGCAGTACTGCAGGCTACTTCTGCTGACTGCCAGCTGTCTGCAGTTTGGCAGTTCGAATATCACCAGGCTCAAGGTTGACTCAGCCTTCCATCCTTCTGAGGTCAGTAAAATGAAGACCCAGAATGTTGGGGGCAATAGGCTGACTCTGTAAACTGCTTAGAGAGGGCTGTAAAAACACTGTGAAGCGGTGTATAAGTGCTATTGCTATTTCTTGTTAATTATCTTGTACTTTGGGGGCTCATCCCATTTTATTCCTATAATGCCAAGACTGTAAGAAGGTTGTGTTGACTGCCCCAAAGTAACTCAATCTATTTCCATCATAGGATACAGGCTATCTCAGGCCAGGATCTTAACCGCTATAGCCCAAGCTCACCATATGGCACCTTGATTTCTGATGCACCCTTTCAAAATCTGAAAAATGATTGGAATTGATGAGTGGGAAGGAGCGGGGGGACTCCAAATTTTATGATAATGACTTTTGGTGCTAAGCAGGCTGCTTTCTGATTATTTCCAAAGGCAATGAACAGGTTCAAAGTGTTACATTACTGAACTTTAATTAAGAATGCAGCTTGCATATACTTTAAATGTTAATCACTGTTCAGGCAGCTAGGGAATTTTGATGGGTCACAACCTGCCTGTGATAGGAAGAGTTTGTAGTTTTCAACTGGTACTTTGTGACCACAGTGAAACAGAATAGTATGTACAGTGGATTCAGTCGGGAGGGAAGGAAGCAAGGGAGGGAGGGTTAAGATAAGAGATTTTTAGATAAGTATTAATTTCTTATTGAAAATAAACTTCAAAAAATAAGGTTGTAGATCAAAGCTGAGTGTATTCATATTCAACATCAGGCTATTCCCAATTGCTGTTTCCAAATATATATTCTCTTGTTTAATAATATCTATGTTTTTCATGATCTACTGGAAGCACCATAAAGAAAACAAAGAAACCTATCTTTGATTATAACAAACATATAATAGGTTGTTCCAGTAGTGATTTGGTATTGGGGCTTGGCTACGACCAGAAGGAAAAATAAAATGTAAGTTCTAAGAAGTCATGTGAAATTTGTTATTTTTCTGACAGTAAAATATTATAAAATAGAATGATACTGCTGGACAAATAATATAGCAACAGTTCAGATAAGAGAAAAGAAATTAGGAGCGAACTATATGCCTTAGGATAAATGCACAACACACACACACACACACACACACACACCTTTTATAATTACCTCTGCCATACGCTAAATAAATAAAATCCTTCAAAAACATCAAGGCAGTTGAGAGAATAAAATAATTTCCAAAAACGTTCACAGCTGAATGTGAACTTGCCTTTAGGTACTCAATAAATCACAAATGGAAATGAACTGACTAAAAAAAAAAAAAAAAAACTAAACCATCCCACATCTAGGGACCAAAGTACAGGTAAATCCTTGAATTTCAACCACAATTGAGCCCAAAATTTCTGTTGCTAAGTTATTTGTTAAATGAGTTTTGCCTTTCCAACCTTTCTTGACGCAGTTGTTCAGTGAATCACTACAACTGTTAAATTTATAATATGGTTGTAAAATGAATCTGGCCTCCCCATTGACTTTGCTTGTCAGAAGGTCGCAAAAGGTGAGCACATGACCCTGGGACACTGCAACTGTCATAAACACAAGTCAGTTGCCAAGGATCCAAATTCTGATCATGTGACCTTGGGGATGCTGCAATGGTCGTAACAGTATAAAATGGACATAAGTCACTTTTTTTCAGTACCATTGTAAATTTGACCCATCACTGACTGAACTGCTGTAAGTCAAGGACTATTATATTCTTCAGTGCTTCAAAATATGTCAGTAATAATTATGCCCAGATAGATAAGAAGAATACGTGCTAAAAAGGATATGATGATTTCTCCGTGAGTTTGTAGTTCAGTTTTTATATAAGGAATGCTCAGTTCTCATCTTCACTCACCCCACCCAAAAGGAGGATGTGAATAATTTTTTTTTCCCAGTGGGCATTATAATTAAAGCATGACCAAAAAAACTGTGGGGTTTGACAAAAATTAATCTACTAATTAATTAGCTATTAAATGCTAATTAATTAAAAATTAACAACAATTAGAAGGGAATAATGCCTAATCCTTCTAACAGCCTAGGGTTTTCCCCGGGGCTGGTATAACCTTACTGAAAAAGCCCTATTTGACATCTTCCATAGCCAATAGTTTTCTTGGAACTGTGAACTAGCTGATGTGTTTGAATTTGCAGGAGATGACAACATCTGTGTTAGCCCTTTAAGATGGCTTCTTCACAATATTGTCACACCGTGGATTTCATAGTCAAGGGGGTGGATCTAGGGATTTTTAAAAACATGAATGGAATGGGTTTTCTCACTGCATGGGTCTCCAACTTTGGCAACTTCAAGACTTGTGGACTTCAACTCCCAGAACTCCTCAGCCAGCAAAGCTGGCTGAGGAGTTCTGGGAGTTGAAGTCCACAAGTCTTAAAGTTGCCAAGGTTGGAGACCTCTCTTCTAAGGGACCCTAACATGGATTTCCAGAGCGTATGGCAAAAATAACAATAACATTAGCACTTCTTGTATTTTTCCATGTATAAGACGCTACTTTTTCTTTAAAATATTTACTATACAACTGAGGTGTGTCTGATACACAGGAGGCCGAGGAGAAAGCTGCACATGTAGGATGAGCCTCTATCTTATATGCAGCTCTATCATTCCTCTCTGTGGTAGTTGTTTCCTATATCACATTGCCACTGTAGGATTCATTTCTATTGTTCCTGTGATGCATTTCCTGTTCTTGGTGTATTACTCACTCTAACAAGATGGCTTCTGAACACTGATGGCTTATAGTGTGCTTACTACAAGAAACTACATGAAACATGGGGGTGTCTTATATACATAAAAATACAGTATATACCTCTCCACAGTGCTTTACAGCCCTCTCTAAGCAGTTTACAGAGTCAGCATCTTGTCCCCAACAATTTTGGGTTCTCATTTTACCCACCTTGGAAGGATGGAAGGCTGAGTCAACCTTGAGCCAGTCAGGATCGAAGTACTGAACTGCAGTCAGCAGAAGTAGCCTGCAATACTGCATTATAACTACTGTGCCACCACAACTCAAACTTTTTTTTTTTTTTTTTTGAAGCTTCAATCTCATTGCACTTGCCATCTTGACTTTTCTAACTTGTGGACAAGCCTGTGAATATGTGAATAAAATCATATGGCTTAAACAAAGAGTGAGCTCTCCATCCCGATTCTTAAACTTGTATCGCTGAAATCACATCTATACAGATATTTTGCACCTTAATTATAAGGTGATGCTTTGCAAAACAAAAAACAAAACCCCATTTCCATGGTTCTTAATGGCAGCCTACCCTACTCAAAGATTATTTCAATTCCACCCGTGCTTTTTACAATTTTGTAAATAACAAACTAAAAGACTCAAGCTCCATCCCTCCCTTGATAGGACCTGATGGTAAAGACTGCAACGACGACACCATTAAAGCCAACATCTTTAACACATTCTTCGGCTCAGTATTTGTAAACAGCAATGGATCATGCCCAGTATTTCCTAGCCGTACCACAGATAACAATAATGATCTAATACATATCGATTTCACAGAAGACAATGTTGAAAAATCACTACGCAATCTAAAACCATCTCTATCTATTGGACCGGATGGAATATGTGCCTACTTCTTAAGAAAGCTATCCACTGCCATAGCCAAACCTCTAAGCATAATCTTTGAAAAATCTTTCAGGACCAGCTCCTTGCCTAACCTATGGTCACAAGCCACAGTCATCCCCATCTTCAAAAAGGGAGACCCAAGCCTAGTTGAAAATTACAGGCCAATCTCCTTATGCTGCGTCACCTGTAAAGTCATGGAATCAATTATTAACCAATCCATCATCCTCCACTTAGAGACAAACAACCTACTCTCCAATAAACAATTTGGTTTCAGAAAAAAACTATCCTGTAATCTGCAACTCTTACACTGCAAAAACATATGGACGACACAACTCGACCAGGGCAAAGCAATAGACGCAATCTACATAGACTTCTGTAAAGCCTTTGATTCAGTGGTACCACGACAAACTACTCCTAAAAATAAAATCCTATGGTATCTCTGGACAACTGAATAACTGGATAGAAGCATTCCTGTCAAACAGACAACAAATGGTCAAAATCGGAAGCGTCCTATCAAATCCAGTACCTGTCAATAGTGGTGTCCCCAAGGCAGTATTCTAGGATCAACTCTCTTCATACTCTACATAAACGACCTCTGTGATCATATTAAGAGCAATTGCGTTCTCTTCGCTGATGATGTAAAGCTGTTCAATACCACAGACAATACTGCTACCCTACAAAAAGATCTTGACTATGTATCAGAATGGTCAAACAAATGGCAACTTCAAATCTCAACAAATAAATGCTCTGTCTTACATATTGGCAAAAAAATCAGAAAATAAAATACAAGCTGAATAGTCAAGAACTTGTTGATGACCCAAGCTCTGTAAAGGACCTTGGAATACTCACCTCTAATGATCTAAGTGCTAGAGCCCACTGCAACTACATAGCCAAAAAGGCATTAAGAGTTGTTAACCTAATCCTACGTAGCTTTTTCTCTGGTAATATCACACTACTAACCAGAGCATACAAAACATTTGCTAGACCAATACTCGAATACAGTTCATCAGTCTGGAACCCACATTACGTATCTGATATTAGCACAATTGAGAAAGTCCAGAAATATTTCACAAGAAGAGTTCTCCACTCTCTACTCGTTGTAGAATACCTTATGCCACCAGACTTGAAATTCTAGAACTAGAAAACCTTGAATTACGCCGTCTTCGGTCTGACTTAAGCATGGTATATAAAATCATACATTGCAATGTCCTACCTGTCAGTGAATACTTCAGCTTCAACCATAACAACACAAGAGCACACAATAGATACAAACTCAAAGTAAACCGCACCAAACTTGATTGCAGGAAATACGACTTCAGCAATAGAGTGGTCAATGTCTGGAATACTCTACCAGACTCTGTAGTTTCTTCCCCAAACCCCAAAAACTTTAACCTTAGACTGTCTACTATTGACCTCACCCCTTTCCTAAGAGGTCTGTAGGGGCGTGCATAAGCGCACCAACGTGCCTACCGTCCCTGTCCTATCGTTTCTCTTATTCTTTTATTTTTCTTATATGTACCCATTTCATGTATTCACAACTATGTATACACTTATACTTATTATCTTGTAAACAATTGGCAAATCAAATAAATAAATAAATAAATAAATAAATTATATTGTAAAGTTCCAGAAGTTTCCCCAAGCCACGGAGATGCCAGAGTGACACTCAAGACGAGGCTTGCAAAAATAACAGCTTTTTTTATTCTTTGGCCAAAGCAAAAAGTCTGGGTGAATACTATGCCCAAAACATACAGACAAAATGCATGTAAGGAATAGCCACAACCTGCGAGAGTGGCTCAGAGTATTATATACATTTTACGCTGATAGAAACTAAGTTTATCCAATCAGAGACAAAGGTTTGTTATTAATGTGGGCAATATCTTGCCCATGCCCTCCCCTTCCTTGGAGCGTTCTTTGTCTGTGCTCTGTCCATACTTTGTTATTTTACACAGTATCCCTTGTCCTTGTGTGCTCATGCTCCTAGGCAGCCCCTCCCCCTTTATCTCTGGAGCAGGGTGTTCCTGGGAATAGTCTCCAAGGATGTGTCTAGCTCTGAAGCAAATTGCAGAGGCAAGAAACCAGATAGAAAAGGATACCATTCTCTTACAGAATGAATTTCAAACGAATGATTCCCATCCTTAGCAAAATAGTACAAGCAACTTCTTTAACAGAGGCAAAGAGCAAAGGTTAGATTGATTCATGTCAAAATGTCCTTTCAATATGAAGGAAAAAATACTCAGAGAAATACAGTTACACAAAAAAAAACTCCAAGATAGGCACAATTTCTTTATAGTGGCTAATCATGCTTTCAAAAATTACTGTACCTGGTGACTTAATCACATGAATCATAGCAAAATGTTAAAGAAGAAGTTCAACGGCACCAAATTATATGGGAGACTCCTTCAAAATGGATTAGTTCCTATTAAAAGGAGAAGCTGTTTTCTTTTCAAAGTATCTCCATTTTTCACGAAACATCAAGGACTATGGGTTAAATCAGAAATGTTAACAGAAAAACCCATCTCTGATCGTGCCTAAAATTATTTCAAGGTTCCTGCACTATTTTGCTATGGACCTGTTTTGTTTTAGCCATCCTCCACAAGGGTTATTATAACAGGGCTGTGAAACTCGCAGCCCATGGACCAGATGCGTCACGCACTGGCCATGCCCATGGCCGGTTTAGCGAAGGGGGAAAAAGTCGTGATACATCTACATGATGATGCTGTGACAATGCGAGTTTGACACCCCTGTATTATAAGCTCATAGGAAACTGCCGTAAAAGGATTCAGATCACTGAGCCTTCTCAACTGATATTGTTGACATTAGTAGCAAGAGTTTTACCAGTCTTCCTTGGACATGACAAAAGCTGAATCTTGGACCTGCTCTCTGTACAGGTAATCCTCAACTATGACCTCAATTGAGCCCAAAATTTCTGTTGCTAAGCAAGACCGTTGTTAACTAAGATTTGCCCCATTTTACAACCTTTCTTGCCTTAGTTGTTAAGTGAATCACCACAGTTATTAAGTGAATCTGGCTTCCCCCATTGACTTGGCCTGTCAGAAGGTGATTGTGTGACCCAGGACATTGCAACCGTCATAAATACATGCCAGTTACCAAGAGTCCAAATTTTGATCATGTGACCATGGGGATGCTGCAATGGTTGTATGGTAAGTGTGAAAAATGGTCATAAGGCAGAGGTGGGCAACTATGGCTTGCTCAGGAATTCTGGGAGTTGAAGTCCATAATTCATAAAAGGGCCATAGTTGCCCACCCCCTGTCATAAGGCATTTTTCTCAATGCCATTGTAACGTCAAACAGTCACCAAACGAATGGTTGTAAGTTGACCTGTATCTTAAGGTCCCTGCGCTATTTTGCTGTGGACTGTGTTTCGTATTAGCCATTTTGCATACGCTCCACAAGAGTTATTATGTCAGAAGCACATAGGCAGCTGCTGTAAAGAGATTCAGACCACTGAGTCACCTCCATTTATAATATTGATATTTATATGATCTGGATGACTGAGAATCCCCATAAACATTTAGTGTCAACATTTCTCCAGGATTAGAAGCAACATTTTACCACTCTTCCCTGGATATGACAAGACTTGAACCTGGCACCAGCTCTCTACATCTATCTGTAATCAAATTCATTCTTTCTCTCTACCTAGCCTTTCCTCGGTTCTGCTGTCATATTCCAAAGATTGGTTAGAAACCATGAAAACGCTTTCTTCCTGATGATGCATTAAATTTACCAAACAAAAGCTTTATAAAAGTCATGTTTACAGAGATTGCTAAACTCAAAGTATTAGCATCTATTTATCTACAGTACAAGAGTGAAATATGACTTTGACTTTAACGTAGCAAAGAAAGCTATTTCCGGATTATATTTATATATCTTTTTTTCGAGTCTAGGAAATTTCATGCTGTATTTCATAGGGTTTTTTTTTTACAAGCATGGACTTTGCATTTCATCCAAACAGAGAAGGGAAAAATGGATGGCTTATTAAAAGAAAAAAAAAGGTTCGGGAAACAAAATTAGACTTCAAGAGGGCTAGTTTTAAATTTTATAACTCTAAATAGCCAGGTCCAGCTGACCTTAAAAATGATCAGTGAGGATGATGTATTCATTCTATATTTTTTGATTAACTCTATGATTTTACAGTCTTCTGCTACCCAGTCCCTTTCAGATGTTAAAACTTTCTGTGGAAAAATGGGAAAAAAATCCCATTCCAAGAGGTTCAAATATGGAAGCATTCGCCCTAAATGATAACAATATTTTTAGCCTGGTGTGGCTTAGACCAAATAGGATCCAAGCTGGAAAGGTAGATCAATACTGTATATCTTCATTTATGCATAAACAGGGATATATACAGTTCAAAGATACTGGGTTTAGAATGTGTTCTTTCATTTTTTAGTATTTAATCATCTGTGATCTAGTAAGCGATATTCAGTAGCCCTATATGTACAAGTAGTCCTCGACTTATGACCACAATTGAGCCTAAAATTTCTATTGCTAAGTGAGACATTTGTTAAGTGAATGTTGCTCCAACCTTTTTTTGTCACGATTGTTAGTGAATCACTGTAGTTGTTAAGTTAGTAACGTAAGTTGTTAAGTGAATCTGGCTTCCCCATTGACTTTGCTTGTCAGAAAGTCACAAAAGATAATCACCCCGGGCCACTGCAACCGTCATAAATATGAGTCAGTTGCCAAACATTTGAATTTTGAACACGTGACTATGGGGATGCTACAATGGTTGGAAGTGTGGAAAACAGTCATAAGTCACTTTTTTCAGGGTCATTGTAAACTTTGAATGGTCACTACATGAACTGTTGTAAATCAAGGACTACCTGTACTACCGGGTTTCCCCGAACATAAGACCCTGTCTTATTTTTTTTCCCCACCCAAAAAGGCACCAGGTCTTATTTTCGGGGGGTGTCATCCACTCATTTACCTCACTTATGCACGTCACCCCTGGCCTCCTTTTTGCTGTCAGAGGCCTTCAGGAACTACTTCTGTGGCCCACATGGTCAGCAAGTTTTCCTGAAGGCCCCTCTGCAGCCGAAAGCAGAGCTCTGGATCCATCTGGAAGGCCTACAGAGGGTGGGTAGGTTGTATTTTCAGGGAAACACAGTATGTAACATTTTTTTATTATCCCCTAATATTCTTAGCATGATCTTGTTAATTCCCAATTGCATATTCTGGGCATGTGTTTGCCACATTATAATGAATTTTCAGGCTACTAAACTTCAGACCTTTGAGCAACTCTCATCTCTGGCCAATGTGAGTCGTTCCTTATCAGAATTTCACATTTGTGCTTGCTACTTCAAAGAACTGGAAACATTAATCAAATATATTCCTAGTTACTGAAGATAGTTAGTTATTCAAAGAGGACCGTCTTTCCTGCTCCTATCAGAAGAGTTAAAGGAACATTTAAACCTAAATCTGCCAGTTTAGATAGAGGGCTGAGACCATAAAAGACCAGGAAAGTCCATCTATGAGGAACCATTCAGGAGCAGGAAAATTCTTCTTTCAGATGGATAGAACAGCTTCTGTCTATCTGTCTATCTTCTGCACTTGCCTCTCATGGGAGAAATGAGCATCTTTTCTTGAGCAGAAAATCTGGATTGGAAATTTAGTAGTAGTAGAAGAAGAATTAATGGAAGCTGCTGTATTTCTCAACCTTGGTGGCTTGAAGAGGGTTGGACTTCAACTCCCAGAATTCCCCAGCCAGCAACATGGCAGCTTCCATTAATTCTTTTACTGTGCTGGCTGGGGGATTCTGGGAGTTGAAGACCACCCCTCTTCAAGCCGCCAAAGTTGAGAAACACTGAAGCTAGATACAAAATTAAAATGTTGACATGAAAGTTGAATGTATTCTGGAAACAAAATTGTGCTGTTGCTAATCCTTTGTTTTTTTACTTATTATTATTATTATTATTATTATTATTATTATTATTATTATTATTATTATTATTATTATTATGGTTGGTTGTTATGCTGTGTTTGTAGTGTTTTGAGCTGATGAAACAGTCATTCGAGAAAGCTTTTCAAATTATTCAATTTTTGTTTTCCTTTTGCCATTTATCAAGCACTTTCATTAATTTGATAACCCGATATACAGAATGAAAGCCATGAAATTCTTTATTGAATCAGCTTACTCTTTTTGAAAGGATTAACTTCAGCAAATCCTCCTTCCTCATTATGTTAAATGTTCATTGAAGCAAACTATCCCCTTGAAGGTTTTCAGACTTATTCAGTATGCAACTATTTTAATGAAATTGAAGATATTATATGCTAAATATATACATATGAACAAATTCTTAAAAATAAGCAACTAACTTCACAAAGAAATATGATAAAGATAAACTAATGCACATGTGAAATGTTGTGAAATTTCTGTATTCTGCTTTTTCAACCTACAAGCCACAATTTCAACTTTCTAAGAAATCTACTGACAAATATATATGTGTAAATCAGGCCAAACCTAGGGTCATTCATTTCAATGGTTGATAAGAGTCTCCATATCTGTTGGAAGGAATCTGCACAATTTTTCAATTTTTTTTCTTTAAAAAACATTTAAAAAAAGATTAAAAACATTAAAAAGACAGACAGACAGACAGACAGAGAGACAGACAGACAGAGACAGGCAGGCAGGCAGACTGACTTGAGATGACATAACTTTGGGTGGGTGCAAGGTATTTTCATGAAACACTAAAAAGGGGATGAAATCTATGATAGAATAACCATTTCAGCCATCTTGTACATTTTATTTTATTCATTTTTTACTTTAACTTTTATCATTTTTATTTCATTATATAAAATACAAAGAAGAAAAGAAAATAGGAAATTAAGGAAAGGAAAGGGAACGGGAAAAGGGGATGTGAAATACAAGGGGGAAGAGAAAAAGAAAGAAAAGGGGGCATTGACTTCCAACTCTTCCTAGCACAGTAGAAGATAAATATACTCCAACCTCAACTTTTTGCTTTTACACATTAATATATAACTAGCCATTCCTATAACACTAAATCTTTCTAATCAACAAAACCAAGGTCAAAGTTTCATTTTTTTTTCTTCACGAGCACAAATTCCAGAAGTGATATCTAAATAAAGATTCATTTTCCTCTTTGAATAAAATAATCAATTTAACATACAGCCATCTTTTACATTTTAATGGTAAAGGCAGCCTCTCGGGTTTGTTTTCATTTTTTAGGGTAAAATTAACATAACTTGGACTTTGCTTTTTCTAGTTTTCATGAATGAATGAGCCACTGTGTTTAAGATGCTAGTCCAGAAACTAGGAGTTTGTGAGTTCTAGTCCTGCTTTAGGCATGAAAGGCTTGGTGACTTAAGCCATTCACTCAACTTTGGGCCAGTTACTCTATCATAGCCCAACCCTTACAGGTTTGTTGTTGTAGAGAAAATAGGAGGAAAGAGGGTTAAGTATGCATTGATTTATAGTATAAAAAGGTGAGATAAAATCCTAAAAGAAAACCCTTCTAGGAATGATAGGATAAATTTGCTTTCAGAGTCATAATTCTTTAAATCCTTGAATATGGCTACTGATATTAATGCAAGAAAATCAGTGTAATGTATTGGTTCAGGTATTGGATTAAGAGTGGGACGAAGCTGGTGACTTTAGACCAGCCATTTTATCTTATTCCAGTTTGTATTTAGGTAATCAGTTCCCATATAAATCATCTTGAGCTCCCGAAGTAAAGGCACACTATTAAACTTGCTAAAAATATATTAAAATAGGAAAAAAAACAGATCTAAAAAGGAAAAGGGGAAGCTTTGTTTAACTCCCACTGAACTTTTCAATTGTGATACCTTAGACATTTTAGAGATTCCAGATAAATACTCAATTTCTCTCAGAATTTTGGAAAAAGAACAGTAGACTATTTTATTAAACAATTCCAAATCTGTTTCGATTATGCCTTTAGAAGGGATCGGCAAAAATGCCACTATGTTTGGTACAAAACTTAATCATGGAAAAGCAAAATGACAAAGCATGTGTTGTGATATCATAATACAAATCCCATTCTTTTCTATTCACACCTGATGTGAACTGAAATATTTAGGTCATGTGGTTTGCATCACAATGTCACATCTTACATTTTGTCATTTGCCCCTTTTTCTTTCCCCACTGCAAATGACCTATGAATGATACAAACAAATGTGCATGCTTTTGAGTTTTACATAACACTTCATCAAAAAAATGTTCCCCCAAAAAACCGACAAGGGAGAAAAAACAAAAATGAGACTAGATAGTCTAACTATAAGGTTTATTATTTAGATTCAATCCCAAGGCACTATTTGTAGATAAATACATTTGTCAGCTGAAGGTTTCACCTAATAATTAAGGCCAAAATAAACAATGGCTTCTTGCCAGCTTTGGAGACATCAAAGCCATTAGAAAGTTCTCCCCCTCTTCCTCCCTCCCTCCCTCCCTCTCTCTCTCTCACACACACACACACATACACAAAAAAAACTTGAGCAAAATATGCATAGACATTTCTAGAGTACTTTAAACAAAATCTTTATCGATGAAAGAAATGTCTCAACAAGGTCGCCAATGAAAAACATACACATATATGCATCACAGTGGCAGATTCAGGATAACATATTTCAAACATTAGCCACTATGAATGATTAAAAAGGAGAAAAAAATTAAGCTTTCCAGAATTGTTTTTCACACATCAGAAATACCATCATGGAAGTAACACTACAGATTAAATGTTAGAAAGCAAACATCTGCTAAAACCGGGTGATCACAATATGCCGTTTTCCCTCACAATATGCTTCTTCAATTAAAAGAAGCAACCTTCCCTTGGATTATTCTCACATTTCAAAGATGAAAGGAGGATAGTGAAATGAATTCTGCAAGTGTTTCCTACTCAGATGCCATCTTGGTCCCTACAAGCTTTATGAGTGACCTTGTCAATGTGGTTAGCTCTGAATCAGCAGTCCATCTTCATTTAAAAGACACAGGCCACTCTTTTGAAGACAACAAAGTCCATATTTTGGACAGAGAGGACTGCTGGTTTGAAAGAGGGGTCAAAGAGGACATCTATGTCAAAACTGAACAGCCCTCATTCAACAGAGAGGGAGGGATACAACATCATCTATCTTCAATCTACAACACAGTCCTTTCAACAGTTCCAAGACAGTCAGAGCAGAAGAAGCTTCTTGGATGAGAAGTGAAACATCTTCAAAGAAAAACCAGAAAGTCCAGTTGCCTCTTGAAAAAAGCACCTTTGGGACTTAGCTCTGAATTATTAAATACAGATAGTCCTCAACTTACAAGTGAGCCCCAAATTTCTGTTCCTGAGGGAAACAATGGTAAAGTGATTTTTTTTTGGCCCCATTTTATAACTTTTCTTGCCACAGTTGTTAAATGAATTGTTGCAGTTCTTAAATTAGTAACATGGCTGTTAAGTGAATCTGGCTTCTCCATTGACTTTACTCCTCAGAAGGTCGCAAAAGGGGATCATGTGACCCTGGGACAATGCAACCGTCATAAACATGAACCAATTACCAAGCATCCAAATTTTAATCGTATGACCATGGGGATGCTGCAACATTGTAAGTGTGAAAAACAGTCATCGGTCACTTTTTTCAATGCTGTTGTAATTTAACAATTGATTAAATGAATGGCCATAAACCAAGGACTACTTGTATTATCACTGTGGCGTATGAAGGACCAGAGAGTATCAATTCACACTGTAACTGCGCTAACTTTTAGGAGAATAATTTTGAAGGTGACGTAATTTTCAAAGAGATGGCAGGTTTTTTTTAAAGTTCTCTAGTGTAAACTTTCTTTTCCAAAACAGTAATATCCTGGAAGCAGTTAGGTACTATTGACCCAATTCTTGCATATGTCTTCCTAAATGTAGATTTCTTCTTCTGAGCATTTCCCTCAAGGTGTCATTACTGTATCATCAGATTTGGTCTTGTTTAAATGTGTTTCTTTTGCCTTGCTACAGGAATCCCCAGAAAATTTATAGTCCTCTATGAAATGCAATTGTCAGATTGATTAAACCGAGTTCTGCCATTTTGCATATCAGAATCATCCCGTCAATGTGGGGTTTATGGGCATTAAAAATCTATATTCATTACACCTTTCAATTTTTGCAGCTCCTGACCTGGGAATTGCCTGCTTTAATAGTTTAATGCATCTTGCAGCCAGTGATGTAGAAAAATTAATGTAAATGAAAATAAATTGGGTATTATGCCCAGTAGGGAAAGCCCCCTAAATGATATTCCTCATCTAATTCATTCCTCCAGCCAAAAAAACAGCATTCTAATGCAATGCAATTTATTCTGGCTACTGTGCAAAATATATCTTCCATTAACTACTTGCTAAAGAAATAACCAATAGCATCAGCTGCATAAGTGTGGAGATCGATATCTTCTTGATAGAGTTTTAATATTCTTAGTTAGAATATATAGAAAATACAAATCTTAAAGGTTGGATCACTTGTACCAAAAACTACCAAACACCATGATCTTGAGTAGCAGATATCTATAGAAAACAGCTTTTGGAATGAAATCCATACCTACCAACAACAATCAATGCTTTCCAATTTGATTGTTTCTACATATTTTTGGTATTCCCACCCAACCTGGCTTCTAGATAGGAGTTCATTTTTGCTACATATTCTCATATGGTTAATAGCCAGGATTTTTAGTACTGGCTGTCCTTGCGTTATGACCCCAATGGAGCCCCCAGTTTATGTTGCTAAGTGAAACATTTGTTAAGGGAGTTTTGCTCCATTTCACGACTTTTCTTGCCACAGTTGTTCAGTGAATCATTGCATTTGTTAAGTTAGTAACATGGTTGTTAAGAGTCTCATGCCCCCCATAGAGTCCCAGATCACCAAAAAGGCAAAAAAGCCCCCCACCCCCCCCGCCCCCCCCCCCCCCCACAACCCCCCCCTCCACCCCCCCCCCCCCCCCCCCCCCCCCCCCCCCCCCCCCCCCCCCCCCCCCCCCCCCCCCCCCCCCCCCCCCCCCCCCCCCCCCCCCCCCCCCCCCCCCCCCCTTGTGACTTCTAAATGAAGTGACTACCTGTATTGTTTTAGAAAAAGCAGTGATGACAGAAAAGGTGTGGAGGCCCTGGGTACAGAAAACAAAACAATTACATGAGCATAAAACACCAGTCATGTCACTGGTAGGGATAAATCACAGAGTTGCATATCACTTATTTTGGCCATGTCATGCTGGGGAATTCACCAGAGAAAGCAATTATGCTGGAAGAGTTACTGGTAAAAGGAAACCAGGCCATCAAAGAGCACAGTGGCTGGACACCATCAAAGCTGACAGCAGCCAAAGCATAGAAAACAAAATCAAAGAAATAGTTCAAGATTGGAAGATATGGGGAGACCTGGCCCATAGGATCACCAAGCGTGGACACAACTGAATGGATAACAATATCATCATCATCAATAGAAAGATAGATATGAATTTCTTGCAGTGTTAATCTAGGCTCAGGAAGACCTACATTTAAATCCACTATCACCATGAAGTCAGGGGTGGTTTTCTACCAGTTCTGTCCACCTCTATAGAACCAGTAGAACCAGTTCTATGTCTGCTGATGTTTTTGCCCACCTGCCCACCCAGGCTTTTACCTGGTCTTTATTTCCTGATTTTGTCAACTTCAGCTGCCAAACGAGGCACAGCTGCAGTTAAAAAAGCAGGAAAAGAGGGTTGTTTCAAAGGCTGAGTCTCTGCACACAGCATGCTGATGACGATTTACAGGCGTGCAGCTCACAGGTATAGGGAAGCTCGTAAATCCCAAACCGGTAGTTAACCCTGTCATATCCCACCCCTGCATGAAGTTGTTATTTCATAGACCAGTCTCCAATACTCAACATAATATACATCCACATGGATGCCATGAAGACAAAATTGAGAAAGAAGAAGCTTCGACCCCATTTTGAGTTTTCTTATGAATTGACCTATTAAAATGTGATAAATCAACAACCCAAAAGTGGTTATCCAAACCACGCTGCACCTAAAAGGAACCATACATTGGGAAGAGAATTATAATTTCCATAATATCATCTAGCATGGCTAATCCAAGATGATATAAGCTTTAACTAAAAATGTCTGAGGATACAAAGATGGAATGAAGGCCCAGAAGAAGGCTTAGAAACTCTAGTTAAAATTGTTTATCTTCCAAATAAGAAGGAAAATGTCATAAAAACAACCAAATAGCATTTAAAAATTTAGCACAGTACACATTCTAAAATGTAAATATTTCTTCATTAACAACATTGTGTGTGGCGTTTCAGTGTACTCTGACCATCCTCTCCTTATCCTATTTACTCGCAATTCAATTCCTTTAATTAGCTCTCTTTTTACAGCAGAATTAAAATGCTAGTAAATCTCCATAGCTCCTAGATTTTTTCTTTAATTCCCTCATAGCATTTTGAAGTCCATTTTCCTGCCATTATTCAATGGCATTATGCAATTCTTTCCACCATTATTCTCTTCAAAATTAATACTTATTCATAGTGTGTTCGGCAACACATTTATTCATTAATTATTCATTCTCCACTGTGCAGTGACGGCTAGAATATCTTTTTATTTAGCTTCTATCTCAGACAGGGAAGTTCTATATATAAGAACCTTCCAGTGGAGTTTATCACTGTAGATTTCAATCAAACCAGACAATTATGTGAGGGTTTAATATAGAGCCAAAAACTAAGGCATACACACTGCCTCCCAAGTTGTTATTGTTGTTATCATCTTTTTTAATACATAATTCAAGGGAGCAAACTCTCCTAAGATTCCTGCCTTCTCTTTTCCTCACAACAGCACTGTGAGGTGAGTAGAGAGAGAGTAGAGGCACTGCTCATTCAGCCAGCTTGCATGTCTAAGGCAGGACTAGAACTCATGGTCTCCTGCTTTCTAGGCCAGCACCTTCACCATTACGCCAAACTGGCAATGCATCCAAATTCCACATCTTAGACGTGGTACAGGTAGTCTTTGACTTACGACCACAGTTGAGCCCAAGATTTCCTTTGCTAAGCAAGACAGTCGCTATGTGAATTTTGCCCCATTTTACAATCTTTCTTGACACAGTTCTTAACTGAATCACTGCAGTTGTTAAGTTGGTAACATGGTTGTTAAACGAATTGGGCTCCCCCCTATTGAACACTGCCTGCCAGAAGGGCTCAAAAGGTGATAACATAACCCCGAAACACTGAAACCGACCTAAATATGAGTCGGTTGCCAAACATCTGAATTTTAATCACAGGACCATGAGATGCTGCAACAGTCGTTAAGTGTGAAAAATGCTCCTAAGTCACTTTTTTCAGTGACGTTATAAGTTGAGGAATACCTGCACAACCAACTGGCCCTACACCTGTTCTACATCTTAGACATATTACACCTAAATTCTACATCTGCCTTAGGATTCACTTCTCCTGACCTCCGGGTTGTGATGGGGCATCTTAAAAGGAGTTGCCCATGTCTTAACAAAGGTAAATTCAGTTCACCCAGTAATCTAAGGGCACATTAGCAGTGCCAAATTGCCTTGATATGAATACAAGTAATCCTCACTTACCGACTTCAACTGGCATTGGCAACTCCATTGCTAAGCAACAGTCATAAAGTACAGTGTCATGTGACTGGGCTGGACTTATAACACCAGTTCCACTATGATTGTTAAGCAAATCGCCATTGGTTGTTAGGTGAAATATCACACGACTACAGGTTGCAATTTGCTGCCAGCTTCCCTGTTGGCTTTGCTTGTCGGAAACCAGCTGTGAAGGTCGCAAAGGGCAATTATGCAACTGCAAGACACTGTAACTGTCATAAATGTGTGCCAGTCGGCCAGCACCCAAATCGTGGTCTTACGACTTGGAGATGCCATAATGGGTGCAGGTTTGAAGAATTTCTCTGAAATGGCATAGAGTTTCTTGCTTGAGCACAGAGTTGGACTAGAAGATCTCCAAGATCCCTTCCAACTCTGTTATTCTGAATGCTTGTGTAAACCTATTTTTTATGTGACATCCTAACTTTAAATGATCGGTGGATGAGGAAGCCAATAAGTGAATCTGGAAGGGGTCTTTAAAAAAATCAAAAGATCCCTGGTGCACCATTTTATCCTCTTAGTCATTTGCAGGGGCTAACTCAAGGAAACAAAAGCAGTAATTCAACAAAACAAATTTCCACCAGCTTTCAAACTGCTTACCTTCTGTGCCAGTGGTGGGATTCAAATTTTTTTACTACCAGTTCTGTGGGCATGGCTTGGTGGGCTTTGGTTCGGCTGGTGGGCGTGGCTTAGTGGACGTGGCAGGGGAAGGATACTGCAAAATCTTCATTCCCTTCCCTTCCCATCCCACTAACCTGCTTTCCAGCTCCATTCTCCTGTTCAGGGCAACAAAAGAAGACCCAGCCTATCAGCTGGGACTCAGGAGACAGAGAATAGATGGGGGCGGGGCCAGTCAGAGGTGGTATTTGCCGGTTCTCAGAACTACTCAAAATTTCTGCTACCGGTTCTCCAGAACCGGTCAGAACCTGCTGAATATCACCTCTGTTCTGTACAGTAAGCAAGTATTCTAACTACAGGTAGTCCTTGACTTACAACAGTTCATCTAGTGACTGATCAAAGTTGCAACGGCATTGAAAAAAAAAAGACTTATGACCATTTTTCACACTTAGGACCATTGCAGCATCCCCATAGTCATGTGTTCAAAATCTAGATGCCTGACAACTGGCTCATATTTATGACGGTCACAGCATCCTGGGGTCATATGACCATGCTTTGCGTCCCTCTGATCAGCAAAATGAATGGGGAAGCCGCTTAACAACCGTGTCATTAATTTAACAACTGCAGTGATTCACTTAACAAATGTGGCAAGAAAAGTCATAAAATGGGACAAATTTCCCACTTAGCAACATAAATTCTGGGCTTAATTGTGGTTGTAAGTTGAGGACTACCTGTATTATGCCCCTGAGAAATACCTGTATCAGAAACTCAAGCAGGTATTCCTAAAAAAAGATGTGAAGATGGGACTTCCATTTCAAAACAGGTTGTTGTGCCTACATACTTATCGACCCTTTTCGTTTGAATGTAAACATTAAATTAACTGGGTATACAGTTTATTTTTATGTATGTGTGTATGTGAGTAGATATGCCCAGTGAGACCTGCCCATAAAAAGCACTTGTCAATTGCTTTCTTGGAATAAAAAAAAAAAATGAGGACAGCAACAGGGAGAATTTTAGTGAAGAACCATAAAGTCGTTCAGCCCATCTGGACTAAAATCCCTTCAAGTTGTTGCCCGAGCGTCTCAGTCCAGGTGGGTTTTTTCTTAAGCCAGTTTGAAGCCAGCAACAAACCAGGTCAGGAGCAGCTAAAAGATGCAGTGCAGATCTCTTCTAAGCCTCTGCTTTGCTGAGGATCAGCCTTGTGTGCACAGAGCTAACCTAAGCACTCGTTCAGGTGAACGCTGGTACAATTCCCTTTAAGGCCTCTGCTCTCGAGGCAAGAAATGTGGTGATAGGAACAGATAGGAGGCACAGCCGTGGTGAAGTGTGCCTTCTTTGCCTGCTTTGTTTTCAACCTTCCAACTGTTGGAAGAAATATCCATCTGGTTTAGTTCCAAGCTGGGAGAAAGACACTAGAAACATGGAGGCTGATTGGAAAGATGGTTTAATGATGAAGCAGAACCACAAGGGGGTGGTGGTTCTGGTACAGCTGACCACATGGAGTTGAGAGTGAGGGGTATTTATACTTTCTCTTGGGCTTTGAACTTGAGCTTCCTGTTCCTGTGCAAGAACATGTATTCTATTGGCTATTGTAGGTCATAGCTGGCTCTGCATGTTGTCCCAGGTTTGGTTGAAGTTTGGAGGGTGTGATGCAACTGAGATGATGCAACGAAGGAGCTTGTGTTCTGAAAGGGTGTTGGGCATTTCCTATGGGCTGAGGGCTAATCTTATCTTTGTTCAGACCTTGCTGCAGGGAATTTGTTTATAAATAGAGCTAGCTATCTCTTTGTCTCTTAAGTGCTGACATCTGCTGAAGGCTAATAAGAAAAGTGGGGGCTATTAAGAATGAGTCTGTTTCCTGCCTGTAAAAAGAAACATGGTTCTAGGGAAATATAATATTCTGCCTTTTTAATATTTCTTAAAATATTTCATTCTTCTAGGAGAGGAGTGGGTGCTAACTTTCTACACAGCATTTAATCTACCAAACTAGTTAGGTGTAGGAACTAAGGTGCTGGCCTAGAAACCAGGAGACTGTGAATTTTAGTTCTGCCTCAGGCATGAAAGCTGTCTGGGCCAGTCATCCTCTCTCAGCCCAACTAACTCACAAGGTTGTTGTTGTCGTGGGGAAAATAGAGGAGGGAATAGGGTGTACACTGCCTTGGGTTGTAAAAACTAAAGGCGGCATAGATGTCGAATAAATAAATATGGACATTGCAAGCAACTAACAGGTTGAAAGCCTACCTCTTCATTAAGACATCCTTTTCTAGTTCCTACACTACAAATTACAGAGGGTCTGTGGGAACTTCTGTTGAGAATACTCTCTAGGCTGGCATCCTTGCATTTTTAAGGCAGTGTTTTTCAAACTTATCAGCTTTAAAATGTGTGGACTTCAACTCCCAGAATTTTTAATATCTCTATTTGAGTACAGGGCAGCACCGAAGCCAACTTTGGCCAATCTTGGGAAAGCCAAAGTGGAGACCTGATTAATATTTAGATGGGCAAACCCCAGGAACCCCAGAACTGTAAACACAGAATGGGAACTTGGGGGTGGGGGGTGGAATCTCAAGGAAGGCTAGGCCAAAGCACACAGCTGCCAAGAAAACAATAGGGAGGTCTCTGGGTCATCCTCAACAAGAGAAATCTCACTTAACTGAGGCATCACGTTCGTGAGGCAATTGAGAATTTTAGTGAAACAAGCAAAGGTTTACAAATGAAAGTAAAGAATCGAAATAAGAATTGATGAACCTGCACACAACAGAAACAGATTGAGAGAGCGAGGGAGACACAGAGGGAGAAATATTGCTAAATATGAAATCAAGAAACTTTACAAGCATAGTTGTTAAATTATAAGCTTTTGGGATCAAGAATCTGGAAATATTTTTGCCCAAAAGAAAATCTAGCCATGTAACAGGGATGTAATTCACAAAACTGCAATGGTTCTATATGAAAAACTACAGGATTTTTTTGCAAAGCTTATCCTTTTTATTTAATTCACAACTTAATATCCACACAGTCTTTCCCATCCCCTCTTCATATACATCTCTGCGGAGCAGAAATTAAAGTTTTCCTTGATCCCTTATGTTGTTAGACTCCTTCATTAACATTCCAGTCCTACAGAGTTTAGTGACCTTCTCCACAGGCATCTTATTTAATATTGAAATTGATTTTCTTCACCTTCTCATCCAAAAACCCAGGGGCATAGACTATTCTCAGTCATACCTGTGTAAAACTGAGAGAAGCATCCCTGTTTACCCTGGTAATTAGAACCGAATATGGCCTTTGGTGAAGCCGGTGATGTGAAAGGTAGACCCCCAATGGGACTTTTCTACAAAGTGATACAATAAATAATACCAGCTTGTATTTCAAAAGGGAAAGTTTCTTCTTTCGTAGGTTTTGTTTGTTTGTTTCTCTCCCCACCCCATGCCCTTAAAAAAAATAAAAATAAAGGTTTCCCCATCCAGTTTATTGCCAAAAGCCCCAGAAAGGAAATAAAATGTAATATGCTGAAAAAGTTCTGTGTTTGTGATCAACAGCCAAGCAGCTTGTATTGGTTCAAAAGCGCTGCAGTTGCAATTCTACAACTATGGGTAAGGAGACCATTTTCTTCAAATCCACTTCTTTCAGGCTCTGGGCATTTTGCAGGAACACAAATAAATACAATTGAGGTTAATTTAAAACAAAAAGTGAGCTCAAAGGTGAACTGTTTTGAAAACAGAGGGAAACAAGCAGGCAAAACCAAATATCTTTGTAATGACACATCTAAATTTATTTTAAACATGCATTTGGTCAAAACTGATTGTTTTTCTAGATACGTTTATAGCTCTGGTTTATTTTTCCTTCGTTTCTGGAGGAAAAATGATTTATTGCACCTGTGGCAGAATTGTTGAACAGAGTTCCACAAGTAGAGGGGAAAATGCCCCCATTTTGTGGGAAATATTCATGGAGGAGCAAATGTGACAGACCATGAGAACCAATAATATTTAGTAGTTGTAATATAGAATAGTTGTAAGCTAGAAGAGAGGTGTGAGATGGATCCCACCCCACCCCTGTCCACCTCACCCAAACCTTCCTGCCTTCATACAGTTTCTAGTTATGGATTATATAGTACTTTCCTATTGCTATCATCCACCCATTCATCCTTTTTAATAAGCAGTTTGTGAGAGCAAAGGGGTTGTCCCAGCCTGAGCAACTTTCTTACCTATAAACTCAACCTCATGACAATCAGAGTGATGATTATGGTGATAACAAGAACAACAATAATAACAAACAAGGAAAATTAAACTCGGTAGCATCATCTACAACCCTGTCTTTCATAGCTTTGAGGTGTGTGGCCAGAGAACAGCATCCCTGTCTCCTGTTGAGGAGACGAAAACAAAACCATCAATCATAAGATTCAAATATCATGTTTATTAAAAAAAAAGGAACAAAGGAGTAAAACTTTATTTTGGCTTTTGTTAGATGAAAGAATTATGATTAGATGGAAAAATACAGACTTTAGCACTGGTGAAAGTATAAGCAGTATCTCGAGCATCCATCTTCCTCGGCATGCTATGAAGAGATGGGCCCAGATCCAGAAAGCCAGGCTCTGACATAGTTAGACAGAATAAAAATATCCAAGTTCTGAGGGGAAAATCAGAGGCAAATTCCTTGAGACTTTTATCAGACACTTGCCAAATATCAGAATCCACAATTTTATCTTCCGACAGGCATGTCTGAAGATAAAAATCCAAACATGAATCCTTGCCAAAATCTTTTACTTCACAGCACAAACCCTAACTCATTTCTTGATTTTAAAACTTTTTTTTGCAGTGGTTGTTAAGCAAATTCATGAACATTAAGTATACAGTGCAGTTGTTAAGCGAACCAATGGTTCACTATGGGCACAATTTTGCCAAAAACCAGAGGTAAATGTCAGTTTTTGGAAAAACATCGTAAAATGCAGTCACATGTCCCTATGGTGTTGCAAACAGTCATAAATGTGGCCCAATTGCTGAGCATACAAAGTTGATCATGTGATTACTGACCCAAAGACACCCATCTGGGTTTCATGCCTATGGTGCAGTGGTGGGATTCAGAATTTTTTATTACCAGTTCTGTGGGCGTGGCGTGGCTCGGTGGGCATGGTGTGGCGTGGCTTGGTGGTTGTGGCAGGGAAGGATACTGCAAAATCCCCTTTCCCTCCCCACTCCTGGGGGAAGTATACTGCAAAATCCCATTCCCTCCCCACCCCACTAACCTGCTTTCCAGCTACGTTCTCCTGTGCAGGGAAACAAAAGAAGACCCAGCCGATCAGCTGAAACTTGGGAGGCAGAGAATAGATGGGGGCGGGTCCAGTCAGAGGTAGAATTTGCCAGTTCTCTGAACTACTCAAAATTTCCACTACCAGTTTTCCAGAACTGGTCAGAACCTGCTGAATACCACTTCTGCTATGGTGGAACTAGAACTCACAGTTTCTGTGTTTCTAGCCTGTCTCTCTTTTAATCAAAATATGCCGATATTTCACATATTTTATTGGAATCTTGGAAAGAATAACAAAGGACTGTCAATAACAGGGCATGAATCTGATGGCATTGAAGGAAAAAGGGACTTTTGAATCAGCTTCCTCTGCAAATTTAAAGACATGGTTTCTTCCCTGCACCTCAGATGGGCCTGTTTTGATTCTTATGAAAGACTTAAGATTGATCTGCATATCTGTAGCTGCCTTGATCTCTTTTCATCTTGTGGCTTTAAGAAAGACAAACGAAAGACAAAACTCTGTCTTGTTTTCATTTCTTCAATTAAAAGACTACATCTGAGATCAAAAGATTCATAATACAAATATATTCAATTTTGCTTTCATTCTTTTTAGCTCTATGGGAAGCTAAGCCTTCTTTCATTCTTTCTTAACACTCTTTTAATAATAATAATAATAAAAATGTTTCGGTCACAAGTAATGGATTGAGGTTTTTTTTTTTTATTGTGACAGATTCATTGTGCCTGCTTTAATTCTTCCTTCCTGACTGGATGAACCATTTCTTTCTTATTTTTCATATACTCTAAGGAAGGAACGGTTACAACTGACCTCTACAAATCTTGAACATTGTAATGATTGGTGGGCAAAGTCCCAAATCCCTCCTGAACAATGAAGTTCACGTGGCAGACATGGCAAACATCAATTCCTGATCCTTACATCTCTCCCAGAGATACCATGGGGGCAACTCCTGTCTCCTGATGATCCTGCACCAAATTCTTTGGAGGAAGCGAACAAATTTATTCGATTGTTATTTGACAGTAATTATGGAAAACCTTCATTTGAAGAACTCTAGTCATAGGTTGGTCATCTGCCAGTGATGCTTTAATGGAGCGGACCCCAAACGTTTTGGCAGCAGAGTCCAATTTCATGGAAGATACATTTTTCACAGACTGGGGTGGGGTTTTTTCACATGTGCAGATGAAAATCCTGTGCATACACAGATGAAGCTTTTCTCACTCTCCTACTGCTTGTGCAGCCCAGTTTTTAAGAGGCGATGGACTGGTACGTCTACTCTACGGCCCAGGCATTTGAAACCCATGTTCTATGGCCCTTTTAGGACTTGTGAACTTCAACTCCAAGAATTCCTGAGCCAGCCATGCTGGACAATCATTTTTGACAAATGATTGTTTAGTCTCTTTTTAAAATTCTCCCGTGTTGGATCACCCACAACTTCTGAAGGCAAGTTATTCCACTGGTTGATTGTTCTTGCTGTCAACAAGTTTCTCCTTAGTTGTAGGTTTCTTCTCTCTTTGTTCAGTTTCCATCCATTGCTTCTTGCCTTGCCTTCTGGTGCTTTGGAGAATAGGTTGACCCCCTCTTCTTTGGGGCAGCCCCTCAATTATTGGAAGACTGCTATCATGACTCCCCTAGTCCTTCTTTTCACTAGACCAGACGTAGATGGTACCACAATGAGTACCAACCTTCAGTCCTATGGCAAAGATATGCAAATGGTTTTCTGTGAGAGAGAAACCTATGTTTTTTTTTTTTTTCCCAATAATCAGCTTTGTGCCAACTGACTACAATCTATGGATGTAGCAGCACAGATACAGATACATTGAATTCCTTTTTGATACATGTTGTATATGCACATAATACCCTCCCTTTGCACAAAACTGTTCTACGGTACCGTCAAGGCTGCAGGGATGATTTGGTTCCTTGGAAGATGACACAGAGAAAAACACAAGACATGTAGCTGCTGTTAGGAACCGATTGCTGGTTTAAATTATCCTTCTGTGCATGCTTGGTTGGGTCATCAGCCTATTAAGACATTAACAGGGTCTTAGTATTTAGCATTACTAATTTTGTACAGGACCAAAGATATGCCCAGCCATAAAATTGAGATATTTGTAGAATGTTAATTCACATCTAGCGAGCTCTTTTCAAAAAGTATTTTCCGGTACGTGAGACATTTCAACATTTTATCAATCAAAGCAGAATGCCTGTGAAATGCCAGGGTAGTTTCTGCTAATTGAACAGAGTTCTTCTGGATTTTTTTCTCCCCATTTTTTTCCCTTCAAAATTATTAAAATAGTTTGAGGATAGAACACGGGTCATAATAAGATTACATTCCCCCCACCCTCCAGTTATCTTCCATATATCTGAGCTGCATTGTTCTCTCCTTTAGCCAGCTAGAAATCTAATTATTATTTTTTTCAGAATGGTATTGCGTAGGATCCTTGCTTGTGGTGTATGAGCCATGAAAGCTTCTGCAAAGATAAGTTTGTTAACTTCTAAGGTAGTACAAGTTTCTTTCTTTTTATAGTTTTCTTTGAGGTGCATAACTCATCTCACTTTCATTGCCGATAACAAGTTTCTCAGTGGCCTTGTTCTTTGGCTCTTGTGAAGCAAAAAAAGACCATGTGGGAGGCCACGAAGAAGGTACTCCAGACTTCAGTGAAGCCAAGAGATACCTCCTAGACCATCAACTGAATTGACAAAATGGTATTTGTTTTGTCCCTTTCTCCATTTGGTCTTCTTAACTGAAGTCTCTGAGTAAAGAAAATAACTCATACTCCCTTTGAAATGGAAATATTACCCCGGTGACATTCAGACATCAAGTTCCTCCATTCTGATATTTCATTTGGTAGCTGAAATATTATTCAGGCTGTGAGAGATCTTATCTGTTTAAACAAAAGAGAGAGAGAGAGAGAAGCTCCTTTCAAATGATAAAGAAAGATGGCATTCTTTCAAAGCAATAATTCAGAATATGTTTCATTTCTGGTCTATTGAAAAACAGAAAGGAGCTAATGTTGGAGTGAGAGAAAGACCTGCATTTTCACTTTTTAAAGCAAGTCCTCACGTGAGCCATGTTATTACAGTTGAGTGCACAGTCAGCCAGATGTTCAGACTGGATTTGGCATTTTTGTCCACCTATCAAGTCTTTCCCAAGGACCTGGGATACTATAGGGAGATGTTGCTTGAAAGATGTTAAAGGTACCACTGCAGGATGTAAGCTGCTCCAACCAAAGTTGCCTTTTGCAATTGACTGGTGGTCATATTGTCAATACCGATGGTATTCAAGTGGTACTCCAGACAATTTGGAATTGCACCCAAGGCACTTATTACAATTGGTAGTATCCCTACTTTCTTTTGCTATAGTCATTGTATTTCTATTTGCAGGTCTTTATATTTTATGACTTTCTCTAGTTTTTTTCTTCTTCTCAGAATTAGAAATAGAATTCTACTGTGTCCAAATATTGCAATATCCACTATCCAGATTTTTTTTTGTCTTTTTTTTCTCCACAGTGGTTAAATCTGGTCAGATGATTTTCTGTTTGAATTCTAAAGTCCCAGAGCACTTTAGCTTCTTCATTTTCTATTACTTGGTCTATATTGTGGTCCCACCAATCCTTGCTTGCAGGTTAATGGCATTTCTCAAAGATATTCCAATGAACAAAGTTGCTACTTTGTCATGATGTTGTTGGTACTTAGTCTATATAATCCTTTGGAAGCAGATAACCAGGTCTTCCACTGTCTCTTCAGCTTCTTTGCAGAGGCAACATTTGCTGTTCTGTTGCTGCCTTGTCAATTCTGGCTTTGTACATACAGGTAGTCATTGACTTACAACACTTTATTTCGTGACTGTTCAAAGTTACAACAGCATTGAAAAATGTGCCTTATGACCGTTTTTCACAGTTATGATCGTTGCAGCATCCCCATGATTGTGTGATCAGAATTTAAATGCTTGGCAACGGGCTTGTATTTATGACCATTGCTATGTCCCAAAGTCATGTGATCCCCTTTTACGAACTACTGACAAGCAAAGTCAAAGGGGAAACCAGATTCACTTAACAACCGAGTTACTAACTTATCCACTGCATTGATTCACTTAACAACAGTAGCAGGAAAGGTTGTAAAATGGGGCAAAACTCACTGAACAAATATCTCACTTAGCAAATATCTCCCTTGGGCTCAGTTGTGGTCATAACTCAAGGACTACCTGTATTTGTTCTAAAGGCTTGGTCTCTTACCCTCCGTCTTCAAATTTCCTGCTTTTAGCAGGAAATTTAGGTCTTGTTATCTACTTGACCTACTATTTAGTTTTATGTTATGTACCAGCTACGTAATTGCCTTGACATGTCTCTTTTCTATCTTTCATTTGATCTTTCTTGTAGGCCAGGTTTGGTCTCTTTGGTATTCAGTAAACCTTCATGGTGTATTAGTTTCACTGCATCTTCTTCACTGTCCTTCAGATATTCTTCCAATGTCCATTTTCCTTCAACTGTCTGGTAGACTTGCGACATTCCACAGCTACCGATCCTCCTTGGCAAATTGTGTCGGTCAACATCTCCGCGTAGATGAAGAGCATGATTCATTGTCATTATTTTTCTGGTCTTCCTATCCAGGGCTTCTACTTCAGTTTGAGTTCAGTCCACTATTCCAGCCATACTGTATATATAATGACTGGAATTTCCCAGGTGTTAATCCCCCTTGATGGTATTTCTGCCACTGAATGTGGACTTCGCTTTTCTGATGTATTCACGGCTGACATTATTCAGTGTGCTTGATGCTGCCAGCCTGAAGGATGCCAGGGTATTTATAGGGATCTTCTTCATCCAGATTCTTTATGTTCTTTCCATATAAGATCTCTTGATTCCTTCGGTTTTCACTGAGTGGCGCATTTGTCCAGGTCAAACTCCACTGAAATATCTTGACTGTATTAGCAACTATTCTATTTCAGATGATTTTCCATGCAGATTCAGATTGTCCATGTAAAGGAGATGGGATGACCTGCCAGATATTTTTTTTATGTTTGATGGCCATGGTCTGATGGGTTCAATATGAAGTGATGTAATGACAAACTGTAGTGTAAGAGTCTCCTTGAAAGACTCTTCTCTTTTTGTTAACCTCTCTCAGTTTGTCCCCATTGACTAGCAACTGTGCCTCCCACTATGCCATTAGCCTTTCCACAAAACTTCTGATGTTTCTACTCCATTTTTTTTTATCCAAGCTGCGTTCTTGTATTTCTTCGGATTACTCCCTAGCTGCACCAAGAATTGCACTATTTCTTCTTTCTCAGGTGTTCAGGATAGAATCCATTGTCCCTAGCCAGTGTGACCATAATTTTCATCGACCATGCCCTCTTAATCATCCAACTGTTAGGCCAAACTAGACAACCCTGTCACCCATGAGAGAAACGTAATGTAGTCTCACATGACAAAAATGAACATTAAATTTTTCTGCTATCTGTTTGCTTTGAAAATTAAAGAAAACATCTGTTTATTAAAGAAGAAAGATATTTCACTTGAGGAATGGCCCTCCCACGGCCACATGATCATGATTTTTGACTTCCTGCATGCTTCCCCATTGACTTTGCTTGTGGGAAGCTGGCAAGGGTGTCAGAAATCATGATCACATGACCATGGAGACACTGCAACAGCCATAACTTTGTGAATAAAACTCATCTGAACACCCTGGAAATTGTAGTTTGATTGGAATAATGTGCCCCAGATTTTTAATGCATTGTTTAAATGGGTGGATTTGGGGTTGTGTCTGGGTTAGCTTGATGGTACATATAGACAAATAGCTAAACACAAAATGATTTTGTAGTATATAAACTATCAGTCCCTATTGTGATTACAGAGTCATATACATGTTGGTTTCTTGGGTGTCTTGACACATACACTTCATGCTACCTGTTACCTACTACAGGTTGCATTGTTTCCTGCTTCAACAAAGCCCATCACTTTATCAATTTTTATAACTCTTTGATTGCAATTTCAAAGAGGTATAAAGAAAGACAGCTGAAAGTGAAATTTTATCACCCCATTTGTCTGGTAGGCTACCAACTCCACAAAATACACATTTGCAAACTAGTAAAACTCAAGCAGTCAGATGAGGGCTTTTCTCAGGCTTCAACTGGGATCACAACTACGATGGCGAACCAATCTTTTGAATTGGCCTTTCGAAATTTAAACTGAGAAGTGCTGCTTCATTTCAAGAAGCCCTAAGTCCTCCTGCAATCCCTTTCTCTCCGCCCCCATTATTTTCCTCATAGATCTATGAAAAGGTACCAGAAAACAACGCTTAAATGCCACAAATGCACAGCTGTAGCAAAAAGCCAATTTGCAGAAGCCTTTGCCAATTCAAAATTTGCCTACAGCAGCTCTGGGGAAACCAGGTGTGATAGTCTGACTCCTAGCATCCCCATTCCTTTCTCAACTTGTGTTTTCTTTCTAAGTGTCATTTATTCATTTTTTTTTTAATCTTTCAGTATGGTACCAATGGGTGCAGTTTGCAGAGATATCATAGTTGCAGCTTATCACGTGGGCAAGCCATCTGCTACAATCTTGAGCCAAACTGCTACAGGTAGAAAAGATGAGGAGTGTAGCAGACAAAAGAAAGTCACAAGGAAGGTACGGCTTTACCGTCTTCTCTAAGCAGCTTACAGAGTCAACATGTTGCCCCCAACAATCTGGGTCCGACCTCGGAAGGATGGAAGGCTGAATCAATCCAGATCAAACTGCTGGCAGTTGGCAGAGTTAGCCTGCAATACTGCATTCTAACCACTGTGCTACCATGGGCATAATGCGTGCCTAATAAATTTGCTCACCAATCTCCTGCACTTATCAAGAAGGAGAAGAACATGGAGGCCTGTGGAGAAAAACAATGGCAGAAACGTGGCTTTTTTTTATAGGGGTAAGAAATCTGCTTGCTATGACTACAAAATCAAAGCAGAAGCAAAACTGGGATGCATCTCTTTCTCTCTCCCTCCCTCCTTCCCTCCCTCCCAAAAAGGTCTAATAATGTTGGCAATGAGGGATTCCTGGGTGTTTTCTGAGCTTGCTTGTGTTCTTCCAGACGTCTCATTAACCAATCAGTGCTAATACTGATGATGTTACCTAGTTTGGTTAATGAAACATCTGCAAGAAAACAAGCAAGCTCAGAAAACACCCAGGAATCCTCATTTCCACCCTGAGCTACAGATATCTTCCTTTTTTTGGTAATGTTGGCCGTATTTATGACACTTGGGATTCAGTTTACATGACTGACTTGGATCTCTTACTCTGCCCTTGACACACAAAACACAAGTGGTTGATTAACCCTTGAAATCATTAATATCTTCGGTGTTTCTTAAACTTGGCAATCAGCATGCTGGCTAGGGAATTCTGGGAGTTGAAATCAATGTGCCTTCAAATTGCCAAGTTTGAGAAGCACTAGGCCTGTATTTCTACCTCTCTATTAAGACTGCAGTATAATCTGCATAACACATTTACATAAACAGGCTTGAGATAAAGGAAGATACATCATAATAAGAGGCTGTAGCAGAAGTTTTATTAAAAGGCACTCCCTTGTATGAACTGCAAGAATCAGGTTTCTTTCTGCAATGACTTTGCTGGATTTCAGTTGTAAGGTTTCATCATTTCCAACCTGCCAGATCCAAGCAGTAATCCCTAAAGTACTCTTTCCTTTCACTTTAAGTGTTTAACAGATATTTAAAAGTGAAACCACGAAAAAGAGGGAGAAAAGGAAGAAAAAAGAAGATAGAAAAAAGTTGTACAAGCTATATACCCTGTTTCTCCAACAATACGGCCTCCCCCAATAGGAAGTCCCAGCATGTTTTATAGGCATGAAATGAAATTAAGCCCCTCCCCCCAAATTAAGGCTTATATTAAAACATGCGAAATGGGGGGGAATGGTGGGGGGGCTTGCCATTAGGAAGTACTTTTGTTGCACACCTGGATATGGTGCTGCCTGCATTGACCCCGATACGAAGTGCCCCACCAACGCCGAGGTCAACATCCAAGCCGTCGCCGCCTGCCCACCCAAAGATGCAAGGGGGGGAATTAAGTCACCCCCGAAAAGACGGCCTAGCCATTTTTTCAGGGCTCAAAAAAAAAATAAGACCCAGCCTTATTATATGAGAAACACAGTAGAATGGAGGAATTTCAATTAAAATTAGATTAGTGCTGCGTATAACAGTAACCCTATTTCAATTCAGCAGTTCAAAACCATTGTGAAGTTCAAATTAATAACTACTCATGAGCAGCTGCCGCCAATATAATAGGAATCATCAATCAGGCTAAACAATTAATTGTTTAATTAATTAATTAAACACTTATCTAATCTGAGAAAGCCTGGCTTTACTTTAACACATCAGCCAAAATCAAATATTCCCTTTGCTGTTGAAACTAGATAATTTTGGATCCAATTATGTTCTATAGGTCACATAGCAGCTTAGCCAGGCCTTAGCTACTTTAGCTAGATAAATTGGTTATTTTAGCTAGCTATTGGTTGTAGAGCCAAGGATCAACTGTTCCAAGCCCCATTAGAGACCTTTCACTTGGACTTCTTCTTTGTCCAAATTGCCACTTTGTATTACCAACTTCTGTTTTGTTTTCTATGGACAAGCATCAGATATTAATCCAGCAGGTAGTTGGTTGAATTATTTTATTAAAATTCTTTTTGTCAATGTTAAGTTTCTAAAAATTTGGCTTTAATTTTTTTTAAAAAAATGATTTTTTTTAACCTTTCAGAAGAATGATCCATGCATACATCCTTCGATTCTTCACTAAGATATTTTGTTTTCACCGTTGATTTATATGTCTGGTGGCCTCCAATCACTGTGCCGATATAAGAGTAATAGAGACAGGCTTTATATTGCCTTAAAGATGGGTGGGTGATGCTATAAAATGTTATAAGTCTCTAGTGAGGACGAACACCAAGAATCACAGACGTCATCATCTCAATTTTTTCTTTATCCTCCCTCATGTACTGTAATCTGTGAAAGAAATTGCCTGGTTAAGACATGTGAAGAACCTGCTGGATACGTCAGCAAAACGAGGCTGAACGTTCAGAGAAGCCCTTCCAGATTAAGTGCTGCCTACTACAGATAATCCTCAATTTATGACCACAATTTATGTTGCAAAGTGAGAAATTTGTTTAGTGAACTTTGTCCCATTTTACAATTTTTCTTGACATATTTGTTAAGTGAATCTGCCATTGTTCAATTAGTAACACAGTTGTTAAGTGAATCTGGCTCCCCCACCGACTTTGCTTGTCAGAAGGTCGCAAAAGATGACCACATGACCCCCTCCTCCCAGGACAGTGCAACCATCATAAATGTGAATCAGTTGTCAAGCATCTGAATGTAAATCACGTGACCATGGGGATGCTGCAATGGTCGTAAGATTGAAAAATGGTCATAAGATATATTTTTTTCCAGTGCTGCTGTAACTTTGAACAGTCATTTCGGGAACTGTTGTAAGCCAAAGACTACCTGTATAACTCCCAGAATTGTCAACATGGCCCCCAAATGAGGATCCTTTATATCAGAGGTGTCAAACTCAAGGTCCGTGGGCCTTGGGGCCGCCCTGGAAACAGCAAAGGACCAGCCCACAGTGCCTCTGCCAGCAAAAACGGAGCTCAGGTGGGCCATGCACAGCCCTCTCAAGTTCCGTTTTCACTGGCAAAGAGTTGCAGGAGGACATTGCGGCCTAAAACGGAGCTCAGGAGCCCATTTTCGCTAGCAGAGCATTTGGGCCACCACAGGTGCCCCTGACACGAATGATGTCGAGCTGGCCATTCCCACCCTGGCTACACGTACCCCCCAAGGTCAAACACAACCCTGATGCGGCCCTCAATTAAATCGAGTTTGACACCCCTGCTTTATATGGACTTTTTCTTTTTCAGATTTCATAATAATTTTCATAAGAAATTACAGAAACAAGGGCATAGGACACACAAAGACTGATGATGTAAACATGCCAGGAGTAATAAACCAGGAGTCAGGATAGAGTTCAAAAGGCACACGTTTATTCCATGCAACTTAGTGTTGTGATTCTCCGGCAGCCGGTGCAGACGGCAGAGGTATCAGATAATGAGGACGAAAGGGAACCAGTCAGGGAGTCTGGCAAGGACTTGGACGAGGGTCCTGCATCCGATGCAGGGATGGGGCCAGGATCATCTGAGAGTGGGGTGCCTTCGGAGTCTGGCAGCAGTGAAGCAGAGGACCCCAGGGAGCCTGTTCCTAGTGCACGTATGCTCAGAGCTGCTAGAAGGCAAGAGCAGCTGAAGCAGAAGGAGCAACTCAGGAGTAAGGCTGGGAGGTGATTGCCCCTCCCATCAGGGATAAAAGTCAGTCCTCAATGACGAAGAACTTTGCAGGAAGCAAAGCAGTTCAGTAATCTCCAAGTCCTTCATGAAGCTCTGTACTCTGGTCGGATTTTTCTGGGTTTTGGGGTTGGTTTATGTTAGCCTTAATTGGACTTCTGTTTCTTGGCAGCATTTTATAGCACTGAAAAGCATGCTCTTATCTGGAGGAACTGTGTATAATGGGTTTTGGCTGAGACTGCAAGTAATTCCCAGTGTCGCATTAAAAAGGTTTTACTTTTAAATTCAGTTTGTGTTTTATTAAGTTTGATGAAGCCTGGGTCAGAAGAATTCATAAGAATCTGATCTACTAACAGTCAAGGCAAATTAGTGCCAGATAACAGCTAAAGGGCTTCAAGTGGGAGCTGGACTTAGGTCTTTTACAGGGACGTAGAGACTCCAAACTGATGATGCATTTGACCCCGCCCTCAGGCTCAGTCTGGTCATCTCCTATAAAACATTGACATCTGCAGTGGTTTCAAGGGCATTTCTTTGGATCTGCAGGCAGATACTCATTATTAAAAATATGAAATAAAAGGTATGCCTACCTGATTAATCTGAAAAAAAAGTTCTCAGATTGAAATATATATATAGCTCACAGGCCACCATCACCTGAAAATAAAATTGGTATGCACTACAATAAAATGTTATGTTAACGTAAACAATAAGTTGCTACAAAAATAGGGAATATACTGTATAATATTTAGAAATGTTTCTGAATGTTATACGATATATTAACCCAATTAATAAAACACAGTTAAAGACTATTCAAGATTTGGTATAGTCAAACGAATAAATTCCCAAGCATGAAATAATCTCCAAATTAAAGATTATCTATTATTAGTAATTACATTTAGCAGATGTTGCTTGTTGCAAGGAAGTTTGTGTCTTTGATGATCCTGCTTACCCACCCCTGACAGAAAATCCAAAGCCCTTCACAGTTTAGCCCTAGGAATCAAAAAGAAATTTCTTTAATATAATTCCTAGAACTAAAATGTGAGAAAATGGATTCATTTTTCTGGCAGCTACTACCTGAGAGGTCATAATGCATATGCAAACAGCAATTAAAATGGCTTCTTAGTAAAAGCAGATGTCTTAGTAAATGCAAATGTTATGCAGATGTCAAAAATGATTTGGAACCTGGGCTTGGAACTCACATAAGCACAACACCTTCTTCCTGATCATTAAAGCAGCATTTCTTTTTTTCAGCCTTCCAAACAAACGAAGGAGAGAAAGACTATGTTTTGGCAGTGACACGGCCTCTGTACCTTAAGAAGCCACACCTTTTCTTGGATTTCAGCAGAAGTTTGGAAAAAGATGGCTGCTTCAATAAACGGCAGAGAGATCTTGTGCTGGCACTCATGTGAGATCTAAAGCACACCTGACTCATTTGAAAGTATGCACAGCTCTAGTATATATTCCCAAGCAAAGAGAATAAAGGTAAAGGTTTCCCTGTCCAGTCATGTCTGACTCTAAGGCACGGCGCTCACCTCTATTTTTGGCCGAGGGAACCAGCATTGTCCGAGGATACTTTCTATGGTCATGTGGTCAGCATGGCTATACGCCAAAAGCGCATGGAACACTGTTATCTTCCCATCGAAGTGGTACCTATTATTCTACTCATAATTTGCAAGCTTTCAAACTGCTAGGTGAGCAGGAACTGAGGCAGAAATGGAAGCTCACCCCACTGTGCAGTGCTCAGGTCTCAAACCCGGGCTTAGCATCTTTAACCGCTGAGCCATTGCATCCTGTGGGAAGATAATATCTCCTGCAAAATCAGAGCTGGATCTCTGCTGGACATAAGCAGCTTATCCAGGTCTCATGTGATCATATGCTGTTGGGCAGCTGATTAATTCATGGTTCAGCAGTAGCATAGTACAAATTATTGCATATGTTCTGCCCCTGAAGTGGTGCAGGTCAACAAGAGGTTCTGCCTCCCAATCTTACAAAAGCAATTCCTCCATAGGAAGATTAAGATGCCTTCTGTCACTAGTCTTTTTTGCAATATGCAGGGAGCTGCTTTCCTTCTTATAAAGCCCTTTTATTTTGTTTTGATCACTGTAAAACCAAATACAACATGAAAGTGAGGATGAGGATGGGAACCGTGTGAGCATTGGTTCCCTCTGTTGGTCACCTGCTTGGCTCATGAAAAGTTCACATCCATGCATGTTCCTGCAAAAAGGCCAGCAGGGTGGGCAAATACAGACCTCTGCAAATTGGCAAATACGTTGTAAGAAAAGTAACAATGGGTAAACAAATGAGACGGTTCCTCACGGCTTCTGTTTATTACCCCCAGGTAAATGCGAGAATGCTTTCATAGCCATAGAACAAGAGCACTCAGCATTCCAAGAGTACAAAAATTTATTAGAAAATGTATTATGGAAGGGAACCCTAAAACACACGCACGCACATGCACAAACACGCACACACACGCATGCAGACAGAGTGTACTGCGTAAAACTGGCATGGTAATAGAAGATAACAGCTACGAAACAAGGATGATGGAAAAGGCACATGGATGGACATTAAAAAAAATTGCAGAGAGAATGGCCTCATTGCTTAGATCAATGTTTCTCAACCACAGCAACTTTAAAATGTATGGACTTCAACTTCCAGAATTACGGTATAGGTTGAGTGGTGAATTCTGGGAGTTGACATTCAGTGGTCTAGACCAGGGGTGTCAAACTCAATTTCATTGAGGCAGCCTCAGGGTTGTGTTTGACCTTGTGGGGCCAGGGTGGGCATGGCCAGAATGGGCATGGCTAGCTCGACGTCGTCACTTGTGTGATCAAATGCCACTTTTGCTAGTAGTTTGTTTTGCTGGCAATCTGCCATCTTTTAATTAGATTTAGGAAATCTATCTATCTATCTATCTATCTTTCTATCTATCATCTATCTATCAAGCCTAAAACAATGGGTCAGGTAAAAATATTTCATGTTAGCCCAGTGAAGGATGTGTAAAATCAGATGTGGAGGGAATGCACAATCCACTGTAACAGGTAGTTTTGACTTACAACTGGTTGCTTAGCGACTGTTCAAAATACCTCCCCAGAGCTACTTATGACTCAAGTTTTGAATTCTGACGGCCTCTCCTTTCATGGTCATGTGATAGCATTTTGGGCAGCTGCCAACTGGCCCACATATATAGCCATTGGCAGCATCTCGCAGTCCCGTCACCAAAGTTAGTGACTTTTTTTCCAGAAACAAGTATTTACTTCCAGTTTCTGGCAAGAAATGACCATTGGGTAAAATTGGTTCACTTAATAACTACCAATCCCTATCTCTATCTCTATACCCATCTCTAACCCTATCTCTATCTCTATCTCTATCTCTCTGTCTATCTATCTATCTATCTATCTATCTATCTATCTATCTATCTATTTTTATTTTTTATTTTTTATTTATTTTATTTGGTTTGTCAATTGCTTACAAGATAATAGGTATAAGTAAAAACATAGTTATGAATACATGGATACATATAAGAAAAATAAAAGAAACAATAGGACAGGGACGGTAGGCATGTTGGTGCGCTTATGCATGCCCCCTACAGACCTCTTAGGAAAGGGGTGAGGTCAATAGTAGACAGTCTAAGGTTAAAGTTTTTGGGGTTTGGGGGAAAAAAAACACAGAGTCAGGTAGAGTATTCCAGACATTGACCACTCTGTTGCTGAAGTCGTATTTCCTACAATCAAGTTTGGTGCGATTAACCTTGAGTTTGTAGCTATTGTTTGCTTTTGTATTGTTATGGTTGAAACTGAAGTATTCACTGACAGGTAGAACCTTACAATGTATGATTTTATATACTATACTTAGATCGGACTGAAGGCAGCGTAGTTCTAAGTTTTCTAGGTCTAGAATTTCAAGTCTGGTGGCATTAGGTATTCTGCAACGAGCAGAGGAGTGGAGAACTCTTCTTGTGAAATATTTCTGGACTTTCTCAACTGTGTTAATATCAGATACGTAATGTGGGTTCCAGACTGATGAGCTGTATTCGAGTATTGGTCTAGCAAATGTTTTGCATGCTCTAGTTAGTAGTGTAATATTACCAGAGAAAAAGCTACATAAGATTAGGTTAACAACTCTTAATGCCTTTTTGGCTATGTAGTTACAGTGGGCTCTAGCACTTAGATCATTAGATATGAGTATTCCAAGATCCTTGACAGAGTTTGGATCATCAACAAGGTCTTGACTATTCAGCCTGTATTTTATTTTCTGGGTTTTTTTGCCAATATGTAAGACAGAGCATTTATTTGTTGAGATTTGAAGTTGCCATTTGTTTGACCATTCTGATACATAGTCAAGGTCTTTTTGAAGGGTAGCAGTATTGTCTGTGGTGTTGAATAGCTTTACATCATCAGCAAAGAGAACGCAGTTGCTCTTAATGTGATCACAGAGGTCATTTATGCAGAGTATGAAAAGAGTTGGTCCTAGAACACTGCCTTGGGGGACACCACTGTTGACAGGTAGAGAATTTGATAGGACGCTCCCAATTTTGACCATTTGTTGTCTGTTTGACAGAAGTCTATGTAGATTGTGTCTATTGCTTTGCCCTGATCGAATTGTGTAGTCCATATGTTTTTGCAGTGTAAGAGTTGCAGATTGCAGGATAGCTTTTTTCTGAAACCAAATTGTTTATTAGACAGTAGGTTGTTTGTCTCTAAGTGGAGGATAATGGATTGGTTAATAATTGATTCCATGACTTTACAGGTGACGCAGCATAAAGAGATTGGTCTGTAATTTTCAACTAAGCTGGGGTCTCCCTTTTTGAAGAGGGGGATGACTGTGGCTTGTAACCATAGTTTTGGTAAGGAGCTGGTCTTGAAAGATTTTTCAAAGATTATGCTTAGAGGTTCGGCTATGGCAGTGGATAGCTTTTTTAAGAAGAAGGCACATATTCCATCCGGTCCAATAGATAGAGATGGTTTTAGATTGCGTAGTGTTTTTTCAACATTGTCTACTGTAAAATCGATATATATTAGATCATTGTAGTTGTCTGTGGTTCGACTAGGAAATACTGGGCATGATCCATTGCTGTTTACAAATACTGAGCCAAAGAATGTGTTAAAGAGGTTGGCTTTAATAGTGTCAGCGTTGCAGTCTTTACCATTAGGTCCTTTCAGGGATGGGATGGACCTTGAGTCTTTTAGTTTGTTGTTTACAAAATTGTAAAAAGCGCAGGTGGAATTGTTGCGTAGAAGGTTTTCCTCTTGTTTAATGTGATAATTGGTGCATTCAGTCTTTATCTGGTGGCATAAATTTTTGTATCGGCTTTTGAAGTTGGCAATGTGACCAGATTTGTTTTTCCACCAAAGTGATCTCTTTTTGGATTTAAGCTTCCTTATTGTTTTGGGTAATCTGTTTTTTTCTGGTTTTTGGAGTTGTTATTGGTACATATAGTTTGATGACATTTTTGACTTCAAGTAAAAATATGTTGTAATGGTCTTCAACAGTATTGCATCCAGTGAATAGAAATTGCCAATCAAGGGATGAGAGATCGTTGTCTATAAGATCATAGTTGCCTTTTTTGAAGTTATAATTGGGGATCACATTGTTGTGTTGATTTTTGTGTGGACGTATGTTGAGACAAAAGTCAATCGTGCTGTGGTCACTGTTGGAAAAGGGTTCTTTAATTTGTATTCCGTAAATTGAATTCAAACTATTGCAGAAGATGAGATCTATCTACCTACCTACCTACCTACCTATCTATCTATCTATCTATTTATCTATCTATCTATCTATCTTTGGAAAAAGTGAATGTTTTGCTTCTCTCTTGATGATACCCAAGTTCTTTCATAAAGTGATTGGTGGGACTTAAGATAAAAAAAGTTATATAATGCATCTTTTTTATTTGCCTCCACACAGTTCCTCCTGAGACAAATCAAGCAAGTAGCTACACACAGAGGCATCATACTCCATTGATTTATATGCACACCAGTTGCATTTATCAATGTTAAAAAGACTAAAAAAGAAAAAAACAAAGATGAAGATGGAAGTTACAGCAGCAACTTATTTTTTTCCCCCAACAATCTCAGGAACATGATTTTTTTGCAGCCAAAACACACATACTCCAGAGATGCTTTGCAAGAATTTATTGCTCACATTCCCCACTCCCCAGATAATTCTTAAATAAGCTTTTACTAGGGTTACCAAATCTAGGCTGCAAAAGTCTAGATAACTATTAGATGAGAATAAGAAGTTAATCTTCGATATTTCTGCTGCCAGGGGTCATATGGATACCTGCAGCCTGGATATGTTCACCCTATACTTGTTAGCCAGTAGCTTAGTTTTAATACCTAAAATGTAGGTATTACAAGCACAACACTGCAGGACAGCTGTATTGACCTACAGCAGCCAAAAATCAGAAGGGATCTGTAGCATGTTTTCACACTGACACATTTTATTAAAAGGCCTAGCCTTTTGTGAACTATGGCTGACTTCATCAGGTGCATGCCGTAGCTCATGAAAGCTTAAGCCCAACACTCAATATTATATTTCTGCAAACAAGCTTCACCTGATCAAATTATATGAGTTTAGCTGATGCTCCTCAACAGCATCTCTAGAAGCCCTCTCATTCTTTCCTAAGACTGATTTCACATTGATTAAGTCAACTGAGATGCATACATTTGTCTCTGTAAATGACATTCTCCCTTATTTTACTTCCTGTGAGAAATAACATGACAGCCCACGTTGTAAATGCATTAAATCTCTCATGGATCTTATATTTATCAGGAACAAGTTTCCCCAAATAAGCACAGTCTCACAGGATTTCAATGCTATTAAACCGTGAAATATTCAATGCTCATTTTAGTTGCACAGATCTTTTCTTTTTTAATTCAGTGCCAGTCTTTTTCCTAACAAGATAAGAACTAACGACTTCCTTGCCTGCTGCTCACCATGAATGATTCCAGGCATAGGATCAGTATTATTTCTGCATTTGGCTGTTTATTTATTATTAAAATTGTTTGCGGCCTAGCTCACCACAAACCAACTCTCCAGTCACTGGGCAGAGACGGCTTTTCATTTAAAAGATTTGTATGGCCGACTATCTTTATTTTATTTCATTTATTCATTCATTTATTTGTCAAACATGTACAAGATAATAAGTATGAACAAAAAAGAAGAAGAAGGGGAGTAAATACAGAAAAAACTGGGACAATAAAACAGGGACAGTAGGCAGGCTGGTGCGCTTATGCATGCCCCCTTTAAGGACCTCGTAGGAATGGGGTGAGATCCACAGTAGACAGTTTGAGGTTGAAGCTGTGAGATGTTGTTAAAAGGCAATTCTGGGCACAGCCCTTAGGAGAGAGCTTAAGGATGATAATTTTCTCTTTGCTACCATCTTGTGATTTTTGCAGCCAAATACATCAGCCCTAATCAATTCATATGGTAATTTTAAACACTGAGGCATACTTGGAATGACTCCTGCTTCCAATGTGGAAACCAATATATCACACAAATACACATACACACACACACCCTACAAGAAACAACATCTCACTGCTTTCACGTGTGCTCTTCTCAACAATTTTGAACTGCTGCTGTTGTATGAATTCAATTGTTCTTCCAAGCAGAAATGCTAGTTCACCAAAGGAAGAGGTCCCAACAGTGGGCCCTATGTCGGTCTTGCACACTTCCTAGATGCTCCTGCAGCTAGCTACAGGAGGCATCTATGTTTCTTCATCTTTGACCCCAAAAGCTGAAGCAAAATAAGAACACACTGCGGGGAATGCAAAGATAACACCAATCCCTCTGCAGGTAGAAAAAAAGGAGAAATGCTGGGAATGTGATGGCTCAGTGAGCAGTCACAATGGAAAGGAATCCTTGTTTCCCGCATTCGTTGGGTCCTATTGTTTGGGGAGAAGAGAGGGAGCATCAGCGAGTGTTTTTCTGCCAGACACCCAGCACTAAAAGTGTTAAACGAAGAAAGCCTGAATGTTTAATCTGCCAGAAACATATGAGAAGAGCAATCATATCTGGGATAAGTAGCTCCGAATGAGGTATGCCTGATTGCTTTGGGCCATGCTGTTTGTCAGTCTTTTAAAATTCAAGTCATTACCAGCTGCTGATCTGCTATAATATTGTGATATTTTATCTGATTACACTTATCTGATTGTGCCATATCTGCTATTTGCCTTCCCATTTTTCCATGTATATTAAATGCAGGTGGTTTTATTATTCCAAGAGCTAGAAAGTGTTGACTGCTCTGAATATAAATGGGGATATTATATCATTAACTTGCTCTGAAAGCCAGGCCGTTCAGTGTGTAAATCACATCCAAGGTAGCTTGCAGAGACACAATAAACCATAATGTCTTGAGAGAGAAAGCAATGAGGAAAAGATAAGGAGATAAAAATTTAAGGCATTGTTAAAGAAGGATAATCTTCATAATCCTATTTAGTTCTTTCCAGCTACTATTTGTTGATAATAGAACCTTTCCTATTTTCTTCTCTTTTTTCAAAGTTCATTAAACATCTCTTGGCAAAGGTGGTGCGAACAGAATGTTATCAACCAGATGACTGAAGAAAAGTCAGTCTTGGTAGAACGTCAAATGGCTTTTCCAGCTGAGTAGGGGGATGGCAAGAATATAAAATAAGGCAGTTCTTCTTACCCAGAATGTGGACCTCAGCTACTTGGAATCCTCCTGCCCTATGCTAGACTATATTGTTCAGCAGAAAACAGGTGTGGCTCAGTGTGTGCAGAGAGATGGAGTCCAGATCTTACTTGATAAATGTGTATTCAGCGGAACAAAGGCAGGTCCTCCCATAAGACTGGAAGAATCTTGAATGCAGTTTGAAGCAAGTATACATAGATTTCTCATTTTGACTTGCTTATATAAGAGGAAGCCAGCACACAGAAGATAAGGTATAGAAGTGATAAAAATACTGACATATGCCTTCTGTGGCACAGTGGTTGGAGTGCAGTACTGCAGGCTACTTCTGCTGATTGCTGGCTGCCTGCAATTTGGCAGTTCAAATCTCACCAGGCTCAAGGTTGACTCAGCCTTCTGAGGTGGGTAAAATGAGGACCCAGATTGTTGGGGGCAATATGCCCACTCTGTAAACCATTTAGAGAAGGCTTTAAAGCACTGTGAGGCGGTATCTAAGTCTAAGTGCTATTGCTAGTGCTATTTGGATCTCATGTCTAATCTACAGGCTTGTGGTTTCTTATGGAACTTTTCACAACATTAAAGGTTGGCTAACGCCTGAACTTTAATTCTTTAATTCGTCTTATCTCAAGATAAGAACCTTTTGACCAATTATCAGAAAGTATCAAAATCCTGATCAACAACATCTAGCACCTACATAGACTCACTCTAGGTAAAATGTCTTGATTGTGGGAAATGTATTAGAAGGCAAAAGACTTAAGAACTTCATGAAAGTGAGTATATATAATGCAATCTGCATCCATATTTTATCATATCCAGGATCCTAATTACAGATACAGTAAAGGAAATGAGGAAGAGGACCTCATCATGTGTCCTTCGTAGAAAGGGAAATCCAAGCCTTGCCAAATTGACTTTCTCTGAAGAACTTGTACAGATCTGTCAGACTTGAAGATTACGAATTGGATAAGTAAACACAAGGTTTTACTCTTCTGGCTCTTTACAATTTTTCAAAAGTGCAAAAAAGCCTTCTTGAAACCAAGGGTGTTTTATTTTGTTTTTCTCCTGAAGCAAACAGCATCCTTGGATGGTGATGTTCAGCAGTTCTATAGAATAGCAGTAAGAGTAAGTAATCGTGTCACTGGATATTATATGATCTTCATACCCAACAGCCCTGCGTGTAACAGCCTTCATCTTCAGCATTAGTTTAAAATATCAATAAGGGCCACTAAATATATACAAATATTTTCCAGTGTGGTTTCCAATTCCCTGAAAACTCACCTTCTTTAAAATAAACTCTCCCCCCCCACCCCAGGTGATGCTGTCAACAAAATCATCCTGTTTCAAAGGATGCAAAATGTTTATCTTTAATCATGCATTGTTTTATGCTGATATCAGTGCATACTTGCAACACTGAACTGAAAAAAAGATCATGGGAAATGGTCATGAGCTGTTGCATAAACTGCTGCTTCTCATAGCTGTGCTTCCTTCCTTAGAAATCAACATTTAGAAACACTCCAAAGCATCCCTACATCTAGGCATGTGGGTTAGCCTTTTCAGCTATTTAACCTCGAATGCCATAAGCTTTGGAAGCCATATTAACACCAGACGCTTCCAAACTGCCACATTCTTGAGCCTGGGAAAATGGGAGGGGGGAATTTCTTGGACTGTATGTGGTTAGACATAATAGCATCCTTTTTCTAAGTCAAGGTCATGTTATTCTGCACCTGGGTGAGGGGATGTCTCATGTTGGGATGGGTGGTGATTGGGGCATGTGATTCAATGATGGGTGCAGGGGGTGGACTTGTAGTTTTTACTTATTGCAAGGAAACCTGGAACTTTCAGATTCGGGATTTCCCAGATGTGCCAGTTTACTATCCAAGTAAAACAGGACTTTTGAGAGAATGTCTGTCCCAGAGTCATTGTTTGGAGTGGAGATTTTCTGGAACGCTGACAATAATAAGATAAACTATTGTTTATAGTACTATTTCAGCTACAGTTCTATGACTCTTGGAACAGCAAGAGACATGGGATTTGTGAGATTTCCTCTTCCAAAGTCAGAGAAAGAGTCCAGCTTGAGGGATGAAAACCCTTACTTGGATTCCCTTTCCACATTCCCTACAGCAGTTTTCAGAAACTCCACTAGAAAGGAAACAGAGAGGTTCATGCAGAAAGTGGAATGAGTGAATGAGGATATTTCCACCATGCCCACATGGGAAAGTTACAGGCAATGGATATTGAATAAATGCACATGCAGAGTGAGGAAAAGGCAAACAGTTCATATACCTTAATCCCCATTTTCACCATATTAGCTTATCACCAGTATGGCATAATATCAAAAGCTCCAGCTTCAGATCTTTTTAAGATCATATTTTGGATCACCAAATCATTTTATGATGATTGTACTCTGATATCAAGAAGGTAGAAATTTAATTTCTCCGGGGACAAAGTGGTTTGGCTAATCTTGGATGTTGTGTAGGGCTTGGGGAATTCGCTATACCACTCGAAGCAGCAAAATCTCTTGAGCCATTCGTGTCAGCAGTTTGGTGCCAAGAAGAAACAGTGATTTGCTTTAGTGGCCCTCACTCAGAAATATTAAAATGTTAGCAGAGGATTTGTTTCAAACTGAGTTTACCTTGTAAGAATGTTCTCTAACACATTGGTTTAAAAATCCAGATGAATGGATCAAGAGATAAGAGCAAGGAAGCTCGAACTCTTTAAATGGGCCAGGCTTTTTATGCACTGATTTTCCAAAAACTGATATGTGATTTTAAAATGTCATTATTGAGTCCCATTGTGTGGACATCAAATGAATAAGAGGATTATTAACTGGAGTGAATGCCATTTTTCAGTAAGCACTGCTAAGAAATGTGTTTCCAAAAACATATGGCTGGGTAACCTATTTTAAATTCATATTAGAAATAAAACCTTACTTTCACCTATAGTCCTTACAACAGGGGTCCTCAACCACCGGGCCGCGGACCGGTACCGGGCCGTGGAGCACTCTCTACCGGGCCGTAAAGATTTTTTTTAAAAAAATGGCGGCTTTCTTCACCTTCGGTGAATGCTGCTGGGATCGGGATCAAGGACACAAATGAAAGAAGGGGAGGGAGGAAGCAACCGAAGCCTGTCCTTCTCTCTGGGTCAGCTCTCTCAGTCGCTCTCTCGCTCCTCCACCAGCCCAGGAAGAAACTGCTTCAAAGAAGCGCGGGGGCTTTTCCTGTCGCCGCAGCTTCCCGCGCCCGTTTCTCCCCACCCCGTCCGCCCGCCCGCCCGCCCGCAGTGCTGCCTGCCTGCCTTCGTTAATGGTGGAATCGGAACAGCTTCGGCTGAGTAAAGAGGCGAATAGTTATTATTCTCAGCGAAGCTGCTCCCAAACAACCAGAAACTAAGGCAGGCAGGCAGGCAGGCAGAACGGGACACTGTGGATTGAAGCGCACGCGCTGCGGGGCGGGCGGGCGGGGTGGGAGTGGGGGTGAAACGGGCGCTTCGGAATAGCTGCGGCGACAGGAAAAGCCCCCGCTTCTTTGAAGCAGTTTCTTCCTTGGATGGTGGAGCAGCGAGAGAGCGAAGCCTCCTTCTCTTCTCCCCCGGTCCTTGCAAAAATTTTCTGCTTGAAACCGGTCCCTGGTACAAAAAGGTTGGGGACCACTGCCTTACAACACCATTTTTAGTAAGGCATTCACAAATATCTAACTTTACTTCATTGGAGGAAATTACATTAGCTGCTGAAATATCTGCCCCTTTTTACTCCATTATCTGTGTTTATTTATATGCTAATGTCCTTCAAAATATTTATGCTGTAAATACATCTTTTTTTTTTTTACATTGTTGGCTGTGAAGTGGGATGCTCATGAAGTGAGCTCACAAGGAAATCAGATGGTGTGGCCAAGCAAACATTCACTGAAACAATAATACTTACATTATTACATTTCTACAACAAACCAGATGCTATCATTAGTCAGTGATATAAGCAGAAAGTATCCAACATGGTTCAAATGTCATGATACAAGAGACAGCTTTTATAATTTGATTATCAGGCTTGCTACCTGAATTATTTAATGAACCCTTACTTTCTGAAATATCACAGGAAATAAGGATTGCTTGCAAACAAGGTCAGCAGTTGATAGTTAAATAGAATGGCTTTGTCATACCCAGTCAGTTGATGGCTTCGCTATTATGACTGAATTAATTCTACTACCTGTATAATGCTTTGCACTATGGGGCTTATTTAAACCATTGCACTTTATATAAAACAGGCTATTGATGAATCATAGTTAAAATTTAGAAAAAGAAATTACCTCCTAAGGCATTATTTTTTTAAAAAAATATTGTATGGCCTTATTGATCATGTTGCTGTACACAGATAGATTGGGATGAGCAATCTATTTTGAATTGCAGCCATTTTTTGCCTCGTGAATCATGTTGGGGTCTGCACTTCAAAAAGCGGATAAGGAGAAGTGTGGCCAGGTTTCAAAATCATTGATATGCTAACAGTATTTCAGCAGTCATAGATGCATGTCAAGATCATCATCAAACTCCCTCACCGATGAATTATCAGTCTTCTGAGTTGTTGTTATTGCCTTTAGTAGTAAATAAAGGTCAATAAATAAAGGAAGAAATAGTTGAGGGGTCCTTGGTGCTCTCTGAGGTCTGTTGTTTTCTTGCAGATGTTTCATTATCCAAACTAGGTAGTTATATACCTAATTTGGGTAATGAAACGTCTGCCAGAAAACAACCAAGCTCAGAGAGCACCAAGGACCCCTTATTTCAGCCCTGAACTACAAATATTTTCCTCTAGCAAATAAGTAGTTGTCTCCTGAAACAAAGTCTCCAGTAAGTAAATGATTAGAATAGATGTTGGATATAATTGTTGTCTGTTTTGGTTTTTAAGTGGATAAGTTGCATAATATCTTAAATCCAATGATAATATGAAGGATATAAAACCTTAAATTAAATTAGTTCAAATTAAATTAAATTACAGCTGGACATCAGGGGTGTAACATTGCAAAACAAATGGTTTAAATTCTGTTCATCAAAAATGTATTCTGTACTGGGATGGATGGTCAAACAGATAAGTTTAAAACAATGCACACCACTAATACCGTAACCAATGCAGGAAAGGAAAATGCTGCACGAAGAAGAATATCAGGGATTTGTGACATGTGCCTCTTTCCTCCCACAAAGCAGCATTTTGGGGTCTTGCTTCCTCTTTTCCAGGGGTTTCTGACAAAGAGTCCATCCCTCAAATTGAATCCAGTTTTCCAATCCCAGCTAAGAGGATGTACGAATCAGGGCATGTACAAAAGCTTCAGAAGACATAGCTGTAACTCTCTTGCAGGCTTTGAGACTGAAAAGGCCGATCTCTATAGAAGAACATGATTTGGATTCGATTTATATGCACATCCTCACTCCTATTCAACCCCTACATGCTTCTGAAATGAGGGAAATGATCTTGCAGAGCTGGAGTAATGATTAAACAAGCTGGCTGATATTTAATCACTGTCCAGCCATTTTGGAGAACAATGATTTTTTATTGCAAAATCAAAAGCCTGATTTTTCAACCAATTTAATTGTTTTCCATGGGGGAGGCAGGGGAGGGATTTCCTTTAGTCTTTTTCACCCAAGAAAATCAATGGGAACCAGCTCATCAGTTCTGCCATCTCTCCAATCACTTTCTTCCACGCAAAAACATTCTCTCTCTCTCTCTGCAGAGGTTTCCCATATAAACCGCAACTCTCAAAAGATTGACACATTTCATCACCAGGGGAAATCCTCCAAAATTTAAAAGTGCATCTTACTTTTTACAATTGCCCCCTGCCACATGGAGTAAGAAGGAGAGCAAAGGAACACAATAACCCTTGCTATTCTTTCTCTCAAAAGCTCATAAAAGGCGGAGTATCCTGCGAATGGAGTGATGGTGAATAATTTAGTTGCCGTGTTTGTCTGAAAAGGCAGGTGGCCTTTTCAAACGCCATCCTGAATACTCTTGTGAATCACACGTTAGACTGATGGACATTTTAAAAAGCAACAGTTGATGTATTTGTTTTGATTTGCTTTCTATCCTGAACCAGCGGAAAACTAAAAAATTAGTCTACACTAAGTAAGATTATTAGATCTGAGGATGCACCCAGGTTTTACGATACATAGTTAAAGCATTATTTTTATGGAGGTTTTGCAACCTAGAGAAAATTGTGGTGTTAGTGTCGTGTCCGGCGCAGGAAGGAAGCTCGGAGTCAGTGACAAAGTTCAGCTCTTTATTGTGCTCCAGTACATGCTTGGGGAAAGGAAGGAAAAACCCCGGCTTTTATTTCCAAGCCGCGGCGGCCGCGGCCAATGACATCGTTAATCTCCCGCTCTTGGCTCGACCAATAGCGGGAGATTCTTAACGGACAATCCGGGCGGCTTGCCCGACCAATCCGGTTGCCGCGCGCTTTAGCCAATCGCAGCGCGGGGTTTGCAAGTATGTTAATTCTTTGTACAGAACACCCCTCCCCTCTTGGTTCGTTCCTACGCAACGTAGTCCCGTAAGTAGGCGGGGCTCCGTACTTGTCTACTGGACCTGCGCAGGTCAGTTGTTTCCTGGTTCCCGGCCTGTTCGGTCGGGGTTTTTGTTGCTCTCAGTCTATTTGATGGAATCGCCTGGAGTGTGGGCCTGCTGCTGCAGCTCCCTCCCGGTCTACCCGGGTTGGTCGAGCTGCGGCTTTTGCCGCTCCCGCTTGGTCTTTCCGGGCTGGTCGAGCTGGCTTGGCTGCTTTTCCTTGGTGCGGCTTCGAGTTGGCTGATATCTGGTGAGTATAGTTGGTTGTGTTCTATTCTTTCTTGGTCCCCTGTATTTTCCCTCCCCCTTGGTTAGTGTTAATGGGGTTGTCTGTGTTTGCTTGCGTGTCGGTTGTGTTTTTTATTCGAGATCTTAACTGATCTATGTGGCGTTTCCATGCTTGTCCGTCCGTTGTTTGTAGTCTGTATGAATGGGGACCTGTTATTTGGGTTATAGTTGCCGGTACCCATAATGGGTCTCCGGTAAGGTTTTTTGCGTAGACTGCATCGCCTGGTTTAAATGCCCGGTGTTTGCTTGATGAGTCCGGGGCTTCTCCGGGTTGTATGTGGGGTGCAGTCTGTCAAGTGGGGACCTTAGTTTCCTCCCCATCAGTAATTCTGCCGGGCTTTTGTTTGTTGTCGTGTTAGGGTTATATGTTGTATTAGAAGCAGTTTATTTATTTTTTCCTGTATATTCCCGTGCTCGATTTTCTGGATGGTTTTCTTTGTGAATTGGACCATCCGTTCTGCCCTACCGTTGGCGCCGGATGAGCCGTCCGCTGTCAAGGCGTGTCGTATGCCCTTTTCTGCTAGGAATTTTTCGAATTCCAGCGAGGTGAATTGGGGCCCGTTGTCCGACACGACGACATCAGGAAGGCCGTGGGTCGCGAACAGTTTATTTAGTACCCTGGTGACGGCTTCAGTTGTGGTGGTTTTCATGTCGCTTACCTCCAGCCAATTGGAGTAAGCGTCCACCGTGATGAGGAATGTGTGCCCCTTGTGGGACCGGCAAAATCTATATGTACTCTAGACCATGGTCCCCTGGGGGTCTCCCATTCTAATATTGGCGCGGCAGGGGATTTGGTCTGGTTTCTTGGCAGCGTGAACACCTGGCCACCCACCCTTCAATTTCTTTGTCTATGCCTGGCCACCACGCGTAACTTCTGGCCAAGGCTTTTGTTCGTACGATGCCTGGGTGCCCGTCATGCAGAAGTTTTAACACTTTCCCTCGCAACTTCTCTGGTACGACCACCCTGTCCCCCCATTAACAAACAACCTTTCTGTAGCGATAGTTCGGTTTGCCTGTTTCTGAAGGGTTTGAATGATTCGTCGTTGTCTTTTTCCTCGCCACCCTTTCTCTACCCAGTGCAATACCTGCGCCAGACGTTTGTCTTTATTTGTTTCTCGGGAAATGTCTGACGCGGTTATGGGCAGATCGGGTAGCGCCTCTATGCTGAGGGTGGTCGCGTGGGTGCTGGGTCGTCGTCGAGGTCGGGTAATGGTGAACGGCTTAGTGCGTCTGCATGGGTGATTGTCTTACCGGGCGGTGTATGAGCCGGTAGTCGTAAGCGGCGAGGAATTCGACCACCTTGTCATCCTGGGGGATATGATGTTCGGTGTGGCCCTGTTTCCCGCCAGGATTCCTAGCAACGGTTTGTGATCTGTGATAATTGTGAATCGACGGCCGTAAAGATACTCGTGGAATTTCTTTACGGCTGCGACGATGGCAAGGGCTTCCTTGTCTAGTTGGCTGTAGTTTCTTTCTGGCTTGCTAAGTGTTCTTGAGAAAAATGCAATGGGTGCTTCTTTTCCGTCCGTTAGGGTATGGCTGAGGACGGCACCGACGCCAAAAGGTGAGGCGTCGCATGTGACGGTAAGGGGTAGAGTCTCGTTGTATTGTATGAGGACGGCGTCCGAGGTTAGCAGGTTTTTTGTTTTCCTGAATGCGGTTTCTCACGCGTCCCCCAGGACCATTTTGTTGTTTTATCCAGTAGCCTATGCAAGGGCTCCGCCGCGGTTGCCTTTTGGGGTAAGAACACGTTATAAAAATTGAGTAGTCCCAGAAATGCCTGTAACTCTGTCTTGTTTTTGGGGGTCGGGGCTTCCTTGATGGCTTTTACTTTGTCCCTGGTCGGGTGGATGCCATGTCGGTCTAGGAGGTATCCCAGAAACTCGACTTTCTCTGTGTAAAGTTGGCATTTTTCCCTTTTCACTTTTAAACCGGCCCCTTTGAATTTCTCTAGTACTTCCCTTAGGCGACCCTCTAGTTCTTCCCGGTTGGTTGCTGATACTAGTACGTCATCGAAGTAAGGGACCACCCCTTTTATTCCTTGTAGGAGTCTCTCCATGAGGCTTTGAAAAATCCCCGGGGCCACGCTGACTCCAAACTGGAGTCGGTTACAACGAAACGCCCGGTGGGTAACAATAGTCTGTGCTTCGGCGGCTTCGTCATCGACCGGCAGCTGCTGATAGGCTTGTGCCAGGTCGAGCCCAAGAACTTTGCCCCCCAGTGAGTGAAGTAGATGTTGCACGACTGGGACGGGGTATGCGCTTTGTTGCAGGGCGCAGTTGAGGGTGGCCTTATAGTCCCCACAAATCCTTATTGACCCGTCTGGCTTAACTGGGGTGACTATTGGGGTCTCCCACCGGGCGTGATCAATTGGCTGCAGAACCCCTGTTTGACGAGCTTGTCAAGCTGCTCGCTATTTTCCCCGAAGCGCGAAAGGCACCCGCCTCGGCTTTAGGCGGATGGGGTTGACGTTTGGGTCTAAACTGAAAGAGATAGGGGTCCCCGGTACTTGCCTAAGGTGCCGTCGAATACTTCCTGGAAGTCCTTAGCCAGCTGCTGTTCCCAGTCGGTTTCCTCAGTGCGGTTTATCCCGGTGACCCCGATGCCCAATGGTGCGAACCATTGGAGTCCCAGGAGGCTTGGTCGGTTCCGGTCCACTATTGTGATGGGAAGTTTTGCGGTGCGGTCCTTGAAGGCTACGTTGAACTGTCCGGTCCCGATGACGGGATGCGGTTCCCTTGGTAGTCTTTGACTATCAATCTTTGGTTCTCTAGCTCAGCCTTGTGGAGATTTGGTACTAGTCGCTTGATTTCTTCCCAGGCGATCATGGAAAGGTAGGACCCGGAGTCCACCTCCATGCGGCAAAGTTCGCCCTCGATGCTTACTTCCACGTAGACCTTACGGGTATCGTTGGTCTCGGCGTGGCCAATTGTGAGTGTCTGGTGGGTTTCCTCTCTGTTGGTCTCCCCGCTTCGCCGGCCCCGGCTGTCCCTATTCCAACGAGTGTCGGGTTGGTGCTCTCGGTTCCTGGGGAGGTGTTGTCTCGCTGCCGGTTGCTCGGCTCTCGGCGTTGGGGCTGTAATTTTTCCGGCCGGCAGACTCGGGCGATGTGGCCCCTCTTGTTGCAATTCCGACAGGTCGCGCCGAAAAACGGCAGTCTGCTCGGTAGTGGTTGCCCCCGCACCCCGCACACTGGGTCCCCGACTTACGACCTCGTTGGTCTCGTTGTGTCTGGAGCCGATGGACGCCTTCTTCTTCTCCTTCGCCTGGGGTGTCCGAGGCGGAGTCCAGGTCGCCATGGTGTGTGGCGGTTTCTCGGCGGTTAGCCTCGGGTTGTCGGTGCGGTCCCCGCTTCTCCGCTTCCGTAGTCGAGCTGCCGATTTCTTGGTGGCTTCGGCGGCGGACGCTTCTGCCAGGGCGACATCGAGACTGATGTCCCCTTGCCATTAGACGGCTTTTCAGCGCCTGGTCCCGGAGACCTAGGACCACGCGGTCTCGGAGGACGTCGTCTAGTTCATGGAATTCGCACAAACCCCCGAGGTCCCTTAGAGCGGCTATGAAGTCGTTTATGCTCTCGTCCTGCCGCTGATTCCGCCGGTAGAATTCGTCTCGTCGGATGAGGATGGGCACGGTAGGAGCGTAGTGGTTTTTTAGCAATGGCGCAAGGTCGGCCCAGTCCATCGCCTTTACGTCGGGCGGGTTTGGCGAGGGCTTTCGCCATTTTGAACACTGCGGGCCCGCAGTGTGTCAGGAAAACAGCCCTTTTCTTGTTTCCGTTGGCATCCTTCAAGTTGTTACTCTCGAGGTACATCTGGAAACGATCAGCGTACGATTCCCAGTCCTCGGCAGTCGGGTTGAATTGTGCGGGCGGAGTGAGGCCGGCCATCGTGTTGGTCTTTGTCTTCCTCCGGACACGTGCTTGGTGGTTCCTTCTTGTATCCCACCTTCGTCGCCAGTGTCGTGTCCGGCGCAGGAAGGAAGCTCGGAGTCAGTGACAAAGTTCAGCTCTTTATTGTGCTCCAGTACATGCTTGGGGAAAGGAAGGAAAAACCCCGCTTTTATTTCTAAGCCACGGCGGCCCGCGGCCAATGACATCGTTAATCTCCCGCTCTTGGCTCGACCAATAGCGGGAGATTCTTAACGGACCAATCCGGGCGGCTTGCCCGACCAATCCGGTTGCCGCGCGCTTTAGCCAATCGCAGCGCGGGGTTTACAAGTATGTTAATTCTTTGTACAGAACAGTTAGAATTCTTAAATGACCAATTATATCTTCCAATATTGGAAAACTCAAACTCGGTTTGGTGCAGTCAAGACCTAATTTTCTTTATTGAAATTGATCCTGCATTATATAGCTAATCCTCTCGACATTCAGAAACTGATAGCCCTTTACAAGTTAGTTTTACTTCAATTCTTTTCTAGTATAATTAGGATTATTGTTTAACAGGGGTGGGATTCAAATTTTTTAACAACCGGTTCTGTGGGCGTGGCTTAGTTGGTGGGCATGGCTTGATGGTCATGTTATTGGCTGGGTGTGGCCAACTCAATATCACTCACATCCAGGCACGCATCTCCTCGCCTGGCCACTCGTGACTGTGGGGATGCTGCAACAGTCGTAAGTGTGAAAAATGGTCATAAGTCACTTTTTTCAGTGCCATTGTAACTTTGAATGGTCACTGCACACAAGCAAAGTACCAGCAAAAGAGGGAAAGAAAACTCCAGAGACGTTCCTGAGACAGGAAGTCTAGTCCTGCCAAGAATGTAATAAGGGTTAATGGAGAGGCAGTTTCTGTAAGCAACACCAGAATGTTTCCTTCCTGCCTTCCTTACAGGATTAGGCCAGTAATTTCTTCTAACAACTGGTTCTCTGAACTGCTTACAATGTTAACAACCAGTTCTAGTGAATAGGTGCGAACTGGTAGAATCCCACCCCTGTTGTTTAGGTTACAGTTATACTTGAGGAACATCTACTAAAAAGGTAATATTTACAGGTCTTATTCCATGTGATCTATTATTCCACGTGGTCAAGCTATTTTCTAAAGCACCCGAAGGCCAGACAAGGAATAATGGATGGAAACTGAACAAGGAAAGATTCAACCTGGAAATAAGGAAAAACTTTCTGACAGTGAGAATAATCAACCAATGGATCAACTTGCCCTCGGAAGTTGTGGGAGTGCCATCACTTGAGACTTCCAAGAGGAGATTGGACTGCCATTTATCAGAAATGGTGTAGGGTGTCCCGCTTGGGCAGGGGGGTTGGACTAGATGACCTACAAGGTCCCTTCCAACTCTGATTATCTGTTACCTGTTATTATCTCAGAAAATGTGAAATGAGGAAATTACATTTGATTGATTCCATTGATTGAGCCCAGAAATCCAGATTAATTCATAAAATCCCAAGCTTTCATAAAAACTCAAAGGAACAGAGAGAATCACCACATCAAGTGAGTCAAATTTACGTCTGCTTGCAAAGGGAGAATTAGACTTGGGCAAATCAGAAAGCACCGGGAAAATGTACCCAAATAAACAATATGTCACAGGCATAAATGATGGTGATGAATGTGTGTTCAACCCAACCACTAACTTCATGCAGTCAGATGTAAACAGGATCCTCCAAGCTTAATCAAGTCATTTGTCCTGGATGTACTGAATCCTATGCCTATGATATATCAATAACTAACTTAATTAATGCAGGTAGTCCTCGACTTATGATCACATCTGAGCCCCCCAAATGTATGTTGTTAAGTGAGACATTTAAGTGAATTTTGCCCCATTTTGCAACCCTCGTTGCCACAGTTGTTAAGTGAATCACTGCAGATGATACATTAGTAACCGATTGCTAAGTGAATCGGGCTTCCCCGTTGGCTTTGCTTGTCAAAAGCTTGCAAAAGGTGTTCCCATGACCTTGGGACACAGCAGTGGTCACAAGTATGAACCAGTTGCCAACCAGTTTTGATTATGGGGGTGCGACAAAGGTTGTAACTGTGAAAAATGGTCATAAGTCACTTTTTTCAGTGACGTTGTAAATTTGGATGGCCACTAATGAACTGTTGTAAATCAAGGACTATATGTAGCTGAACTTTCATTTGTCTTCCTTCTCTATGCTATTTTTTTTAGTATCATCTTGCCTGAGGAAGAATTATAGAGGTCTCAAAAGTTTATTTTGGGTGGATCTGGGGTTAGCCTATGGTTAACCGTAAGTTATTTTAACACAATAGGTGAACTACAGAGGTGGTATTCAGCAGGTTCTGACCAATTCTGGAGAACCGGTAGCGGAAATTTTGAGTAGTTCGGCCAATCAGCAAACATCACCTCTGACTGCAGATTTTACAGTTTCCTTCCCCTGCCACGCCCATCAAGCCACGCCTACAGAACCGGTAGTAAAAAAAAAAAATGAATCCCACCACTGGTGAACTAGACAAATGTCTCCTACAAAATTTCAGTTGGGAAGGGGACAGGGAAATCTCCAAAAGAGGAATATGCAACAGGGGCAATTCTTGTGGGGAGCTGCCAAATGGATATGTATAAAATTTGCCCATTAATTTTCTTTCAATGGAAGCAGGATGGCATCATTTGGCTTCCCATAAAACAAACATGCCAACTTGGAACACTCATCTTCATTTCCTTTTTAATTTCTTGCTAGTAATCCAGGCAACTTTAAAAGTCAGTGGAAAACAAAAAGATGGTTATACTATTAAATATTTCTCCTAGTAGCTGACAAAAAGCTCTCTCTTAACCTGATGGCAATGAAAGACAGAGAATGAATCATTGCTCCAGGAAACCAATTTATTTAGTCACTCCGTTCTGCTGTTATTTATTACTTGTCAGCACATGCTGTTAGTTCAATTAAATATAAAACTCTGATGTTCTCTGCTGGCCCTTCCCCTCTGCCTCCCCAGTCCCCTTATTTTTTGAAAGCCCCCACAACAAAGAAGAAAAATGACAGACATATGCAACACTAAAACAAAAACCTTTTGGGTTTATTGTGCTTCTCTTGTTTTAATTAAGCATTGTTTATTAAACCTTTTGCAGCAAAGGTAAGAGGATTATTAATCTTTTTCACCAGCTGAAGAGAAAAGTTTGCAGGGAAAAAAAGGACATTATAAAAATATAGTTTAGAGTTCCCCACTGAGATAAACACAGGGGAAAAAAATTAAAATGAGGTAGCAAGACAAAGTGTTGATTATAACACTTTATCAATACCAACATGAGAAGCCACAAAGAGCAAACTGCCATAGTAAAATATTTCTATTGCTTTAGGAATACAGCAGCTCAGGGAATTGAGAGAGAAACGGAGAGGATTATTCGATTTTGCTTTATGTTGGGTGTGTACATCCATGTGTGTAGATAAGGGCACATGTGTCACATATGAGGAAAGAAAGACAGGCAGGGCTAAAAGTGTCTTCCAGATATATTTAGCTGGCAGTAAGTCCTATTGAAATCAAGTGAGCTTGCCTCTGAGTAATCATAGATAACAATACACAATTAATTACTTAGATGTCTACCCTATGATGGTCTTCCCCCCCTTAACAACTTACAACCCAGCTGAAAGTCCACTAGGACAGGAGTTGTGGCCCTCCAATTCTCTGATATAAGCCATTTCTTTTATACAGCATTTCTGTTTTGACAGTTATTATTGTATTGCGAACAGTTGCTGGGGTGCATCCATAGTTTTGTTGTACTTGTACAATGACAATAAAGTTCTTATCTTATCTTTATGATACAGACAATTGGATGATTATTGTACCTGAACTCTCCAGGAAGTGCTAGTGAAAATGGAGATTTCTGGAGAACTGTGTGTATGTGGTGTTTTTTTTTTTTGTTTGTTTTTTTTTTTGCTGGTACCTTTGAATCAGTGTTGACTCCTGGACTAGTCCCGGCAGTTTTCTTGGCAACATTTTTGGAAGTGGTTTTCCCTTATCTGTTTTTTTAAGGCTGAGATGGAATGACTGGGCCAAGATCACAATCAGGAGGCTGTGAGTTAGATCCTAGGTAGAGGGTAATATTTGGAATAGAGACTCTCTCCTGCTTGAGCAAGGAGTTGGACTAGATCAGGGGTCTCCAACCTTGGCAACTTTAAGACTTGTGGACTTCAACTCCCAGCTTTGCTGGCTGAGGAATTCTGGGAGTTGAAGTCCACAAGTCTTAAAGTTGCCAAGGTTGGAGACCCCTGGACTAATGACCTCCAAGGTCCCTTCCAACTCTGTTATTCTATGTCTAATCATGCACCTGGCAGGACTAGAACTCAGTCTCCTGGTTTCTAGTCTGGTGCCTTAACCGCTACACCAAACTGGCTTTACTGTGGAGGTGGGGGACGCCAGAGATGAATCTCCGTCAGCTTTTTCCAGAAGGATTGCATAGTATGTATTATACTTTACATAAGCCATGCTGATGAAGGCTTATGTAACCCACAGTCTTCTCTAGCTGACAGGAACCACTGCTGAATGAACAATGCCAGAATGTGGTAAATATCAAGCAATGATTTATGATCTGTATGTTACTTACGTTAGCTAATAAGTGGACGGGTCATTCTCTCTTCAGAGTTTAATTCCAACATCTGAAATTCGTAGATAGAGTGCATTTATACAAGGAGTTGCATTTAACTACAATGCATAGCCCAGGTTTTTTTTTTTTTTTTTGGGGAGGAGGGGCAGTGTTACCAACAGAAATAAATACAAGCAAGTACTGTAGAAGAAATACTGCGGTTGCCAAATGTGCATTTAAATGTTTGAATCTCGTCAGATTTTTTTGTGAAGAATTTACAACTTGGAATTTAGACTTGGTGTTTTGTAACGTACCAATATAGCACTGTACATGTTAGGAGGAAAGCAACACTCTTTAAATTTGAAAAAAATGATTTTCAGATTTAAGGTTTATACAGAAGTGGGTCGGCTGCAGATAAGACAAGGAAGCTTGCTGTGATTATTCTTGCACACGCAAACTTGCCTGAATAAAAATCCCAACGCAATTTATAGCTTGCACAAAGAATTCACTGTTCACTTGGTGCCATTTAGTCACACTAAATGAGAAAAGATCCTGGAAAATTTGTCTGCATTTCAATATATTACAGCAGCAGGGATGGGATAGAATAGGCCCAGATACCCTGTCTGGTCTGCATTTGTCCATTTTTTGTAAAAAATAAAATAAAAAAAAATCTGTTGCCTTTTGAATTAAAATTGTTATCAACTTTATATATCCAATGTATCAAACCCAGCTTGCTGATCTTTCAGGCTGATTACAGCATTCAGAAAGAAATATATAGATTATATCTTCCAAAGCCATTCTCCAAACAGCTTTATGAGACAGCTCTCCATTGACTATAGATCTGACTTGCATCAGGTTCCTTCCCTTCGGCCTATTGATATTTAATGAACAGGAGTGACAACGTTATTTGGCCTTGGCAGCGAAACGGGAACAGAAAGGCCTCTAGTGGCTAAGCAGCTCTCCCCTCTTCCTTCTCCTCCTCCTTTCCTTAAAGAAGAGGACAGGATTGGACCCTGGCCAGGTTTTCAGAGAGTCCTTACCTATAAATCCTCCATGAGGTAAAAGTACGGTTTGGAGCCCTCCCTTTCAAAGCTTGTTCAGACAACAGGGCTGGTAATAGTGGAGCAGAGGGCTCAGTGAGTAAATTATAGATTTCATTAGATGCCCTTGTACAAGGCCGTTAATTGGAAGTAAATGCTATTACAGTTTCCTCTGTCTCCAAGCTTTAGGAAATTCCTAGAGCAGCCTTTTAGAGGGTAGTTTTTTTGCAGGGAGGGAAGACTGCCTCCTTATTAAGTTTATTGGGTTTTGGTTTTTCTGCAAAAACCAAGGAAAGCTGAGGAGAGCAGGCAAGCAATGGTCAAGTTGACATAGCAGAGCCAAATAGCCTCTACACCTGTTGAATAAACTCATTGCATCAGCAGTGAATCAGTCAGGAGATTTTTTTTACTAGCTAGGAGACCTTGAGACCATTTTTTTTCCTCTAGAATTTGTCATTTCCTCTAGCATTGTGGTATGATCCAGTTGGATGGAGGCAGGGCAGCCTTACTCACTTCTTTCCTAATGGGGCCCCAGTGGGTATATGGGAGTAATGCAGGTAGCCACAAATCATCATCATCTTCTTTTAATGACCCCCATAATCCCTTGCGGGGTGGAGTCAGGGCAACTGAATGGAGCTGACTATTTACTGGCTGGATGCCCTTCCTGTCACCAATGCGGAGTTATATTTAGCAGATATATTTTCATCCTGCCCAGAGAGAGAGAAATATCTGCCCCTACCCAGGATTGAACTCACAGCCTCCTGATTGTGAGGCAAGAGCTCCACCTCTAGGCCACTGCACCACTTGCAGGTAGCCACAACCGAGACCAAAATTTCCATTGCTAAGCAAGGTAGTTGTTAAATGAATCATGCCCAATTTTTGCAATCTTTTTTGCTACGGTTGGTAAAGGAGCCACTGCATTTTGTTAAGTGAGTCATGCAGTCGTTAAGCAAATCCATTTTCCGACATCAACTTTGCTTGTCAGAAGAGGGCTGGGGAGGTTGCAGATAGCGATCACAGGACCTCAGGATGCTGCAAACATCATAAATACATGCTGGTTGCCCAGCACTCAAATTTTGATCGTGTGACTTACCACAGTATTATGTGCAAGGATCCAGTTGTAAGTCACTGCTTCAGTGCCGTTGTGACTTCAAATGGTTGCTAAATCAATAAGTTAAGTCGAGGACCACCTGTACTGTAAAATGATGACCGATATGGAATGCTAGAGTAACTCCGTTCTCATGAAGTTTTGCTAAGCTTGCATTTTGATTGGAGGTGACATCAAGCCTCAGGATGTGATGCAGAGAGATAATTGACAGTGGGGAGTTAGTTGAGTAATTCCTAGACTTCTTCAGGCTAAACATAACACTTGTCAGGGTTCTGGCAGTTATTCCAATTAAATCATGAGCCTCAGGCCACACTCCCCAAACTAAAGAGGATTTATTTGAAGGTAACATTCTCCGTCCAGCACTAACCTGGGCATAGCAATTCGTAATTCACTGTCACCCTTGATCCTGCTTTCCCACCCACCCCTCTGGGTGTATCATCCAATGAAAAACGTCCATAGCCAAGAGTCATCAATCATGCTCTCCAATTAGATTTTTTCTCAGCAGAAGCTTCAGCCATCTAATCAGTCTTTGAAGAAAATATGAATGGAATGTACTTTCGATTCTACACTGCTGCTTGCTCTTTGAAACTCCCCCTTCTTTCTGTTGTCAACTATAAAATGTGTATACAAAATGTTTTATGAGTTGACAACACTCTCAGTGTTAATTATCAAAGACAGAGGTGGAAACCATTGCCCCTTTGATGACTTGTGTGGACTTCAATTCCCAGAATAGAAGGGAGTTGAAGTCCACAAATCGTGAAGTGACCATAGTCCTCCACCTCTGATCTAGGCCTTTTAACTGAGTAGCCTTATTCGCTCACCTTCTTGTTTTTTGAGAAGCAATTAGTGGGCTATCCTTGAACTACAAATAAACAGAATGAACCAAATGTGAGCCAAGTCAATTTGGCAACTGGTGACACATCGGTAAAACGCAATTTTATGAGGATTGTTTTTCCACCATTTCCACCTCATGAGTGAGATGCCATTTGCACATCAGTTGTTAACAGTTCCTGTGGATTGTGGGCAAACAAATAGATCGTCCATTATCAACCGTATCGTTCCAATTAAAAAAATCTAGCAACATGCTTCCAGAATAAGAACGGAAGAAGGATACATGGTGTTTACAAAATGCAGTTTGGAGCCCAATCTGGAAAGCAACCAGTTTTGCTTTGGAATGATTCAAAGGCTACCCTATCCAACTTGGCTAGAATTGGAAATTAACAAATGGCCATCATTTTTTTTTTCTTTATTTATTCCATTTGGAGAATAAAGCCTGATAAATTATGGGCAATCAAGTGAAAAATGATTGTGTGTGTTATAAATAGCCCTTTAAATTTCTATTTCTATAAGGGATTTCAGAGACCTGTTCATACCTTAGCAAAATTGGAAGACATTTGCAATCATAGCTGCCTTTAGTGATAGGGTCAATTTTCAAACAAATAGCTTTGGTAGCTTTGACATTGCAAGAAATATTCCAGAAAAAGATGTAGTTGTTCCCTGTTTGGAAGAAACTTGGAGTTTTGTTTGTGGTTTTGTTTTTTAAATTTAGTAAAGCTGCCAGTTAGGAAAAGCTTAGAATTTAAGGTTTTATTTTTTCATTTGTGTGCTTTAACTCTCCAGATGAAACAGACTAAGTTTTATCAAAATCCAAGCCCACTAATTTATTTAATGAAATGTATTTTGGTGCTTAACAATAAATAACTTAGAATTAAAGTTGTGTCAAGCACCTTCTTAACTTCCCTGTTTAAATCAATGCCTGGAATCTGCTTGCCTGCCTGACTTTGACTGGCCACATGTGCCAATTCGCTGAAGGTTTGCACCAGATTAGAACAATAAAGTCTTTAATCTTTATTTCAAAGTCCTTACATTTTTAAGTGCAAATGAATGAAATTAGAGAAAGGAAGTTGAGATAGATGTGGCAGTTGTATCTTTCAAGGAGCAGGAAGCATTTAAAGATTTCTCAAAGCTTGCCATTTTTCAGAGATTAGCCATAAAAAAAAAAAATTGAGTGCGGGCCAAATTGGACCGTGCATTTGTAGACAGGGTTGTTGGACCATATGACGATGCATTTAAAGCTAGAGATGATAACTTGTCCTCTACAGTTTAATAACCATGCAATATTTATAGTTACACTCTCCGGTTCCTTCCCCTTCTGCCTAGAGAGTCACTTTGATTAACTGGTATGCAGCAAAAACCTTTTTACGGGCTTCAGACTTTTCTTCACCTTTTATGTATCCTGTTTACATATTTTAATATTAATGGAAAGAAGTAACCATAAAACACGAGTCTTGACAAAAAAAAATGGCAGTATTTTAACATTTAAATTTGGCCATAAATAAGGTAAACATAATAAACAGGGGTGGTTGGAGATTTTCCCCCCACCTCTCTACACATATTGCAGATTGAGTTAGCCATAAACATGAAGCTTTATATTATCATGACTAAACTGCAGGGTTTAATAATCAGATTTTAATTTGGGACCTGCACTCCTAAAGTTATCTATGTTTTGTTTTTTTCATTGTCAACACCTCATGCCCCCTTGCAGGCAGTACGGGAGGCTTCAGGTTCTCAACATCTTCTGTGCACATTCTTGCCTCAGAGTCCAGCGGCTGTCTGCAATCCTCCTCCCTCCATCCTTCCCGATTTCTACTACAACTTCTCCCTTCGGTTTTTTTTTTTTCTTTCCTTGAGAAAAGAAGAAGAAAATAATCAACCAAGGAAGAAGAAAGGACCAATGGTTCAAAATATCTCAACTGGCAATGTTAATCAAACTGAAAGTAGGTAGTAAGACAAAGATTGGTGAGATCCATGATTCTAGATATACTGGTCTTAGTATACTTAGCTGATCTTCGTGTCAGTAAAGGAGAATGTTTGTACCTCAGGGTTGACATAAGGGGTCCTTGGTGTTCTCTGAGCTTGCTTGTTTTCTTTCAGAAGTTGCATTACCCTAACTAGGTAACATCATCAGTGCCATAACAATATAAATGTTGGACTCAATTGTGGTCATAAGTCAAGAACTGCCTCCAGTTCTTTGACCGTGTTTCCCATTAGCAATTATCTCCCACCTCATCCTGCTCCCACCTCCTAGGACTGTCCCTTTCCTCATGAAGCCAAGAGTTCACCAACCCCTTCCCTTTCTTTTGAACATAGTCTACCCTTGATGATCTGGCTAACTTTTTTACCCATCTTTCTCTTCGTCCACTCCAACCAGCCATCCAGCCACCCTCCAAGAACATTATTGAGGACCAGTGGTGGGATTCAAAAATTTTTTTACTACTGGTTCTGTGGGTGTGGCATGGTGGGGGTGGCATGGTTTGGTGAGTGTGGCTTGGTGGCGTGGAAGGGGACGGTTACTGCAAAATCCCATTCCCTCCCCACCCCACTAACCTGTTTTCCAGTTCTGTTCTCCAGTGCAGGGCAACCAAAGAAGACCCAGCCGATCAGCTGGGACTTGGGAGGCAGAGAATAGATGGGGACGGGGCCAGTCAGAGGTGGTATTTGCCGGTTCTCTGAACTACCCAAAATTTCCATTACCGGTTCTCCAAACTACTCAAAATTTCCACTACCGGTTCTCCAAACTACTCAAAATTTCCACTACCGGTTCTCCAAACTACTCAAAATTTTTGCTGCTGGTTCTCCAGAACTGGTCAGAACCTAATGAATATCACCTCTGGTGAGGACATGTGACAACATTAAACTACTTTAGAGTGTAAGGGAATCAGCCCAATTTCTGTGGAAATGCCTTAGAAATCATTTCAGACTAGCCATTGACATCAATATTACCCACTTTCATAACTGAATAGTTTTTTTATGGAATTTGAAGAAAAAGGATTTGCAGTTTTGGTTCAAATGTATTTGCAGTTTTTAAACGTTGCTAAAAATTTATTATGCAGCCTTTAAGAAACCTCATCTAATTCCTTGTTCATGTGAATCCTTTGCCACCTTTGCAAGCGCGTGACTAAATATCTCAAACCGCAGAGATGGCAAAAATCTCAAATGTATTTGGAAGAAAATCAATCAGGTCTCTGGTTTCTTAAAACAATTTGGGTAAAACTTTTTTTTTTTTTTTTTGAGAAAGCAATACTATTAACTGGGGGCAATGTTCCAGACAACCTGAGGTGTATGGGAGAGATGCCTATAATTTTAAAGTAACATCCTGATATTTAATTATTATTCTCATCAAATCACCATAAAAACAGCATTAAAGTCACTTGCCAACAATAATTGTTACTTTCAGTTTGCAGGGGTGTCACACCATTTTATTTCGATAATTTCAGCAGCAATCGTGCCAATAATGAAAGAGCAAAAACAAAAACAAAAAAACCATTGCATGGATTGGTATTCCTCTGCTATATGGGATGGGATGATTTTCCTTGTCAGTTGATCAGTATTTAAGCTCATTCCTTAGGCCAGTATTTCTCAATCTCAGCCACTCTTAAGATATGTGGACTTCAGCTCCCAGAATTCACCAGTCTGGATTGCTGGCTGGAGAATTCTGGGAGTTGAAGTCCACATGTCTTAAGAGTGGCCAAGGTTAAGAAACACTGCTTTAGGCCATTTGCTGTTCTGATCCTAATCAACTACTGGTCTAGTGTTTGGATAAAATTGGGATGGGGAGAAGTTAAAATAAGGAAGAAAGAAGGATTATCATTATAGCCACCTGAGCTGAACTCTCCAACTAGACAGTTCTAGATATGGGCTTATCTGGACCTTATACTAGATGCCTCATGGCCTCCCAATGGGACTGGGAGTTGTATACAAGTAGTCCTTGACTTATAACTAACTTGAGCCCACTCACAGTTGTTAAGTGAGTTTTCCCCATTTTATGATCTTTTTAGCCACAGTTGTTAAGCAAATCACTGCAGCTGTTAATCATGTGGTTGTTAAGCAAATCTGGCTTCTTCCATTGACATGCCAGTTGCCAAACACCCAAATTTTGATCACATGACACGGGAATTCAGAATCAGAATCAGAATAGAGCTGGAAGGGACCTTGGAGGTCTTCTACTCCAGCCCCCTGCTCAATCAGGAGACCCCATACCATTTCAGACAAGTGGCTCTCCTATCTCCTCTTAAAAACCTCCAGTGATGAAACACCCACAACATCTGAAGGCAAACTGTTCCACTGGTTAATTGTCCTCACTGTTAGGAAGTTCCTCCTTAATTCCAGATTGAATTAATTCTTCATTGTTTTAATTTTAATTAATATTTTAATTCATTCTTAATTCTGAAGGTTGAAATAGACAATTGCACTTTATTCATTACACTCCTGCTAAATAAACCATAGTTCTTCATAGTATCTGAACCAGGGGTGGTACTCAGCAGGTTCTGACCAGTTCTGGAGAACCGGTAGCTGGAATTTTGAGTAATTCAGAGAACCGGCAAATACCACCTCTGACTGGCTCCGCCCCCATCTATTCTCTGCCTCCCGGGTCCCAGCTGATTGGCTGCGTCTTCTTTGGTTGCCCTGCACAGGAGAATGGAGCTGGAAAGCAGGTTAGTGGGGTGGGGAGGGAATGGGGATTTGCAGTAACCATCCCCCAGGAATGGGGAGGGAATGGTGATTTTTCAGTATCCTTCCCCCTGCCATGCCCACCAAGCCACGCCCACTAAGCCACGCCACACCCACTAAGCCACGCCCACAGAACCGGTAGTCAATTTTTTTGAATCCCACCACTGATCTGAACCTAATCATTATTGTGCCACATTCCCAAAAGTTGACAAAGTGACATCAAAATAAATGCCACAATTGTTAAGTTCGAAAACTGGTCATAAGTCACTTTTTTCAATACTGTGGTAACTTTGAACGGTCACTAAAACAAGTGATTGTAACTTGAGGACTACCTTTATCAACAAATCAATAGTTAAATGTTACTCGGTCTATTATTGACGTTTGCCCCATTTTACGACCTTTCTTGCTACAGTTGTTAAGTGAATCATTGCAGTGGTTCAATTAGTGACCTGGTTGTTCAATGAATCTGGCTTCCCCATTGACTTTGCTGGTTAGAAGGTCACAAAACGGGATCACATGATCCCAGAACGGTCATAAATGTGTATCAGTCGCCAAGCATCTGAATTCTGATCACAGGGCTGCTACGTAAGTGTGAAAAATGATTACAAGTCTTTTTTTTTTTTCAGTGCCGTTGTAACTTTGGACAATCACTAAACGAATAGTTATAACTTGAGGACTAGCTGTAGTTTATATTACAGTAATCGGGTTCATTACTGACCACTAGAAGGCACTATGGTTTCATTCTTGTTAGAATTTGTTACAGCATTATCCAGAGTTTTCTGGGGGGGGGTTGGGTTCAAAATAGCAGTAATGAGAAAAACTTTCAATCAGTGCATTGGTTGGGGACTCTAAAAGTCACTAATGTAGAAAGAACTTACCAGAAATGCACATCAACTGAGAAAAAAAAGAAGAAGACAAAAAAAGGTGATCTTAATGCCATCACTTTTGGTCAGCTTTTATGGGAAGAGCAGGCTTTCTTGCTAAACTACGAGTAGTCCTCAACTTTACGACCACAAGTGAGCCCAGACTTTATGCTGTTAAGTGAGAAATAGGACAGGTGAGTTTTGTCCTACTTTACAACTTTTCTTGCCCCCTTTATTAAGTGAATTACTGAATTTGTTTAATCAGTAACACGGTTGTTAAGTGAATCTGGCTTCTCACATCGTCTTTGCTCATCTGAAGGCCACAAAAGGGGATCACACGACCCCGGGACCCTGCAACGATCATAAATGTGAGTCAGTTGTCAGGCATCCGAATGTAAATCACGTGACCGTGGGGATACTGCAGGTGTAAAAAAACGGTGAGTTTTTACTGATTAAAAATTAGCTACTTTAAATTAGCCACTTTTTTCAGGGCCATTGTAACTTTGAACAGTCACTAAACAAACTGTTGTAAGTTAAGGACTACCCAGAGATGGTGGTCAGCAGGTTCTGACCAGTTCTGGAGAACCGGTAGCAGAAATTTTGAGTAGTTCGGAGAACCGGCAAAAACTACCTCTGACTGATTTTACAGTATCCTTCCCCTGCCACGTCCACCAAGCCATGTCCACAGAACCGGTAGTAAAAAAATTTGAATCCCACCACTGGGACTACCTGTAGAAGTTATGATGTCCCATTAAAAATAATAATAATGGGATGCTACCCATTGAAAGCAACCACAGCAGCAACAGAATTCGCTTCCAATAGCATCCATTTGTTGTGTAACCAAATTCATGTTTATACTTCCACATCAGAGATACCCAATGTGATAGCCACGTTGGGGCTATCTCAAAGCTTTAATTATAACTCCAAGAACCTGTGTGGTCAGACAGGGGCTGATTTGAACTTGGAAGACTGAGTTTGGATAGCGTAGGTGGCAGTACTTGAAAATAGGAGAAGAGAAGAGGGAAAAATGCTGCAGATAGACTCATTTTGATGGTTGGTTATACAGTCAGCCAGATGTTTAGTGACTGGGTTGGGTATTTTTATCTATCAATCGAGCCCTGCCTATCGATTTGGGGGGGGGGGAATTACAAAATACAAAGATCTGAAATAGAAGTAGAACGACAGTGACAAAAGAAAGCAAAGATAGTACCAATAGTAATAGGCGGCTTAGGTACCGTGTTTCTCATATAATAAGGCCGGGTTTGTTTGGTTTTTTTGAGCCCCGAAAAAATAACTAGGCCATCTTTTCGGGGGTGACTTAATTTTCCCCCTTGCATCTTTGGGCAGGCGGGCAGCGATTGCTTGGATGTTGACCTCGGCGTTGGTGGGGCACTTCATATCGGGGTCAGCAGGCAGCACCATATCCGGGTGTGCAACAAAAGTACTTCCTAATGGCAAGCCCCTCCACCATTCCCCCCATTTCATGTTTTAATATAGGCCTTAATTTGGGGAGGGGCTTAATTTCATTTCATGCCTATAAAACATGCTGGGACTTCCTATTGGGGGAGGCCATATTGTTGGAGAAACAGGGTACAATCACAAAACATCTGGAGCACCACTTCAACAACCTTGGCATTGACAAATTCACCACCAGTCAATTGCAAATGGTAGCTTTATTTAGAACAGCTACATCCTGCAATCTATGTAATGCCACCAAACAACCTCTGCTTATCCCAGTCCTTGGGAAGGGCTCAATGGGTAAATAAAACTGCTCTATCCAGTCTAAACATCTGGCTGATTGTGTAACCAAGCATAAAAATGAGACTATCTGCAGCTGAGAAAAAGTCAAGCCTGTGTTTTCCAAGGGGAAAAATTGTCGTGTGAATCCAAAAGTTATAAAGAGTTATTTGTGGCAGGTTAAACAAGCAATTTAAATTGAGCTCTCTAATGTGCATCTCCAGTTCTATTATTACTGTATAGTCTTGGAACAAGTAAGCACACTAGCTGATTGCTATCAAAATTAAACATACTTGTTTCTAGTTACAGAAATTTAAATTATAGTATAGGGGAACCTGCCCCTATTTCTTTTCTATTACCAGACACTTCTGCGTGGGGCAGCTTTGTAAAATTAAAAAAAAAATGGGACTGGCTATTTTATTCATATGATGTTTGGAACTTTTCAAAAGCTATTCTAATTTGCTCATTTTTCTTTACCAAACGGAAATTAAATGTCCAGGCTGTTTGATTGACAGCATCTAATTTACACAATAATACATACAATACAGGGGTATTGGCATATTTTTGCTTGATTTGCTCAATAATATTTTTGCTCACAAGCCATTGTATTAAAAAGAAAACACACAGCTCAACTTTTAAATGTTGGATATATGTTATGGATCCCAACTGAATCAAATTTTAACTCGTATTTCCTGAATCCCAGATTATTTTTAATACCTGTTTAATGACATTATTTTCATTAGTGTTTTTTTTAAATGTACCAATTTTCATCCTGTCTGCTGCAGAAATAGTGAAAAGAATAACCATACAAATAACCAAAAAGAGCAGGTAGTAAATATTCTAGCTCTTCAGCTGTTGGTTTTAAAACAGTATAAGCAAAAAAACATGTAATATTCAACTGATAATATTTTGCCAATTACCAATGAATCCTTAGATTATTCCTAAGATAAGAGGCTAAATATAATTAAGAGTGGTAAAGTGGTCCTGTGGATTTACAATTAAGCTCACAGACATCACTTATTTTCCTTTCTTAGTGTCTAAATTCTTCTCAGCTTTCCTTTCTCTATGCATGTATAATATTTGTAAAATTAAATGAAGGTGTTATAAAAATAATCAGTGGAAAGAACAAAAGCCAAGGTGGCTCAAAGTATTTTAGATGGGGCAACAGGTTACAAATAGTGTTAAATAAATAATGTTAACCAATCCCAAACTTTTCATGGTACGGAGCAGTGTTTTTCAATTTTAAGATATGTGGACTTCAACTCCCAGAATTCTCCAGCCAGCATTGAGCATCACCAAGGTTGAAAAACACAGATGTAGAGGAAAGGATAAACAAGACAATGAAAAGCTATGTCATTCAGACTGAAGACACCTGCACAAGAAGACTCTAAGCAAACCTAGATTTCTAGAACTGACTTGGTTGACGGATTTCAGCAGCAAAACCAATATCTTTGGGATCAGATGTGGTGTCAACCAAATTGCTGCCCCCCCCCCCATTATTATTATTATTATTTTGATAATGATGTACTGTAGTTCTACAAAGCGCACGAGCCATTTGTTTCTACCAGGGAAAACTTATCTTTCCTCTCCATTTACTTTCTGAGCTTCAGAAGAGGACAGGGTTCTGTTTGGTTCTGTCTCCTGTGATGGGAACCAGAAGATTTGCAAAGCACCAGTTTTGCTTAGCTTTTTTGTTTCATTTCTGTCACGTGGAGTGTGTGTGTGTGTGTGTCTGTGTGTGTTGGGCATTTGGGTTATTCCAGTGAGTAAACAATGACAATGCAGTTGGGTTTTAGCCATGAATTGTACTGTAGTTCCTAGAAAAAGCACTCCCAGAACTACAATTGTGTAGAATTGTATAGAATTTCTATACAGTTGTATAGGTCAATGGTTCTCAACCTGTAGCCCACAGATCTCTGGTGGGGCCACAATGTCATCACAGGGGAGTCTCTGAAGACTTGAAGAAATGTTATGAGTTAAGACTTGAGTTAAGTCTTGGGGTCGGTGGCCACAAAAGTTATTTAAAGGGGGTCCATGGTCAAGAAAAGGTGGATAACCACCGGTACAGATAAATTGTATAAAACTTATCACCCTCCACCCTCTTTCTTCCTCCACTATAGCCAACAACCAATTAGACCGAGAACAGTTACTTTTTTTCAGTGCTAAATGTCTGTGGGAATTCTCAGACATCCAAGTCATGGTTGACCCAAAGGGTACTTTTTCAAGAGACAACTTTCTGATTTTTCTTTGAAGACGTTTCACTTCTCATCCAAGAAGCTGCTTCAGCTCTTTTTTTCCAGTGCTGTTGTACCTTCGAACAGGCACTCAATGATTGGTTGTAAATCAAGGACTAGCTATAGCCCAAGATACTACGTAAGAATCCTTCTGAGAAGTTTGCCATGCTCCCATTCCTACCGCTGGCTTAAGCAATGTTTTATCTGACCTTTCCCCTGGCTGTGATTCTTCCTCTAATCTCCCAAGGTCATTCTCATATACCCATGATGGCAAACCTATGGCACGCATGCCACAGGTGGCATGCAGAGCCATTTGTGTTGGCACGCGAGCCGCAGGCAAACTTACCTCACTGCGCATGTGCGCGCCTCACAGCTGATTTTGGGGCTGGTTTGAGGCCTTTTTCGGCCTCCCAGAGGCTTGAAAAAAGCCTCTGCAAGCTTTGCAGGGTGAATAATAGGCCCGTTTTGTCACTTCCTGTAATACCTGTAATTCAAGCCTCTGGGAGACCAAACAAGGCCTCAAACTGGCCAAAAATCAGCTGTAAGGTGGTGCAGTGCAGGTAAGGGGGCAGTGGGGGGGGGATTGTGCGTGCATGTGCAGGGGACATGGGAGACGTGCACGCATTGCCTTCTGGGTGCTGGCATGCAAGCGCGCGCATGCAAGCACACGCACAATTTTCGGCACAGGAGCCCTAAAAGGTTAGCCACCCCTGTCATATACCATTGCATATAACTTTTTGTTGTTTTTGTTGCAAGCTCTTCCTGGCTATCCTGGATTGGCTCATATTGCTCCCAGGTTTCCGAGATCAGCAAGAGTAAAAAGGCATTCAGAAAGACTGTTCCAAACTGCTTTATAGAGCTTATGGAAATATCCAGAGTGTCCGTTTTGACTTCAGCGCTAATGAAAGGGCAGACTCCCCCACTGTGTATGAGAACAGCAGGCTATAGGGAGGCAGAGCAAGTTGTCTGGCACACGACTCTGTCTGCAATCTGTCCCTGAGCACCTTATGCCTGAGGCAGCTGTCTTGTTCTGCCTAATAATAGAACTGTCCAAGCCATGGGAGGAACAGCCCATTTAGTGAGATCCAGAGGCTCATTAAGCACGCATTGCCGCCATTTAAATCCCCAAATAGATAATGGATGCATCTTGCCATTTGCATACCTCCATTGAAACAGCCAGGCCAAGGTTATGCACCGCTTGCCATTCTGCGTGTGCTGAGGGGACCCATTTTGAACAATTCATGATAGGCTAATTAAGTTATTCTAGTCTATCTTTTTCTAGAAAGGAGGGACAAAATCTTGGCTTCAGAAGAGTGTAGAAGAACCTATTACAATGAGGAGTAAATAAGGCAGCAGATGGAGCGGAGCCTTGAGCAGGGAGAATGGTTCCTCAGGGAAGATTGAAAACGGAGCACTGATCTCCGATCTGGGATTATGTCCTTTTGAAGCAGATCCCTGTTTTCATCTGTGAAATCGGAGGCAGTGGGTCTCCCAATTCCAGCTTATGAGCTGTGCCTAGCATCTGGTCAGGTTCTGCAGAAATAGAATGACTTTAATCTGATCCCTCACATAATTTATTTCACTTTCAGGAGGGGATATCGTGCATATCAACTGAGTGATGCAGCCTTGAAATTGACTGCATTCAACTCTGCAGAAAAACATATATATTTCCTGGTCCTGACCCTCTTACATGGCCACTCAAGGCAAACAACAATGGAGACTATCAAGTTCTATGGGCACAACCCTATCCTTAATACCTGGGCCAGCCACCCATTGTATAGAAGAACGAACTGAGGCAAAACACAGGTAATCCTCGACTGTAAGAGTCGTGGTGCAACAGTGGTTAGAATGTAGTATTGCAGGCTAATTCTGCCGACTGCCAGCAGATCAATTCTCACCAGCTCAAGATTAACTCAGCCTTCCGTCCTTCCGAAGTCGGTAAAATGAGGACCCAGATTGTTGGGGGCAATATGCTGACTCTGTAAACCGCTTAGAGAGGGCTGTAAAGCATTCTGAAGTGGTATATAAGTCTAAGTGCTATTGCTATTACAACCATTCATTTAGTAACCATTCGAAGTTACAACAGAACTGAAAAAAAATGATTTATGAACATTTATGACTGTTGCACTGTCCCCATGATCAGTCTATCAAAATTCGGATGCTTGGCAACTGATTCGTATTTATGACGGTTGCCTTGTCCCGGGGTCATGTGGTCGCCTTTTGCAAACTTTCAACGAGCATGATTAATGGGGATGCCAGATTCACTTAATAGCTGCAATGAATCACTTAACACCTGTGGTAAGAAAGGTTGAAAAGTGGGGCAAAACATACCTAAGAACTGTCTCACTTAGCAACAGAAATTTCGGCTCAATTGTGTTCATAAGTGGAGGACCACCTACACGTAAGACTATATTTCCATGTGGCTTGGAGTTATTTCTTCAACAATGATTTGCCTTTGCCCATGCTTGGTCTGAGCTGGTGTATGATTGTGAAATCCTAAATGTTGTTAATGTAGGCCTAAATGCAGAATTCCTGTTAGTCCTAATCATTGGCCATATAGTCTAGGGATGAGTGATGACTCAGATATAGAAAGAGTAAGTTGAGGAGACATTCAAAACTGAAAGCAGTAAAAAAATTATCTGGAAGAGGGGAAAAGCTTGCAAAATGGTGATTGATAAAAGCCTCAGCAGTTCCAAAGTGAAATTGCTCCTAAACAAGTGGTTGCTGGCAAAAAGAAAAACAAACAAACAAGAAAGTCCAGTTGCCTCCTGAAAAAGCACTTTTGGTATACTTTTGGTTCTGCAACCCAACAGGACAGACACAGACTTCAGAGGATAATTAGGACTGCAGAAAAAAAAACAATTAGTACCCACCTGCCTTCCATCGAGGACCTGTATACTGCACGAGTCAAAAAGAGGGTTGTGAAAATATTTACAGACCCCTCACATCCCGGACATAAACTGTTTCAACTCCTTCCCTCAAAACGACGCTATAGAGCACTGCACATCAGAGCTAGACACAAGGACAGTTTTTTTCCCAAAAGCCATCACTCTGCTAAACAAATAATTCTCTCAACACTGTTCAACTATTACAAAGTCTGCACTACTATTACTCTTAATCTTCTCATCACTCCTTATCACCCATCCCCTCTCACCTGTGACTGTATGACTGTAACTTTGTCGCTTGTATCCTTACAAGTTTTATTGACTGTTTCCTAGTATGATTTGATTGCTTATTGTACCCTATGACTATCATTAAGTGTTGTACCTTGTGATTATCGACTCCTGATGAATGTATCTTTCATGTATACTGAGAGTACACCAAGACAAATTCCTTGTGTGTCCAATCACACTTGGCCAATAAAGTATTTTATCATCTATCTATCTATCTATCTATCTATCTATCTATCTATCTATCTATCTATCTATCATCTATCTACAACCATGACTGGATGACTGAGAATCTCTGTAGACTTTTAGCTATACAATTTGGGATGAACACTCCTTGAAGGGTGTGGGAGTAGGAATAGATTTCCAGAGGAAAAAATTGCAGACTATGGGAAACAGGCACTACTCAGGTGACCCTGAGAACACAGATAAACCTCCAAGTGGTTCAATGACCCTCTAAAGGGTTGCAAATGACCAGCGTTCTGCAAGGAATATAAATCCTTCTATTCCCCACTATTCTGCCAGAGCTGAAGAAGCTTCTTGGATGAGAAGTGAAACGCCTTCAAAAGAAAAAAACAAAGTCCAGTTGCTTCCTAAAAGAGCACCTTTGTCCGCTGGCAAAGTCTCAAGCACAAAGCAAAACTAGTTAATTTATTCTTTGATGGATGTCTTTAGTTGCCCTGAATGTAATTTTTGTTCGCACAATCAATTTGTCGGTCATACATGTGTACAAAACCTACCCTGGTTTTTGTAGGTTTTGCTAGTTTTAGAGTACTGCAATTGAGATGCCATTGACTTTGGTTTATTAAATGCCAAATGCCAGCAACAGAAAATCAACGTCACTTTGCTGCTGGCCTTGGAATTCTGGGAATTATAGTCCCAGCACATCCGAAAGATGCCAAGAAGTCTGAGCTCAATGCTGTGCCAACATTTTCAAAAGGAAACTACAATGGTATTATTGTAGATTATTTACAAATCTCCTGCAATGCCCCTCACACACACAAAAATACTTATATATGAAATGGGTCATTAAAACAACTTATAAATATTTGGATTTTAAAAAAAGATTTAGTGTAACTATCAATATTGAATTGCTGTATAATATGAACTAAACATAATCCAGAGGAAAAAACCCACCTCTAAGATCGATCCAATGGCAAAAATACTAACAGGGAGAGGTTTGCAAATACTACTTCGATATTTAACCAAATCTTCATTCATTTGAGCTTTGCAGGACTGGCGCAATGAAAAGGGATGTTGCCCATTTCTCATTTGAATTCTCTGTTGATTGTTTTGGTTTGTTGACATTTATCCTGTTCAGCTTCTGCTTAATAGACAGGTTGTAGTGGAACATTGCAGCTTGTAGATTAGAAAAAGTGGAAATTTCACATCCCCCTTTCAAAAAGTACCGTGTGTCTCATCCTTCTGGTGGGAGACAAGTTCCCTGAGGATGGACTCCAGCATCAGTCCAAAAGCTCGGAAAACTAAACCTCTGGTTCCGGTGACAGATTGGATCCTGTCCCATCCTTGCCCTGATTCCTGCTTTGAGTTATCGGTATGGTAATTCCTGCAGCCACCACTCCTCTTCCATGAATACCTCACCTAGCACACACAAACCCGCCTCCTAGTTGTGTGAGATAGAATTGTAACACTCTATGCTATCTTTTAATTGGTAAAAGGTAAAAAAAATGAAACGATTTCTGCAATGGAAACTTTTGGCTACATAACCTAGAAGCATGCAGTAGATTTTGGCTCTTCTTTTCCTCCTTGGTAGGCAGAACAATCTAACTGATGAGAAACATCAAACTTGATTTAAAAAGAAATGGTGCCATACAGGTGTTATGTAGTCTTCAACTTATGACTACAATGGAGGCCAAAATTTCCAATGCTAAGCAAGACAATTGTTACGTGAATTGTGCCACATTCTATGATCATTTTTTACCATGGTTTTTAAGCAGATTACTGACATTTTTAAGTGAATCCTGTGGTGGTGAAGCGAATCTCGCTTCCCCATTGCCATACACTAAATAAATAATAAATAAATTCCCCCGTCGACTTGGCTTGTCAGAAACTCCCTAGTAAGGTTGCAAATGACCATCTTGGAATGCTGCAACCATTGTAAATACATGATGGTTGCCAAAGTTTGATCACATGATTGTGGGGATGCTACAACGGTCACACATGTGAAAAACTGATCATGAAGTCACTTTTTTCAGGGTTGTTGTAATTGTTGAATGGTCATTAAATGAATGTTTGTTATCTCGAGGACTATCTGTGCAAAACATACCTTATGCATTTCCAGGTAGAGGACAAGATGGTAGTTTTCTACAGATGATATCATGCCCCTGTCAGAATCTGATTCAGAGGGGAAGTCTGAGCAGCCGACAGGGAGTGGGAGTGTGGAAGAAACTAGGGAAGGGCACAGTCCAGCTGGGCAGAGCAGGGTACAGGTAGAGCAAGGGAGAGGGAATTCGGAGAAAGACCCAGGCCCACCCCCTCTTCATCCTAGGGCAGGCAGGATGGAACAGGGAAGGGAGCAACATGAGTTGCCTGGCTTACAGGGGAGGAAAGGGTCCTGATTGCCTTCATTAGCTGCAGCTGGGAACTTAGTGTTTAAAAAGGAAAGCTGCGCACAGTAACTTGTTGGAAGCAAATCATGAATTATCTGGTATTGTAGAGACTTATCTGGGTTCCTGCCATCTTCCCAACCGTGTGTGTTTTGCTGACCTTTCAAGTCTGCAATTCCTTCTTCAAGTTAATTACTGCAGCGTGGTTTGTGTAGATTTTTATTTACAGTTTGTACTTTGTTTTCAGACTGAATTTCCTCCACTTAAAGACTGTTCTTGGGAGTTTTTTCTCCAGCCAAAGGTAACCTGGACATTGGGGCAAAGTTGGAGGTATTAAAGGAACTCTTCTTTACTTATGTGACTGTGTTGCCTTTGTGCCACACTCCAAGACATCACAGATGAATTGCAAATTAATATACACAAGACCAGAGGATTATAATTAAACTTAAGGTCAGCCTGAAGGATAGAAGGCAAGGCTGGGATACACTCAGTGAACAGCATGGTTCCAGGTTTGCACATTTCCACACAAACATGACTTTGGTTACATATTCATCTTTCACATTTACTTTCATATCATATCATTACATTTCATATTTTATAAACTTTCTCAGATATTCTTATAATCTTCAAATTTATTTTATATATTTTCTATTCCTTTCTTAACTTATTTCTTTTTATTTTAAATAGTTCTCATATCTTCATATTCATTATACTTTATATTTTAATCTGTCACATTTGCAATTTCATCACATATTCATATTTCATTATTCCAAAAGTTCCATCTTAATTCTAATAATTCAAAGTTTCCCCTTTAATTACTAAGTTGAGTATATCACCCCTTTATTTTATACATCATTTAGTTAACTCCTCTTTAATTCATAATAATAATTTATCACAATAAAATCACTTTTTAATTATCACCTTAACAGTTCATAACAATAATCTCCTAATAACTATTTAACACATATACATTTTAGGCCAGATTCCGCACAGTATTTTCCCCTTCATTTGCATTAAATCATATATAATTTCAAATAAATTAATCTATTCAATTAATCATAAAAAACCGATGTTAGTCTTTTTATAAGTCCTCATAATTTATTTTAATTATATTCTTAAATTTATTAAACATATTTAGCATACTTATCATAGTTTCTCTTTTTCACATTTATTCCATCTATCTCTATATGTAATTTAAGAGAAACAAGTAGTCTAGTAATAAAAAAAACATCAGTTCCAATATTTTCATTTTGAAAATCTATTTTTCTATCCCCTAAATAATTTATTACTTCAAATGCCATTATATTACACATTACCTTGCAGAATCCTTTCTTAGTCCTTATCTACCCATTATCTCTGTCTCTTGACTAAACAATTTATTTTCATTGTTAAACAATTTCCATGTCTCCTTATTTCCTGATCCTTTCTCTTATTGCTTTTTTCGTCCATTTTTCCCTCCCTTTCTTACTCGTTTTTATTCCCCTCCCTTTTTAAAAAATTTCCCTCTGTAATCCCCCTTTCTGCTGTTTCCATTTTCTTTGTTTGGCTTTCAAAGCATTTCCCTTTTTAATTGCCTCCTCAAATCTCCAAGTTTTAATTCCCATTCTTTTTCTACTTTGCTTTAATGTTCATTGTTCCATTTGTTCATTGAAGCTGCTTCTTAATTAGCTCCTCCCCTCCTGGCACTCCTTGTTGTTCTTCATACTCCAAAATCGCCATTTCTAATGATTGCAAAGCTAGGCAGCACAATTTACCTCTTTCGTGTAACGTTTCTTTTATGTTTCTTAGTCCCATTTTTAGTTCCATAAAAAGTTCTGCCATTTTTAAACACTTTTTTTTCTTTATTCCTTTCTTTAGTCTTTAAATCTAAACCAATTGTCCTGTGTAATTTAATTCAACCAGCGTCTTTGAATGTTTATTTCCAACAATTAACTTCTGTTAATTCCTCTTTAAGTTTTTTCCAAGTTCATCAGTCTAATATCCATAGATTTAAATTTATGCCAAAATCACTAAACAGTCCCAGAGTAATTTCTCCACACTTCTTTTATTTTGGTATTTTATATTTTCACTTTTCACTTTCCAGGGTTTCTATTTTGTTGTAACAAAGTTTCTCTTATTTTGTATCAAAATCCACTTTTGGAAGAACCAGGCATTTTTTAAAGTCACTAAAAAATTTCCTTTACCATTAGGTGGCACTCTCTGTTATATCCAAATTCCCCCCTTCCCACCTTTCTTTTCTGTTTAAGGCTTTTAAATTCCAAAAATCCAATAAATCCAATTATCAATGTTCTTTTTTTTTTGACACATTCAAGTCCAGCTTTTAATTATGCCTATTTAGTGCCAAAATCATATATTGTCCAATTTAAACAAGTATTTTCTTCTGGCTTCCTCCTTGAATTTAGCTCCTTTCAAAGTTCAAAGCCATTTTCAGTTGTCAATTCCGCCCCAACACTTTCTCTGGTCACCGCTTTTACTGTCTTTCTTTCTTAAAATTTCTTTTTAGCTTAATTCCAGGTTACCTTAGTGTCCATATGTCAGCTAGTTTGCCTGGTCTCCCTGCTGTCTGCATCTTCTCCGCTTATTTCCCGAATAGCTTCCCGTCTTCAGGGCAGCCATTAAAGACAGCCACTTACTCCTATCTTCAAGGGGAGTATACCTAGCCAGGGAGGGGAGATGCGGCTCCCCGCGACGTAGCTGGCAATCTCCCCCTCTTTCTCCAACCCTCTGAGGTGCATCCAGTCCCATTTGGGACCCTCCAACAAGGTAAACACGGATTGAAACCACGCACGATCACGGTCTCCAATCCGTCACTGATAGAAACGCCACCAGAAGCCGAACCAGAAGACAATCTTGTTCTAATACTCCTTAAAATGCTACACATAGTGATGGTGGTTATGGGATGGGGAAAGCCATTTGTTTCTTCATAGGAACAAATGATGATCATGGAGTTATCCGTTCAGCTGTGTCCGACTCTTGGCGATTCTATGGGCCAGGTCTCTCCACATCTTCCGATCTTGAATTCTTTCAATTTTCTATGCTCTGGCTGGTGTCAGCTTTGATAGAGTCGAGCCACCATGTTCTTTGACAGTCTAGTTTCCTTTTACAGCTAACTCTTCCAAGCAAAATTGCTTTCTCCAGTGATATAGAAACAAAATGTAAAAGTAAATGTAAAAGTATGAAGCACTGTGAGCTAGAAGGAAAAGATTACCCACTCATTGTATTCTTTTAGACAACAGTGAGTCTAAACCTGACTTTTTGAAAAAACAAAATCATGAACTGTTTAATATATAGTTGCATAAAAGAAGATGCTGCAATAAAAGTACTTAACAATAACGAGCTTTAAGGCTTAAATATTATTTAGATGGTTCATTAAAAAAACTTTCACGAATCAGGTGATTAAGTACCAAACTAATGTTAATATTGAGCAAATACAAAATTAAATAGGCCTATAATACTACATATTTCTGAGAAGTGAACTGTTTGAATTGTGTTGGTTTCACAAATTTAATGCAGTTTTCCAAACAAGTCTTACATGAAAACAAATATAAACCAATTTTATATTTCCAAACTAATAAAAAAACATAATTATAATCTCTATGAAACCATTCCAATTACATTTGCCTATGTGATTCCTTCCGTTGTTCACAAGGACTCGCTGAAATATCCCAGTTAGAGGTTTTTGCTTTTTAAGCTGCAAATGTTGAAACCAACATTACCTAACTAGAGTCCATAAATGTGGCTTCTAAATAACCCTGATGTGTTTGGCTCCCTGATCATTTCTGGAAACTAAAGGAAGGATTTGCTGAAACACCAGAGGGCAATTCCTATTCATTCCTCCGATTTCTCCCTGTCAGCTGCCCTACACACTCTAGGAAATAAAGCTATTCCCTTTTTTCCGACCCATCTTTGTCTCTTTATTCTAGTATGATGTTTACCTGATTCCATTATCTTCATTTTTTTCCCCTTGTAAGAAAATAACCAGGCTTAAGAAGGTGGGAGAATACAGGGTAATATAAAACGAGTGCTTCCTGACCAGTCTGTCTTTATTCCTTCTCTGTTTTGCAGTATCATAGAGCAAGTAACCACACTGAGTTCAGTATACTTCCCCTTTTGGCATGTGCTGCCTTGCTCCAATTTGGATTCCCCACTAGACCCAAAAAAATTTATTGAAAAAAAGGTCCTGAATTTACACTTAATAAGTCAATTTATTGTCAGTCATTTGTACATGTTGATTTTCCACCTGTGTTTTCAAATTGGTGTGCTATGTGCCCCGAACAAAGAACTACAAAGCATTTTGCAGGTTCAAGCAAAAGTACTTTTCTTTTAACATTTCACATCTGCATTACTCTTCTCTATAGTTCACAATAGCCAAATATTTAAGAAACACAATTCCCTCTAAACTAAGTGAAAATGTAATTTCGCTTTGCCAAAGAGAAGTTTTAAAACATTACTGATAACAAACAGAAAAGAACCTTACAGGTTAAGAAATTAAGTACTTCTGTACCACTTGTTCTAACAGTCAGGTGCCTCCATAGCATCCTTTGAGTTTTACATTTTATTTTCATCATATTGATTATGCAATCTAAGCCACGCTCAAATATTTATATTTAACTATCAATTTACATTCTGCAATTTACATACTTATCTACTCTTAGCCACCAAAAGTTGCTTTATAGGGTTATGACAGCAATTGGGACTGGTATTGCCATCACTAAAGGATGACAATCCCAGTAATCCCAGTTGCCTTTGTAACCCTATGTAACCTTTAATGACTATGCAGATAAGGAGCATGGAGGGTACTGCAGGTGGCCAATGGGGAGTGGTGAGCCGCCTGGCAAGAACCAGGAGTAGGCACTGGAAAGGGTGGTTGGGAAACGCTATGGAGTACAAAATCCCTGGTATCTCATACTCCCTAATGGGGTTCCTCAGGAGAAAAAGCAGCAAGAGCAACTTGCAAAATTGTTTGTGACTTTCCCTGCCAGCTTCTCCATTGACTTTGCTTGTGGCAAGCTAGCAGGAAAGGTTGCAAATGGCGACCATGTGACTGCAGCTCGCCCAGGTGCTTGAGCACCCGCATCGTGATCACATAACCACGGGGATGCTGCAATGACTGCAACTTCAAGGACTGGTCATAGGTCCCCTCATTCAGTTCCACTGTAATTTTGAACAGTCATTGAACAAGTATAACCTGTATAGAATATAAGATAACACAGAGATGTCCAAGGTCACCATTAAGAGGGACATGGATTAAATTTAATTTCAAACCATATAGAGTTATAAACATTTGTTGCTGGCACCAAAGCAATCACAAAGCATCATAAATGATTATGATGACGCAAGATATTCTTCTTGTCTATACTCTCTTAAATGTGTGGTGCTTCTACATTTTACTTCCCTTCAGTTATAGCTGCTACCTAAAAACAACCAAAGGTTCAACTCCTCAAAAGCTAGAGCCAATCCTGGGATTATTCTGGTCTGTAGAGCAACAGGGCTTAGCTGCATCCATACTGCCAATGACTGTTTCCAATTCACGTTGGGAAATAATCTAATCCAAACTGGGGGGAAAAGAACAGCTGGGGAAAAAAAACACAGCATCAAACCAATCCATTTATATAAGTCACAGAAGCAGACTGACGGCCCTGATAAACTGCTGCCAACTATTTCAGCTATGAGCTAGAATACCCCCAAAGGGCTTGAATGAGGAATATCAAAACTAGTCCAAATAGACTGTAGAGTGGAAAGAAGCTGACCCTACACTCATCAGAGCAAATCCAACTATCTAACAAATGAAACAGCCCTGCGGCTATTTTTTTACATCTCCAGCTTTCATAAGGGCCTTAATAGCCCTTGCTCGCATCTCAAGCTCCAGGAGTTCCAGCTGCTGTGCTGATGGCTGAACATCATCTGTTGGAGGAACTGCTAAAGCTGCCGCCTTGGAATCCTTTGGGGAGGATTCAGCAAGCCCCAGGATTTCATTGACGCTTTTCTCAATGTCTTTCTGAAGGTCATCTATCTGACTGTCTCCACTTCCAACCGTCCGTTCTGGCACATCTGGATTATCTTCTTCGTTGCATGGTCCTTCGATGTCGCTGTCGTATGCATCTGCATTGATGCTGAGAATATCGCTATCTTCTCCTTTGCCTGTGGCAGAAAATGAACAAATTTAGAAGACTCACCCAAAAAGCTGCTTGCAGTTGCTTTTGCACACAAATATTCCCTTGCCCAGATTTAAAGTATAAGAAAGGTCATCTATAAATTAAAAACAAGTTTCTCTCTTTCCAGCCTTCTCCCTACCTTAAGACTGATTTAATTTAGACCAGTTTTAATGCATTTTTATTCCAATTTACAAGAACATGCAGTAGTCCAAAGCAGCAGTGCTTGGAAAATTTATTCCATCGTATGGAATTGCATGATCTATTTTCCTAATTAAAATGTCATAAGGTTTTATATCATAAGGACGCGTCTGCATTTCAAAATGAAAGTTGATGTGGGAAGCCTCTGGGACTGACTACTGTTTATTATTTTAGAAGTAAATTTAATTCCTAAAGTGCAGTTTAAAAGTACTTTTAAAATTACTTTATGTACTGTAACAAAAATACAAAAATAGTTATCAGTACAGTAGTATACGTATTAGATATATCTGTGTACAGACATTCAGTGAGGTTTAGGTTTCAGTTTAGGTTTCCTTCGTAACAATTACAGCATTCTTATTTGCTTCGTTATGTTTGATGGTAGCAATAGACTTGATGAGGGCCAATAAATTAAATTTGAATCCTTAGAAGACAACGGTGTTGTTGATGGCCAAATCTCTCATTTTAAAAGACTTGGTGCGTAATCTGGAGGTTCTCCTGGACACATCAAATCCTGCTCAAGGAGCAGTGGCAGTCGTGGTCAGGAGGGCTTGTGCAATGGCAAGTTGTACACCAGTTACATCCTTTCTTGGACCAACAATCTCTGCTTATAGTCACCCATTGCCTAGTCACCTCCCATCTGGACTATTGCAACTCACTGAAAATGGGATTGCCCCTTGAAAAGAATCCAGAAGCTTCAACGGATTCAAAATGCGGCAGCCCAAATGGTCTTGTGCAGACCTAGTTGTGCACAGATGTCATCTCTTCTGAGGGAGCTGCATTGGCTACTGATTTGTTTCTGGGTCCAATTCAAGGTGCTGCTTGTCACATTCAAAGCCCCACATGGCTTGGGTCCAGGTTATCTGAAGGACCATCTTTTCCCAGCCACATCTACCCAACCCATCACAGCAGGGAGGGAATGTTGCAGGTCCGATTTAATAAGAAAGTCCATCTAGCAGAACCAAAAAGAAGGGCCTTCTCCATAGTCGCTTCCTCCCTGTGGAACATCACTCCTAAGGAGATAAGATCAGCCACCACTTTGACATTCTTTTGCAAGGTCCTGAAGATCTGGTTTTGCCAATGGGCCTGAGGATTCCAGAGTGAGATGGAGCCATCAAACAGTTTATTTGATTGTTGTCACTGGGAGGGGGCTTATTGCTTTTTTAAAAATTGGTTTTGTATTGGTCTTTTATCTTTGTAAGCCACCTGGAGTCATTGAAAGTGAGTTGGGAGGCCATATAAATTTTCTCAAATAAACAAATGAAATACACTAAAGTTTTGCCCTGGAAATTCATAAGGCCTTTCTCCTACAAATGTTTATTTTCACTTTCCAATCTTTAGTTAACCTGTATGTAGTATGATCCATGGTGTGATGATGTCTATATTACTGTAAAATGAGATTGTTTTGGATGGTTTAAAAGCATTAGGTAATACATAACTATGTTATATCTATACTGTACTTGATTACTTGTACTAGTCAGTTATTGGTATGGATTTACAAAGCCCTAAACAGCATAGTGCCAAAATAATTTGTTGGAAAGCCTTTCTTCTCTGATATATCATCTTATGAAGATTTACAGTGACAGTTTTCCTGTGGTGCTGACAGTGACTGCATATGTTTGTGATTCTGTTCTATAGTTTTACAGTTCATATTTTAATTGTTGTAAATTGCCTTATGACTGATACACAAATGCACAAATGCAGTGTGGGTTTAGCCCAATCTAAGTATGCACTAAGGCTCAGAAATTTTAGAAGTGATTTCTATAAATATTAGAGTCCCAATTTACAATTCAACTTTCTCCAGTATAGTACTTTCTGCTACATAGGAATTCCGATACTAATTGAGAACACCTGTTTGGGCAAATCTGTTTAAGTTATACCGCCTTTGACATTTCCATTAGGTTTAAGAACAATGCAACAAGATAACCAAGGTACTAAAAATGTAAGTCCCAAATTCTCTTGGATGTTCAAAACCAGCTGTGAGAAACTTTTAATTCAGAGAAACTAACGTTCTTAAGGTCGGCAAGGTTAAGATGTTTGGATTTCAATTCCTGGAATTCCCCAGTCAGCAATTGAAATTCACATATCTCAAAAGTTGTCAAGGTTGAAAAATATTGATCTAGAGTGTGGATTTTAAGAAAGTTGAACAGGATATGTATAATACAAGAAGGAAGTATTCTGACATTACTATGCTTTGATACTAAAAGAAAATATAAATATTTATATGATATTCAGTCATCAGGTACTACGAATGGAGAGTCACTTATACTTTGAAGCTATCTGTTAACTATTAACAGCAATTTAATACCACAAAGCAGTACAATGGGAGGTTTTGTAAGCAGTAAAATACAGAGAAAGAGAGATTATGTTTTGCTGGATCAGTTCAGTCCTGATTAGTTCAGCATTAACAGTACCGTCTACAGAAAGCCAAATGTCCTTTTGAAGCTACTAATGAAGATACTTTCAAGGTCTCATGATTCTATTCATAGCTATCATGGTTAAACATCATAGTTTCTGCTGTGAATTTGTTAAAACGGTTATTTAAACACTTTTAGAAGTTAATTTCACCCTTTCTTGACATAATTAGGCATTGTATGTAACTTTTTTTTTACTTGCAATGAACTTTATCAGGTTTAAATAGTTTTATGAAGTATATAAACACTTTTATAACCCTGCTATAAATATAATAAGCTTTCTACCTTTTAGTCTTAATCACTTTTAAATTATTATTTTCTGAAGTTTTTCCAGCACAGAAGTTTCCTGATGACTTTCCACTTAAGATCCAAGCTGGCTTATCTTTTTTTTCAATGCACCCTCTTTGACTGGCTGTGGCTATCTGTTCAACTTGGTCAAAAAACAAATAATGAATTGCAATACTTACTTGATAATACTTAAAAGAACTGGCAAAATAATAATGTCAGGGTCAATGTACCTCCATTGACCTGCTTCCCCAAATTAGAGGCTGCTATTACTCATCAAGGAAGTGGCAGAACTTTTATGTACCTTGGGGAATGTAGATCTTGTACAGGGTACGCCGGGGCACCATGTTGCCAATTCTCTAGAATGATTCCACGAGGTATAAAAACTACTTTTAAAAACCTTTTATTACAGAACCATTTGATAAAGAATTTAGATTTGTAGGTGCAAGGGCAAGCCTCACAGCATACAAATTATATCCTATATCCATTTTGATATAAATTGCAGTTCTCTTGCAACAGAATGAAAACACACACACACACACACACACACACACACTCAAATAAACCCGTCTCTTGAAAAATGGCTGTGACCTGGACTCTGATCTAGAAATCTGAAAATTCATTTTACTCTTCTACAAAGTAAAATAATTGCTGTATTTGCTTTTGTAATTAATGATTGTAAAGTTACTGATAATCATTAAAGCAACGATACCTTAAAATTTAATTCCTTGACCATTATTTAACCAATTTTTTTCTGACCCTATTTGCAGATTAAATTGTAAGAAAATATGGGAAATCCTAACTAAGGTAGTAGTAGAAATGGGCTTTGCTCTGCACCAATCCAGCAAAGCAACTCTTCAAGGCATTTTGAGTGAATGATGCAGGCAACACAGATTTAGCTTTAATACCACATATTGGAGAAATTTCATCTTGGATATCAGCACATATCTAAGAACTTCAAAAACATTCCCATAAGCAGCATACAGACATATTTTGTAAGATGGAGGGAGAAACCTTTAAATAAAAATATAGCAAGATGACACAGAGAGGTGAGGAAAAAGAAAAGAGAGTGCACGTGAATGGATGCACTTGGCCATCTATGGAGATTCTAAGTCATCCAGGTCATGATTGTCCCAAAGGTGCTTTTTCAAAAGGCAACTGGTCTTTTTTTTCTCTTGAACATGTTTTGCTTCTTATATAAGAAGCTTAAGTTCTGATTGAATGGTGGAGAATGGAAGGATTTATATTCCTTGAAGTCATCTGGTCGTTAACCCTCCCTCTGACAGTCGTCAAGGCTAGCCTCAATCCATCGTTGAGGCCACTTGGAGACTTCTAACAACTAGATGACTGCAAAAAATATAAATCCTTCTCTACCAGTCAGAACTGAAGAAACTTCTTAGATGAGCAGCAAAACGTCTTCAAGAAAAAACAAAAAAGTCCAATTGCCTTTCGAAAAAGCACCTTTGGGATGCAATCCCAATCTCAATAATCAGAATGAAAATCCCACATATGTCTATCTAATCAGACTTTATTGGGACAGGTAGATTAATTTTTAGAATTAAATGGTTGGCATTATTGTGTAGTGGCGCAGTGGTTAGAATGTAGTACTGCAGGGCTAACTCACTGCCCACAGCCTGGAATTCAATCCTGACCAGGTCAAGGTTGATTCAGATTTCCATCCTTCTGAGGTAGGTAAAATAATGACCCAGATTTTTTGGGGCATCATGCTGACTCTGTAAACCAGGGGTCCCCAACCACCGGTCCACGGACCGGTACTGGTCCGCGGAACAACTCCTACCGGGCCGCTGGCTTGCTGGCGCCGCCATCTTTTTAATGAAAAAGTGCTTCCGGTGAGCTTTTCCGGGTAGAAAGCTCACCGGAAGCACGTTTTCATCAAAAAGATGGCGGCGCCAGCGCTGGTGAGCTTTCCGGTAGAAAGCCATTTCTACCCGGAAAAGCTCACTGGAATGCTGCGCCGCCATCTTTTTGATGAAAAGTGCTTCCGGTGAGGTCACCGGAAGCACTTTTTCATCAAAAAGATGGCGGCGCCCAGCTGATGCGGGACCGGCGCGGCGCCCAGCTGATGCCGGTACTGGGCCGCGGCGTAAAAAAGGTTGGGGATCACTGCTGTAAACCACTTAGAGAGGGCTGTGAAGCACTGTGAAGCGGTATATAAGTCTACATGCTATTGCTATTACTAGGCTCTTCTCCAATTACTCAGATATTACAATTTGAAGGCTGCTTGTTATTTTTTACATAATAAAAAAGGCCTGCTAAGCACTTGATGTTTTCCCACATGTGCTAGTCTCTGTTCATTGTGAAGGTTTCAGAAACCCAAGATTTTATAAGAGATTTGCTACCCTAACTAATCCACTGTTTGGCAATAATATAGGAGTTGGCAACATGAATACTTCTTTTGGAAAATGGGGCAGAGAAATAAAAAATGTTTACATACACAAAAGTTAATATTCTGCATTTGATCTTTATACCAATTACTTTCCATTCACATCGGAATCTGTCCAAAGACTGAGCAGCAGAATACATATAAGTGAAATTAATCTACAGCAATTCCAAACAACTTAAAGCAAGACTACTTTTTTCTCTCTCTCAAGCCAAAAGTAGAGTGAAAAAGCCTTTAAAAAAACTATTCTGGTTTTAAATCTTTTCTGAAAGAAATGCCGTAACTTTCATTGTGTGCGTATGTGCATTGGGTCTTGTGTTTATGAGCTAGGAAGAAAATCTTTAGAAAAACATACTTTCTTTGACTTTTTATGATATAACTGGTATCTGGAGGGAGAAAAAAAATCAATACTGAACACTAAGAGAAATGTATAATAAATGTTCTTGCCCATAAAGTAGGAAGTAGCTTTTTTTTAAAAAAAAAAAAACCTGGAAAGTAAAGCATTGCACAAGTAATTTTACAGATATAAGAAATATAGATAAATAGACAGCTATGGCATATAAATATTATGATTTCATCAGTAATATCAAAATGGCAAAACCAAAATAGTCAGTTATGCCTATTCAACTGCACTGAGCTCCATTTGCAAGTTCTGATTTCAGAAAATGTTACTTTAAGACTACTTTTGTCAAATTATTAGTAAGATTCTTTCAAAAAAATATACTTTTCTGATACATTTATTTTATATGATGTGGGGGGGAGGGGAGAGAGAGATTTAGCAGAACCAGGAAAATCAGATGAAGAAGACATTAGGCCACCATATTAAATGCATCATACTTAAACTGGGCATAGAACAACACTTGTAGTGTAGGAAATATAGTTAAGATTATGATTTTCTATTTCCTAGTTACATCTGATTATGTGCCATCAAATAGTTATGGAACCTTTGCAACCACGCAGATAGATATGTTCCAAAGAGATCCTTCTGGCCCTTCAAATCCTCCAAAGGTCAACCTATTGTTCATCTGCCTTGCTGATAGATATCCTCTTTTCTTTCGTTTTACCTTTAACAGCATTATAGACTTTTCTAGAGAAAAGCTTCCCACAATAGGTCTAAAGTTTGATTGTTTGAGCCTGGTCCCTTGCATCTTGAGGGATAATTGTGGGTTGATTTTTGATGATCCATTTGTCTGTTTTCTTGACTATCTACAGCAGGGGTGTCAAACTGGCGGCCCACAGGCCAGATGCATCATGCACAGGCCACGCCCACCCGGGCTCCGCAAAGGCAAAAAACATCACGATGCATCACGTGATGTCAAATGAAGCTTGACACACGTGATCTACAGTATTCTCAAAAATCTTCTCCAAAGTTCAAAACCATGAATACTCCAAAATTGAAAACCATGAATATTCTTCCTATCCTGTTTCTTCAACGTCCAACTTTCCCTTCCATACAGTATCACATGTAAAACCACCACTTGTATGATTCTGATTCTTGTAGTAGGCATATGTGTGCCAGCATCTTGATATCTTTTTCAAGGCCTTCATTGATACACTACTAATCTGTTTGGGCAATTTGAAATTGAACTGTGATCATAAAACTCACCAACCTCCTTCTCCTCTACATGAGTGGTTGGAGCATAAACTTTAAAACTGTCATACTAAAGGGTTTTTCATAAAGTCTAATTGATAGTACTAAGTCGCTAATTGAACTGTAGCCATACTACAGCTTTCCTAACTATGAAAGCAATGTTCTTCCTTATTTCTCTTGTCTTGAGTACTAAATAGCATTATGCTCTGGCTGAAAGTATTCAATTCCAATCCATTTCCATTTGCTGATGCCTAAGATGTCAATTTGTAGTCATTATATTTTATCTTTCACTGTGTTGATTTTCCTGGGTTCATGTTTTTTACATTTCATATTCCCACTGTAATTCTATTTTTGCAGCTTTGGGGTTTTTTGGTCTGCATGGCAACATCAGCAACTAGACATCCTGAAGGCTTTAATCTAACCATGTCATAAACACCACCGAGCTCTTCTTCAATAGCATGTCTGGCCTTAGGGGCTCATCATCTGGTGCTGTATCATCAATCACTTTATCTCATGCATCATGTGCATATATGGAGGAGGGAGTTTTGGTAAAACACAGGAGTCATTTACCAGTGCCTTTTCCTGCACAGCCTTTGCCACTGTCGCTAAAGGGATCGTCAGCATCTTCCTATATTACTGCTGCCCAATATAGCTGCCTACATGCTTTAACTGGGCAGCTGGAATGACCTTCATGCTCTGATTATATACTCTTGGTCTCTATTCCTAACATGCTTTGCTCATTCATGGACTGACACCATAGAGCAGTGCAGCAGGATAGGCAGAGTGTGGGGTGAATCAGCAATTTGGAACCTCTGCAAAATTTAGGCATCGATATTGCCTTCTGAGAAAAAGTTGTCAACATAATAATCAAATATTCAATTTATATTTACGAGATGCAATATTTAATTTTCTACCACCTAAGAAAAGCAATCAAATATCATACTGCCAAAAACAAGTATGAAAGATCAAATGAAATGGGAATCAATAGGATTAAGGAATGGAAATTCTTTTGCCTTGCTACAGGGTAATAGTCCATATTTATTTAATATACTGTTCAACTAATCAGAAGTTCTTCAGTGAGAGATCACATTCCCCACTGAATAAGCCTAGTTCAAAGATCAGAAGTTATGTTCTGACATACTCATCTCTTTTTGTCAAAGGCCAACTGTTCCAAGTGAAAGAAGAACTAACCTGAGGGAGTGAGGCAAAAGTATTTTTTAGAGAAATTATTTCTCCTTTTCTTCAAGAATGAGAAGTTATCTGTCTCTGAAAAGAAGTGTTATCAGCCTGGGTTTCTTCTTCAGTGCTTGAAATCTCCACAGATGTATGCTACACAATAATGACACAGCTATAATGGCCTAAGAAATCTTTAATTAGTTGAGCTGCTTTATTCTTGTTTTTTGCATCCATAATCTTACATACCGTGTTTCTCCAACAATACGGCCTCCACCAATAGGAAGGCCCAGCATGTTTTATTGGCATAAAATCAAATTAAGCCCCTCCCCCCAAATTAAGGCCTATATTAAACATGTGAAATGGGGGGAATGGCGGGGGCTTGCCATTAGGAAGTACTTTTGTTGCATACCCGGATATGGTGCTGCCTGCGTTGGGGGCACTTTGTATCGGGACACCTTCAACGGAGCCCTGCGTTGGTTTCCTTCTCCCTTGCTGCCGAAGCGCCAATTTTTAAAGCGACATCCTACAACAACCGTGGCATTTGGCGCAGCTCCAGCGCGCGCCAGCCAGGGCTCTCCCTCCGTGCAATCGAGGTAGTGATAGCGCCCACCATCTGCAGTGGACAGGGAGGCAAGGCGACGGCCCATGCGCCTGAGTCCTCCTCCGAGCTGGAGCCCCGCCGAGTCAGCGCCTGCCTGATGCCCGCTCCGCTGCAGCGGTTGGGAAGCTCTTTACCATCGGAGATGATTGGGGACCGGGACGGGCTGAATGGCCCAGCCATAGGACGGTGGAAAGGATGGGGCTTCGGCCTCCTCCGAGCTGGCCAGGGAAGCAGCGCCTAAGCCTATCTACCTCGCTGCTCCCTGTCCGCGGACGGTGGGCGCTATCACCACCAGGAATCGCGTGCCTCTCCTGTGGCTCTCCTTCGGGAGTTCACGCTGGAGGGATTCTGAAGGAAGCCAAGCTCAGGTCGGCCCGGCTCTTTTGCTTGGCAGGCGGGCGCGCACCCACGGCTCGCTTTCCTGGCTCTGCCCAGCCCACATGGCTCTGGAGCGGCCCTGGCGGGATGAGCGGAGGGTCTGGCGGGGCGGCGCTCACTGCCTTGGTGAGAGCTCTGCTGCCGGGAAGGAGGGCCTGCCTGTCAGCTGTGCTGGGCGCCCCAGGCGAAACTCTTCGCACTCTGCCTAGTGCCAGGCAGGGATGGCGGCTGGGCGCTTCTCCCGAGGTGGGCCGATCCTGTGCTGCGACCCCGGGAGATTCGCCTCCCCATGTGGGGTTGGGCTGCCCTCTCGGGCAGGGGAGGCTTTGTTGTAGTAGGGCGTCGTTTTTAAAATAATTGGCTTTACCTTCGAAGGCAAAGGGAAGGCGGCGACAGGAGCGCCTGAAGCCAAGTGTCTCCGCCAGACTCCGGTTGCAGGGAGGAGCCCTGGTTGGCTGCACGTGGCTGCGCCAAACACCGCGGCGTTGCTCTAAATGCCACGGCAGCAAGGGAGAAGGGAAAGCAACGGTGACGGAAGGTGTCCCGATACGAAGTGCCCCACCAACACCGAGGTCAACATCCAAGCTGTTGCCACCTGCCCACCCGAGGATGCAAGGGGGGGGATTAAGTCACCCCCAAAAAGACGGCCTAGCCGTTTTTTCGGGGGTCAAAATAAAAATAAGGCCCGGCCTTATTTTGTGAGAAACATGGTAGTAATAAAAGTCTCTGGTGGTATTTCTCTCATTATCTTTCTCATTTCATCAAAATGAGAACCTGCATTTATACTTTCAGCTGAAATTGTGAAATTTATTTCTGGGTTCTTAAGTTCTCTCTCTGAATCACTTTTTCTGAGATTTTGTATTTTTCATCTTCAGCATCATAGTGTAGAATAAGAACAGTTACTAAGTTTTGCCATTTTATGCTTGCACATTCTCCAAAGCTCCTTAAAACCTAACATCCTGACTAGCACTGTTGTCATTGCCTAAAGCCATCATGAAACGCTGGCTGATAAAGTCATAAAAAGGACAAAGAAGTAATCATCTGCAAGAAGTCATCAATTCCCCCTGATAGCAGAAAAGAAAGGGAGCAAATCTGCAGGAAACGTGTCAATTCAAAGGTCATACCAGAGTACAAAAAAGCAGTATTTAAACTATTCCTTAGAAAGTCACAGCATTTTACTAAAGCTTGATTGCCTCATAATTCTATTCTATTCAAGTCAAGTTTTCTTTATTGGCTAATACAAAAAAAAATGAAGCATTTATTTCTAAAGAAATAATTACTGGGAATATGTATCCTAATAAAATCTTATTTGATCCAATTCTGTAGTTTGTTGCACATGCTTATCATCACAAAATAGACAGGAAACTGTTGAAATTCAAACAAACCCATAGATGGAATTTCTCACTGAATTTGTACCAATTGCCACCAACAAAATAAGTTATCCTCTTCCCTACAATTTCTAACGCACATGGTTCCTGTCAATTTTCCAAATTCTAGTCATCCCTCTACAAATCTGAGGTATCAAATAGGTAGGCTTCAATTTAAAAAATTCTGCAAGAGATAGATAGGTCATCCGATGAGAATTCTGGGTGAAAGCCACACAACTGGGGGAAAGAATAAAATCTGACCTATGTCTATGAAGTAGTAAAAGATGGAGTTTATCCTCATCACAACTGTGAGATTAGGAACACCATTTCTCTTTTCCTGTACGGTTGAATGAAAACCATTCATTAATATGAAACGACAATTGCATGAACAGCAGGACAATGTTGCTACTGAAGTTCACCTTTTTGATCCATTATATTCTACCAGGAAGAAAAACTCATAGTCAAAATCACAGTTAAAGAATTGGCATTATGAATACTGCGTTTACCTGATGGGAATGTGCAACCCATCTACGCGTGTTCTTCTCCTTACTTGACAGCTAAAAACTAATTCAAAATTTTATATCATATATATTTTTCCAAATAAATATGTAGTGTTAATAGTTCTTTACAATATATTTATATATGTGCATGATATATCCCTACCCACCCAATTTCAGTCACATTATCTCCTCTTCTATATTCAGAATACCTAACACAAAACAGTTCGATTTCTCCAATCCCTACCTTGTTTTGAATCCAGCCCTTCCAATTTGTTTTCTTCCTTCAAAGAAGAAGTAGAATCTATGCTATTGTCCTGCCTGAAAACAAGAACACATTTAAATTAGTTTGCCTTTTATAATTATAAAATAAGCACTTCAAATATATCAAAACCTGCTTAGCACTCTATTTTATTGCTTGATTTATGTAATGACATAATCATAAATAAAAGTAATAAAATGGAGCATATACAGTATATTGACAGTTTTCAGAAAAAATTACATTAGTTTCCCTAGCCTGCTACTTTTCCTTTCAGACCTGATAGGGCAAATACTTTCAGAATTCCAAGCCAGCGTGTGAATTAGGAATTTATGGTCCCAATAAAACTGGAGGGAACCAAGCTGGATAAAGTTAAACTTGATGCAATGAATCTAAATAATTATTTTAGAGGTTTCTGAAGGAATAATATATTTTGATATTACTTGGGCATAAAAAGAAGACCTTATGTCATTGAAAGTGCACTATATCAGTGGTCCCCAACCTTTTTTGTACCAGGGACCAGTTTCAAGCACAAACACTTTTTCAAGGAGGGGGGAGAAGAATCCGAGTTTGGTGGTTTGCTTGCAGACGTTTCATTACCTGACTAGGTAACATCTGATGTTGTTACCTAGTCGGGTAATAAAACGTCTGCCAGCAAACCACCAAGTTCAGGGAGCGCCTCGGCCCTGCCTCCCTCAGCCCCATCCCTCAGGTGTCTCCCTCCCTCCCTCAGGTGTCTGCCTCGTTCCTCTCTCAGTCGCTCTCTCGCTGCTCCACCAGCCCAGGAAGAAACTGCTTCAAAGCCCGGGGGGTGGCTTTTCCTGTCGCTGCAGCTCCTCCGAAGCGCCCGTTTACCCCCACCCCACCCCGCCCGCCCGCCCGCAGTTCAATCCACAGTGCTCCGTTCTGCCTGCCTGCCTGCCTTCTTAGTTTCGGAGCAGCTTTGGCTGATAAAAAGAGGCGAATAGTTATTATTCTCAGCGAAGCTGCTCCCAAACAACCAAACAGGCAGGCAGGCAGAACGGGCACTGAATTGAACCGCACGCGGGCGGGGGGGGGGTGAACGGGCGCTTCGGAGGGCTGCGGCGACAGGAAAAGCCACCCCCGGCTTCTTTGAAGCAGTTTCTTCCTGGGCTGGTGGAGCAGCGAGAGCGACTGAGAGAGGAACGAGGCAGGAGGAAACCAAGCTGCTGAGCCAGAGAGCAGGACAGGCTTCGGTTGCTTCCTCCCTCCCATTCTTTCATTTGTGTCCTTGATCCCCGATCCCAGCAGCATTCACCGAAGGCAAGAAAGCCGCCATTTTTTTTTTTTTTTCTTTGCGGCCAGTACAGAGTGCTCCACGGACCGGTACCAGTCCGCGGACCGGTGGTTGAGGACCCCTGCACTATATGACCAATAAAATAGCCAAATGTGAATGTCTGGTTCTTGGTTTTTTTTAATAAGTATGAAAAGGAAGGGAAAATGTGGCTTCCACTCAAAATCTTTATTTCAGATAACTGTTAAAAGAGAGGAAGTTTGCCTTTCTTTGCAACTACACAACCTAATGAGTCCAGGAACATAGTAAACTTATTTACTACTTCGAAGTATTGCCTGGTTGTCCATACTCCCTGCAAGGGATGACAATCAACAGTATTAAGTATCTTCTGCATAGCGTAATATGTGACATATTAATCAATGACCTCACCCCAAAGATATGTGGTACACTTATTACTGATTCTCGGAATGGGTTATGACCCTTTCTAAAAAAAAAAAAAAACCATCTCTGACTTCTTAATAAAATGCTTTCCCAGCTCCATCTTCCCAGAATGGCCTTTAGCATTTTAAGTCCTAAAGAAGTCTGACTGAAGAACTCAAAAGGACTAATAACCTACAAAACATCTGAAAACAATTACCTTTATGAATGGCAGGCCCACAAAGCCTCCAGCAGTGAATCTGTCTAGTGTTAGTACTTTCAGAAGCAGAATCTGAAAGTTAATTCTTTCTACATTAGACAGGATTAAAAGGTTTCCCAGCAAGCAGTTTTAGGATCAAACTAGGATGCCTCAAAATAAGCCCACTGTGTTGTATAAGAACTAAACGTAAAACCCACTTGAGGGTTTATCCTCAGAGAACTGCTGCATAAAGAACCAAATTCAAACCTTACATGCAGTGCTGCTCAATGCTACATTTGCAATTGCTAACACCATTGCTACCATCACAGTGATGATAGGGAATACATTTTAACAGTAATTTAGCTTTTATTCTCAAAACTGAAAAATGATTTCAGGAGAGGCAATTATACAACATGCAACAAAGAATAATAGCCTAGCTCAAAACTGTGGCAAGGACATCTCTTTAAAAGAGCCTTATCCATTTGACAGTTTATACAGAACTGAAAGAAAAACAACACATTTTCTGAAGCGTTGATGAGATGCCAACAAGATATTTTTACATACTTTCACCTTAATGTGAAGATTTCTACTGTATAGTGAGGGGGAAACTGCTAAATGGAGGCACCTTATCTGTTGTTTAATTGTTTTTATACAAAGCAGTAACGGGGGAAAAAGACTATAAAACACACTTGAGAAAACAGGATACAGCTCTCCACAGGATTTTGAAATCAAGGCAGGTTAGTCCAGTTGCTGAGCTTAATGAGTATTTTAGTCATAAAATTATTTTATATGTATATAAGTAATTTCACATATGAATTATTTTGTCTAACAATTGCAAAGTACATATTATGTTAATATACATACACAATCAAAACAGTCAATGACACTGCAGGTCAGGGTTAAACAAAAACAGCAGTCTTCTGCTCTTCAAATAATTTTATAATGGAATAATCTTGTACCATAATAATTCTGACAATATTTTAGATGTCATAGGATTCATTGTTTGTAAAATAACAATATCATACCACAATACCATACCATTCATATTTAACCTGTGTCTACCTATTTTAATTATGCAAAACATCTACCTATTTTAATTATGTAACATACAGCTGGACATGCAAACAATTGTTAGAATTAAATTCAAATTTAAGTCCTTAAAATTGCAGTAACCTTCTAATACAAAGTTAAATACCAACTATTCAAAGTATATTACAACCAGACTAAAAATAGATTTTTCATACATGCTGGCAAACAGGAGAAGGGTACTTGGCAACGATACCCCTAGGTTTTTTTATTTCCTCTTTTCTAACTGAACATAGGATTGTTGGAAGAAAAATCCTTCTGGGTTCAGTTCCAAGTGGGGAAAAAGACACTGGAAACATGGAGGCTGTTTGGAAGGTTTGATGGTGGACAGGACCACATGGCCTGGAGCTCCAGAGTGAAAAGGAAGGATGATCACATGCTCCAAGGTGAAGGAAAAAAGAAAGAAAAAAGGGCTGATATGCTGAGAGTGCCTGGGTTTTATAACCTTCGTTGGGATTTGAATTGAAGCTTGTTTCTAATTGGTTGTAAGACTCCCATGAGGTGCATGCAGGGGCATCTCTGTAGGCTGTCCTGAGTTCCAGGCTTGGTTGAGCCTTGCTGGATGATGATGCACTGAAAGGGCTTTTAAGCAATTGCTACAGCTTTACCTGGAGATCTTTGTTGTGTAAAGTATTCTGGCCCAGGCCCAGGCCTTAAGTATTCTGGCCCCATTAACAAAGATGGGAGTGAGTTTCTGCTTCTGAGTTTCTACTCTTTTTAGAGGAAATATTCTGCCTTTTTAATATTTCCTGGGATATTTCAATTTTCTAGGAGAGGGGTGGGTGCTAACTTCCTACAGGATAAAGACTTCAATTCCTGAATTAGATAGTAATGGTATAATCAAGCATTCATCAGCAAATTAAAAGGGTAGTTGGGCAAAATCTACTTTTATTGAGGAAGAAACTACCCAAGGGTATGGGTTCCAAAATAATACTTTTTTTTTTCCTTGAAACTTGCTGGCAAATTTCATTTTGGACTCAAAATTGTTCATTTGGCAGCCACACAATAACTTCTTTAGTTCTAATAACATGGCTTGTAGTAGAGGTCATGGAAATGGTTACAGCAGACCTATTTAGCTCTGTCATTTTTCTGACATCTGAAGACATCTGATACAAAACCATCTGGAAGAAAAATGTAGTACCTGGTTTCTATCAACCACTTCAGCAGAACAGAGCTGTACATATACTAATAAGACAATGTGTTATCCAAAACACTAACGCTGAGCAATTCTTTGCTGTCACATACAGAATTTCTGATGTAGGGCTGCAAATGGTCTTTTAATATGCATGCATTTTCTGCCATCTTGTGGCTAAATAGTATAAATTTTAGGGACCACATTTCCCACTTAATTTTCATTTTAACCAAACTACACCAACTGATAAAGACATTATTACAGCATGCCTTTTTACATAAACGAATATTGTTCAAGATTTTAAGGTCTTATCGCACAATTCATTTCTAACTGCTTACAGAGATCAATTATAAGTATTTATTTCTGGGGAAATGTTGCTTTCTCACAACCTACTATATTCTAAAAAATTATTATTCCCCATACCTATTTATATCAAAATACTTTATTAAATATTGCCTGGTCGCTTTTTCCTTTTTTAAAATCAAAAATCAAAAAACAGATCATTTCAAAGTCACTTATAGAAAAGCCAATGAAGATAAAATGCCTTAGATTAAGTTGATTTTCCTTCCTTTCCTGCTATGATTTTACAATAACTCTATAATAGTCCTATTAGCATATGTGTGTATCTTTTGAAGTTTTATAACTCCCGCTAAACAAGTCAATTATAGGCTTATATTAGATTGGAGGGGCAGAAAAAGAAATCAGATCTACAAAAGATGTATTTTAGCAAGGACCTCGCATAACTCAAAATGATTACCCTGAGAAGTAACACAATCTCTTTACAAGTGATACTGTTGGAATGTATATACCTTTCTGCCTCCCAGGTGTATCAAAGCAGATTACAATTCAACATCAAGTTCAATACTTATAATGCCATTCCCTCCTATGAATGCAGTTTAGAATGAAATGACTCCCAAATGAAGACTGCAATTCTATGTACATTCAGAGGAACAACATTAAAGATTAGGATTTACTGTGAAATAAATAAGTTCACTTTTTACACATATGCAATCAAGAAAAAAGGTTGTTCTTAAAGGAAAAGCATACAGCATACATGATGAGGTGATTAATGTATTTATCAAATTTGAATGTAGCCTGATTCCTAACAATTCTGGACAGCTGATTAAAATACCTATGAGGAATGTTTGAATTCTAATATTTGAATCTAGTAGATGGGCAATTTTACTTCTTGATTTAATAGCATCTGTTCAAAGTACAATTAAAAAGCATTATTAGGAATATCATAAAAATAAAAAATATGCAAAATATTAGGGTTCCATTGGTAGGAATAGGTAGGTAGGGTTCCATTGTGAAAGATCAATATTTAAAAAAATACTATTTTAACTGAATCACACAGCAAATACTCTAAAACATTTACTATATCTCACATTTTAGAAAATAACAGAAAACAATTATAGAATTAACCATCATTGCAGTCCTTTATTTTCTAGGATATTTTCATCTGGGTTTCACAATATTTTGTCATGCAATATTGTGTTTATTTGCACATCCCATAGAACTCACTGAAGCTTTATGTGGAATTTTGCAGGCTTTCATTTCTCTGATTTTTGCAATACCCACAACAGTTGTTCATTTGTCATATTGTAGCAAGATTTCATAAATTTTCACCAGCATTTCTACAGTTCATCCAAAGTTTTGACAAAGTTTTAGCTGGAATTTTGCTGACAAGTATTTCCAACTGAAGTTTTAACACAAGACAAAATTAAAGCAAACTATCTAAGAACAAATATAATTAATTTATGGCAATTACTTACTGACTGGCTGATTCGACTATTGTCTTTTCTTCACTACCATTGATCTCCTCATCACTGTCAGAATCCGCCCCACTCTCACCTTAAAATAACATGTCAATATGAGATGTTATATTTTGATAGCATTTTTCTGTTTTTATGTTATTCACCAATAAATATTGTTATTACTGTCAAGGAACAGGTAGTCCATCTGTTTCAGAAGCAGGTTTGAAATAAGCAATCTCTAATTACAATCAGTAAAGGAAATATCTGCATTTTATAGACAGTTGGCATTGCAAGCTCCAAAGGTATACTCTTTTTTGGAAGAGTAGCAGGTTGTTTTAAGATAAGCATAGGCTGTCTAGTAGTTGCTCCATATTTACACCCAAGGAAAAAAACACATCACATTTATGTCAGGAGCCATGGTGGTGCAGTGGTTAGAATGCAATATTGCTAGCTAATTCTACCGACTGCCAGTAGTTCGATTCTCACCAGACTCAAGGTTGACTTAGCCTTCCATCCTTCCAAGGTGGGTAAAATGAGGACCCAGATTGTTGGGTGTAATATGCTGACTCTGTAAACCCCTTAGAGGGCTGGAAAGCACTGTGAAGTGGTATATAAGCCTAAGTACTATCGCTATTCTTCATGCACAAGAACTATATCATCTTCAACATGGAACCCTGCAGAACCGTTGCTAATAAGTAAAGGCAAAGTTTTATGTTTGTGTAAGCTATCATCTGACCACTCAGAACCTACAGCTGGTCCAGAATGTGGCATCATGGGAGCTTGACATGCCATGTTAATCCACCTCTCCATGAGCTGCATAATAATCCAATAAACCAATGATAATCCAATCCAATAAACTTCTAGGTTCAATTAAAATGCTTCCATCTGTAAACCTCTTCATGATACAAGGTTGAGTTATATGCAAACCCTCTGTCTCTTATTAATTCTGCCTGTCCCAACATATAGCGGAATGCATGGATAATCTTGAGAAAAGGGGATAAGAGATGCTGCCTGAGAAACTATCAGACAAGAAAGACAGAAGCCCACAACTGTTGAATGGTCAAAGAAAGAAACTTAGAAAGGACCTGCCCTAACAGGTGTAGCAGTTAAAAGTGGCAGGCAGCAACTCTGCATTTTTAGACTTGCAAGATTCTGTTAATGTAGCCTTACAACAAAGTAGACTCAGCTCCTCTAGTTGTGCTTCATGTATGGTTTATCTGGGAACTCAACCCACCAAATCCAATAGAGTTGGCAGACACTAAGTCCTTTCCATCAAGCAATGCTATCTGATGGATGCAGAAAGAATGCTTTCATTGTCATGGTGCCTGCTTGCCTCCCCACCCCACCCAATAATTTGTTTGGACAGCTTATCTGCCAACATATGAATGGAGATCCTGTTGGCCTTTCAGAAAGCATTTAAAAGGTGGCTATTCCCATAAGAATTGGGCCAGGACACTGAGTGAGACAAAATCTGAGACATCTTTAGAGAATGTTTTATGGCATTGAGTGATTGTCCCTCCTTGTTTTTAAGATTTGATATTGCACTTAGTTCTAAATTTGCTGTAAACTGATCTGGTATTTTGAACTGTGCAACCATATAATTTGAATAAGCAAAAACAATCCTCATTAAGATGAACATAAAAGATACCTGCAAAACAACTTCCCATTTTTAATTTGCAAAGTAAGAAAAAAGTATTACATTTGTGAGCAACTCTGACTCTGAAAATATTAATCTTAAATCTTCTTATATTTAGAGAGATTCTAGCTATGTTTTCCTACACTTGCTAGAAGTGTCTTATTCTAGTTATATTATAGACAATTACTATATTCGTCTGCGGCATATACAAACACTCTTTTTTGCTTAGTGTTCATTGGGGATTCACAATCTCAAAAAAGACTCCGCTGCTTTAGGAATATATAAATGTATCACACAACAAAAACATACTATAATTAATGAACATGCTTCTTTAAATGCCCATATCTATACATTTGGGACTACTAATTTGGGCTGAGCTATTCAATATCCAGACAATGTCTCAGTAATCGTATCTTCCTTTAGTGGGAGGAGCTGCCCTTGATGCCAACTAAGGGCACCGGCAAATCTCTATTCATACTGAAATTACAAAGTAGAATTTATGCTTTCTTCATAAGGACAGAGTAAATGGATGCTTGATGTTTATATTCTAGTCCTATCTTGCTTTCCCTACAGTAACTGACCTTCTCTATCAACACCTGCCATCACTTCACTTCTATTCAGACTTTGGCTTTATTTCATCATATATCTTCCTCAAATCCTAGCACTGGTTTCTCATTCTCTCCTGCAATACAATTTCCTTGTCTTTATCTGTAGGTCTGGCAGAAGATTGGGCTGGTTTATATACTTGAGGAATGAACTGAAAGGCTATTTTCATAGACAGACAATGTCGATGAATAATTGGAAGATATAAAAAATGGGAGTTGCTCTCCTTTCTGTAAGACACAGGATGCTTTTTTGCATACTTTGCGTGAAAAAAAGTCCTAGGTTTCAATCCTTCATATGACCAGTTGCCAAATCTTCAATTTGAAATTGTAGGGATAGTTACTGCATGTCAGTACAGGTAGTCCTCGACTTGCAACAGTTTGTTTAGTGACTGTTCAATGTTACAACAGCACTGAAAAAGGGATTCATGACCCTCTGATAAGCTAAGTCAATGGGGAAGCCAGATTCACTTAACAACTGTGCTACTAACTTAACAATTGCAGTGGTTCACTTAACAACCTTTGGTAACCTGTGGTAAGAAAGGTCATTAAATGGGGCAAAATTCCCTTAACAAATGTCTCATCAACAAGTTCTTGCCCTTTAGATGGATGAACTTCAACTCCTAATGATTAAGCTGTCCCCATGATTCTGGGGATTAAACTCTATAAATATGGAGGGCATTCATGGAGAAATTAAGATAGATAAAGTAGAGGCTTAGCTCATAGGACAAGGCAATGCTCTCACTCTTGCCATGGCTCACATGGACTTGGAAAGTGCTTGGGGGTGGGGGAGCCCTAAGTGAGATCAAAAGCTAAAGATAACCCAGCAGTAGGAGCCACTTCTTTCTCACTTTTCCTGCTGTGTTCTACTTTGTGGTTCGATCATCGGTCTCCAATTCTCTTCTGGTTCTTCCTAAATCTTTTTGTTCTTCTGCAGAAAAGGAAGCCTATATGATCCTACTATGACTTGACAGAAACTAAAGATGTTTCTTTTTTTCAGATGATGCAAAAGTATCTAGATACTCAGAGTTAAAATGATCCAACTTTGTAATTCTAAGCAAAGCATATTTATTTTGCATACTTAAAGCAAAGGCTACTGATTCCTTTTGGTGTGAATTACTCCATAGTCTGAAGCTCAATAAATAATCTAATGGCACCACATAAAATAGAGGGCTTTCAACTCATAATCTCTAATTCAGATATTTAAATTCTGATTTTAGTAGCTGTAATTGATGTCTAGAAAGACACATAGGTTTTAATCATATATGTATAGTGCCAGACCATATATATGATCTACAAATAAATCCTGCTGAACTCAGTAAAAGTTACATCTTAGTAGACATACATGTATAATTATATATAGTATTTAGTTTTTTACTACAAAAATATTTCTAATTTTCTTAATTGAAACAAAACTGTGCCCTCATCTAGTCTTCAAAAGTTCCTACTCTCTAATTTTAGAATAATCAATCCAAATGATAGTTTAGTATATATGATATTTACCTTCAAGAATTTTCAGTAACTTCTTTTCAGACATAAGGTCCAATTGTTCAAGACAAAGCCTTTTAATTTCTTCTATAGAACAGTTCTAAGTAAATTAAATAAAAAAGAAATGTTTCTATACAATAATAAAAAAAGAATTATTTTAGATAAGTCAAATTTAATCATGCTTGAAACAAACTTAAAATATTGTAATTAATTACTAATTAAATCTAAACTCACTAAATCAAGGAATTGAAAAGTTGACTTTAAATAGTAATATTAAAATTAAATAGTGTCATAAAACAATGTAAAAATAATATAAATCCAGATATGCATGATTTGGAACTTGAATATTATATTTTGAATAGAAGGAATACAATTAAAATGATAATATATAAATCTAATACATTATTAAACCATGGTAACTATTGATTAAACTATTGACCAAAAAGTTAAACATATTTTTAAGTAATTATATATTCTTTTTATCAATCTAAAATATATATATTGGATTAAATCAGAAAAGTATAAAATATAGTGAACTATACTCAATATATTAGAACTCCAGTTGTTCTGCTGTTTTTAGATATTTTTAAAGAGTTTTCTAAAGTGGCTATTTTAAAATATATATATATAATCAATAATTTATATTTATTGGCATAAGTAATTATCATTATGGATTAAACACATGTTTACAAAAACAATCCAATAGAATTATAGGTCTGGAAAGGCCCTTGGAGGTCTTCTAGTCCAACCCCCCCTGCCTTAGGCAGGAGTCCTTATTCTATCTCAGACAAATGGTTGTCCATTTTTTTCTTGAAAACACCAACAATGGAGTAGCCACAACTCCGGAATGCAAGCTGTTCCACTGACTAATTGTTTTCACTGAAAACAAAATGATCCAGACTGCAATAGGGAGAACTACAGAGAAAACAAAGTTATGTGGAAAAATTGGCAGTTTATGTATCAGTAATAATAAAACAGAGAGAATGTGTTGGGATCTACATTTGATCCCATGTTGGGATATATTTTATATATCAACCGTTGATTAAAGAGAAAAAATGTTTTGGGGTAAGTGCAAGTGAATAATAAAAATGAGTTATGAATTATGTTCAGTAAAACTGTTTTGTGGTCAAGTTACTATTTTTTAAGTCCTAGTAATTTGCCCTTGTCTGAAATAGATTTGGAACTTGCAACCATCACTATAGCCATTTTATGAATGGACATCATAAGGTAGCCATTCTGGATAGTCAAAATTCCAATGTGTTTCTTGGCCCTCCAATATTAGAGATGTGCTTTTTTTTAATTGTCAGAACAGTCAAGGGATCAAGAAATCCCACAAACGTCTAGCAGTTTCACTCATTGAAACCATGCCAACAATCTCAACTTTTTCCTAGTATACCCCAAGTTTGACATAAGCCTATCTCTATTGCAGGCTTCTAAACAGGTATTCCCATTGTTTTAGGGTATGCTGAAAATTTTACAATTGCAGATCTGTCCCTTTTTTAAAAAAATATTTTAATTTAAAAATATTTTTGATTTTTTAAAACAATTTTACAAAAGTAATTATTGCAAAGAAAAACAGAGATTTAGGGTATCACAACTGAAGTGCCTTTCTTACCCACTGAAAGCTTCATCAATATTCTTAAGAAGCACTGAACAGTAACACCTTAATGTTGTTTCCGTTTTATTTTTAAATCCTGCTTGCTTCTGATTTCTAGTTAAGTTATTTCCAGGCAAAGATGTCAAAAATCCTTTGGGAGTAGTATGTTCTTTAATTATAAATGACTTATTTATAAACTGCCAGGTTGCCACATTCTTATCTGGTGTTATGTCCAATTAAAGAAAAATTTCAATATCCCCTTGGAAAAGCTGTAATTATATATTACATTATTCCATATGCCACAGTAATTAACATTATTTACATTTCCAGTCTGATTTATCCCAAGGACTGTACATCAGCATTTATATAACATAATTTATTAATATACATCCATATACAGATATATGTATAAACACTAGCTGCCTTTACAGCAGTCTTAATAGCTGAACTATTTAATCTATATAAACTATTACTGAACCATCTTACAATTATATAAGATGCACACCAAATAACGGTGCAGTTTAATTGGCAGGTTAATCAATTACAGCTTTCTTGATGAATCAGTGAAAACTTATTTAATCAGTGAAAAAAGAACCACTATAATTGGTAGGGTCATAAGTCTGAGATATGGATGTCTTGTTCTGAATGTTTGCGTGATATTGCAATGTGATATTGCAATAAGGAATAGATAACAGAAAACAGTAATTTCCTTTCAAAAATATATGGTAGGTAAAACCTTTTTTTTATGTTTTCTAAAATGTGCACAGTTGGGAAACAATTTGGAGGAAAATAAACTAAAGCCACACCCGACTTCAGCTGAGAAAAGGAATGACACCCACAGGCAGAGAATGCAAAAAGTTACTTTTTGATTATGAAGAATGCAAGAAATGAAAGGTAGTCTGTCTAGGTGATAATGGAGGGTGGTTTAACATTCAAACTTTAAAATTGATTTAAAGCAATTTGGCAAATCCTACATTTTATCAAATTTACCATATTTCAAAAAGGCCCCTACACTGAAGTGCTAACAAAATGGATGCACATCTAAACAGTAACTAAATAGGTATCAAAGAAATATGCTTTTATTGCATTGCACATAGTTCTCATACTGAACATTTTGCTGTTCATGTTTAATATGAAATGGATATCTATGGATATTTTTTCAGAATATCCTACAAACACAATAATTATATGATCATATAAGTAACATTTTTGCTCTAATTATGTCATGGTTATGACTCCTTAAAAGAAGCATACACAGAATTTGATGTGGGAATTCTTTCACTTGTCCATCACCGAATGATGAAAAACAACATATCCTACAGACAAGATTACTTGCCCAGCCCAAATTTTAAGTCTAGCTTCATAGTAAAATAATACATTTCATTTCTACTATTTTGCTTTATATATTTTTAAAAATAAGAGATGGCAGCAATGCCCTATGCAGTGTGATTTCATCATTATGATAAAAAGATATAGTAAGAGTTTTTACTTATTAAATTTAATATCACTGTATTTTTATTAACTTACCATATCTCATTCATATTTGTGTGTGTACACAGACACGCGCACACACATACATACACACATACAATCAGTCTTCTCTTAAATGTGATAACTTATTCACATGAAGCACTTTTTTAGAACAATTTTAAAAGCTGCATCTTTTTCTAGGCTCATGAAACTATTTCAGAAGTTATTCTTTGCATGGGTGTGCACAACCAGTACACTTCATGGATAAAAACATATTTGCTTTTTAATAGTTTCTGTAAAAAATATTTCATGTGTGTTCCAATGTATTGTGAGGCACCGTTTTTTTAAAGACTTTGCACAGCTGTAACTGATATATTTCAATACCTTTAAAACATCAGGCAACATCTTCTGCAATTTCTTCTCCCCTATGATATAAAAGCATTGCTGAAGCATTTCCTTCTTGTCCGTAATATAGAAACTGACAGGCTTCAATTGCACAGTCAGATCTAGTCCACCTTCTTCTATGTCACTGGGCTCTTCTACCACATCTTTCTTTTCTGGAACCTGAGCAATACACTTCGTTTCCTAAAATATGACACACACAAAAATATCCAATATATACTTGATTGACTGTGTGGTATTCTCAGCAAATAAACTATGACAAGGAACTGACAGTTCAGTCTCATGGAGTTCAGTATAGATTACTCACAAGTGAATCCATATAGAATTGCAGTTTGAATCAATGAAGCTTCTATAATTGCTTCTTACTGTTGCTTCCTATTGTATAGTCTAAACATCGTAACACTCTAAGTTATGACACTTTCAGTGACAATATTTTAATATGGTTCATTAAGCTGCTCAATTTTGCATGTCAACATTATTTGAAAGATCATAAGGCCAGCAAAGGAGTTTACAAATGAATGTTGGAAAAGAAGACTAATAGAATAAAACTAATTGGCAGAATAAGACTAATTGGCAGAATAAAAAATCAATAATAGAAAATAATGTTTTATATATAGTTTTGTTATATTGGAGGGGATCGCGTGCGCATGCACGGGGGCCGCGGGGGGCATGTGCATTGCCTTCTGGGTGTTGGCACGCAAGCGCGCACACAAGCGTGCGCGCAATTTTCAGCACAAGAGCCCACCACTGGGATAGAGAGTAACAAAAATTCAGAGTTCTGTCTCAAAAAAATGAAAGACATGAAAAGTCTTGAAAAAAGAAGAAAAACTGAACCAGATATTGGAAAAAAGAACTGGAGAAAATTATGGGGAACTATCACATTATTTGATTATTACTTTAATTATCATAAAGTGAATGATTTTCTGCAGAGAATGCTCCATACAAAAACATAAACTAATGAATGTAAGATTAGAGAAGATTATAAAACTGGAAGACTAGGATAAAAAGAAGATCCAAAGATCTATTACTAGAGGTCAGAAAAAAGTCACAAATTAATAATCATACTTGCACCATAATTTAGCAAAGGACTAAACATGCAGGACAAAGCAAGCAAGCCACTAAAGGAAAAGCCAAGGATATATATTTAACAAGTATTGAAATATGGTGAGTTGACCTCAAAACAATAATAGCACACACAAGCAAAAATAGAGAAGGGCAGTATAAAATGTAGGAGAGAACACTGTAAGTTTTCAGGTAGAGTATCTTCAATATATCAGTACTGAGATCCATAGGTTGTGATTAAGTCATTTGAAGCAATTTTATAACTTATTTTGGAATGCTATGATGCTTAAAATATGTTTTTCTCTGATCCTTGAAATATAATTGTTGACTGTAATAATATCATTCCAAAATGTGATCCAGATTTCGCAGTTAAATTTATTAAAAAGTCACATCGTTAACATACTGCATAAAAATATTCCTTTTTTAGTGATATACAGGTAGTTGACTTACAACAGTTTATTTAGTGATCGCTCGAAATTATAACTGCGATTTATGCATGAAAGTGATTTATGACCATTTTTCACTTACGACTATTGCAGCATCCCCATGGTCACATGATCAAAATTCAGATGCTTGACAACTGATTCATATTTATGACGGTTGCAATGTCCCTAAATCATGTGATGTGACCTTCTCACAAATAAAGTCAATGGGGGAGCCAGATTCACTTAACAACCATATTACTAACTTAATAATTGCAATGATTCATTTAATAGCAGTGGCAAGAAAAGTCATAAAATGAGGCAAAATTCACGTAAGAAATGTTTCACTTAGCAGCATAAATTTTGGCTCAATTGTGGTCATAATTCAAGGACTACCTGTAATAGCACAAATTATGCATGCTGAGACGTCATATCATGTTCAGTGGCATTCTTTCCAAGTAGAAAGGCCAAAATCATAATTCACAAACATATAGAAAAAGATCATAAGACTATGTATGAATACACATGGAACAGGGATTTGCTTCCCATTAGGTCCGTAATATTTGTTTGTTTGGTTTGTTGTTTATTTATTTTCTGCCCATCTCATTTAGAAATTACTTAAAGCACTAAAAACATTAAAAACATAAAAGATAAATATTTCTAAAATGGAAAAAATGGAATTACAATCAAAGACAAAGTTGTAATTAAAAGATGGCAAGGGAGGGTTGGAGCAGAATGCGCAGCGTGGGGAGATGAGGTTGTCTCTTAATTCATCAACCACCTCCAGTGTGGCACTCCACCGTTAGGTGGGCACAGCCAAATGATTAATTTACAAGTGTGACCACCACTCAAAAAAGAAGTGAATTGGAGTAGTACAGTAGGATATCCTGCAGACAGAGCTATTTGCCTTGCAGGATTGCTTTTACCAGATATTAGCTTCTGCCTCTGTATCCTAATATCAAATTATACTGCTGCAAATAGAGTAATGCAGACCCCCCTGCCAGTTACATCAGACAGCCACTACCTTACATTTGCAGGGAGAATGTGTTAAATGTTTTCCTTTTGTGCATTCCTTGCTCAGGTCAAAACACCAGATGCCATCATTCAGAGTTCAAAAGTTTTATTTGACGCATAAGGCAAAAACATTGGCAAAGGTTGCAAACATATTTTATAGTCAGGTGCAAAACAGCTAAGTCTGCATATTCCTACTTCTAAAATTTTCAAGTTTTATTTTCCTAATAGTCACCTGGATGATGGGTGGAATAGGGGTAGGATAGATGAGATTGATGGAGAGATGATATTGATGGATAGATGATATAGATAGATAGATAGATAGATAGATAGATAGATAGATAGATAGATAGATAGATAGATAGATAGATAGATAGATAGATAGATAGATAGATAGATAGATAGATAGATAGATAGATAGATAGATAGATAGATAGATAGATAGACAGACAGACAGAAAGAATAAATAAAATAGCCAAATTTCTCATGTTCTAATTGGCATACTGTATATCTGATGTTATGAGCCTTGATATTTGTCCTTAGTTCTTTCTAATCTATACACCTGATACTCTTGTTTCTGTGTAACAAATAAGCACTAAATGTGCTTTTTCAAGAGGCAACTGGACTACTAAAAAGCACTTTTGGGACAAATATGACCTGGATCACTGAGTATCTCCATCGACAAAAAAAGCACTCATTTCCCTTCTAAGATGGCCTAGTTTAGCTTCTTCATATTTTAACTACTTTCTAAGAATACTTTGCCCTATTAAGTTCCAGAGAATAAAGCAGCTTGTGTGTTAATAGCAACGGAGGCTTTTCCTAAGCACATTTGCTCATGGTTAACTAGAATTTACCTCCCTCAACCAATCTTCTGGGTTCACCCAACAGACAGTTTAGAAGCGATAACAGCACTTAATGGCATTTCTTACTCAGAAAAGGCGCTACCTGTCTTCAGATTTCCAGAAAACCAGAAGCCTGGCAGCACCTTTTCTGATATTAAAGGGTACATTGATGCGGTTGAGCTCACTTCACAATCACTTGATTTGATTCCCACCCCGTTTTTGATTTTATTGAACTAAGGTACGGATTTTCCTTTAGTGGCTTTTCTGCTTTTTATTTTTTCCCGTTCCGCGACCCCTTATTTTATGCGACGCGAGTTTTTAAGAGGTTAAAAAAAAAACCGAGACAACCGTTATCCCGCCAAAACAAGGCGCGCGAAGTGAGAGGCTGAAGCCGCGCCTCCTTGTCACGTGAGTCCGCGCGATTCAGCCGCTCTCCCCTCGCAAGGCTGACGGACTGTTATTAGATACCTCCGGAAGGCCGCGGGTTGCCTCGGTACTCCGCCGTTTCCTTTCGCTGCTGCCGCCGCCGCCGCCGCCTCCTCCTTCCTCTGGGCCGCTTAAACGGGAGCGATGTCGCTTCTTCTCTTTAGAGAATTTACGGCCCGTCATGGCGCCCGCCTCCCCGAAACGGTGGCAGTTCCTTTTAAAGGCTTTTGAAAAATAAATAAATAAATAACCGCATCAAAAAGCCATCTCGCGAATGGCGGGATCAGTGATCCGCGCGTTAGGCTCAGCTGGACCCCTGTCGCAGTTTGTTTACGTCATTCTTGCGACTTCGCCATAGAGATAGAAATCTGATAGAGAGACAAGCATCTTTTATTTGGATGCAATTGGCAAAGGGTTTTTGTTTTTTTTTAAACTGAGCCTTCCTCTATGACAAGAAACCCTAAACTTGGCAACTGAAAAGTTGCCAAGTTTGGAGGCCTCTGCTCTACGGTACGTTGCAGGTAGTCCTCGACTTAAAACAGTTACAACAGTTCATTTAGTGACCGAAGTTACAAGGGCACTGAAAAAAGCGACATGACTATTTTTCACACTTGTGATCATTTCAGCATCCCCATGGCCATGGGATCAAAATTCAGATACTTGGCAACTGACTCATATTTATGATGGTTGCAATGTCTGGGTTCGTGTTTTGCAAACTTCTGACAAGCAAAGTCAATGGGGAAGCCAGATTACCTTAACTGTGTTAGTAACTTAACACCTGCAGTAATTCACTGTGGAAAAAAAGGGTCTGCAACCCAACAAGACAGACACAGACTTCAGAGGATAATTAGGACTGCAGAAAAAAACAATTACTACCAACCTGCCTTCCATCGAGGACCTGTAATACTGCATGAGTCAAAAAGAGGGCTGTGAAAATATTTACAGACCCCTCACATCCTGGACATAAACTGTTTCAACTCCTTCCCTCAAAACGACGCTATAGACAGGGGTGGGTTTCTACCGGTTCTGTCCACCTCTGTAGAACCGGTAGCTCTGAAGAGCAGCAGACATAGAACCGGTTCTATGTCTGCTGATGTTTTTATCCATCCGCCCACCCGGGCTCTTACCTGATCTTTACTTCCTGATTTTTCAACTTCAGCTGCCGTGCGAGGCACAGCTGCAGATAAAACAGCAGGAAAAGAGGGCTGTTTCAAAGGCTGCTTTTCTGCATGCAGCATGCTGATGACGATTTACAGGCGACGCACATCATAAATCACCGAACCGGTAGTTAACCCTGTCGTATCCCACCCCTGGCTATAGAGCACTGAACATCAGAACAACTAGACACAAGGACATCCCAAAACGCCATCACTCTGCTAAACAAATAATTCCCTCAACACTGTCCAACTATTTACAAAGTCTGCATTACTATTACAATTAATCTTCTCATCACTCCTTATCACCCATTCCCTCCCGCTTGTGACTGTATGACTGTAACTTTGTCTCTTGTATCCTTACGATTTATATTGACTGTTTCCTGGTATGATTTGATTGCTTATTGTACCCTATGACTATTATTAAGTGTTGTACCTTATGATTCTTGTCTCTTGACGAATGTATATTTTATGTACACGGACAGCATTTGCACCAAGACAAATTCCTTGTGTGTCTAATCACACTTGGACAATAAAGAATTCTATTGTCTATTATCTATTAAAAGGTTGTAGAATGGAGCAAAACTCACTTTACAAATATCTCAGTGACAGAAATTTTGGGCTCAATTGTGGTCGTAAGTTGAGGACTACCTTTATTATCAGTCCAAAGCTGACCTTAGAACTATTCCGGCTTCAGTTGCTCAGGCTGCTATTTAGCCCACATCCAGTATTCTAATTCATCCTAAATTCCTGGGCTCATTGGTTATCATACAAGTAAAAAGAATAAACGCCAGCATTTGATAATGACCAGGGATCTTTTTTAAAGATCTGAAATAAACAGGTGTACCATTTACATGAAAAGGGCAGGATAGATAGAGGGTCTAAAGAAACATGCAGGTTAATAATGACCAGTATTAGGATAGCTTACAAAGATTAATAAATTCTGCTCTTCATGGAGCCATCCAAATATACAAAAGCCTGATATTCTTTAAGAATCCATGCATTTATTTAAAATGGGTATCTTCTTGTGCAGTTCAGGGCAATCAACAATCAACTGTGTCAAATTTGATTTCACTAAGTGATTTAGTGAAAACAAATACTCTTCCTTGGGGCAATTTCGAGAAAGCAGTATAAAAATAATGAAAAAAGCAAGAGATTTTGTGGGTCAGACTGAGGTTTTGGGACACAGTGAAGCCAAAAATAGATCCTTGATTGTTATAATACACTCCCCTTGGACAAAACTGATTTATGTACCTTAACAATCATGGATGATTAATGTTTCCCACTGTCTCCTAACAACTGATCTTTTAAAGTCAGTTATTAATCATGAACATAGATTATTATGACATCTGATATTTGTGTGTTCCACTGTAAAATATAAAATTTTATGAGAGTCCTCGCCTTGATTTATAATTTTGCACAATGTTGATATTGTGAAAAGTAGGGTTCTACAATTTGTATGATTTGGCAGAGCATCACAGTTGTGATCTATGAATTTCAGTGGTTCCAGTCTAAACAATATTTGAATCTATGAACACCATGCTCAGATCTGTTATTTGTACCGGTTGCATTATAATTGAAAACGCAAATGTAATGGTATTTCCTTTCAGTATAAACACTATGAAAATCACTCATTCTTGAGAAAAATCTTTGTAAAAATCCTTAACACTCAAAAAGATTCATGACTGCACTTTTTTATTTTTTAGCCCAGAGGTTAAGAAGTTGGCTTGTTGTCAGAAGGTTGGCAGTTTGAGACCCAGGTATCATGTGACAGGGTGAGCTCCTGTTCTTGCCCCAGCAATTCGAAAGCATTCAAATGCAAGTAGATAAATAGGTACCATTTTGGTAGGAAAGTAACTGCGTATACTCATGCCAGCTGTAGGGGCATGGAAGTGTCTTCAAACAATGCTGGCTGAAGGAACTAGGAAATGGAGATGAGCGCTCCCTAGGGTCGAACACAACTGGGTATGGCAAACCTTTACCTTTTCAATATTGTTTAACAGAATATCCATGATTTTAACTATATAGTCCATAAGCTCAGATGTATTTTGTGACTCGATAATACATTTGGTAAAGTCCCATAAAAATCTAAAGAAAGTACATAAAAATGTAGCGCAGAGCCCGCTGGCCTTTAGGAAGTCCCTGGAGACTTGGCTATGTTTTCTGCCCATATCTTAGTAGTAGGGGAATGCAGTATTCAAATATTTTTATAGGGTTGGAGGAATGTTTCTGCCAAGTTTCCAGGTAGTTGCTTTGGCCCATCAAGGACAGAAAATCTATTCTGCTTAAAGAGCCAAAACATCTGCCTACAAATGTTCTCTCTTGATCCTAGCAGCTTTCTAAAACTATTTGCAGAGAATATTGGAACATTTTGAATGTGGAATTGACAGCAAGGCAATTTCATAGCAATCCAAAGCAAACATTTGTACCTTTAACTATAGATACAGAAAGGTAGCTATACCAACAGTCTCTCTTAAAATGAAGAGAGGTGAGTGTAATGTGTTCATCTTTTATGTCTATGATTTTTAGAATCAGAGGTCCCGTCTTCTTCATCATCTGGTAACTATAAAGTTACATCATCATCTGGTAACCGTATAATGCAATAGAGAAGAACTACAACCATCTAAAACAGTAAGATATGTCTGCTGAACCACTCACATTTTTGTTATTTCTGTAACTTTGAACAGTCTCAGCTGTGTTATGCAAATCAACCCAACTGTAGATTAATATTTGATGCTAAGATATTATTTGTTACTCAAACTTAACCTATGACATTCTGATTGTTTTGCATACAGGCACCAAATCTAAGACAGAAAAGTTGAGAACACTCCTTTTATACCACACTGCGTCTAAGGAAACTTTCTGTAATTTAGGGAAGTGTATAGACTCCTAGTGATGATAAGTATGGACGATGCTTATCTAATTTGGGTAATGAAATATCTATAAGAGAACAAGTTCAGAGAGCACCAAGGACCCCCTTCACATAATTTTTCAACTACTGTCTTGTTCATTGTGATCAGAATTAGTTTATTTGGTTGTTTCAAATAGGTCACATTCATATGGTAGAATGATTTATGGGTCGTTTAAGTACAGGGAAGCAAATATAACATAGGAATTGTGGTATTCCTGCACAATTCCTATACAATTATTGTATTCTATAATGGCTAGGGCTACTTTTTATGCTACTGTGGATAATAGTTTGACACATGTTCTCAAACCCAACATTATGGTTTGCAATCTGTTTATGTCTCAGCAGGATATATGAAAGTTTGAATATCTTATTAATCCTATTAAATAAGATATTCAGACTTTGATTTTGAAACTTGATAGGTCTCACACAAAATTTACTTATAATTTCCATTTCAATAAGAAACCACCTCCTATAAAGAAAACTTCCCAAAATAAATTGAAAACATTCGAAATAGAAATATTTGCATATTTAGCATTGCAGCTGCATTGCTAAATCCACAAGAAATGATAAGCATGGGAGCTGCATGTTTCTGATAAGGAACTAAGAAATAATGCTGACATTTAGGTATAAGGGCTTAGACTTTAGAATGAGCATTTCATCAATATGAATGAGACAGCTCATACTTTGTAGCATTATTCTTGCAAATCTGGCTGGCTGAAGATAACACTGCACTCAACACTGGGAAGGTTATCACTAAATTCAGAGAAAGATAGAACTATATGTACTCTGAAGAAACATTCTATAGAAAGACAACCAAAAATGAAAAAGAGCACAGTACACCTGGAAATACAAAAGACCTATTTCCTGGTATGCTAGATTTTTCTGGAATGGTGGTTAAAAAGACACCTTCTGTATGTGGGAAGTCAACTTTCTGACATATCCCCAATTTCATAAGGAATCAGGACCACTATTAGTTAGTGTCATACAATGTAAAAGCTCAAAGAATAAGTAAGGAACTAATATCAAAACATATTGCTGGAATCTCTTCCAATAGAAAACTTAAATGTAGTTAACTTTTCCTTCCAGCTCTCTCAATGGATTGTGAGAAAATTTCTGCTTGCTCAAGATAACTTTTCAGTCCCCTCTTCTTGCAGCCCTGTGGATCTAATAATCCCAGTTACAAATCGATTCTAGATGGTTTTACCAAAATAGAGGCACTCAATGAAACAAGAATCCATTCTGCAAGTGATTTCTGCCTGATGAAAAGCAGCGTAAATGTGTCATACATGTCAATGAATCAAGATTTCCTTAGTAATTTTTGTTACTCCTAACCTACAGAAGCTACTAAATTTATCTTTAAAATAAGCATGCACTTAACAACTTCGAAGAAAAACACTTTTAAAATCAGTGCAAAAAAATTTATTCAGATCTATTCATTTCCAGAGTTTGCCCACAATATTTTTTTTGTAAAATACGAAAATGGATATCTTCGATATAGTCCTAGATTCCCAAGTGTTTTGTTTTTTTCAAAAGGGGGGGTTTTTACAGCAAATTAAGAACAAATCTACAGCATTCATTTACTTTAGCTGGTTCTGATACAGAGGAATACTTTTTAATTTGAGAATCGACTCCTAGGGACTTGGCTAATTGTACAGCATTTGAATCATCACTGATCAATGTCCCAAGAGCCACAAGCAGTCTAAAAATAGCTTCAAGGTCTTGCACTACCTCTATGACTGTGCTGATCACTGACAAACACTGAGCTTTGCCCTCAATGTTGTTACTCTTATGTAGACAAACAGCATAGTTTAAAGCCAACGTAGCCAGTGCAATGTGAATGTTCTTATTGCTGCTCAGCTTCAGTTCTATTGCTTGTGACAATATGGAGTCCCCCTGTGCCATCATGAGCTTTTGGCCAACTGGGTGAATAAAACAATTGCATAAAATTCGCAGAGCCAGCATCTGGTTGGCTTGCTTTCCTCCAGGGTTCAGGAATTTGATGAGATGACTGCAGAACTGAAGGCCATCCTTTTCGCCACAGAAGCTTTCGTTCACGCTGGGATGCCTGATTGCTAATCGAAGAATATCTAGTGCTGGAAAGACAAAGTCTAAAAACAGAAATACAGAAGCAGTTAATGGTTTTCCTATTAAATTGTACAGAATTGTCAGTAAATTGGTAACTCTCACTATTCCAATAGCTGAGCAGAATTAACTCACCAAAGGTTAGGAATGAAATGGTTTTCTCAGGAACACATTTCATATTCCCACTGGCAAAAAGGGAAAAACTAAACATTATGGATGTTAAAATGAATTCATTCACAGGGACTCCATTTAGAATGTCTAGGTGGATGACCATGTTTAGGCCCAGAAGCTAAGTGGCACTAGGCCTGACTAGAAATCTATTCAGCAGTCTAGATATAAAAGGGAAGCAATGATTTGAAATATAAATGGGCGTGCACATAGCATCTCTGTTATGTAGTACCCGTACATACTCTGAATCTGGAAAGCAGTAAAGTCTTATTAGTTATATAAGAGGTATTAAGGAAACATTATGCTGTAAACTAGGCTGGAAAGTTAAGAAATATTCAATAAGAAAGCTCTGGCAAACCACTTCTGTACTGTTGCCGAGAAAATTGGGCACGTCTTCATGAAATCAACAGGAATCACACTCAACCTATAGGAGATTTGAATTTAATAAGTAAGATTGTTGGCTAACTAGAAATTAATCTATAGATCTTTGTACTAATATCAAAGTCACAGCATTTGCAACAATGGACTGAATATAGCATATTATGAAAATCTAAATTAATCTAACCTGTCTGTAAGATGATACAGCAGTATACTAGTTTCCTGAGGATGGGCTCCAAAAGCTTGGAAGAATAAACCTTTAGTCCCAGTAACCAACTCAGATTGGTCACCAACATTATCCTGGGACATATATATTTGCCTTCATTCACTTGAAAATTAGACAATACTGAAAGATGGCTTAAATATGAGCTAAAAATATAGTATGGATATTGCATCATAACCCTGAGAATTTTACTGTTCCTTTCCATTCTTAAAACATTCTTCTCAAATAAATATCAGCAATGGAAAATCTGAGAATGTCACCCCACCACCAACTAATTCACCCATCTGCTCATTCTTGTCTACAGATGATGGTTATGCCTCAAGCTTTCTAAACTGTCCAACAACTGTTTGCAACAACAAGCAACTGTTTATAACAACAGTCACATTTCGGAAGGTGGGCGGCTGCATGAATTTCCTAAGCAAATAAAACTATTCATGAGAAGGAAGCTCCTAGAAGATAGAGCAAGCTGCAAAACTGGATACATGATTAGGCAAGAAATGGAAAGCAAACAAGCAATTCATTAAAATCACTCTTGTAAGTGAAGGCCTACATCCTAGTGGCCTTAAGGACATAACCATATAATTTTCTTGACAAAAATACAGAAATATGCCACTGCTGCTTTCTGCAGGGTTTTTTTAAATTTTTAATTACCCTAACCTTAGAAATCACAGGGACATGGTGGCTCAGTGGCTAAGACGCTGAGCTTCTCAATCAGAAAGGTCGCCAGTTCGGTGGTTCAAATCCCTAGCACTGCGTAATGAAATGAGCTCCCATTACTTGTCCCGGCTTCTGCCAACCTAGCAGTTTGAAAGCATGTCAAAAATGCAAGTAGAAAAATAGGGTCCACTTTAGTGGGAAGGTAACAGTGTTCTGTGCGTCTTCGGCGTTTAATCATGACCACGGAGACGTATTCGGACAGTGCTGGCTCTTCGGCTTTGTAATGGAGATGAGCATCGCGCTCTAGAGCCAGAAACAACTAGCACGTATGTGCGAGGGAAACCTTTACCTTTACTTTTGAAATCACAGATAAGGAAAAGGCCCCAAACAGTTTTTTTCTAAAGGAAAACAATCATGCGTTTAGTTGGTTCTAGTACACGGATTCCCCATTTTTCTTCATTGGTAGATATACCAAGTATTTTGTCAAGCAATTCTACAAAGTGGAAAGACTTATGCAAAGACCCCCATATTCACACAGTGGCAACTATGGCATATAACTAATAATAAAATACCTGTTTATCAGAATAGTCCAAGCAAAACACTGTGCTACAACTACCACAGTTCTTAATTTCTAAGAAAGTTTATAACATTCACAATTATTTGAGAACTATAATCAAATTTTAAAAAATATGCATTATAAAAGTTTATATTGCTTCATGAGAATTCCTAAGGCAATTCACAATTCTACATAGCTAGTATTCATCATCATCATCATCATCTGAAATTAAGATGAAACTCTATCAGAAACATATTGCTGTAGTTGCTCTAGAACGGGATTGAACGGCCCTGATGAAACCAGTTTTTGTGATTTGAGGAAGAAGGGGATCCTGGATTTGTAGTTCCCGCTGGAGCAAAAGGTGGAAATCATGGCCAGGAGGCCCAGCTCTAACAGATACGCCAGTTACAAACCTACCTGGACAAGGAAGTCTCAGCAACTGTAACTCCTGCCTTGATCACCATGAATGGAACCTGCAATGCATCTACCTGGGGCTGCCTTTAAATACAAAGATTTGGAAGGTACGACTGGTATAGAATGTAGTGGCCAGATTTCTAATCAGGAACATCAATTATAGTAGAGTCACAATTAACAGGATCATTTGCTAAGGATGACCAGGTCAAGTCATCTATGGAGGGCTTGCTGAAGGTTCCATTTCTGGAAAGACCAGAAGGCGCACTTTTTTGGTAATTATCTGTACAATATTTAACAGCAACTCTTTGGAGGCATGCATGGCTTCTCTCCCTCAATGTTTTAGGAGGCATTTTAATCCATTTGTTTTTAATGAAAAATTGGTTCATGGTGAAGATCCTGAGGCCACTTTATACAATGTAACATGTATTTTAATTGTTCCTTACATCTACACTGCTTAGAGTTTATATATTTAGGGCTTTCTGTAAATATTATGAATGGAGAGTTGAGAGGAAGGAGAAGACTGAAAACAATTATGATTGGATGAAGATCACATCCTCCAAAAGAGAGAACTAAGAATTTTAAATAGGAAAAAAAGCAAGGTATGAATCAGCATATGATATAGTAGAAACAAGGATGGTTTGTAAAGACAGGAAGATGTGGAGGGATAAAATGAATGGCTTTAGGGTAAAAAAGCTTTAGCTAGATTCTCTTTTCTCCTTTCTCATGCTTTAAATTTCCTTTGCATATTGTTTTTTATTCCTTTTTTATACTCTGCATAATGTTGCTTACTACAAAAGGAAAGGGCATGTTGAATATGTATGTAGCTATACAAAAATTCTCAACTTTAAATAAGGAGTGTACCGATCTAAGGTAAGTGTGGGATAAAAATGGCTTACTTAAAAGGATGTATTAAGATACTGCCTTTAGTCCATATAATTTGTGAGATCTGTCCTCAACAATTACTGCATACCATTTGGCCAGTTAATCGCTTTCCACAAAGTTTTCAGCTGCTCTCGTGTGGGTGTTTCCAAGGTCACACTACACATTACAGATAGCATCTTTTCTAAAACATCAACATCATCTTCAGTTAACTGTTGTTCTTCAGGTACATCTCCATTTAGTTCTTTCATCTTACCTGCATGGGAGATGTCAGATAATTTGAAATGAGTTTCTAGTTATTTCTACAATGCATTTAATTCCTTGTTATAAAAACACTGCATTATTTTTCTTATAACTACTGAATGGAACAAATTCAATATGGTATAAGCATTCCTTAACATCAAACTGTGTGCGTTAATTATATAAATTAATGAATTTCAGTTTATTAAACACATTTTGCTAACTTTCAAAAAAAGTTTAAAAACTGAGATAGCCTAGAGCAGGGCCGTCAAACTCACAGTCTGCAAGTCAGATGTGTCACACTAAACTAGCCAGTTTAGCAAAGGGGAAAAAAGTCACGACACATTACATGACTACACTGTGAGTACATGAGTTTGACACCCCTAGTCTAGAGACAACCCACCTTACTTATCCATGCATGACTTGTTGGTTTTTCCATCGTTATGTTTAAATTAGGTGTAACTTTAGTAATCTCTACATACTATAAAACTGCCCAAAAGTAATAAATTTGCTGTAGACATGGAATAGTAATATATATACAGTCTATCACCAGTTTCTAATCCAAAATAGCTTATAAATTGTCAGGTGTTATGTAGAAGCTGTAGTCCCAGGCATATTTAGCAGAGAAAATAAGATCCAGTAGAATATATTTTCAAACAAATATATTTAAGATTCAAGTACAAGTGAAAAAATATGAAAAGTAATTGAAGATTTATAATTGCTTTAAGCTTGTGTTAAATATTGGTAGAAACACATGCTTTGAGTTCCCAAGTACCAGCAAAGATCTTACAAGGATCTGGACAAAATAACTGCTAGTCAACACAGTCTCTACTGGGTGCCTGTCAAAAACTGAAATAAAAAGTGATTATTGAGCTAAAGCTATGACTTCCAATGCAACGCTTTCTGAAATCCTGAGTCCTTGAAAATAGCTTCATAAAACTTTGATATCAGACTTTGGTATTATGGCCTTGAGATACTTTCCATTACCTCAAAACTCTGGATCCATTCTTAATTTAGAAGGTCTTATGAACATTTTTGAAACTAGGAATGGTTATAAGATCAGGGAAGTAATGAGTAATAGACTATTGGCAGCTTTTGAAAACCAATTTTTTACCATTAACATGTATACTTTCAAATATAACTTATATATCAAAACTGCCATCTAAGTTGTGATGATGCAGCAAATAGGTGCCCCACCTAAAGAAACTTCTTGTGTCAGAGAAGATATCACGAGCTGGCTAATTCAGATTTATTGGAATCCAGGATTTCAGAACACTATTTGAACTATTTTCTGCAATAATGAATGCTATTCATGTGGTAACATAAAATTAACGTTGATGTTTCGAGAACAAAAATGGTTTATATTGTATTGGTTAGCACATAAGAATCCATTCGATTGTAGCTTACTGCTTGCACCCTTTGGCAAATATTTCAGCAATGTGTCTAACTAAGATATTTTATTAAGAGAGACAAACTTTCAAGAGTTGCAGCTCACTTTACACAGAGTGCATAGAAAACCAATTTGGTACAGTGTTTAAGGCAACAGGCTAGAAACCAGGAGACCGTGAGTCTTGTCTAAGGTAAGAAGTCTGTCTGGGTAATTTTCAGCCAATCACTCTCTTCCAGCCCAACATCCCTCAGTATTCTTGTTGTGGAGAAATCAGCAGGGAGGAGTTTTAGGTAAATTTGCTGGCTTGAGTTATATGTAAAAAAAGATGGGATAAAAACTAAAAACTCTAGACAACTGATGAAGTAAGTGCAACTCACAAAAGCTTTATTCTTTGCATAAAATTTGGTAGTCAGAAAAGCTGCTGTTTGGATATTTATTTTATTCATATTTTTTGCCACCATGGATTAACACCGCCCTCCTCTTACGATGTATTCAGCTATGTAAAGAGGAGAAAGCGGGCAGTGTTTTTAATGTTCAGCCTGATAACAAAAAGGTTACCCAGGAAAAATTATGCCTGATGGCTTATCAGAAAGACAAAAAAGTAAACAAAACAAATTTAGCATTATTCCAGTCCAACATTTTCTCCAATACGAGAAAACAGAGCATTGTTGGGGAAACAGAAACTCTTAGAAAAAACTGACCTGCAATACACCTATACTTTATGAGAAGCAAATAGCAGCTTCACTCTATTAAAAACATAAATTCTGTTTCTATATTTATACTTAGGCATGTAATTAAAGTGAAGAAGTTTGTAAGTACCAAGGGATTAAAAAAATTTCAAGACTAATGTGCCAGAAAAAATGCTTTTTGCACAAATCGTTGAAGAAGTCGTTACAACTATACTTACCCAGTATTAATGAAGGGTTGGCCTGATCAAATGTAACAGCTTCTTTCTTTGGAAAATAAATATTTTCAGTGTTAGCTACCGCTGGTTTGGGCCCTAAAGAATAAATGTAAAAAGAAAAGGAGAGATTGCAAGCCAATTTAGCAGAGAATCAGTTTTTTTTGCTGATATACTGAATGAAGAGTAAAGTACTTGATTGTCAACCACAGGGGTACTTAAAAAGTTTCTGAGCCTTTTTGAATTTTCAGTATTTCAATAAATATGACCTAAAATGTGATCTATTCTCCACATTTTCTCCTAAACCTAGATAAAGATAAAAGTCAATTAAGCAAATGAGTCAAAAAATATACTTCTTCATGGAGAAAAATTATCTAAAGTTACAGATAGTTCTCACATTCAACTGTTCATTTAATGATGATTCTAAGTTACAACAACCAGATTTGTGACCTATCTTTGAAGACTGTTGTACCACCTCCATGGTTATGTGATTGCAATCTGGGCAACCAGCTCATCGGTTGCAGCATTCTGCAGTCACATGGTTGTGATTTGCCATTTTCACAGTTGGTTTCCAAGCAACATCATTTGGGGATGTCTACAGGAAAATATGGTTATCTGTCCGTGAACTGAAGCTCAAGAGAAAGTGGCTCATGCACAAAGACAATAACCCCAAAGATACAAGTTGTATGACCAAAGGATGGTAAAATAAAAAGAATAATAATATTTTGGATTGTCCATGTCAAAGACCTGGCATTAATTCTATAGAAATTCTGTAGAAATGTTGTGGAAGGACATGGAATAGGCCGCTCATGTCAGGAAGCCCACCAACATCCCTGAGTTGAAGTTGTTCTGTAAGGAGAAGTGGGCTTTTAATGGATTAAAATTCCTCCAAGCCAAACTACACCAGTATTCAACAGTTATCAGAAACATTTAGTAACAATTATTGTTGGCCAAAGGAGGGATACCAGTTACTGAAATCAAAGATTCAACCACTGTTGCTATATATAAATATGTCATCTTGGACCATTTTCCTCAATCAACAATAAATCAATGAACAAATATGTTTGACTCATTTGTTTAATTGGGTTCTTTTTATTTAGTTTTAAGACTTGTATAGAGAACAGGTTACATTTAGATCAAATTTATCCAGAAATACCAAAAATTCAAAAGGGCTCACAACCTTTAAGGACCACAGTATGAATCATATAAAAGTGACAACAAAGCAAAATTTTTACGTAGTAAGCTTTATAAATATCACATAAGTTATATACCTGAAATGTAATATTTAAAAGATTAGCATGAGTGAATGCATGCGCACATCAACACATACAGACATATACTATTGTTACTGATATAGCCTAAAAATGTCAAAAGTAAGTATATTAATTTTATTTTTGTAATTTGCTTTATTTGGCACTGCCTACTAACCTCTGCTCATCATACCCTGATCTGCCTACAACATTTGTTATAAATCTCATTACCTGTTGTAATAGACTATGAGTTCTAGTTCCGCCTTAGGTTGAAAAGCCAGCTGGATGACTTTGGGCCAGTCACTCTTTATCAGCCCAACCCACCTCACAGGATGATTGTTGTGGGTAAAACAGGAGGAAAGAATATGAGGTATGTTCACTGTCTTGAGTTTTATAAAAATATCAAAGTTGGGAAATAAATAAACAATGCGCTGATACATTATTAACATCCAAGGTCTTGGGAAGAACTTGATGCATATGAAAGCTAACATCATCTGAAGAACTGGCAGCTGTGACTTCACACTGCTGTGAACAGTTAATAATAATATCCCAAATTCTTTATTATGATTCACACACTCCTGCAAGAAATGTGATTTATTCAAGTTTAACATGTAATGTAAATCCGACTGCTGTGGTTTGTAAACCACCATTTATAACAATGAATGAAGCCAGTTGCACCATAATATAGGTACCCTTCTCAATATATACTTTTAAAAGGCCAATAATACTTCAAAGCCTGGAGAAACTGTAAAATAAAATATGATTTATATAAAATGTTATTTATTCAGTGATAGCTTAGCAGTGGTTCTAGCTATAAAAAGTAGCCAAACAGGTAAATGGCAACAAAGGAATTGTATTTGATGACTGTGACAAATAAGGAAGATAATTTCTTAACTGTGAAAACCTGTCCACTTACCTGGAACTAGATGAGTTCCACTTTGAGAGGTTGAAAGATCAGATGTGGCACCTGGGACGTAACGACCAGTACCTTAAAAAGAAAACAACAATAACAAATAAAGGTATATTTACAAAGCTTACATAGACATTTATAGTACATTCACTTTTGATAAAAAATCAAATCCATATTTCATTCTTAATATAGTCATCTGAGTTTGTTGTACTTTCTAGACTATAAGTTCTAGTCGATCTCTCAGCCCAACTCACCTCACAGGATTGTTGTCGGGAAAATAGGAAGAGGAAGTGAGTACTAGATATAATCCCTGCCTTATTTATAAAAATAATTAAAACAGGATAAAAATAAAACAAATAATAATACCAACTGGTGGTAGCTTCTGAATAATATAAGGAACAGCCTATTGACTGATATAAATGAAAAGTAACAAGTGAAAACAAAGCAAGTAACAATAAAAAAAAGAACAGCGTCAAACAATTCTCATTCTCTTAGTTAATACTAGATTTATAGCCTAGTACAGTGATGGCTAACCTTTTCAGCACTGAGTGCCCAAAGCGTGCACGCGCGCACATTCCCAAAATCCAATGTGCGCACATCCCTTGCACGAGTCTCTCGCATATGTGCATGCGTCTCCCGCATATGCATGTTTGTCTCCCGCATATGCCCGTGTCTCCTGTGTATACACCCCATCCCCATGCATGCACCCCACCCCTTGCGCATGCACCCCCATGTATGCCTGGCAGACACCTAAAGACCAGCTGGCTAGCGGGAGGCGCGCGCACATGCGCGGCAGAGCTGAGCTGAGGCAATGGCTTACGTGCCCATAGAGAGGGCTCTGCATGCCACTTGTGACATGTGTGCCATAGGTTCGCCATCACGGGCCTAGTACATCTATTGGTAGGCAAAATGACAGAAATGCCACTAGATGGCAGTCAAGAACCTAATTAAATTTAAAAGCTAAAAAAATGGCCAAGAATTTACTAAATTCTTGCAGGATCTGCGTGAGACCTCTTAAGGTTTGAGTTATTTACAAAAAGAAAGCTAGTGGCTCCCACCCTTTGGAACATCGTCCTCTGGGAATCAGATTGGCTTCTGGCCCTGAAAATGTAGTTCTGCCACAGGCATGGGAAATCAGGAATGTGGTAAAACTTGTGCTGTGTTGATTATTATTGATGGATGTTAAGACTACTGCAGCTATGAATTTGGTTGCATGGTTTTTTTTTTGTTTTTTTTTTTCTTATATTGTTTTAGTCTTTTATATTTTGTTTGTTTGTGAGTGGCCCAGAGAAATATATTTGAGATGGACAGCTAAATAAATTGAAATAATCAATAAATACATAATAAATATCTAAACATCATAACCATGTGTAATTTGTACATTTGTCTGAAAACACTGATTCCTGCTATTTTCTATCTACATTTATAAGCTGAATATAGGCCAATAGCATTATTCATAAATATGAGGATGAAATATAATCTATTATCTTTTTTGGCTTCAGTTAACATTAATTTGCATCTGGAGGTATAAAACACTGCTTTATTAGGATGGGTTTCAGCTGCTCAAATTGTATACATGCTTGCACACATTTGGTGGTATAACCTTTCCTTTTTTTGTGTGTCAGGAACATTCATCTGATTCAAAATGCATGGCGTCAACACTGTGCATTTTTCATATTGTGAACCAAATTTTAGTGACTTGGAAAAGAGTCATACCTGTAAATGGATCTGTGGCAAGTCCATCATTAGATTCTGAAGAAGAACCTGGAACATAGCGACCGCTACCTGTGAAAAGATGTAACCAACAGAAGAACAAGGTCATTATCACATTGAATGAGTGATCATGTGCTACCAAGCTGGCATCCACTCTTAATGACCACACAGATAGAACAACCTTTTTTGAGATGGTCTATCCTCAACATAGCCTTTCAGGCCTTCCCATGAAGCATCTTAATTCCACTTGCTGCTGGTCAACTTTTTCTCATGCCAGCATCATAAACTTCACATGAGAGCAGGACCTTCACACCCAATATGTCCAAAGTATTATCTGAGGCAATCCACTGGTGTCTCAGGAGAATCCTGTATGTTTCTCATCTATGATCCAATTGTTTTAATTATCCAGTAGATTATATATATTCATAACGGACTTATTTTGTATTAGTGAACTTTCTTTTACAATATTTTATCACCAGAAATGGTATGGCTTGCTTGATTGGTTCAGTTCAGAACAGGGTAACTTATAATAAAAACACTTAATTTTCTTTTTGTTTGACCCTTGTTATGAAAAAATGTAATTGAATTTTTTCACTGCTAAATTCTGACTACGTGCTTTGTAGAGGCTCAGGAAGGCACATATTATTTAGTGTTGCACAAACAGTTGAAATGGTTAATATCTTTGATTAAGACCAAGGACTTTCTGTTTTAAGCCCATTTTATCTTACAAAGTTTGAGGCATCAAGTATTTTTATTTTCAAGCAGCAATAACGCTTGGCCAGGTCTTGATTGAAATTTGAACAAATGAATGCTGGCTGAACATGGATGAGGCAAAAGAATGCCAGGATCTGCATTACATATATAAAATGCTTTTTCCAGCAGTTCAAGGACATAATTTTTACCCTTACCTGTGAAAGGGTCTGAAAAGTCAGCCTCTGTGAGTCCCAGCGTTTGCCCTTTGGTGTTATCTATTATGAACTTGGCCACTTGATCCAGGAACCCAGGATTCAGGTCATTCTTTTGCAGGAAGTTGTATGCTGTCAGCCATGGATCATCAGTAATATTATATGGCAGCTTATAAGAGGGGCCACCTTCATTTACGTCAATAGTGAAAACATAGTCGTATTCCTTTCAACGGAAGTCAAAATAGAAACAGTGATTTTCCTATATTTTCCTTCAAAGCAGAGAGATGAGCACACTGAACAATTAGTCATTTAGGAAAAATAATTTACCTTTCCTTCAAACAAAACTTTTCCAGATGTCTGCTGGGTAGCTCCAGATAAGCCAACAACATCTCCAATTTTGATCCACTTGTCTTCACTACTGCTCCATTGGTAAGCTTCAACTTTTCCATTGTCTTTAATAAGTCTCGTTTGCCCATCTCTTGTACCTTAAAATGTATAGAAAAGAACATTCACTGTATGACCTCAGAAAATAATAAGCAACATGTTTTCCTGCATTAAAATGTGATAATTCTGGAAGGTTTGTCTTACCCTAAAATATATGAGTTAAAAAAAAATACTTGTTGAATTTTACAGAATGCGCCACTTGCATTGGTGGAAACTCTTACCCGCTATTGTTGTAAACATTGTAAAACATGGGTTAGAAGTTAACCGTGTAGTAATATTTTTGTGTTTTTCCCCCAGTTTTATGGAGGAACCCACTTGAGGTCCAAAGATTATTTCAAGGGCTTTTTCTGGGGTAAAAAAAGGCTGAGAAAACCTGCTCTAAATTAAAATTTATATCTTGCGTAGTATAGCGTAAACATGTTTCAGGGTAAAGTTTTGGTTATGCTTCTGGTACACCCGCCAATAAATGTGATTTTGTACCATTAGTACTGTAGAGAATGCTGTTAATGGCATGGGTACAACTAAGCCTTGCAACTTACTCTATATCCTCTTTAGAAAAACTGTTATGCGAGAGCCCTGATTGACCAAAGGCCAAATAGTTCTCAGTGTCTATGGGCCCATGCTGAAGGCCATACATGTTTTTGTGGATGCATATGGGGGTGAGGAAAGCATAGATTGGTGACAGTTTCATTTCTGAATATAAAAGGCATACCAATATTACTGCTGATTGAAACAGATAATAAATAACTGGGAAAGAACATAATTTAATAAATCACGAAAACTGGGCCACAGCGAACCATGTCGTAAATCACTAACTCACTTAATGGCCAGTTGTAAGTCGAGGACTACCTCTATTCATGCCTCTTGATTTCCTTGACTATTTCTTATTCCTTTGCACATTGCTTACATCAAAATGAAACACTCCTTTGATTGTATGCAGATGTATGTAAGAATTCTCTCATAAGAAGTTCCAATAAAATTCACCTGATTCGTCTTCCCAGAGTTTAAGGCTTCTAATATAAAGTAGCATGCTTAATGCAAACATTTGATGTAATGCTTATGACAGACCCTTGACTATTCATCAACTAGATACAGCTATAAAAGCAAATAAATAAATATGAATGTACAAAGTGGTACACAACTAGCCAAATATAATGCATGCCTATATAATAAAATCTAGGAAGTTTGTAAAAATGTAACTGAACCTGACCGATTTGAAATCAAATTGGATTTTGTGGCACATTCTCTTGTAGCAAATTGGAATTTGTATAAGAGATTCTCAGGAGTAAAAATGTCCACATGTCTCTAATCCTACACAATTGACATGTATCACAAAACACTTCCTATTTCAAAAATGTATGTATGCAAATGCACAAATCACCTTGAATCGGTCTACATGGGGAGGGAGGCGGAGACCATCTACTCTATTTCTGTAAACTAAAAAAATAGCAGCCAGTTGTATAAATTAAAACCATTAAGGTGTATAAGCCATGCTTTACGATTTAGTTTTGTATGTGAATTGGGTTCCAATAGGTTGTTCAACACACCACAACTCAAAACAAATTGTGGGTTTGCCACAACCTGTGAACTGAGAAATAGACTCCAAAGGATAAAGAATAAAGATGTAATTGTTTCTATTGAAATTGGTTGCGACATCTTTTAAACATTAGCTGAATAATAACTCTAACTTACTAAATAATTGCTTATATAGTAAGCAATCATGCAGCAGCAGCGGAAAGAAACCAACAAGGCAGTAAAGAAATAAAAAGTTAAGTTCCCAGTTTTAAATAAATACTGTATATTTAAGACGGAATACTTTACTAGAATTAAATTGGCTCCATCAAAAATAAAGATAAGAATAAAGAAATCAGAAAGATTAAGCAAAGCTAAATTTCAATAATAGCAACCTTGTTATTCTTGTTTTATTTTTCTATGCTTAAGGTTTCCAGTTTGCTGTAATTCTTGTGTATGCTGGATTACAGAGAAGCTCTCTTCCAACAAGTCGTGTACACATAATGGGAAGAATGGTATAACCATAGTTAGGCAAAAATAAAAAATAAAGCCATGATCTCATTATCTTCTAATAGTGTTGACAAATAATAATGACAAATCCGGTCTTACATTAATTCAGATTTTATTTCAAGGATCAAAAGTTATTTTGTTATCTGACCTTTCTTAAACTAAAGGGCTATTCTCTAAATTTTGAACTCAGCATGTGGAAAGTTACCTCTAAATGCATTCAGTTCATCACATTTCTATTTATTTTTTATTCCATCGTTCAGCACTTCACTATAGCATACACAGTGCTTCCTGTCTTTTTTTATTCCTAGATTTTAAATTGTTCTGTTGGAGATAGCATCAAAGATTGCTCATTTTTAAACAGGCAGCAAATATTTATTTAAGATTTCTAGGATGCATGTTCAAAAGTCATTAACTTTTGCTTTAACTTTTGGGGGAAGGGAAAGACAACAGTGCCATACATACCAGGTTCATGCAGATGTTCTCTACCAGGAAGCTCATCAGCACTGATGTCCCCTAAGTCACCAGTTTTAGAATCAATGGTTGCTTGAGAAAGCTCATTTTCGAAAGCACAAATCTCCTCCTGGCCGGCTGTGCGCTCCAAAGATTCTGTGAACACTCTGATAATTCCATCACTGGAGAAAAGTAAAAATTGTTCTGGTTATTCAACAAAGTATTTCCATCATTACTTTACCATTTACTGGTATGTTTGTGTCTAAAAGGTTCAGCTCACAAAAAAACCCATCTTAGTTCCCGCCCCCAATGAATTCAAAATAATGCAATGAAATATCAAAGACTGGCTTATTTTAACATTTCAGTCTACTTTTTAAAGACATGGAAGGAAACATTAGATTCCATGAACACAACAATGTGTCCCAAAGTCACAAAACAATAAGATATCCTGAAGGACATCTTCAAAATTCATTAAAAAAACAATGACTTCTTTGATTAATATAGTTTGAACAGAGTGAAATTCAGAATAGCTACAATATCTCTAAGAACTTTACTGGTTCAACTAGAAAAACTTTTTCTCCAGTATCTAAAGTTCACTACCTTTGAACATGGAGGTTCTGTTTTAAATTGAGATGATCAATGGTTATTATAGAGCTATTAATTATGTAGAGAAAAGAAAGAAAGCTAACAGGCAAGGTGTATTTTTCAAATAATAAAAGATAGCAGCAGCCACTTCTTACTCCTAATTTGCTATTTAGGAATTACTGTCCACTGAAATTTCTCAGCAGTTTACAATTTAAACTGAATGAAAATCAAACTAAGTAATTAAAATAAACCTAATAAAAACAGGTAAACTACATAAAATAATTAGAAGTAACAACCACCAATTTTTTTTAAAAAAAATTAAACATTAGATATTGGGCCCCTGAATATGGCTTGGGGGTATATTCGAAAGAACTATGGTAGGAACAGAGAAGGCCCAATGCCAATCCATTGGTGGAAATTCTCGTGGCAACTATATAGTTGATCCCTGCAAAAGTTAACAGTTCATAGAAAAGGGACATTCTCTCCAATGATTTGAAGGCTTTAAAGGCCATAATCAACATTTTGGGTTTGGGCCAGAAGCAAACTGGCAGTCTGTATAATGCTCTAAAGCCCGTGCATAATATGGCCTCTGTGTTTCTTCCCAGACCAACCTGGCTGCTGAGCTTTGTCCTGGCGGAAGTTTCCAGCTTAGATATAGAGGCTTCCCCACATAAGAGCGCATTACCATTTATCAAGCCTGGCAGTTGCCAGCACACACATCACAGTTTTAACATCCTTTTCTTTCATAAAGGGACACAGTTGGCTTATCAGCTGAAACTGATAAAAGGGATTCTGGCGGTTGCATCAATCTGGGAAACCAGAGAGCAATTTGAGTCTAGAAGCACTTCCAGACTGCGTACCTGCTCTTTCTGGGAGAGGATAATCCCCCTCAGAACAGACACATTTCAACCTCTCTGGAATCATGGTCCCTCACAGGGAGCATCTCCATCTTGTTTGGATTTAATTTCAATTTATGTTATCCCTCATTCAGCACATTATTAAGAGCCACACCACTTCCTGAAGGTGTTATTGAGAAACAGATTTGGGCATCAGAAATCTATTGGTGGCATCTGCCTCCAAACTTCCTAATGATCTTCTTTAGGAACAGCATCGAAGACTTCATCTGTATATTTTATCATGGAGCCCCACTGAAGGTATGGTCCTTACCTTCATGTCATCCATTCAGTGATTACACAAAAGGGCCCCAACACCCTTAATTACTGTCCTTTTCTTACAACAGCCAGTAGCTGGATAACATCACTCCCAGGGAAGGGCTCCCAGCTGGTACTTAATTACCAACTATGAAATCCCTGCCTCAAAGTCAAGCAGGTTGCTGTCCAAGTGATGGGAGAGGTAGGAAGCTGATGTAGTCTTGGGAAAAACATGATGTGATGTCTTTTGTTTCATATGATATTTTGCTGCTAAATCTCTAACACGGCCTCTGAGGTATGTTAAACTCTCATTTAATGTGATACTGCACTTCTTTTCATATTATAAGTTCCATCTACTCCTATTGCAATACAATTGAAGCTTAAAACTTCAATTTTAGAATACTGAAAGCTTTACCATTGTGGCTGAAGTAGTAATCATAGGGACTGAACTCTGATAAACTGTGACTCTTCTTATTTATGGCTTCTGGAAGCCAGCTCAATTGATCTCCTTAATCAAAAATGGAAATGGAAGCTTCCAATCACTTCTCACAGCCAAGCTAAATAAGAAAGAGGAGAGAGTGTAAACCTAACTATGCTAAGGGTCATTTCTATAACTCTGAAGTGATACAGCCAGTATTAGTAAATACAACACAGTATTTAATTACATTGTATAAAACTGATAAATACTGTTCTTGCCTAGTGCTGTTACTAATTTATCTAAATGGGTGACATGATACCTTGCTCCAACCACAAGATCTCCATTGTCTAAAATACAGCAACACCAAACAGACTGAGCTGGAAGCCTGATAGTTTGTACACAATCTCCTTTTCTCCATATTCGGAGTGATCGATCTTCACCAGTTGTAACAAAATCTGTAATGAGACAACAAAGCATGGCTATATAAAAGAACTCAATTTAACAGTTGCATTATGTCCACACAAACATTAACATATTGCAGATGTACAATAGATAATCCCACCTTAATATTTTCTCATTTGAAACTGTGATTTCCTACATTGCATAGAATGGCTTACATACCACACCATTATACAACCAGGAGCATTGGTTCTCTTAGTTAGGTTTACAGAGTGGGCATAATAAGTTTGAAAGAATGACCAAATCCCTTCGCCTTGCAGCAACTGTTGTGCTACATTGCACACCATATTAGAAGGGGTTCTCCGCAGCAACGGATTAAAAACAAAACTCATCGCAATGGAAGCGGCACTGCACAGAAGATGTTCTTTGGAGCCAAGCTATTAACCTGAACAAATTCAGGAAAAACTACCAAGAAATCTGACAATTAAACCACATCAAGCTTGCTTAGCCAAAATGAAATTTGTCGGTATCGTATTGCATGAGAACATGAGAATGAAGTGTAGCACCAATTATTAGGCCTCTACTCAAATGCCTTCTTAGAGTAACCTTCAAGGACTATACTGTACTATATTATACTATACACTATACTATACTAATTATCAATAACATTAATGTTAACATTAGTATTGTACAACTGGTCCTTGACTTACAACCACAATTGAGCCCAATATTTCTGTTGCTAAAGAAACATTTGTTAAGTGAATTTTGCCCCATTTTACCACCTTTGTTGCCACAGTGAATCACTGCAGTTATTAAGGCAGTATCAGGGTTGTTAAGTGTAACTGACTTCCCCATTGAGTTTGCTTGTCAGAAGATCACAAAAGGGGATCACATCACCTCAGGACATTGCAATGGTCATAAATATGAATCAATTGCCAAGCGTCTGGTTTTTGATCATGTGACCGTAACTGTTATGTGTGAAAAAATGGCCATAAGTCAGTTTTTCAGTGCAGCTGTAACTCTGAACAGTCACTAAAGGAACTGTTGTACATTGAGGATTACCTGTAATTCTATAGTATAGAATTTTATCAATCTTACAAAGAAGAAAGAAGATGCCTGTCTATCAACAGTCACCATTAAGTTTTTGTTTATAAATAAAATAAATAGCAGCCCTTGATCTAAGGTAAATTATTAACTCAGAAGAGGCAAACGGAAGAACTAAACAAACCCGGACAGCACACTGTGAACACTGCTAGGGCCACATGTTAAGATGATTTGTGATCTCTTTATTTATTTGTAACACAGCTGGTTGAATAAATCACAATGACATCGTTCACACAACATTAAATCATAATCACTGTGCTCACAAACCGCTAAACCAAAAATCAAACCATATTATTACTTGGCATCATGTATTCATTCCTCAAACTCTCCCACTACAACTCTTGCTACTTCAGAGTTTGTGACTCTGTGGCCAGGAATGCTCCGGCAGATAGAAGAATTCATATTACGTTAAGTAATAAACTTGAACTATTATTCTAAAGCTAGGGAAGGAACCGAGATTTTATTCAATAGTAATTCTAAACTAACAGTGACAATAATCTAGAAAATAAAATAACGATGTTGCCATTCGTTTAAAAAGAAAGAAAAACTGGGGAGAGAGTTATTTTTCAGCCCAAGTCTTACCTTTACTTTGAGGGAAGACAGAAATGCAATATATATAATTGGTGTGGCCATAATAAATCTGAAGACATTCACCAGATGTATGCCATCTTCGAATGCTGGCATCGTTTGCACAGGAAAGAAATTCTATTTCACTTAAAATAGCTAGGCCTCTTACACAGTCTTCGTGCCCTTTGGGGAAAAAAGGTTCAATAGATTAGAAATCCATTTCTTTGATAACTTGCTCAAAAATTTATATTCTCCCTCTAAAAGAGCCCGTATTCAGCCCTACAAAGAAGACTCGACTCAACCTCTTTTAAATGACAATAAGCAAGCTTTGCAACCAGGCTTACAGTAATTGCCATCAGTGCTCTTGCTTTCCTGGTCTGTGAGATCAGTCTTTTAAATACAGATAATGTTCATAATATACATAAAATGAATATTGCTATTCTACCTGAGTTTTCTCTGAGACCAGAAGCTAAGTTGGCACGTAAGCCGCAATTAAATGGAGAACCATGTATTAATGTGTTGTGTATTCTGTATGCATCTATGTTGCAACGTAACACACAGAAAAGCATTTTCACGATACAAAATTTACAGCAGTCCTTTTAATATGGGCATTTATATATTTTCCATACATCAATATAGATTGGAGTCTCTTCATACTCAAATACCCAGCTAAAGCCACATTGGCTCATGAAAATATCAACGGCACTGGACTATTTCTAAAACTTAAAGAAGCCTTGCATTAAGTTGTAAATAGCAATACTGTACACCTTTTTATTACAATAAATTAACAGAGAGGAAGAAGTTTTCTTGTTTCTTTCTTTTGACAAGGAAAAACTAGTTTGAAAGTTGACAAAAACTCAAATTAGTATCAACGCTGAAAATCAGATATAGACTATTATTGTATAGTGATTCTTTATAGGTGGCTCCCTCCTCAGAATAATCCCACATTTTTTGATATTTTGATAGAAACCAAGTATTAAGCATATAATCAAGAAGAACATATGCTTAACACACGGCGTTAAGTTCAATCCATCCCTGGTGCTTTCTGTCCAAAATGTGGCAATAATAGAACAGAACACGCCCAAACTATAATTGGCATTTCCAACATAAAGTCAATAGTCCTTAACCATTATCAATCATACTTTGAGTTATCTAATAGAAATAAAACAAATGATTTTTGCATAGTAATCTAATACAAGATAGTAGAAAACTATTTTCATGTTATTTAAAACAACTTGTTAGCTAGTCTACCAGGGTAGGACAATTTCAATATTTGACAGGTTGCAAATAACTAATTACTATCATCAACTTCTTCCAACTTCCTATAAAAGGCATTACTGCCTTAGGGAGATTTTTTTTGCCGGCCACTAGGGAACTTCTAAAGCAGCAATAACAGCTTGAACCAAACAGACTAAATAACAAAGTGATCAAACTGAATAAACCACCAAGAAGTATTCTTCAGTAATCAAACTTTTTTTTTAAAGGAAAAGATTTAAAAATAGTTTTCTTCAGCATTCCTTGTCAGAATCCTGTTTACTGGTTACATTGATAAGGGATATCGATTAAGCTACATAAGAGGCAAATCAGAATTTTAAACTACAGGTACTGAATGCAAACTAACTCACAATAGGATGGTAAAAGGACCTTCCATGCATCACTGCAAGGAAATATTTTAAATTTATCTTTAAATTTTATGTCATATAGTATGCCTTATATGTTATTTGTGATGCTTCGGACACGAATAACAAAAAAACAAACTGCAAGGGAAAACAATAGTTCTTCTTTTCCCTCTGTGGTCATATAAAAATGTGAGAATTAATAGCTCTCTCACTGCATACTTTTCCATAGCCTTTCGCCAGCAATCTAATGCAAAATACAGAAAGGAACAGTAATCTTTCCCTTACAATCCTGCCCAAAAATGCAAGATATAAAATTAGCTCAATTAGCTCAGAAACTGGGGTGTCCCATTGAGTTAACCTCCATACAGGTAGCCCTCGATTTACAACAACTGGAACCAGAATTTTTGTTGTTAAGACCTTTTGTTAAGCAAGACCTTAACATGACCTTTTTTGCCATGGTTTTTAGGCAAATCACTATAATTGTTACGTGAATTGTGTCATTAAGTGAATCCTGCTATCCCCCATTGACTTTGCTTGTTGGATGCAGGTTGAGAAGATTGCAAATGGCAGCTACCTGACGCTGGGACACTGCAACTGGTTGCCTGACCCTGGGACACTGCAACACATGCTGGTTGCTAAGCACTTGAACTTTAATCATGTGGTTGTGGGGATGCTGCAAAAATCATTAAGTGGGAGGACTGGTTGCAAAGCCCCTTTTTTTTTTCCAGTGCTGTTGTAACTTTAATTGGTCACTAAATAGTTGTAAATCAAGGACTACTTGTATCTGAGCCAAATATCTGATTTCAATATGCCTAACTGGTCAAGTGAACTTTCATTTCTTCTCATCCATTTCCCTATGATTATTCAGATACCTTACCAGAAAATCCTACCACCTGGGACCTGGGAAGCATGCCTTTTCCGTGGTTGTGCCACCTTATAAACAGCAATTGTCCTGCAATTTGGCAGCCTGTTCTCTTAGCCTTTAGGTCAGGAAGGCCATCCAGACTTGGCTTTTTACTCAGGTGATGGGATGGGATGGGAAGAATGAACTAAGGATAACTGAACTTTGCTACAGGGCATCCTAAGAAGGGGATTAAGGTGCAGACCCCAAAGGTAGTTTTTCAACAGATAACTGGACTTTCTGGGTTTTCTCTGAAGGTGTTTTGCTTCTCATCCAAGAAGCTTCTGAATCCAAGCACTGAAGAAACTTCTTGGATGACAAGTGAAAACATCTTCAAAGAAAAAACAGAAAGTTCAGTTGCCCCTTGAAAAAAAGCACCTTTGGGACAACCATGACCTGGATGACAGAGAATCTCCAGAGACATGAAGATGCAGAGGGTTGTTGTTTTTTTAGGGGGAGGGGGTTATCGTTTTACTGCTTTATGATTTATAGTCACTAGTTTTATTGCTGCTATGAACGAACCAGAGTTGATTGGTAACATAAACAGCCATACCAATTTTTTTAAATAAATGGCTTTCTCCACCATACATTGACTTTCATTTCTTTCTGTTAAACATCCTGTATGATACCAACTGCCTCCCCACCCAGCATGGAGAAGACAGCTTAAATTGATCAATTTTAGAAAGGAAGGTGTTAAATTTTAATATCTGAGACTTTTCTATAATGAAGCATCGGTCACAGGAAACTTGGCTAATAGAATTAGATAATAGAATAATTTTGCCTGTTGCTGGGGTGTCAGGCCCATATCTGCACAAAACAGAGATTTCAAAGATGAATAATTGTCATTCTAGTGGCAAAGTCCAACACGGAATATCCTTCCACAATAGTAGAAAGGGCCAGAAATCCTTGCATGTCTTTAGATTCTAACCAAACCTGTTTATTCGTTTTCAATAAAATTCCAAACTTTTTAAAAAATCATTTTTCCCAAATGTGCATACAGATTTCTGCTACATACAATTTGATTTCCCTGGGCCTGTTAGTTTACAATAGCTTACAATATTTTTGTTAAGCTAGTTATTCCAAGGAAAAACATTTTTTCCTAGTGCCTGTCACCTATTTTAACACTTTCCTATTCTAACTGTGTATTAACAAACAATACATGAATTGCAAATAAGCTTATTCAGGCAGTAGGCTAACTACATTCAATGGAAATGTTATCCTCATATGAAAGGACTCAGAAGTGAATTTTTGGGTTAAGCTCACTAACATGAGAAGATACTTTGTTAAATGTTAAACTTTCTTAGACTTTTTTCTGTAAATCTAACTCAATGCTATCAATTCACTTATCAATCAAATGGATCCAATTATTTTCTTGCATGTTATTCATTAAATGTAAAAAGCTTTTTTGATAACCCAATCAAGATTGTTTACAGTGCGTGTACTGTAAAATCAAACACTGATATACCAGTAGTTAAAAGTCTGAACTGAAAAACAATATTTCTCAAGAATATAGTAAACAAAAGCTGAACCAGGCTAGCAAAATAAAATATTCTGATGCTTGTATTTATTAACGAAACAAGATTTTTCCTTTCTGTATCTCAACATACAGGGTAGGGAAGAGTATCCATTTTTGCATAAAAAAAGAAGTTTCTCACAATTTTGTATTTAAAAACTGTACAGGCAATTACCTACCAGTAAATGTTCTCTCGCATCTACCTGCCTTCCACAGTTTAATAGTTTTATCAGCTGAACCAGTCAACATCAAACCTTGTTCAGGTAGTATCTTCACAGCCCAGACTGCAGCAGTGTGGCCCTATAAAAAAAGGATATTTTCTCTGCCAGAGCCCATCTGTGTTTTCTGAAGCGTGCACATACCAACACACACACACGTTATCTGTTGGTTCACTAATGGCAGTAAAGCAGCTTCCATACCTGTAATGTCATCATGCATTTATCATTCAACCAGATTTTTGCTGTAGTGTCCCATGAGCCACTAAGAAGGGTGCCAAATTTCCCAGAGGAGAGGCTGCAAACTAGAAAAGAAAAGAAAATTAGCATTGTTGAACTTCAAAATAGTGTTGATATGCTAGCAATCAGGAACAGCTTAGATGTAGCTTTTCAGATAACTACTGCAATTCTAAAGATACATCAGAACAAAATCCCATATTCTGATTTCATAATTATTTCATTTATGAAGTAGCAATAAAAATTATGCTAAACAATCAAGGAAACCACAGCCAAAGTAAATACCTAAACAAGCAACATCCTTTCCATACAGCTATTAACACTCTTTTAGTTTCCCCTTGCCTCAATTTTTTTTTATCACTCTTTCTCTCATTCCTACAAAGTACTGAATTCAAACTGCCTTTTCCCTTTCCTTCAACATGTTGCTCTGGATTTCTCTAAGTAGAATTGTAAAATTAAAATATTTTAATAAACAACAATACAGTAAAGCCTTTGGTCACGAATGCCTCTGACCACGACCAAATCAGGTTCCTTTCAAAAAAATTCACAAGAAGATTTTTCGTGGCCAATTTCCCCTTCCGTACCATTTTTTTTTTTTTGTAAGGGCCAAATTTCCAAAATTAGGTTCGGATCATGACCAAATCGGGTTGCAACCAAAGTTATGGAATGAATTATGATTGTGACCCGAGATTCTACTGTATTTTATTTAAAGATGCACTGCATCGTGATAGAGTTTATGATCATAGGTACAATACAGTATCAATATAATATTGTTGATTTAGCCATTCCCTATGTATTTGCCCTATTTCAAAGGCTAGATTGACAAATGTGAAATCTTCTATAAAACTATAGATATTAATATAAAATTTTGTACAAAGTACAAATTAATACTGACTTGCATAGATATTTAGCTTTATTCAACTCAGAGCATCATAAAATATGGCTGGTGCATTCATAATAATATCCTGCCAAACGAATCATTAATTTGGAATATGACAAAGTGACATACATTTAAATATTTCTCCTAACAAAATATGTCTATCTGTATATAACAGCTAAGATACCTTATGCCCTTTTACTGGAAATTACACGTAAATTGCTTAATTGTATAGTTAAAACAGATTTTTCTTACCTGTGTTTTTATGACCTTTAAGGACATACAGTGGTGTAGGCTTGTCCAAAGTGAAGATACAAATATTGTTGTCATTACCACCACTAGCAATTAATCCACGGGGGTAAAGGTCACTTGGAGGGATGACACACACACAAGAAACAAAATTGGAATGGCCGCTCAAGCAGTGTATTTCATGAAATCCTCTGTTTGGACTAAAAATAAATACCAAATTTACAACCAAAATCAGATCAACAACTCAAATAAAACTTCTAGGTGTTAATATACTAAAGAATTAGAGAAAACTTTTGAGATAGAAAATTAAAATACAGTATACTTTATTAATGTGTCATAGTTCTTATTTTCTCTACAAGAACTGAGTTTTTGCTAAAAAATAAAAAAGTAACTGTGTTGACTAAAATGTTTCATTTCAACAAGATCAGAATGTTAAAAATGTTTAAAATAGTGATCCTTTATCCACAAAACTCTAATTCATGTTGAAAAAAATCCCTGATTCTTTGTAAATCCTAACTCTTCTGGAATACATTTGAAATGGAAATAATCTAGAACAGGTGTCAAACTCGCGGCATCACATTGCCATCACGTGACGTGACGTTTTTTCCTTTCATGGAGCTGGGGTGGGAGTAGCCTGCATGTGATGTATCTGGGCCGCCAGTTTGACACCTCTGATCTAGAAGAGTAAATAGATGAACATCGGATTCAATTTGTTATTTTTTAAATGAGCTACGCAGGGGTCCCCAACCACCGGGCCGCGGACCGGTACCGGTCCGTGGAGCACTCTGTACCGGGCCGCAAAGAGAATAAAATAAAAAAAATGGCGGCTTTCTTCGCCTTCGGTGAATGCTGCTGGGATCAGGGATCAAGGACACAAATGAAAGAAGGGGAGGGAGGAAGCAACCAAAGCCTGTCCTGCTCTCTGGCTCAGCGGCTTCGGTTTCCTCCCGCCTCGTTCCTCTCTCAGTCGCTCTCTCGCTCCTCCACCAGCCCAGGAAGAAACTGCTTCAAAGAAGCCGGGGGGTGGCTTTTCCTGTCGCCGCAGCTCCTCCGAAGCGCCCGTTCACCCCCACCCCGCCCACCCCCGCGCAGTTCAATCCAGTGCTCCGTTCTGCCTGCCTGCCTGCCTTCGTTTCTGGTTGATTCGGAGCAGCTTCGGCTGAGAATAATAACTATTCACCTCTTTTTATCAGCCGAAGCTGCTCCGAAACAACCAGAAACGCAGGCAGGCAGAACGGAGCACTGGATTGAACCACGGGCGGGCAGGGTGGGGGTGAACGGGCACTTTGGAGGAGGTGCGGCGAAAGGAAAAGCCACCCCCCCCGGCTTCTTTGAAGCAGTTTCTTCCTGGGCTGGATGTTAGAGGTCCATCGTAGCTCTGAATGATCCCTAAACAAGGACTACAGGAGCTTCCTAGGGAAAACACACTGACTAAATGCTCCTCATTCAATTCCTGTTTTCACCAAACAGAGATAAGAGAAACATCTGCATGAAATTTTGTAGCTACACAGCTGGGCAAGACCTAGAACTAGAGAGACTGCAGTCAGGTGTCTTTAATGCTAGTTGTAGGGTAAACATAAAGTTTTGGGAATGGAAAATAGAATCCCCCCCCCGGTCCTTGAAAAAGTGTTTCTGCTTGAAACTGGTCCCTGGTACAAAAAAGGTTGGGGACCACTGAGCTACGGCATCCCCAGGGTTTTCAATTAAGTTCCAGCCAGAGATAAAGATGTACCAGAGGTAAAGTCCTCGACTTACAACAACAATTAAACCCAACATTTCCTCTATTAAGCAAGACAGGTGAATTTTACTACCTTTCTTACCATATTTAAGTAAATTACTACAATTGTTAAATTAGTAACATTGTTATTAAGTGAATCCGACTTCCTCATTTTCTTCGCTTGTCAGATGGTCATAAAGATGGTCACCTGACCCAGGGACACTGCAACCATCATAAATACACACCAGTTGCCAAGCAGCTGAATTTTGATCATGTGATCATGGGGACATGCAACGGTTGTGTGAAAAATGGTTATAAGTCCCTTTGTTCAGTGCTATCGTAACTTTGAACGGTCACTAAATGAATGGCTATAAGTCAAGGGCTAACTGTACGACAGGCTTGATTTCTAATTGTTCAATAAATTCATTTAAGCTGAAAGCATTATCCCATTCACTGGAAGGCAAAGAGGAAACAAATGCACCAAACCAAGGTGTGAAGAAAAAGGAAACATGCACTTTATTGCAAATAATTCATTTGCAATTCTATATAGAATTATATATTGCAAATAATTCAGTGATTAACATCCTTCTGAAGAATTTATTCTTCAGGGGAACTATTATAATACAAACCACAAGCACCTAATTTAAACTTTATAAGCTGAAACATCTTCCTTTTTTCACTTCCTTAACCACCATGCTTTCCATTTCTCCAATGGCACAATGCTTTCTATTTCTCCAATGAATACATCAAATAACTACTACTCAGGCCTTTCATACCTAGTCCTAACTCATTCACAGTATTACTCTGAAACAGTATTACTATACTTTTTTTAAAAAAAAAGACTTCAATGGTTACAACAACAGCAATAATATATTTAAGCAAACAGTTTGGGAAAATATTTGAGAATAATTTCTAATAATGAATTTATACTGACGGTGCGGTGCCTGTAACATGACACTGTATTTTTGTTGTAGATTTGTAAGACATCCTGAGGCAGTCATTATAAATTTCAGAAGTTATACTACAACATATAAAAGTTCTGTCTTCCGCTACAAAAGCCAGATTTGGTGCTGCTTTGGTGCTGAAATCGAACATGCTGCTACATCAGTCAATTTCTTTTGGTGCGTTCACCAGAGACTGAAAACACTGGTTTCTATTTCCATAAAGACAGATGACACATTATTTGCTGGGACTATCTATATGTGCACAACAGATGAGCATCTACACAACTTTTTTTTTTTTTTTTGCTTTTTTGGTGTTTTAAACACTACAGCCCCGTTTACGAAGACAGGTAAAGCACTATCCTCCTGGTTTCAGGACCTCAATTCTCAGAAGCACCTACCAATTATTATGCTGGCTAGGTCTGATGAGAGCTGTAGTTCAAACTATCTGGGACCATCAACCTCTGATCTAGTAAAACAGGAAAAAGTAGTAATTTGGACAGATTTTCAGCCAAGACTTATTGCCCTAACCGGCCAATTGCTCCAACTCCCCTTCCGATTTCCCTCCCCAATGGATCGAGTCACAGCTATGCCATTTCAGAAGGAGGGAGATGAAAAAAGCCCATCAGATCTCACACTGCACGCGAAAAGCTGGTAAGGCAAGAGCGCCCCCAGCCCTTATAGGACGTCTTTAATCCCCCCCGCACACGCACCGGCACCTTCTTAGGCTTCCCCCTCTCAATTACTACCGTACTAACCTGTTCGGAGCCCAGACACGCGCCGTCCGGTCTCGGGATACGGACACGAACGACCCTGTCGGGAAGAGGCAGCAGCTGAGGCCCCGGACGTCCAGCTCGTGCCCAACCAGGGAGCAGCGGAGCCGGTAAATACCTACCGGGGTGGCCATCCCGCCCGCACTCAGGTATTATGTACGCTGACACAGCACCAGCAGCGCCCGTCACCACACCCGCTTCTCTTCCTCTTCCCACCCACTTTCTGCACCGCCCCTGGTATGACGTCAGCGCCAAGCGCCGGAAAAAACGCCGACGAACCACAGTTCTCTGCGGCGAGAAACAGATGAGAACTACATATCCCGAGATGCCTTAGAGCTCAACGGAAGGAGATGTCTATGGAGGTTGTCGGTCATCAGGTCATGGCTGTGCCAAAGGTGCTTTTTCTCAAGAGGCAACTGGACTTTCTGGTTCTTCCCTGAAGACGTTTCACCTCTCGAAATGTTTTCAGGGAAGCACCAGAAAGTCCAGTTGCTTCTTGAGAAAAAGCACCTTTGGGACAACGGAAGGAGACCTACCTAGAACTAAGCAGCGGGAGTGAGGTCCCCTAGCTTTTTTGTTGCCCCGGTCTTGCATTTAGCATTCGTTGTATATCCCAAAGGTGCTTTTTCAGGAAGCAACTGGACTTTCTTGTGTTTTTTTTTTCATTTGAAGACGTTTAGCTTCTCATCCAGGAAGCTTCTTCAGCTCTGACAGGATAGTGGGGAATAGAAGGGTTTATATTCTTTGCAGACAGCTGGTCCTTTGCCTCCTTTTAGAGGATCATTGAAGCACTTGGAGGTTTATCTGGGTCCTCAGGGGCACCTAAGTAGTGTTCCTGGTTCCTGTAGTCTGCAATTTTTTCCCCTCTGCAAATCCATTCCTACTCCCACACCCTTCAAAGGGTGTTCATCCCAAATTGTATAGCTAAGTCTGTAGCTATTCTCAGTCATCCAGGTCATGGTTGTCCCAAAAGTGCTTTTTCAAGAGGCAACTGGACTTTGTTTTTTCATTGAAGAACGTCTTTAAAGAAAAAGCAAGAAAGTCCAGTTGCCTCCTGAAAAAGCACCTTTGGGACAACCATGACTTGGATGACTGAGAATCGCTATAGACGTTCATTGTATGTAAGTCAATAACACTAACATGACAGACCCAATGTAGGATTTAGGCAATGGGGAATGGTAATGTCTGCTGGTGATGGCAAACCATTTCTGAAATATTGCCAGAAAAAATGTAGAGACTTTATTCAGGCACCTCCAAGTTGTTTTGCAATGAATGGATCTTCCTTAGGCTAGATTTAGGTTTGCTACAACTCTTGTGTGATGCATCACCTTTTTAACATGTCTGAGTGAATTTACTTTCAGAGCAATAGCTCTGACAATATAGCAACAACAGCATCATTAGGGCACCAGACTGCTATAAAAAACGGGCCATCGTTAAAAAGTGGAGTTGTGTATATGAAGAAATTGTCACATTTCTACTCATGAAAAGCAATAATTAAATAAGCAAGAAGATACTAGTCCCGTGAATATTTATTTATGTTATCCAATATGTAATATTGTTATAAATAATAACATAATAGCAATAGCACTTAGAGAAAACAATCAACTTATTTACCGCTTCACGGTGCTTTACAGCCTTCTCTAAGCAATCTACATATAATAAATATAATATAATTGATATATATAATTAATATAACAACGTTATATTTTAACTAGAGTTGCCTCTAAGTGAGATGGGGAGCACATGTATTATATTGTGGGGGGGAGGGAAGGGATGGAGTCTCGCGATAAAATACGGGAAGGAACGCGTGTTGTCCAAGTTCCGGAACGGTGAAAGGAAAACGGCACTTTAACTGAGCTGCCTGTCGTTGCTATGATACGGGCGCCGCGCGCGTGAAGGAGTTTGCAGGCAGCAACCGCTGCCTTTGTGTTTCGCGCGCGCTGAGAGTCAGGTAAGAGGCCGAAACCCGAAGCGCGGAGCAAAAGGGGCGTCTTTATATTCGTCTGCCTGAGTCTCTCTGCGGGGATAATCGGACTGTCACCGACGACCCTAGACGCAAGTCCGCACCGGCATCGCTACGGTTTCCTCTGACTTTTTTTCGTCATAGCCTGGTGTGTAATGGAATCAAGTGGGAAAGCCGTGAGGTGAAATGAAGTCGCATCTTGATAAATCACGTTGTTTGGTCTGGATAGTTTATTCGACAAGCCACTAGTGGCTTACAAAATAACCAAATGTAAATGACAGTTTGCAAGACAGATTGCTTGCAAGTCTTAAGCCAAAATAAGCTCTGCCAGGATTTCTTAAAACTTTTCTCTCCCTTTAAAAAAATAATGGAGGATTCCCAAAGAGCTTCGTTTGTAGGAGATATCAAATGTTCATCAATACAGGTAGCCCTCGACTTACAGCATTTCATTTAGTGACCACTTGAAGTTACAACAGCTCTGAGAAAAGTGAGTTATGACCATTTTTCACACTCACAACAGTTTCAGCATCCCCATGATCACCTGATCAAAATTCAGATGCTTGTCAACTGATTCATATTTATGATGGTTGCTCTGTTTGCCACCTCACAAGCCAAGTCAATGGGGAAGCCAGATTCACTTACTGACCGTGTTACTATCTTAAACTGCAGCCATTCAGTTAACAACTGTGGCAAGAAAGCTTGTAAAACAGGGCAAAATTCACTTAGCAATTGCCCCACTTAGCAACAGAAATGTTGGGCTCAGTTGTGGATGTGAGTTGAGGACTACCTGTATTTACTGTATTTACTCTTAAAAGTTAAAATTGATGGATTCATTACCCCTGCTCCTTCCCACAAGTGTTTGATAGGATTTTTAATATTGTATGATTTTTCACCATAAGATGGCAAATAATTTTGATTTCAAGGACCTTTGGAAGGGGACTTGGAAGACATACCACCCCCAGGGATCCTCAGACCACACTTTGAGAAACCTGAACTATACTGTGGTGTTTTCTGCAATAACATAAAAATTATCCAGTATGGAAGCTGGCAGGAATATATGCAAGCTTGAAGAACTTGTGACCAAATTTCTAACTTTTCTTCTGCCATGGCAATGAAGCAGAATAATTCCCTACCAAATGAAAAGTTCAATGAGAAATACCTTTGGTGTCAGCTAATGGCAGTAGAAGACCTGCAGGTTTTCTGTAAGTTATCTGATCATTCTGTTGGATTGAGGAACTCTCACCAAAGGAATTATTTTTTGCCACACTTCTACCCTGGCTTTTCTTGCCACACTTGAGAGGGAGCAGATCTTGTATTTCTTTATTGCAAGCATTGCTGACAGGAAAGGACAAGGGGGGAAATGGCTTTTTAGCTGGGCACCCTCCACCTATTCCCACACACACACACACCAAAACTGCCTTTACTTAGTGCATTAATCTCAACAGTGCTTAATCCATTAATGTGCTTTTTGACATGTGCCCAGTGAGTTTACAGAAAGCTACATGTTGTCAAAACCTATACAGTAGTCCCACCAGTTAGGTGTTGGTCTGTCACAGGTCTGGGTACATAGCTGAGGTTAGCAGAAGGGAAGGGAAGTTCCCCTCACACATTTCTCTTCCTCAACTGTTATCTGGTTCCGTGGATGTATTTTTCTATGGGATGGGAGAAATGGAAGTTAAAAGAGCTACTTCCCACTGCACCTCATCCCAGTAGATACACAGTTGTCTTGCCATCCCTTCAAGTTTGGGAATCTGCAGCCAGCCATGTCAGATTTAGCAAGAGAAGCAGGAGAGCCCTGACTTTCCTACTGTCAAGACAAAATGCTCTGAAATCATTTCATTTGTTCCCCTTGAAGATGTAAACAAGGTGCTTGGATAGGGTTGGACTACCACTGGTCTATTGACCCTGCTCTTTCTTTGTTGGTTCTGACTAGGACAGATCTATTAATGTTCTTAAATGTTATTCTGGTTGTCCCAAAGATGCCTTTCAAAAGGGAACTGGGCTTTCTTTCTTTTTTCCTTGAAGATATTTCTCATCCAAGAAATTTCTTTGATTCTGATTGAAGGGTAGGGGAATGGAAGGATTTAATAAATCCATAAATCCTTCCAGGAAGGGAGATATAATGTCAAATTCCCTTCCTGGAAAATTGAGAAATTAGAATTATAATTCTTTTAGAATTAGAAGTAGAATTCTTTTATTGGCCAAGTGTGATTGGACACACACATTTGTCTTGGTGCAAATGCTCTCAGTATACATAAAAGAAAAGATACATTCGTCAAGAATCATAAGGTACAACACTTAATAATAGTCATAGGGTACAATAAGCAATCAAATCATACTAAGAAACAGTCAATATAAATCATAAGGATACAAGCGACAAAGTTACAGTCATACAGTCACAAGTGGGAGGGGATGGGTGATAAGGAGTGATGCGAAGATTAATAATAATAGTAGTGCAGACTTTGTAAATAGTTGGACAATGTTGAGGGAATTATTTAGCAGAGTGATGGCGTTTGGGAAGAAACTGTTCTCGTGTCTAGTTGTTCTGGGGTGCAGTGCTCTATAGCGTCGTTTTGAGGGAAGGAGTTGAAACAGTTTATGTCCGGGATGTGGGGGGTCTGTTAACTATTTTCACTGCCCTCTTTTTGACTCGTGCAGTATACAGGTCCTCGATTGAAGGCAGGTTGGTAGTAATTGTTTTTCTGCAGTCCTAATTATCCCCTGAAATCTATGTCTGCCCTATTGGGTTGCAGAACCAAACCAGACAGTTATAGAGGTGCAGATGAAATAGCAAACAGTACAGAAATAATGCAAACTGTTATCACTATGGTAAATTCAAGTGTCAGGTATACTGTAATTATACAATATGTAAAATAACCACTTATTCATTCACTTATAATTTTAAAAATGTTCATTCAATATACTCCTTTAATAAACCATGTTTTGTCATTTTGACAGCCCCTGTGATTTATAATTATTATTATAAAAGTACCCAAATACCAGCATTAATGTGCATTGTTTTATCAATTCATGCATTTTTAAATTTATTTTTAACATTGCCCCTTTCAGTAATTGCTCTCAATGCAACTGAGACAAACTATTTCTTTTCCTAAAGATTGCTCCTTATTGCACATACACAAGATTTGTCGAGATTTATGATTCTAATTTAAAATATGGAGAGCATGTTATTATTTTCTTAAAAATAACTGGCTAATACTAGGCAGATCAGAGTTGTCTATTCATTAAGGAGAATTTTGGATAAAATGTGATTCTCTTTTTCTAGAAAGAAATTTGAAAAGTAGAAATGGCGAGTAATCATAAACCTCCTACAGCACGTCCTTCTTCACGAATAGGCCTGAGTGCTAGGCCACCTTCATCCTCATTACGACCTCCATCTGCAGCATTACTTGGAGGAGGGGTAAGTTAATATTAATTTATTCAAAAACCAAGGAATCAGTTTCCCCTTTCCAATTTAGATATATAGTAGGCACTGATATGTTTTGTTAGGCAAATGATATTAAGGCAGTTCTACATGTTTATTTGTGTCAAAGAGATTACTTTGAAATACCCTCCCTGTAGCTAATTGTGTGCCAGTATTATGGGAATCTTCCATGCCTGGTTAGGGCTTGGATGAGATACACCTTGACTTCTCTGGTGTCATACCTTTCTTTGGCTTCTGGTTGTTATGTAAATCCTGCCAATATGATTTGTGAATCATGGTCTACAAATTATGATATATTCAGTAACCATTTGCAGATTAACAAACAAATGGCTTAGTTTAGTGGATTAACATACTGTCTTGAAGAGATTCTAGGAGAAATCCTTTTAATCATATGAACAGTAGGATCTTAAAATCTTTTCAATTCACTACTTCTTTATCCATATCATATCACTAGCTATTTCCCACAGTGTAAAAGCTAATGTACATCTTTTACATTTGCACAATCTCTGCCTGCCTATAACAGCTCTTTCTTTAAATAATCTGTTTTATATATGATATTAAAAGCTAATCATTTTTTAAATTTCAGTACCTTAGCCTGTTGATTCATAGTTACCAATTGGAACAAACTGACTATCCTGTTCTTTGGGAGTACTATTTTAATTAGGTTTTCCTATTCATTTTGATTTCTGTATCAGATGCCCCCAGGTACATCCAGGCCTGGTACACGTGGTGGATCCATAGGAACTGGTGTGGTTTTGTCCTCTCAAATCAAAGTTGCAGACCGTCCAGTGACACAGCAAGGACTGAGTGGAATGAAAACAGGAATGAAAGGTATTTTGAGATATGGAAGTACAAGAATATTAACCTAAATTATCTTTTTATTTCCATTCAAAGGTTAAAACCATTACAAGGTAAAAATTAAATGAAAATTAAAAAGGTTAAATAATTAATATAATATACAACAATATCTCATCTAATAGGAATGTAGATTCCATTCCATTAGATCCAAGTTTTCCTTACAGCAATTGTTATTGGATAGAATTTAGCAACCTTGGTTACTTCAGAGAAGTCTGCTAGGTCCAGAAGGCAGTGGATCAGACAGCAAATGCTATATATTAAAGTATTCATGCAACAACTTTACTCCAAGAGTGTACTGATAGCCATTTGCTTCTGGGTACAATGTAAGGTGCTGGTAGTCATCTTTATAGTTCTTCAAGATTTGAGATCTAGGTACTTTTGAGACACATTCTCTCTGTAACATCTACCCATGATTAGATCTGATATACTAGACTTGCCACATGTCCTCTCAATTAGAGGCCACCACTTTCAGAGACCACACAAACACACCTTTTTATTTGCTACCCATTGCTCTGGAAGTGTCCTCCCCCTTTCTTATTGGCTTCTTCCCTCCTGGGAGGCTAGATTGTTTATAATTACTTCTTAGTCACAAGCTTAGGTTCTTTCACTATTATGAATGTTTATACATTCATGTTCCAGAGGACAGAATAGGACACTTTGTCGCTGCCAGCTCACTGCTACTGGCTCACCGTCCCTGGCTTGTCCTGGCTGTCTCACCGCCACAGGTTGCCACCACTAGCTTGTCCCAGTCAGCTCATCCTGAATGACTTGCTGCAGGACAACTCACTCTGCAAGAAACAATGAGGCAGAGGGGCTGGCCTGCCCTGGCCAAATCCGCAATGAGATACCAGTGCTCTAGTAAGGGGTCCCCAAGGTCCCGACGGCGAGAAAAGCCTACCGGGCCCTGGTTGCGGCCGCCATTTGGGCGCCGGTGGCTTCCCGGTGAAAGCCCCAAAAGAGGCGCCGGCGCTCGTGAGCTTTTCCGGGAGCTCTCCCGAAAGCTACCCAGCGCTCTCTTTTGACCGCCTGGTTGTCCTGCCAGGGCGCCACCAATGCCGGACCGGGCGGCGGCGAGTGGGGATCCCTGCCTCTCACCCTAGTTGTCCTGCAGGGTGAGTTAATTATTGGAGGAAAACCCAGAACTCTCAGATTCGGGTCTTCCCAGATGTGCCAGTATGATAACTCTAATAAAATAGAACTTTGAGAAAATGCCTGTCTTGGAGTTTGGGTGTTGGAGTTTGTTTCCCTGGAACGCTGACACCAAGGCCTATAGTTTTCTAAATTTATAGATCATATATTATCTTTAACCTTTTAGGGGGGAAATGCTACATTTTTTGTCATGTGAATAAATATTTTCTCTATATGATAATTTTGTTTTGCAAGAATCATTTTGCTATTTTCAATTAAATCTTTTTGTCATATCAATAATATTTTTTTTCTTAGGTCCACAGAGACAAATTATGGATAAATCCTATTACCTTGGAGTGCTTAGGTATGTGAAAGAATTTGTCACTAGTTAGATGGGATGGGTTGGTTCAAATGTTGTATAGTAGTCAACATTTGAAAAAAAGTATAGTATCAAGTGGTACACTCTTAAGATCTTAATGAGGAAGGTGTAGGGTTACAGTACTTCTCAATATATCATTTTCTCATGGAATGAAATAAATTCTTGCCATCCTAATAGCAATTATACTTTACTCTTTTTTTTTAAACAAGTTTTATTAATTCTTCAAAACAAACAATACATACACACACAAAAACACAAAACATAAAAGCATAAAAAAATCTCTTTTCTGAAAGTTGCTTAGTCCCGGGTTATAACTCTTGGTACAGACACAAATTCAAATTCATATTCCTTTTATATACCATTTCATATCTTATTAACATTTTCAATTTTCTATATAACTTCTCCTCTCTTTTAAATTTTCTCAATTTTATTTTATTTATCTCCTCTCAATTCAAATCATAATATTTATTATTCTTTGTCTGTTCTATTTCCAGCCATCCATTTATTTTTCTTCTTTAAAAAGAAGAAAAACTTCTCCTGTACACTATATGGAGTATGATGCCTTTATCTTCTCTCCCTATATTTATAATACTTAATATAAAACACATAACTTACATTGGGATTCTGTCTGGTACATTCTAAAATTATACTATATTATCAAAAATGATACAAATCTAATCATTAGTATTGATATTCATTTATATCTTGAACGTTTAACACATTACTTTTCAATTAAATCACATACTTTTATGGGAGCCCTATTTTCCATAATTATTACCCCCCACATCACATATTATAGCTCATTATTTCATTACAATGTTCCTCCTTCTTCTACTTCAAATCTCTCATTTCACAAAAAATTTCGCTAATATACCATAGTCTGATCATGGTATAATATTAACAATCATTTATATCTTAAACATTTTATCCATTTCAATTAAATATCATGCCTTTGTGGGAATAATTATGCTTTCCAACAATTATTACCCCCATCACAATCATAAATCATATTTCATTGCAGTACTCCTTTTTCTTAACAAAAATTTCACTAGTTTATGTTAAATATTTTATCACATTTTAAATTACATATTATTCCCAATTTTCTATGGTTATTTCTAAATACAAATATAAAAATACAGTCTTATGTACCTTTCTAGAATCCCTTTATCAATAAAGTTTATCCATTATCTCTAAAAAACTTTTGCTTCTTAACATCTTGCTCCCCACCATTAGGGCTTCTCATCCTTTCCTTTCTCCCTTGCTTCTTCTCCTTGTCCTCTTTAACCCCTTGTCTCTCCACCTCCTTTTTATTCTGTTTTCCCCTTTCTGTTGTTTCCTAACATAATGTCCCTTTTTCACCTTATTCTTCTCTTTTTGGGTTGTTTTTCCAGATCTTAAAGTCCTCTTTTCCTTTTTCTCTTTCTTTTTCCTTCTCCAACCAAAGTCATTTGTTCATCAAAGATGGCTTCTTCTTTGTCCCCTTCATCCTGTTGTTCATTCTGCTTCACATAAGTATGAACCGCCATTTCCAAAATTGAAAAATAGTGCCAAGACCATCTTTCCCTTCTTGTTTTTCTTTTTCATATTTTTGATATACAAGTTTCAATCCATCCACAAGTGATGCCATTGTGCAGAGAAAAAGTTTTTCCAGACAACCACCCAGATGTTTTGATCAGCAATAATTCTCAAAAGTTCCAAAATCACCAAACAATCCAAACAGGCTATTTCTTTTAAATACCTTCTTCTTCTTCACTTTCTCTTTCTGGAGTTAAAGTTTGATCACAAAGTTCCCTTTCAAATATATTTTTGGAAGTCTTATTGATGTTTAGTAACTCTTTAAAATTCTAGGCAATCTTCTCCTTATTCTCAAATTTTGCTCCAATTTTTCCCCCTCTCCCTTCCCACTCACAGCCAAAAGGATTTTTCCCTCCGCTGTCACTTTAGGAAGGAGAGTGGAACAAAGAAAAAAACTTTCCTTTGTAAAGTATTCGCAGCTTGTAACTCTCACTAGAGACAATACATACTTAGTAGCCTTCAAGTTTCCAGGTCACTTTCTCTTGTCTTGTCCCGGTTAGAAGCAACTTTCACTATTCTTCCGACTCTCTCCCTCCTGCACCTGCTTATCCGGCTGCAGATTTCTTCGTGGCGGCCATTGCTGACCGCCGTTCCTCCGCCTCAGGAAAAGGGGTTTAGCTGGCTGGGAAGGGGTCTGCGATGCCCCAAACCCCTTTCCGGATCCCCCTGTCTTCAGCTGCCTCTACGGGCAGCTATATCCCCCAGATCCAACGGATCGGGGGAACCTTGCGGCAAACGCAGCATGGATCGCGTGGTGTCGCGAATCCCTGCCGCCGCCGCAAGCTTGCAAACCGGAAGTCCATACTTTATTCTTTTTTGTACTATATGTTTCGTGAAAAGTGTTGCTTTGAGAATTTGCTTTTCCAGAAATCCAAAATTGGTAACTATTTTTGGTTCAGATAATACAGCAAGCCTAAGAGAATAAAATAAGCAAAAGTAATATGGTATGATTAGCAAACTTTTTTTGATTTGCATGTCACATGACCACATGAAGCTCCAAAACTTGGGAATGTCATAAAATTGTAGCTAAGCTGGATATATTTAACCATAATTTGGAAAATAATATCTTGTTTTCACATAATCACATAAGTCATATTGAGTGAATTCACAAATAGATCAGAAGTGAAGAAACCTACATTTTACCTTCATAGTTTAAATTTGACTCCCTTCTATCTGTCTATGTGCTCGTTAGAGTCAGTCTAATTAAAGACTCTTAACTATATCTAATTGAACGATTTTCATTCTACCATTGTAATGGGAGAATTGATAATTATAAAAACATTTTTGTAAAGAAATTTCTTTTTTGTAAAGAAATCTATCAAAACCTGTAATAGTTCTTACTCTAGGAAAAACTAGCTGACCCTAAAATAATACAGTGTTGTCAAATTGGTCAATGATAAACATATCCTCTTGTATATTAAATTGATATTTTAGAACATGTGGAAATTTTAAAAGGCACCTATTAAAAATCCTAACTATTTTAAAATTAAAATCAGGAGTGCAGGTCCTTGAACAATCCAATTTAGTGCATGTTCTATTTAGTCCTTTATTGTCAAAATGAAAAAAAGAAGTAGTATTTATAGTACATTTGGTTCTCTCAAGTATCACCTTAATTAAAATGATACGAAATTTCAGCACTACCAAAGATTACATGTTAACATGATCACCCATTTCTTTTCTTATAGAGGCAAAATAAATGAGCTTACCACAGAAATCAATAAGCTTCAGAAAGAAATTGATATGTATAACCAGGAGAATTCTGTCTATCTGTCTTATGAAAAAAGGTAAGCTAAACTACCCATCAAAATCTGTAAATACACTTATCCTTAGTGGATTCATATTTATAAGTAACTTTTGGGTTGGAAGTGTAAAACTGAGCTTATTTTATAACCTTGTGTTTTCTTGTGCTCTTAGAGCAGAATCTTTAGCTAGTGAAATCAAAGAATTTCAAGGACAGTTGGCAGACTACAATATGGTATGTTATTGTTTCACATATAATTTTTAATATTTAGATTTAATTATGCAATATGAAAATTGGACTCAATTTTGAATTGCATTTGAAAATAACTTTCCAACTATTGTTTCTCTAATCTAGTTCAGACCATTGCAGATTTGACAATAACTATGCAACACAATAATGCCTTTGATTTTGTTCCTATATGATATTACATAAAGAATTGATTAACTTTTCTTGTTGATTTAGTTGGTAGATAAACTTAACACAAATACTGATATGGAGGAAGTAATGAGTGACTATAACCTGGTAAGCATAAAACTGATGTTTCATTTCAGTATTAGTATTACTTATTGCACATATGGTGATGTTACCAATCATTTTGTCTTTTTTAATAGTTAAAAGCTCAAAATGACCGTGAAGCTCAGAGCATAGACATTATTTTTACAGAAAGACAGAGGTAAGTACCTAAATTCGTTTTTTTTTAAAATGTAGAATGGAATTTTCATATTTTCATAATATACACTTTGTCCAGTGTATATTTTCAATCATTTGAAGAAGCCTTTCACAATTTGCATATTTACCACACTCAAAAACAATAGTAGTCACAAGTATTGGCATAAATATTGTGAAGCAGTTCTTATTAAGTGTGGGGTAATTCAGTGCAGTTAGTGGCCTCTGAAGGGAGAGGTATACAGTAGAGGAGAGCAGATTGACAAAAGCAGTGCTCCACGATCACAACCACATTTTTCTATTGTATTGCTGCATGCATTCCCATTTACCCAAATTTTTATTTATATTTCCCATTTCTTAAATACCCATTCCTTCATAGATTAATTATGTAAATAAATGCAAATAACATAGACATCATAAAACAAATGTCATAAATTACTGTAGAAATTTAATTCATTGCATTAGAAATCCATCATATCAATATCTGCTAAATCAAAGTTGTAATGTTTTTCTTAATAAGTTTAGATCACATGAAATTGATCAATGACAAACAACACAGATTGTGTATTTTTGTCTTATATATAGGACAGTGAAAGGCACAATTCTGTGCTATTAACAGAAATAGTTTCAGTCTATAATATATATGGTAAGCATTTATGGATCAATATATTTGTCTTCAATAAATCCATCATCTTCTGGAACATATGGACAGAATTGTTCAAAAACAGCTGTAAACTCTTCTTCATTAGTCTCTGATGTTTGTGAGGGCATGCATAATTGAGGTGTGAATGTTTCTTCAAACAGCTCAGATTCTTCTTTTTCTTGGAGACGTCTGTGATTATAGCTTTTTAAATAATGGTACCACATCGGAAACTTGATAGCAGCCATAATCAGTGCTGTAGTGCTGAGGATAACTGCTAGGACTCCCATCGAAAAAATCCAGCTTTTGCCAATGGGCTGAATAACTGCAGGTTAAAATAAAGTATTTATAATGTGCAGTCATCCTCCATAACTGTCTTTTCTACACAATCTTTCTGAGAAATTGCTTGATTTTCAGAGGCCATTTATTAATTTCTATTGATCTGATTAAGCAAACTGTACTCTTCCTTATGAGAAATATGGGCTTTAGGTTATCTACCTATTGAATTTTTAAAAAAAGATTTGATAAATGCTGTAAACATTTAAAGTAATTTTAATTGAATATTATACTGTAATTGTTATTTATTAAAATTGTCAACTGGTATGATACTTTTAAATATCACATAAGGAATTTCAACTGAATTAATAATAGATCAACTTTCTACATGGATCTCTGATACCTGCCTAAGTCATGGTCTAATTTATTCAAGATTAATGGCTCACCTAGTTTGTCCTTGATGTGAGTATAGGGCCAATCCTACAACTTCAGCTGGGATCTATTTGACTTTCATGAGAGGAAATGGTTGCTATATCTGATAGCTAAAGCCAAAATTTTATGCTCAAACAGACATGCAACAAATAATTGGAATGTTGAACTATCCAGATTATCTGATTAGCAACGGCAATAGCACTTTGACTTATATACCGCTTCATAGTGCTTTACAGCCATTCTAAGCGGCTTACAGAGTATTTTACCCACCTCGGAAGGATGGAAGGCTGAGTCAACCTTGAGCCTGGTGAGATTCAAACTGCCAAATTGCAGGCAGCCAGCAGTCAGCAGAAGTAGCCTGCAGTACTGCACTCTAACCACTGTACCACCGTGGCTCAATAAACTGTAGCTGATTAACTGTATTTAGCCAATATGCATGTAAAGATACTCAGTACACGTTGCAATTTAACGTGTTCAGTTATGTTCTGCTAGGGAAAAGATTGTTTTGGTTAAGTGGTACCCATAAAATTATTTCAATATATTTCCTGGTTTGAAATGTAAAGCATGATTGAAATAACTAAGTTGGGAAGAGGGAAGGTTGAGAAAACACTATTTAGTTGGCCATTCCAGATACACCAGAGAAAAAATCAGCTTCCAATCCTTTACAAGAATAAGAAAAAAATAAAAAAAATAAAACGGAATTGAACCCTGCATTATGCATGAATGCATCTGCCCATCTATCTGAACGATGAGCTTTTAATTTGGCAGAAACTGCTCTTTGCCTCAGTTAGGTAGCTTGGAGCTTCATTTATTCAAGTGGACTCCTAGATTTCTATGAATGTGCCAAGTTTCAGATAGAATATTGCAGGCATTTGAGGGGAATTTTGACAAAAGCTATTCTTAAATGGAAAGCAATATGTTATTTAATTTGCGTGAATGGAGGACAGTCAGTGGAGTATTAAACAAATCTAAGCTGAATTGCTCAGTGAATATTGGTAATTACTCAAGACTATGCACATTCTTTTTTTTTTCTTCTAGTTAGCAGACCTACAGATATTTTTTATGTTTAAAAATATTCAGTGCTTCAAAATCTATATAAATGAATTATATTATTTTTGACATTTTTTTTCTGAAACAATATACCCCATATATACACTTAATTATTATTTAAACTGAAATTTACCTGAATATGCAGATCCATTTGTATAATTATATGTAGTGCCATAGGTAGTATTAATAGAAGTAAAGGGTGAGACAGTTGTTCTAGATATTCCCATTTGTTTACAATTTAATGTATTTGTTTCCTTGATATGATATTTTTTCAGAGCAACTGGAATAGGGCACATAGTCTTGTTCTCATTTTCTGTAAATATATTCAGTATCAGCATGGCCTGCATTCTTGTACAAAGATAAACTTTTTATATTAAAAATATTGTTTAGTTTATAAATTTAAAAAATGGAGGAGGTCCACTGTCAATGTGGTTGACAGTGAAGCAAAATAAATAGTATATAACATAATAAACCTAAATGAATTTATATTCATTTTAATCTAACAGAAAAGAAAGCCAGGAGAACAAACAAACAAAACCATGAGTCTTTTAGGACAGTTAACCAGCTAAACATATTGACAGAAAATACTTAGCATTCATGTACAGAAAGCAAACTTCATTTGAGAACTTAAAGAAACACTGTCGCGATTTACTAGTCTTACTCATTAACAACTGGCTTGCATGTATCAGAAGAATTTTGTAGTGAAATGCCACTTTCTTGGTGCCAAATTTAGTAAATAGCTAATTCAAAGCAAAGATATATTCAATCACTGTTGGCCTCAGTAATGGAATATTTTGTTAGATAGCCATCTGGAAGATGTTACAGCAGAAAAATCAATCCTAGTAATGTATACTATATCCCAAAAACTGGACATTCAAGGAAAACAATTTCTGAGTCAATGTATGAATGTGATGTTTTAACTGTATCATTATAAAACTGAATGACATATATCATTGTGTTAGTTATCTGTTTGAATTGCATTAATTGCTTTCCTAGAAGAATATTCTTTAGAACCCAAAGTGACTCACTTATAAGCAGATACCTAAATGTAGGATTATCAGATCTGTTTTGGAAAACTCTGAACAACTACCAGATGATAGCAATTAAAGTTCTCTGTATGCTATCATCTAGTAGTCCCCTTGATTTTCTTTTCAGCTCAGATCTGGTAGATAGCTTAGTTGAAGTATGCAAAATTATTTTACTAAAATATATTATTCTGAATAAATTTCTGGTTCACTGTGCAAACATCTTTTCTAACCCACTTGGCTAAACAGATAGCTTTTGAAATTGCTATTTTGAATACTTTAAAATATGAGAACTATATTTAGTTTCATATGGGGATATTAACAAGTGTATTAAACCATGTCTTAATGCTTCATATGTGACTGGAATGAGCCCAAACCAGGTCCTGCAGTATTAGACAAAGAACCTTGCCAATATTTAGTTTCACTTTCAAGGATACTATGGTAGCATTGTGCATAAATAAGTTCATTAAAAAAAAAACTCAGTTATATAAGCTAATTTCACAATCCAGTTGTTTGGACATCACATTAATGTTGTAGATAAGCCAAGTCTCTTAGGCTACTCCAATATACAGTTTTCTTTTACAGTTTTTGGCTCCCAAATTAGGAATTTCAGAAAGCAATTCTGAAATTACTTTTAGAAATGGAAAAATAATCAAGACTAAATATAGACCTACCTGTTATCACAGTAGAGTTATTCAGCCAATGTTGTAAACTAAGAAGGTCACATGAACAAGTCCACGCATTTCCTTTTAATTTAATACATATTGAATTAAATGTTACCTTAACATCAAAATCTTTTAGAAAATTGTTTTGTAAGTTTAGGACTTTCAACTTGTTTAGCCCTGAAAATACATCAGAATTTAACTCTGTAATTTTGTTATTTTGTAGATTCAGAATCTGCAATTCATTCAAACCAGCAAATGCTGCTTTTTCAACTGTTTCGATATAATTACTACTGACATCAAGAATTTTTAACTGTAAAAACTTTTCAAAGCTGTAATTAGAAACAAGAATAATAGAGTTGTTGTTCAAATACAGTTCTGAGAGATTTTTGTACTGGCAAAGTATTTCTTTGTCATTCTTGTCTAAAATAATATGGTTACAACTAAGATATAACACAGAAATGTCTTTGTTTAGGTTAGAAGGAACAGAAGAATGGTCTTTTGCCACTTCCTGACAGTTTACCTGTTAAATAGAGAGAGAAAACAGTTACAGAAATATCAAAACAAATTATTTACCAAAAACCTTTAACAAATCTGTATAATATTTGTTGTTAAAAAGGCACTGTCAACTCAAACAGATATTCATGTAGTTTTGATAATAAAATAAAGAGCCATGTAACAACAAAATCCCATAAGATTAGAGAAGTAGCAACAGAGAACAGGAAAATAAACATTACCCAAATCAGAAACAAAGCAATGACATCTATATGCTGTTTCTAGTTAGGAATATTTTCATTCCAAGTATACTGTATACAAGAAATAAGTTGATCATGAATGTTGATTCCAGATACTTTAAAATTTCCATACTGTAAGTCTTTAAAAAGCTGTAAGGGAATAGAAAGCATAACGCATGTGACATTTCCATGTAACCTAGACCAGGGATGGGATTCAAATTTCTTAACAACCGGTTCTGTGGGCGTGGCCTAATTTGTGGGTGTGGCTTGGTCGTGTGACTGGGTGGGAGTGGGTTGCTGACTAGGCATGGATAGGTCATGTGATTGACTGGGTGTGGCTAGATCATGTGACAGGTGGTCATGGCTAAGTGGTCATGTGATGGGTGGGCGTGGCTAGGTGGCCATGTGACTGGCAAACCAGATATAAGTGGTCCTCATTTAATGGCCTGTTACTTAGCAAGTGTTCTAATTTATGACTGACCTCCCCAGAGCTACTTGACCTGTTTTTGGTGTTTTTGACAGCCATACACACACACACACACTCACACACACTTATGACCAGTATCCCACACAGTCTTGTGACCAAGGTTTTCTATGTTTTTTGCCAGTTTCCAACAATTCCTTCTGGTTTCCAGTTAAAAATGTCCATTGGGGAAAATGGACTTGTTTAACAACCAGTGTTTGCTTAATGACCACAAGGTTCACTTAACGACCATGGTGTTTGCCTCACCCAGGGGCGTGCAACCTTAAACTGAGTGTTTAGAGCCATTTTTCTATTTTCTTTTAAACAGGTATCTCTGTCTCTGTCTTTCTCTCTTTCTCCCTCTCTCTTTCTCATCTCTCTCTCTCACATCTCTTTTTCTTCCTCATTTCTCTTTCTCCCCCTCTCTGTTTCTCATTTCTCTTTCTCTCTCTCATCTATAACTGCTAAGATTGAAAGCTGTTTTTTATAATCTTTGCAGCTTTTTTCACACACATTTGTGTATATGTATCCAATATTCTTTCTTCCTTTCCACTATGTATTCAAAATAAGCAATGTGTGTGTGTGTGTGTGTGTGTGTAGCATGTGTATTATGTATGTGTATGGATATGTATATATATTTCACTTTTAATGTGTGCCAGTGTACTTACAATAAAAAAATGACAATAAAGGTTATCCTATCTTCTTTCTTTCTTTCTTTCCTTCCCAACCCCATTCCTCCCACACCCTATTTTGTGTTGGCTTCCCAGCCGAGTACTTACCAGGTCTGATCCTGTTTAGCTTTCTAAAATCAGCCTGCCAAACTAAACTGCCCAATAATTTACCTACCATCACTATCTTGCACCTGATTTCATTGTAAACAACCAATCTGCAGTATTACTAAATTTTGCTAGGCATCTTGCTGCATGATACTCTCTTCCGTGATAATCTAGTCCAGAGGTCCCCGAACTTAGCAACTTTAAGACTTGTGGACTTCAATTCACAGAATTCCTCAGCCACCTTTGCTGGGAATTCTGGGAATTGAAGTCCACAAGTCTTAAAGTTGCCAAGTTTGGGGACCCCTGATCTAGTCTTAGCTGGGCAAAACAGTCTGGAGTCACTGGCAAGAGTAGCTCATTGTGAAGAAAAGTTGTGCATCTCCCCAGCCTCGTTCCCTCATCTGTGAAGTGTGCTAAGTTTAAAGGTGCTGAGAGAGGCTGCTTGCAGAGAGAGGAATATGGGGAGACGCGCAACTTTTCTCCGCACCAAGAGGGCTACTCTCTCTCTCTCTCGCCTCCACTCTTGGCACAGAAAAAAGTCAGTGGGAGCAGCAGTTCAGGTGGGCGGTCACCCATCCTGGAGCTGATGCTCATCATACCTGCAGGGGGTGGGGGATGCAGCAGCAGCGAGGCGGCAATGGTGATTCCGGTGGTGTCAGGGCTTCCAGGCTCTGCTCCCCGCAGCCGCCATCAGCTTTCCTGGACTCGATCAAGGGGCACCTCTCCACGTATTCTTTCCTGCTGCAGTTGCTGGGAGAGCAAAAGTTTCCCAGCATAGCGGAAAGCTTCCAAGTCCCCCTCCCATCGGAAACGGCTCCCAGGCAACCAGAGAGAAGCAGGATTCAACCTGGCTTGCTTCTCTGCTTGCCTGGGAGCTGTTTCTAATGAGAGGGAGACTTGGAAGCTTTCCACTGTGCAGCAGCAGGTGGGAGAAGCAGCTGCTGCCTTGGTCAGAGCCTATACGAGCCTCTCCACGTGTTCTCCAGCGGAAGGCAAGTTGTGGGGGAAAGGCGACCGGTGGAGGTGGCAAAAGGCAAGTAGGGAGGAAGGCGACCGGTGGTGGCAGCAAAAGGCAAGTGTGGGGGGAAGGTGGCTGGGGCTTGCAGAGCCACACTCACCCAGGGAGATCTGCAGGGCTGCAGCGGAAGGCAGGCACGCAAGAGCAGGCTGTGTGCAATGTCATGCATGCGTGATAAAGACTAACAGGCAGGCAGTGGAGAAGCGGGCGGAGAGGGGTGTGGCCAGCCAGAGGTCCGATTTATCAGTTCTCCGAACTATGGAGAATCATAACAACCGGATCTATTGATCCAGTCCGAACCAGTAGAATCCCACCTTTGACCTAGACTGAAAATTATCTTCTGGCATAAGGAGCTGTTTCATTCTAAAAATCCCTAGAGCTGCCAAAGGATGCAAAGGACATCTCGTGTTGACATATGCATCATACCAACATGCCAATGTGACCATTTTAAATTGTTTATTATTTGCATCAGATATCATGATGCAAACACTGTTTTGCAAATTATATAAATTACAGGAATGCTTCTTTGCTTTTTGTGGTATATAATAGCATCTTCTGCAATAAATACATCATGAGCCAGATCTGTTTATTACATCATTGTGATTTGTAATGGACACTATATATGCAGCAGAATATGATACTTGAGGGAATTGAATCTGAATATTACAAAATGTGCAGTGCTATATTGAATCTCAAATCTCTTAACAGGATAGATATTCTCTAATGGGGTTTTAGTCTTAACATCCTGAAGAAGCATTCCTTATTTTTGGTATGCAATGTGTGGCATGTTCTGGACATATATATGTGCAAGAGTGGTGGAATGACTGATAGTATTAATAGAAATAGGTGATCATTATATTTCTAAATATCACAAGTTTATACATGTTCTAAAACATATTTTTTTTAAAAAAACTGCACAACATCATTTTAAAAAAAAGCTCTATTGGATCTAAATCTCATTCTCATCTAATAAGAAATTGGAAGCTAACATTTTCTTTAACAAGTGGCTAAAAGGGATAACTTACAGTTTGGGAAGTATCATTGCATTCAGTACTGACAGGATGAAGAAAGAGAACCGCAACCAGTATCAGGAGCCAAGCAAGCTTCATGTTCAAAATCTGTTAATTTTTGATAGAATTCAAATAGTAACAAGAACTGAGGATTTAACATAGGAAACTAAGGAGCTATTATTTGTTCTTTGGCTCATGATTTGTGGCCATAACCTGTATCAAAGTCAATTGCAAAGCAAAATAAATGAAAAAATCCTTGGAGTTGAATTAAAACATTGAAATTAAAAAGTAAAAATGTTTTCATCCCTAAATCATCCATTCAACCATCTGATGACCTATGTATGGAAGAAACTTTTATTCAGACTTTCTAAAAGATAGGTGACTGTGCACGATGTAGGCAAAAAAACACACATACCCAGATACCTACACAGAGAGATGCACATAGTAATCCTTCATACTCCCATATTCCCAAATTCTGCTTTTTGTTTGGAATAATGATACATGGAAACTTTTGCAAAGGTGTCCGACAAATCAACCTCATGCAGAATACATATGTAGGAGGCAGGATCCTGGCCTTTACTTCTCATTAATGTAGAACTTTCTAAGTCATCTGGTTCTCTCCCCAATTTCAGAGTGTTTTTTCTTATAGAAAATGTGACTAGGTAGGAGAAAGTCTGTGAAACGTGCTCCCTCCATTTTTCAAAGTAGATACGATTTTCTTTTTCAAACATCTCTAGATGGCAAACCAAACAGCAATTATTATTTTTAGGAATTCAAAAGTTACAAGTGCCAAGTCCACTTGCTAAAAGTACAAGCTCTTCACATTCATGAAGATGCATTTCTTCAGCTAATTAATATTGTTATAGATTTTTATAAAGTACATAAAGTAACAAATACTCTCTAAATGCAACTTCGATAATTGAAGAACATTGCTTCTTGCTCCCAACTGAGCTCTAAAATGGTTCCACTTTAAAGGGCAGCACAAAGCAGAGAGTCATCTCTCATTGTCGTGATGCAATTTATGTGACCATTCTTTATAAAGAAAACTGCATAAATCTCTCAAGGGTTGATAAAAAATACCATTAATAAGATGTTTATTTTATACAGTGCAGTTGCTTGAAAAACAAAACCAAGGTTGCGGTAAAGTTTCGTGGTGAAAGCATCTCTCAATCTTATCTTCAGCCATATATTTTTTTAAAAAAATCAAGTATATGCCCTTTCTCAAGGTTTCCTATTTACTGCCAAAGCAATCTTTGTTACGTTTTAGGTGGTTTAAAAACAAAGTACAACTTCAAGGTAACAGTAGAGTTAAATACGACATCTCACAAAACATAAATCGTTCAGTATCTTTTCTGAATTTCATAAAAAATCAGTACCAGCTTTTGGATTATGAAGCAAACTTTGGTGTCATACAATTGTACCATAATTTATTTGTATATATCATACCTTCTTAATTTTCCTCCGGAATATCATACTTGCATATTTTCCTGTGATTGAAAAAGAAGAGAGAGGAAAGTTGCCATGTTTCTGCACTTGGCTGCAACCTTTGTACCCAATTACCAGGGAGGAAGTTTAAAATAAACTGCAGGACACCTTTAGCAAAAGATTGACTATTTGTGTTCATCTATGAGTTAGAGGCTTACAGCCAATCAAGAAGACTTTTGAATATGATCTGTGTAGTTTTATGACATTAAATTGCAAGGTAAGGGCGGAGAAATCTCCTAAAGTTTGCAATAAAAGATATTTGTATTGGATACAAAGAGCTAAGGCTAGAAAGGTAGAGTTCTTCATTTTTTAATGGGGATGGTGACTGCCACCAGCAATAAAAACATCAATCTTGGCACAGCATAGCCTGTCTAAATTTTGTTTTTAAAAGGAAGCAGGCATGTGCTTGATTTTAAATCAAAGGTCTGGAAAAAAAGAGCTAACCAATACTAGCTGAGCTTCATAATAAGGGTCTGAACAGTGTGAGGAAATGCTGTTTCTGTCATACTTTCTTTAATAGTCAGGTCCTCTTCCCAATCCACCTCAGCAATTTCAGTGTTTTAGTTAGTGTAAGCAAATTGTAGCCTTCATGACCCTTTTTTGTGGTCCCAAGAGACCCCTCCAAATACATTGTTGAATTTTAATTTCCTGACACTTTTTTGTGGTGGGAAAGATAAAATATGAAATGTTAGTTAAAAATATGTATAATATTGTTTAAAATGTTTTTTTTTAAAAAAAAAAACAGCTTGAAACCAAAAAGTCTTCATAGTTGACAATGGCATTTCTATATATTCCTTTGAAAACTATATTAATATATCCTTGAAGTGATTAAAAGTTGAGTTCAGCTCAAGGAAGGCATGTCTTTTTGTTGTTATTGCTTTGTTTTTGCTTTCACTCTCTTTAGTGTAAAATTTACTGCTGTTCAAAATTTAAAAATTAAATGCAAAAAAAAGGTGAATCAGGTTTACAAAATATTTCTTTTTGTAATGCAGCAAAGAAAAACTAATTCAAGCTGTGGAAGATGACATCCGCCAGGAAAAACAAGCGGCAGAAAATATAATAAAAAATATGTCGGAACAAGATCAAACCAAGTACATAGAAATGAAAATGGCAAATGAAAAGCTCTTGCAGGTAGTCTTTAATATTTCCCTAATTTACAGTTTGATGTGTGCCAGAATAGTTTCAGACCAAGGAAATTTAAAAAAAAAAAAATCCAGAAACTTCAGTCAACATATCAAGGGAAATATATTCCAGCCAAATCTAAGTTTTTAATCTTTTAAAGGTTGAACAGGTGTGATTAACTCTTTACCACAGAAATCATGTTACAGAATCTACCAACCTCTTTTTCTTTCTTATACCTTTAGTTCTCCAGTTCTTGCCAGGCACATGATTTCTTAATTTTAAAGAAACCATAGACGTGTGGCTTGGTAGCTGTCTCTCACACTGGAGGAACCAGCCATTGCAAGACTAATTAAGCATGCGTGATGCATTAGTGAGATAGTTTTCTTTGTAGAAAAGTTCCATGTAGGAGTGAAAGATTCAATTGACCCCATTGAATAAAAAAAATTGTTCAGAAGAAGATAAATGAATCTAAGGTTTAAAGGAGAACTGAACAAAATAAACAAATCTAAGGTTTAAAAGAGAACTTGATTGCAGGGCCGGCGCAACATGCAATATGCTCGCATTGGTGAAATAGGATTGTGTGTTTGTTAGTAGGATTCACTGGGTTAGGAATGTTTTAATCTTTCACTGAGTTGCATTGGGTTGGAGGGGTGACTAAGGGAGGCTCAGCCAATCTCACTGTACACATGTTGTACACTGACAATAAAGAATTGAATTGAATTGAAAAAACATATTTCTTTAATATCAGAACATTTACAATCATGTCACATTTTGAAGCATGAGCTATAATCTAACTATGCTTGACTAAGTTACTTGGACTACAGCTATTATTCCTTACATTTTTATGTTTGTTTCTATAAGAATCTCATTTTAGCTGTGCAGGAACCTAGTAAATTAATTTTGACTATAAAATTTAGCAAATAAAAATCCTGAAATCTAGAGACTTTCCCATTCAGGTTTTGAGTTCATCTGTTTCAAAGGGAAACTGATTTCCATTGTTTATTATCCACAAATGCAGAGGAAATTATTCCAATTACCGTATTTGCCGGCGTATAAGATGACTTTTTGCCCGAAAAACATGCCTCCAAGTGGGGGTCGTCTTATACGCGGTATATCCACTGCCGGCTTTCGGATGCTTGTTGGATGCAGCGAAGGCGCCTCTGGCTTCCCGGATCCCCTGCGTCGCTTCCGCTTCATCCCGCTCGCCTCGCTCCGCCCGAGGCTGCAGCCTTCCTGCTCTTCCCACGGCCCCTGGCACTCCGCCCTGCCGCTGCAGCCCGGGGATTTCTGGAGGGCGTTTCTGGTGGTGGTGGGGGGTCGTCTTATACGCCGGGTCGTCTTATACGCCGGCAAATACGGTATTCCTGGAATTATTATGTGTGGGAGATCTACATTTTGAGTCACAGTCTAAGACTGGTGGAAACTTAAATAATTCAACTCCTAACTGAGGACCTAAGTATGATTATGATCATGTTGAAGATGGAATTAGTCCAGTTATTAAATTCTTCAAAGAAATGGGTGACATATTTATCAAGTATAAGATTGGATGCCCTGAATACAAATGTACATTTATATAGAATATGGCCATAGCTGGGCTGCCCGTGAAGCCTTAATTTTCAAAGTTTCTTTCAAGCACTAAATCTCTTTAATAGTTTTTTATTAAATGAAAATCTTACTTCCTCTTCTAGGAATTATCTTCTTTACAACAAGAAATGGATGCTATGAATATGAAAGAAGAAGCTCTGGAAGCAGTATGTATTTTCCTGTTCTCAAATTCATTACATAATGGAAGGATAAGTTGAAATGCGATGATTCATAAATAAGTGTCTTACATACAATTAAAAATGAAGTCAAAATCCCTGTCTAGTATCATTTTAGCTGTTTCTTATCTTCAGGACACTATCTGGTCCTTGGGAAGGGCTACATAGATGGATAAACAAAGCGAAATCCAGTTTAAACACCTGAATGCTTGTGGATAAAAAAGGTGAATTTTGTGGTTTGATGGTGTATTGTCCCAAGATGTAAGCTGATCCAAGTAAAGCTGCCTTTTGCCATTGACTGAAGCTGATTTTGTAAATGCCAGTGGTGTTCATGGGGTTGCACCCAAAGCACCCAGATGTTTAGGGATTGCACCCAAAGCACCTATTACTGTTGGTACTATTCTTGTTTCTTTTGCCACAGTCATTCAATTTCTATTTGAAGGTTATTATATTTTGTTGATTTTCTCCAGTTCTTTCTCTTCTACTCAAATCATTATTATGATTTGTCACACAGTCAGCAAGGTATTTTGAATGGATTTGGCATTTTTATTTATCTATCAAGTCCTTCTTAATAATCTGGGATAAATAGATAGTATTTAATTACTAATCCTATTATTATGTTCAACTCTCAGTGACTCTTTTAGTAAATTTTAACATAAAATACTGGAAAGGATAATTGTTTCTTGAAGGAAAATTATCACTGTTTGCTCCCTCTGTCATTTAACATACTACAGTAAACCATATGGCCAGATTCACATATTACATAGCATAAAAGAGCCTCAGTGGCACAGTGGTTAGAGTGCAGTACTACAAACTACTTCTGCCAACAGCCAGCTGCCTGCAATTTGGCAGATCGAATCCCACCAGGCTCAAGGTTGACTCAACCTTCCATCCTTCTGAGGTGGGTAAAATTAGGCCCAGATTGTTGGGGCAATATGCTGACTCTGTAAACCGCTTAGAGAGGGCTGTAAAGCACTATAAAGCGGTATATAAGTCTAAGTGCTATTACTATTGCTATAATGAGTAAATTTAGCCATTGGGACACACATGCAGTTGTGTCTTATTCAATAAATAAAAGTTAAGCAAACTATTTATAATGTGGGAACTTTTAAGTAGGCTCCTACTATTCGATTTATAATGTTAAACCACAATATTATACTAACCAACAGAACTTCTCTGTAACGTTCTAAATACTTGTTATCCTTAGTTTAATAACTCCCATAATTTTTATATGGATATGTATCAACTGTTGTTTGAATTTTCCCATTTGATTGTTAGAAAATTACTATCTGCTATTTTAAAGGTTATAATTTTGATAATGCTTCGATTTCCTTAGTTTCAGAATCCTATCAGAAAGTAATTTTGACAGCTGGTTTTATTATCTTGTAATTTTCACACATTGGCAATCATAATTTGGACAATACATATGTTCTTAAATCAAGAATGGTTAAGAAGGCTCAGAAATAGATGTGAAATAAGAAAATGGATACAGATATTAATCAGCAGTCTATGTCTCTATATGTGAAGATAGAGAATGACTTTGTTTTATCTTCGTTTAGAAGTATTTAGGAGTGATAATGTATGAATCAATGAACATATATAACATATTATAAAGCAGGGGTCACCAACCTTTTGGACCTCAGGGACCACCAAACTCATAATTTTAAATCCCGTGGACCAGAGACCCTGGGAAAATCCCCAAAAAAGTCTGCAGGAAAATTCCCCACCCCGTTTTCCTACCGATCAATCATTCTTTATTTGGGATCGCAGGATATAGCCTCCAGCTCCATTCTCAGGGGAAGAGAGAAAAAGAGAGACTTTTGGCTCCATGCTAGGAAAGCAGCAGAAGCAGCAGAAGTCTTTCTTTCTCTCCCCTGAACTCCACCAGAAATGAGTCTTTGTGAGACTTGTTGCGTAGCCTCTTGGAGCAAGATGCCTTGCAGGGTCCCAAAGACTCATTTCTGGCAGAGTTTGGGGGAGAGAAAAAAAGACTTTTGCTGCTTTCCTTGAGTGCAGCCAAAAGCAAAAGAAGAAGCAGAAAGAAGCAGCCCCAGTGGCCAGGCCAGGCGCGTGGGGCAAGTTCCCCCCTCCTCCCTTCCCCCCCTCCTCTCATTACCTCATGTTGTTCACAATGCAAGCGACACAAGCCTTGTGTTCCCGCGGGCCATGTCGGCAGCGTAGCCTTGTGTTCCCATGCAGCCTGGATTAATTGCTTTGGGGGGAGTGCTTTGGGGGTGACATTTCTCTGTGGACCACCAAAATTTTCTCCCCAGCCCACTGGTTGGCAACCACTGTTATAAAGAATGTATGGGCAGAGTGCTCAGTTTTAGCAGGAACCTTACTATGCTATTCTCTAGTTGCTGGTTAGCCATAAAATAATGTGACTTGCAAGCCAAAGCCGATTCATTGTTCTTGGTCTTTACTTTTTATTTCAGTTGTATAAATACAAAATACCACATGCATGTATTCTGTTTCTAGGAAATTACCCACTCCCAAATTAAACAAGAGGCCTTACAGCTGTATGAAAAGCTCCATGGTCTTGAGGAACATCGAGATCAAATGATTGCAGAGGACAAGAACATGGGATCTCCCCAGGAGGAGAGAGAAAGACTATTAAAACAGGTAGAAAAAATACTTTGTAATATTTGTAAGGCTCAATTAACAGGTAGAAATAAAGGCCTAGAGTACTTACATGTCATGTTAATGTAGAAAAGCCACACTTTCATGACTCTAGGCCAGCAGATGTAATGATTGCAGCTTGGTGACCTTGACCAACAGAGCTAACACTTTTGTAAAGGGACTGTATTCTCTTTCGTTTGAAAGGTGACATGTTGATTGTGACTTAGTATTCACATATCATAAAAAGAATTGAGAAGGCAATAAATAAGTATGTCTATGTTATACAATTTATTTTCTCTTCTCTGATAGACTGAAATACTGAACTAAGGTTGAAAGATAATAAAATGTATCATATTTAGATAGCTGAAAAACATCAAGGGTGTAACTAAAAGATTATGAAAACCTGATTTAGTAGCAGTAGATGTGAAAAACTAGCTAAGCCTCCAGTGCAATGTAGCTGACCAAAAATGTGAAGTAAATAGAGGATATCTCCAAGAATGCTATTTGTACTAGTCTGGGTTTGGTTCTGTGTCTCTTGGATCCCAAACCATCATCATCAGTGAATATCTGAGCAGATATATTTCTAGCAGAAATTGGAGACATTTCTGGCCCTATAGGTAAGACTTACAATCCTGTAGTCATCGACTTGCAACCTGTTGCTTACCAACTAGTCGAAGTTAAGATGAACCTCCTTGAGCACAACCTATTTTCGAAGTTACAAGTTCACCTTTTAAAGCCATTTGCAACATCCCATGGTCACATGACCCTGGTTTGAAATGTGTTTTGCTGATTTCCAGCTTTTACTTTCCCACTGGGGAAAATGGATTCACTTAACAACTGCCATGTTTGCCTAATGACCACTGCATTCTCTTAATAACTATCACAAAATATGTAAAAAAAATTAAGCCCAGTCACATGATGCCTTGACTTATTACCACAATAACTTATAACTATAATTCTGGACTCAATTTTAGTTGTAAGTCAGAGACTACTTATATATCACTTTTTCTAATATTCACATATTTATGATACTGAAAGGTATGATGATTTTATTTTATTCAGTAAATTTTAGACAATACAAGTAATATCAATCTGTTTCTATAGCCAAGCCAGCATTCTTATCATTCTTTCCATAATTGAGTAATTTATTTGGGTCGTTAAGAAATATGTTATGTTACTGTTATCTCTTTCTAAGGTGAAGGAAGACAATCAAGAAATTGCAAGCATGGAGAGGCAGTGAGTGTTTTTCTATATTTCTCCTCTAGTTTTTAATGTCTGCTATAAAATCAGTTTCATTTACATCCACATATCGTTGGAAGATTTGTCAGTCCTGTGTATTGTACCCATTGACTGTAAAAAGAAGCAGGGCTGTTTTTATGACTTGCTTGTTGAAATATTCTGAAGAATCATATGTGAAAATGGAGTTGGAATTAAAGTATCTGATGCCTTAACTAGGTAATACTACTGTATAGTAATAAGACAATAGTAATAAGTAATGCAACAGGAGACATTTTGATTGCTTATGAGATATGCTTCACTATCATATGATTATTCATATTGTTCAAAGAAAAAATAGAGGGAAGAGATTTTAAAGATGATACCTGTCATTAAAGGCAGCTATAAACAAAAAAATGCCTTCCCTTGTATAAATACAGGATTACATTTAAATTTATATACAATATCACATTTAAATTTAAATACGTTAACTGGATTACTTTAATTAACGGTTTATGTACATTTGTCTCTGAAATCAAACTTAATTTGAGAAAGTGAGGTAAAGAAGCATTACTCTGTTGTAACATTATTGTAATGAAATCTTTTAGCCAGCAGGGGGACCCATTATTTAACATAAGAAATTCTTATGTTCGTCATTCTCTACAAAATTAATCTTGTTTAGGTAAAATTGTGTAAACTCAGTTCAAGAATATACAGAAGTGAAAATGTGTTATGAGAAAAAGACATTGCTGTTTTATTGTTAGTCTGAAAGCTATTTATTCGGTACTTTTTGCCAAAAGCTGGTGTCTAAAGCTGCATGTTTATAGTTATCACTATGCACTTTATACATTGTTTTAGGCTAACAGAGATAAAAGAAAAAATCAACCATCTCAATGAAGGAATCCGGCAGCTTGACATGGATTTAGAGGAACACCAAGGTGAAAGAAGGCTTTAAGACCTGACTCTTCAAAACTGTATTTAAATGTTCTATTATAGTTGATTCAGTAATGGGGATTATTTATATTCAGGTAGAGTCTATGAATTGTGAGTAGATACTAAAATGTGCTCATACATGCAAACTGCATGAATCTGTACAATATTTTTATTCCCTACTCATATATGTTAATTATTTCCATTTGTTACCTTCCTGTAGTTTCCTTCTGCTTCTATCTATTTTCCTACTGCTAAAACATCTATAAAAGATGTTTAACAAAGCTTTATAGTATATTGCACCTGATGGCTTGTTAGCTGTCTGGAAATATCTCTTTTCTCAAAAGACTTTAAAGAATGTATATCACTGTGAATGAAAAAAGAATGATGATGTGGCAAAGTAAGCCAAAAATTAATCCTTTCTAATAAAAGTTGTTCAAATTCTACAATCATGCAGAAGAACTCCAACATAAATTAATCCTTGCAATGTATACGGGTGGTCTTCTGACTTGCTTTGTGTAAGCAAGACTATTTGGAAGAATGTGAATGTGGGTAATTCTCTGCATATGTATCGTGAAATCTTTTGAGTCCCATGCAGTTAGAAAAAAACAGCATTTCAATTAATAATGTAGCCTTTTCCACCTTCGTGCTTCCCAAATCTGGGATTATTGTGGGAGCTTGTAATCCAGTGACACCCAACGATGCTTATATTCTATACAGAGGGTACACCCTGGGTTGCTTCACTGAAATGGTGCCATTTTATGGAACCCAAAAGCCATGCCTTTTCAATGGCAGCAGTTGAGATCTGGCTCTTTCCTCAAACAGTTGGATCAGTTGAATAGAATTCCCAATTTGAGAAGTTACAGTAAAATCAGCCTTCATGATTTAATGACTTTTCAAGTTTTTTATGTTTATTGGTTGATTTTTTTTCCTTTCCTTTTTATATACTGCCCAAGTCATGTTATTTGATTTGGGGAGTCATTTAAATGCCCTTAGATAAATAAAATAAGTACATGCAGATATATGTTTTGATTTAATAACTAAAAGGAACTAATTATCTTAATGCTATCTCCTTAGAAGTGTGACTTAAACAGTGTTGTTTTTCTTTCTTTTATTCTTAAGTTTGATCATATAATTAGTACTTGATTTTAGCCTTTCCATAGTAATTCCATCATTCTGCTTTTATCTGTTTTATTTTCATACACTTTTTGCATCGTTTTCCTATATTGCTTGGATGACTGTAGATGGTAAGAAATTGTTTTACTATTTATAGCTTGATAACTGAAGCTATTTTTCATAAAATATTTTCCAAAGATTTTTTGTTTTGTTTAAGCCTCAGTCTATATGGTCAGTTCATGAAAGCAAATTAGATTTTAATTTTCAGTATTTTTTTCCTATCATGGAAGGAAGTATTGACAAGGAATAGACCCCTAGTTACCAGGATGTTAAAAAATGTCTCTTAGAACAGTGCACATATTTATAATTTATAAATGCAAGCAGTGGGAATGTCATCTATATTACAGGGAAAAGAGAAGGCGGGACTGTCAGTTCTAATATGGTTTATTTTTAGCTTATGCATTCCATTTTTTCTTTAGGTTTTGAAGCTGATATCTACTTGTATTACATGCTTTATTTTAAATTTTTGAATCTGCCATTTTTGTAAGTCAACAGAGATTACAGTTATCATAAATAAAGTGTGTATATCATAGAAGTATGCTATGGAAGAGATATATCATGTATTAAATCAAATGCATCTTACTTATCTTTCAATTTGTTCCCAATGCATTCAACGGGACTCTTAGTGCTTTACAATAACATACAGTGGTGTAATAAAACATCTGTGGTTTAAAAAAAAGAGTCTTAAATATACAATGGTTTAGTAAATCAATTTTCAAGGTCACCCACTTCATAACTAGGCCGCTTATAATGGATTAAAAACAATGAAAATATAGACATTGAAAAGAATGAAGGGAGGAAATAGATTCAAATATATTACAGTACTGCTAGTGATTAGTGGCCACATACCAATGTAACACAGAGCCTGTAGGAAGAGCCGGATCTTAAGTGCCTTCCTAAAGGCTTTTAATACAAAATACTAAAACCATATGTCAGAGATCAGCGTCATTTCTTTCACCATTTGTCCTTCAACATTATTCCATTTTTAACAGTTTCTAGAAGGCCAATAATATAGAGGTCACTGTCAACCTGATATCAACAGGGAGGCTGCTGTCCATATTGCAAGTGTGGCCATTCAAATCTGTTTGTTTTTTAAATAATAATTTGAATAACCTATTTAAAAAACTAATACAAATTAAAAGAATGGATTTTTCTAAAAGAAAAAGAAAGTGCAAAAAGAAAAAAGTAGAAGAAAAAAGACAAAAACAAATAGAAAGGAAAGAAAAAATAAGAATATTGTAGTAAAAAAGAAAATATATAAAGAAATTACTTCTCCTTTCATCGGAAGAAATATAGACAATTTTAGTAACTCGTCTTTTCTTAAAATTATAACAAATGGTCTCTTCTCCCTATCTCTCATCTCTTATCTATAAACAAATCTTTAAAACCTTGTTCAGTCTTGGTCAGAAAAGTCCATTAAAGGTTTGCAGAGATAACAATATCTACTTTAACTTTGATCAAATTAACTCATTTTGTATTCCTTCCTTTTAGTTTTAATAATCTAGACCTTTATCCTTTCAAATACTATCCTAGAATTTGATTTCTTTTCATTTTTTTCTTTCTTATCCTTCTCACAAAAGCCTTCAAAACTTTAACAAGACTCTTTTGTAAATTCAATATAGGAAAGTTATCAAGATTGTTTTCTTGATTTGTTATTTGTTTATCCCCTTTAATTATTACGATATCAGCCAGCTTCATTCCTATATCCATTTGTATACAGCATCTTTTTTATTATCATTTTTGTAGCCTGTAATTTTTAAAGCCACCCCCACACATGCGCCCTGCCCTCATACATGTGCAGCAGAGGCACATGCACATGTGCAGTGGAACTGAGCTGGGGCAACGGCGCACATGCCCACAGAGGGCTCTGAGTGCCACCTGTAGCACAGGTGCTATAGGTTTGCCACCACAGTTGTGGTCCATTTATAATCCATTTATAACTGTCCAAAATCAAAATTCTAATCACCGTTTTGCTTTTTATTCCAAATTAATAATAATTTTTCTAAGTTCTTAAAGTTTTATTTTTTATTTATTTATTTATTTTTGCTAAGGACTGAAGGAGATTCACCCGGTACTATAAAATAACTTGTCATTATAATAATTCTCAGTAACTACAAAACAATTAAAAAGCAATTTCTGAAAGAAATTAAGAAGTGAGGCTCAACGGCTAGGAGGGACCAAGTCGGGAATGGTTTGAATCCGGGTGGGTCCTTGCCTAACAACCAGTGGGATTTGGTTAATGATGGCGCTGGGAACTGCCTAGATTTCCATTGCTAAGGAATAAGGTAATGTAACATTGCACTCTGATTGCATCATTTAGTAATGGAAATTCTAGTCCTATTTACCATCATTAACCAAGGTTACCTGTACCCTAATCTGTCAATACAAAATAACTGCAGTATTAATTGTTTAATTTTAAATTTTTTTTGTAGGTGAAAAAAATCTGAAATATAAAGAATTGAAGAAGAGAGAGGAAAGCATGGATAGTAAGTAAGATTTATAAACATATGTAAAATGCACACTTCACATTTAGTGCCCTGAAAACATTCATTTTAATATTCAGTTAAGGAGAGAAGCAACCTAGAACTAAGGAGAAATTTCCTGACAGTTAGAACAATTAATCGCTGGAAAGACTTATTTCCAAAAGTTGTGGACACTCCAACACTGGAAGTTTTTAAGATGAGATTGGATCACCATTTGTCTAGAATGGTATAGGGTTTCCTGCCTGAGCAGGGGGTTGGACTAGAAGACCTCCAAGGCCCCATCCAACTCTGTTATTTTGTTAATATGTCTACTCAGAAAAAAATCTTATCGGTGTTTTTTATCCTTTAGTCTCAGGTAAGTGAAAGCTAGACTACATCATCAGTCACTTGGTATGAATGCTAATCTCACTAGTAAGTCCAACTCTTCAAGTTTCCCACATGATAACGGGATTTATGGCATCACATCGAGTAAAAATTGGTTCACATTCAGGTCTTCTGAATTTCAAATAAATTATTAGAAACTAAAAGTAAATTGAAATACTTATGTATTGAAAAATATTATAAAAGAAAACAGAAATTTGGCAAGACAGTGGCTAATGAAGAATAGTAATTTCTTAAGTTAATTTCATTTCAAGAATTCTATAGATTGTTACTTTGCCAAGAGAAATTGATGAGGAAGCATTTAGTCTATTTTAACAAAACCCTTTTATGTAGGGAGCTGCTGAGCACGTATAGGAACTCTGGTACAAATTTTGGAACCCCATATGAGCCAAAGCTTTCTACTGAATTCAATATTGCTAAAGTTCTGTGGTCATATTACAGCTGCACTCCCACAGCTACCCTCCATTTTGAACCTTTGCTCCGAAAGCTCTCCAGATATCAGTTTTCGGGCATACTGTGACTTAGTTAAAAACTCAGGACAGAAAGTTTTCTTCAATTTAAACAAGCAGTCACACAGTATTTGTAAATGTTGGGAGCTGTTGCCCAATCTTGGGTGATGGTGTGGATGACCTCAATTCTCCTAATTTCTACTTGAATTGCCACATTTTTTGGAAGAATTTCCAGAATCTGGAAGCAGCTAGTAAAGAGTTCCTCTGTTTGAACATTGGTATTCCCCAGGCAATCTTAAGGTTCAGGGTCTTTCATACAGTTTGTATATATGGTTTTATGGATCATCATCAACATTTCCAACTGGATTTGGAAATAGTATTTTAGCTAGTGAAACTCTTGTTAGAAAAAAAAAATCAATCAATAAGGTGTAGCATTCTGCTTAAATTTTTGAATATTCTTCAGAGATTATGTTACAGTAGATAAATAGGTTGTGTTACAGGAGTCCAGATGGAATGTAATTGATGCATTAAATATCTTAGAAATGTGTTTATACTATTATTTGCTAGTTTGCCAGATTGAGCTCAAGTGTCAATTGAGTGACAATTGAATAACTGATTCTCATTGTACTTTCCATATGAACTGTTTTTTCATTGAATTATTTTCTGATTTTAAACTCCCTGTTTAACATTCAAAGTGCAATTTTAAGCAATGCTGCAGGACTTCTCTGCTGTTCCTATTGTAAACAATAGCTTCCTCTATCTTTAAAAAAAAAATCTTTAGACTTTCTCGAATCTTTTGAAGAGACAAAGAACCAGGAACTGGAACGGAAATCAGAGATAGAGGCCAATATTGTGGCACTTTTAGAGCACTCGAGTCGGGTAAGAAGTAATCCCTCTTGAAATCCTAATTTACTATTAAGGAAATATAGATGGCATACATCTCTCCCAAACAAATAAAATCCTGACAATTATTACTTAATTTTAAATAAAGTTGAAAATCACCCTGTGAAATAATAAAGCCATTTGATAATAACATGGATTTTTTATTTCTTTGTATTTGTATTTCTTCAGAATGCAAAGGAAGAGTAAATCTAACAGCAGTTTAGTGTCACGAATTCTCAGATTTATGACCCTCTAAGATAATACTTGAATTTGTATGATATTTCTCTCTCTATCATGAACTGCATATAAAAGAGGAAGGAAGGAAGCTATTTTATATGGGTACAGGAAGGAAAGAAAAGTCCTCACTAGTAACTGCTACCAAGGAGATGGCTGTCTTCATATCTTGAGAGCAGCCACCTTAAGAAAGTATAGCACTTTGAGAATATGCTTCAGAAAGACAGGCAACCAGGGCATGTCAGTTTCCTATCACAAAAAGGAAAGGAGAAGCAATATTTCACTGGCTGGAATGGACATCCATGCTCAGGGTTATCCCCCAGGAAGAGTCATTTTGGCATAGAAGGAAAATGAGCTTTGTGTTGGAGAGTACTCAGGAGTAAGTAGGGGGTTTCATAGGAGTCCTTACAGTGAGTGCAAAGGCTATTGAAGAATGTTCCAGCAGCTGGATCCTGCATACGGCTTGGTCTGGTACCAGCACACTCCATGTCTAGGTAGCGTAGGAGTAAGTGCAGACTCCTTTACATTTTTATCAGAGCTCCTTAAGGGATGTGAACCACAGTTGGAGAAGTCAAAAGAAGGCACTGAGATTTCTTCCTTCCTAATATAGATTTTCAAGTAAACACAGTTAAGAAGTGAAGAGTCTAGCCTTGCTTTAGCCTTTTTCGTCCTGAAATGGTGACTTCTCTTTTTACACCAAGATCGTTCTGAAACACATTTTAAGCCTGTTTCAGAGCTTAGTCCCTAGAACAGAGAATTCTTCTTTGGTTTATTTAACATTTGTGTTAGCACTTAATTAAGGTAGGGTTACATTTTTAGGGGTTTTAAAAACATAGTTCATAGGAAGTCAATGGGTTCCATAGAATTGATCTTGCTTCTGCACTTTCCTTTTTCCTCATCACTTTTGTTCCTTCCTTTTTTTGACTTAGGTGTAAAAAAAGAAAAAATGACCTCATATTGCAATCAATCGCACATGGCATGAAACAGAACAGTGATTATCAGATATGCTTTTTATGTTTCCAAACCATCCTAACACAACTTAAGCCATGCACTAATTACATTTCATATTCTTGGCTAACAACTGCCCTTACACCAAATGTGTAAAAGACTTAATGTTTTATTAGCACTTTTGCAGATACAAGACAATTCACTGGAAACTGATTAAGGTGCCAGGTTGTAGTTAAAATAGCTTCCTTTAAAACTGGCTGTCTCAATTTCTGAAGTAGACTCTGATTGTCCCATTAATATTTCAGAAACAGTTTTCCTTTAGGATACATTGCCTGTGAAGATGTTTTTCATAACATAAGGGTTAGGGTTATTTATGCAAGAAACAAGTACAGGTAGTTTTACAACAGTTTATTTAGTGACTGCACTGAAAAAAGTGACAGGATTGTTTTTCACATTTACGACTGTTGCCGCATCCCTATGGTCACATGAGCAAAATTCAGACACTTGATAACTGACTTGTATTCATGACAATTGCAGTGTCCTGGAGTCATGTGATCACCTTTTGAGATCTTCTGATAAACAAAGTTAATGGGGAAGCTAGTTTCACTTAACAACCTTGTTACTAACTTAACTGTAGTGATTTGCTTAACAACTGTCACACGAAAAGTCATAAAATGGGGCAAAACTCACTTAATAAATGTCTCACCTAGCAACAGAAATTTCAGACTCAATTGTGGTTTTATGTCGAGGACTACTCGTATCCTTGATTGAATTTCCTCAAATTATTGTAAGCCTTTAATATTTTGTTTATCTTTAGCTTTGACTCATTATGTCATGAGTTTACATTATGTAAAGTAAAGTAATAAAACCATTTGTATGAATAATACAGCAGTTTGAGATATATTCTCTAATATTTACATTTCTAAAGGGCATTTACTATGACTGATATAATAATTATGGAAAAAGATTTTTTATTGATCCACCTCCAGGCATGGCAACACATTTGGAAAGAGTTTTTGTTGTTGTTGTTGTTGTAATATGCAGAATGTAAGTCGTATGAAGCAGATATCTTCTGTAACAAATCAAGAATTGAAGATGATGCAGGAAGATCTCACTTTCAAATCAAGTGAGATGCAAAAATCACAAAGTACAGCTAAAAATCTGGGTACAGGTAAGACAAGAATACATTTGAGATGTATTTATTCCATTACAAAAAATAACTTCCCCTTTTATATCTCAAGGACTCAGCTGTTTCATAGTTCATGCTCTCTGTTCATCATTAAGATTTTAGCACTGGGAAAGATTTTTAATTGGACAAGTAGCTAAACTTATAAATTCTATTAGGGAGTAGTGAGAGGAAAGATTTATGAAAAAAAATTAAGACGCTATTTGTGGAATGTTGTATTTGGAAAAGAAAAAAAATGCTTATAGTAAAGTTATCTATGGATCTTTGAGAAGCAGTGTCTTTAGTTTTCCCTGCTCCATAAGTACACGGTGAACTTGTTTGATGAACTATGATTCAAGCAAATTATGGTAATATCTCAAGTTGATTAATTGTCTAGCTCTCTTTATTGAATTTTGTTTGATGGTACAAGCTGAAAATGATAAAAATAATAATAAAAAAGCTGATTGCCTATCAAAATTATATTGCTTTCTATTTTTCTGTGGGTTGAATGATTAGAGTTATGCTTTTTATGTATTTTCCTTGCATTGTATAGATAGAAACAAATTTACCATATACATTTAAATAAAATTTTTGAAACTGATATAGAATCAGGAAAATACTGCTGATTTCCCCAAACATTTGGATATATGGATATACTGTTTCAAAAGTAGTTTTATTTACATCTTCCATAAGCTGTTGGGTATCAAATAATGTTACAAGCATTGAGATTTTACAGATTGTGAATAAAAATAAAAGCACTATCAATTTTCAGATATATTAATTTCAGAACAAATAATTTTAGGAGTCAGATATTCTGTACAGTTTGTGTGCATTCTGAATGGAAACATTTGTGGAGTTGATTATACCATAGTGAATCTGTGGTTATTCTCTCCTTCTTAGCCAGCTCTTAAAACCAAAATCACACTGTAAAAAAAATATGAGATGCAATTTAAAGGCAAGATGAAAAAGGCAGGCAAACAAGGCAAATTTTTATTCTGTTTTAGTTCTCTTAAAACTGCTTAGTCTATTATTATGGTTGCTGATTTGTTTAACCCACTATAAAAGGATGGTGAGACTCTGCTGGTTTTGAAATCATGTCTTTTATAATCTACACATTGCTATTTGCTTAGTAACAAGTCTTCCATATTTTAGAAAAGTTCTTCGAGGCTACAAGTTCCCTCTTTGTGTAAAATACCACTACAGAGTAGTCTGCCTTTCCCTCCTTAAAGGAAACTTCTGTGAGTAAACAGATTTGCTGATGGCAGCATTTCCCACTAACGTTTCCCTAGGTCAAAGCACAAAAGCAATTTTGTCTCAGAATTTGCTACTATGTACACATTGCTTGCTGAAGTCTGTGACTTAGTGGCATATCAGAAGGAACTGGACTGCATCCTCTTCCTGTCTCTTCCCAGAGAGAAGGGTTGTTTTTTTTCCCCCTTTTCCTTTCCTTTTTTTATTCTAGGATGGTGTTTGGATGAAGAAAATTAGAACCTCCAGATTGTTCAGCAAAACAGCCTGTCTTATCCCCAAATTGTTGCTCTTTTGATATTGCTTGTACTTGTTTAGCAACAGTTTTCTATGGTTTTAGATTGGAATCTGGATGTTCTTCACCAGGTGTGAACAATTGTTCAGCAAACAAGAAATAGTAAAGATAGTATTAATTGTAATAGATGCTTTGGGTGCAATTCCAAAACGTTTAAGGGTATTACTTGAGCACCATCAACATTGATCATCAGCAATTGTCAAAATCACCATTGGTTAATTGCAAAAGGCAGCTTTGTTTGGAACAACTTACCTCCTGCAACAATACCTTCAATATTATTAAATAACAAACATCCACCTATCCCAGTCCTTGGGAAGGGCTAAATGCAGTATGTGCCCAAAAATGCCAAAACCAATATGAACAGCTGGCTGACTATGTGTCCATCCACAATAGATTTTTAAATTTTTAATTTAAAATAGCTGTGCCTGTACTTTTGTCAGTTCTCAGACATTCCACAATGCAGGAATTTGAATCCTTGAATCATTATTTTTGAGTACAACGCATGTATCTTCAGGTCAGCCAGGAGAATAGGATGATCAACTCCGAGACAAGGAGTTAAGCCATATTCTAAGAAAGGTATCAACAATACAGCATGAGGATTTTAAATCATGATGATATGCACCGTTTCCTCCAGCATGCTAATTTGATACCTCCATATCTTGCATTGATACCTTTAAAAAATCCTTCAATCTACAGTATACACCCAGGTAATTCTGAGGTATCAGTAAGTCTGCCTGATATTCCCAGATGAGATCATGCACAAGAGGAAATGAGTATTCATATATACTCAGATTCCGTTATTATTCTTGAAGTATCTAAGGATTTGGTATTTTTAAAACTGGACATAATATGTCTATTTTTACAATAAAAATGGCCAGACCACAGCTTGCATTGTGTAGCAGCTGAATGTAAGTTTGATATTTAAAAACATTTTTAAAATATGGCCTCAAAGCTGTATATCCGATGGATTGCATAGTGAGTCAACAAAATTGGTATACAAAGGATCGGCTTTTATTTGAATCATAGTAATTTTTTATTCTAAATTATCAACATAATCTCTAGGAGTTTATAACATTTTGGATAGTTTAAAGGTAAGGAAGGCAATGGATTTTTTATTGTTCTTCATTTTAGTCACAGATATAAATGAAGAATAACAGTCTTAATTTCAGTTTGGCAGCTTTTGCTGCAAGCAGTAAACTATTTCAGCACCAGTCTTTGCCATACTGCTAGTTCATCAGATAATGGATATTTGTATGCAAAAGATAACATTCTTGAGAGCTTTGCTGGATCAATGCCAAGGTGAATAAGGCAAGTAGGACTTGGTTGTCTTCTTGGACATAAGTAAATGTGTTCTGGGATGGAAAATATGTCAGTAATGCATACTAGAAGGTTTTCATTTGTTATATAGATAGTCAGAGACTCCAAATGGACCTCCAGAAGATGGGCTTATTGGAGGGAAAGATGGTTGATGAACTAACTTCACTCAAAGAAAAAATTGAACAGATGACCAAGGACCTGGAAGTATATAACAATCTGCCTGCTCTGAAAACAGCAGGAGAAGAAAAGAAAAAGGTAATCAGTAGTCCAAATCCTAAAACCATAGAGTTACAAGGATATTGGGAGTCATCTAATCCAATTCTGCTCATTGCTGGATCTACTAGAGCAGGGGTCTCCAACCTTGGCAACTTTAAGACTTGTGGACTTCAACTCCCAGAATTCTTCAGTTACCAAGGCTGGCTGAGGAATTCTGGGACTTGAAGTCCACAAGTCTTAAAGTTGCCAAGATTGGAGACCCCTGTACTAGAGTATTGTATCTCTGACAGATGATTACCAAGCCTCTCTTTGAAGACACCTAGCAAAGGAGAACTTTGCCCTTTTTGCGATAGCCTATTCCACTGGATGATACAGTCAGGAAATTCCTCCTGTTGTGTAGTTTTCTTATATAAGTAGGCCTTATTTAGCGACAGCCTTGTTTAGCTACTGTTTTCAGCTACAGTGGAGATGAAAAAGTCCCTTTGCAAACAATTCTCACATTTATGACCTCCACAGATCTGTAAACCCGAGGAAAACTGAAGTAAAAAGCTCAGCCACAGTTTCACTTAGTGATTAATCATCCTGCTTAAAAGGCCAAATTGGCAGTTCCAGTTGTGGTTGACAACTACAATTGAGCCTCACATATTTTGTTGTTAAGCGAAACATTTGTTAAGTGAATTTTGCCTCATTTTACAACCTTTCTTGCCATGGTTGTTAAGCCAGTCACTGCAGTGGTAAAGTTAGTAATCTGGTTGTTAAGTGAATCTGGCTTCCCCCAAGTTCGCAAAAGGGAATCACATGACCCCAGGACCCTGTAGCCATCATAAATATGAGTCAGCTGCCAAGCATCCAAATGTTGATCATGTGACCTGCTGCAACAGTCATAAATGTGAAAAAGAGGCATGTCACTTTTTTCAGTGCCATTATAATTTCAAATGGTCACTAAACAAACTGTTGTAAGACAAGGACTACTTGTAAATGAGGATTACCTATAGTTTTAAGTCACTGATTCCAGTTCTGCCTTCTGGGACAATAAGAATAAGTTCACTCTCTCTTTTCCATGTGATAACTCTTTAAAAAACAATTGGGAAATATGATTGAGAACCAGTTCTTCAAAATGCAGATTAAAATGTTTGACATTAAATAGTCTTTGGCCGGCTAAAATGCATATATAGAAACTGCTTTTATTATATAATCACTTTTTGTAGGATTATGCTCCACCACTTCCAGTAGGCTAGCACTGTTAAATAAGGCAGGGTGATTTCCCCCTATCTTATCTCAACTGAGTATGGCAGAGCCATTTGATGTGTCAGTAATAATTCAAAATAGTTGCAATACTCACATTTTTACTACTGCAACCCAAGATACAAGCCAGCTGCTACAAATGGCTTCCCATTCTTCCTGCTAGAAGCTTAATAATCAGACTGGTAAAAAAAATAACGTACTTTAGAATAGAAACCATTTTATGCCTAAAATTGAAAAGTCATTACATTTTTTTCTAAAAAAAAAAACATATAACTTTTTCCTTATACAGCCAACAGTCTTCTCACTTGAAAGAAATACTGTAAAATTAGTGGTGATTCGTTGTAGGAATGGATGTTTAGAATGGGCAATAAATAAACCCAATCAAAATGGACTCTCCCTCTTTTCTGTTGCAGTGGGATCAGTTGTTTCCAAATCACTCCCCCATTGCTTTGTTCTTTTTGTAAAAAGGTGCATTTTCAGACTATCCCAATTATGTTTCCTTACCTTACAGAACTAAAAGTGCCTGAAAGGAGAAGGTGGTATTGGTGTAAATGATGATTTAAAGCAGGGATGTCAAACTCACGATGACGCATTGTTGTCACGTGACATATCGCAAGTTTTTCCCCCCTTCACTAAACCAGGAGTGGGTGTGGCCAGCGTGTTATGCATCCGGGCCCCAAGTTTGATGCCCCTGATTTAAAGGGTTCATATGCTGCCAGTAATGCAAAATAGGTTGATGTTATGTTTGTTTATTGTTTATTCATGTCAGAAGCATCACAGTTAAAATAAGGCAAACTCTATATGACATAAAATTTAAAATATACAATAAAGAAGCATCACAGTTAAAATAAGGCATACTCTATATCAGGGGTCCCCAACCACCGGTCCACGGACCGGTACCGGTCCGCGGAACAACTCCTACCGGGCCGCTGGCTTGCTGGGCGCCGCCATCTTTTTTGATGAAAAAGTGCTTCCGGTGAGCTTTTCCGGTAGAGCTCACCGGAAGCACGTTTCATCAAAAAGATAAGCGGCGCTACGCTCGATGAGCTTTTCCGGGTAGAAAGCCATTTCTACCCGGAAAAGCTCACGAAGCGCTGCGCCGCCATCTTTTTTGATGAAACGTGCTTCCGGTGAGGTCACGGAAGCACTTTTCATCAAAAAGATGGCGGCGCCCAGCTGATGCCGTACCGGGCGCGGCGCCCAGCTGATGCCGGTACCGGGCCGCGGCGTCAAAAAGGTTGGGGATCACTGCTCTATATGACATCAAATTTAAAATATACAATACAAGATTGAGGTTATGTTAAATGCTAATAGTGTTTGGTATGGAATCCACCCAGCTTTTATTCCACCTTCACTAGTATTTGTATGTATGGTTTTCTTAGCTTAAATATGTTACCATAATTTATAGTACTAAATTATATGGTAAATTCTAATTCTACTTTTATACTATTCCTACCTAGTATTACGATTGTAATAAAAGTAAATAGCACATTTGATAGTTGATTAATAAGATAGGGTACAATATAAAATAGTGGCATATAAAATAAATATAAAATGTTGGAATGACAGAATGAATAAAATAGGTGGCTTATCTCCTGTTGTTCAACATAAAGACACAATGCAAAAAATCCTATTCCTGCTAGACAAATATCTGCAGGATATGACACAACTAAGAAAGCTTCTGATAGATATAAGCAGGAAGGACTCTGATATGAAGCGAACATAACCCTAACCCTAACTCCAAGAAAACTCTTAGGAGCTTTCAGAATATCAAATGTGTAATTAAAACACAATTAAAAACATAGCATAATGAAATATAATTTCCTGGACAATTCAAGAACAGTAACATTCACATTCAAAAAAATCATGATAGAGGATCTACAATACCCTAAACCCAGTTCCAGGAGCAGAATCAGGTCTTAAGGGACTTAGAAAAGATTGGAAAAGTGGGAGCCATATATATATCTGGGGGAATGCTATTCTAAAAGACAGGAGCTGTGATAGAAAAGGCACATTTCCTTGAATCCATAATATGACATTTAATTGGGAGAATTCATAAAGTTTTATAGATAAATTAAGGCTAAAGCATTAAACTCAGTTAAATCAGCAGCTAGTCCAATTCTTTCAACAAGCACTGTTCTATGACAAAAACCCGGTATAGTAGATAAACAACCATGCCTATATTTTTTGCACTAGCATCTGTTTCTGAATCACTGTTAGTCCTTTTTTTATTTTTCTTATCCTATACACAATGAATCCTACTTTCTAACTGTTCCTTTTGTTCTTAGCTTTAACAGATTAAAAGTACATACAGCTATGATAGTTTTGTGTCACGTTTTCCCTGGTGAAAATAAAATTTCAGATTCACTTTAGCAATTTTGTTTTAATATTTGATAACTGGTAAATGAGTCTATATTTAAATCCCTTCTGTTTCTCCTTTATGCTAAGAGCTGTTCCCCAGGTGAAGCTTTATTGGACAATACATTCTTCCTGCTTAATTTGTCTTGGGGATTGGAGTTTGTTGTGTCCTCCTTCAATATGTTATTAACCATTCCAGTTTTATCCTACTATATATCTCAGATAGATCTGGAATAGTACCTCCCTTTTTACAATCCTGTAATCCCTTAGATCCTTTATTCTAATTGTGCATTATTTATATCAAGTGTTTCAGTATTTAAGTACTATTTATTACTGTGAACAAAAGATTTTATGAGAAGAGGAAATGTGTTAGAAAGTAAAAGCTAGGAAAAAATAGCAGAAGCCAATGTGTTCATAAACACTGGCTGGGAATCAAAATTAAATCTACAGTGAGTGCATGAGCACAGAGAATGAGAAAGAAATGATTCACATAAAAGGTATGATTTCTAAAGAAATTAGAAGTCCAGATTCATGCAAATCTTCTCATTTCTATTTTTCCACTTGCTAAAGTTAGAATAACTTAAAAGCTTCACCTGGGCAACAGCTCTTAGCATAAAGGAGAAACAGAAGGGATTTAAATATTGACTCATTTACCAGTTATCAAATATTAAAACAAAATTGGCCAATTCAAAACAAAAGCTGGCCAATTCAGTCATATTCTGAAAAATCAGCTCTATCTCATTTTATGTGCTCTTTATGGTAAATGCTGTGCTGCAGACTTAATTATAAACATAAATACTTTTTACCTCCTTGAGTAGTTTGACTTTGTATAATTTCCTCATGCTAAGAAACTGCAAGAAGAAAAAGAAAGATTGACCAAACATCGGAATGCATTCAAGAAAATTATGGAACATTTGAATAGAGAATATGAAGCCCTAAAGTTGCAGCTCCAGGAGAATGAAACCCATGCACAGGTAAATTGTTAAGGATACACTGAACTGCTTCAAAACTTCTTGAGACAAGTGCTTTAGCATGTGGGGGACACATGAAGTGTTTTATAGTAAATACCTCTGATGGCAGATTTGAATTAAAAAGGAGGATGGAACTCAGCTTTCTGAAATGAACATAGAGTCTACTGCTTTGCAGTAATATAGGGTACATGAAAGCTATATAACATTTTATAATAGGAATTAGTAATTTTCGATGCTGAGTATGGCACAGAAAACAATTAATTATAAAACGTGCCATTTATTTACTGGTAAATAAAACATGGTGCCATTTATTTACTGGTAAATAAAATTCAAAGTATTTTTCCAACGCAAATATTAATGGACAATTGTTTTAATGTGTACAATGGTTTATGTTCTAATTTTCCATTTACAGTGAGATATTCTTAAAGTAAACATGTTGACTTCCACATAATGTTTTTGAAAGTTTCATTGTAAGGAGCATACATGTTTTGATTCCAAAGACTTGAACAGCAATATTAGGCAAGCAAACTGCTGCTAGTATTTTTAGGAAGCAGCCATAAATATAATAGCCATATAACCTTGTTATTTATGCTCAGCAAATGGCTAAAATTCCACTGTTTAACTTATTGTGTTAGACTATTCTCAGCACAGACCCGGTTCTTAATCACACATTCTGCCATCAGACAGGAAATTCAGCTATGGAACTGAGGAAGTTTCTCCCTCATAGTGCAGAGTATACTATAGTTTAATATGAGTAAAATATTTTGGAAGCAATTGTTGACTCCCTCCCCCTCCACCCCAAAATAAAACAGACTAGGAGAATTCTGTGCCTTACCTAAAGCAAATCTTCACCATGATGGGTTGTTATTTTAATAGTTTGTCGCTATAAAAATAAGTTTGTGTGTGTTTATTTATTTATTTGATATTTATTCTGTCTTTATTATTTTTATAAATAATTCAAGGTGATGAACATACATGCCACTCTTTCCTCCTCCTATTTTCCTCACAGTGATAACCCTGTGAGGTGGGTTGGACTGAGAGAGAATGACTGGCCCAAGTTCATCTAAAGCAGAACTAGAACTTGCAGTCTCCCGGTTTCTAAGCAGCACCCTAACCATTAAACCTGTGTGTGTGTGTGTGTGTGTGTGTGTGTGTGTGTGTGTGTGTGTGTTTATCCACAAACACACATGCACACATACACATATGTTCATATAGAACAAGAAGATTACACTGCAATTAGTCTTAATCAGAAGGCTTAATAAAAAGCAAGTACCTAAACAGTTGAATAGAAGGTTGAATAGAAGGTATGTCCAGGGGTGGGATCCGACAGGGTTAACTACCAGTTCGGTCATTTACGAGGTTCAGTGATTTACTATGTGCTTCCCTGCATGTGGCGTGGGCCTGTAAATCGTCATCAGCATGCTGCATGCAGAGAAGCAGCCTTTCAAAAAACCCCTTTTTCCTGCTTTTTTAACTGCAGCTGTGCCTCGCACGGCAGCTGAAGTTGAAAAAATCAGGAAATAAAGGTCAGGTAACAGCCTGGGTGGGCAAGTGGGCAAAAACATCAGCAGATATAGAACTGGTTCTATGTCTACTGCTCTTCAGAGCTACCGGTTCTACAGAGGTGGACAGAACTGGTAGAAACCCACCCCTGGGTAGGTCAGTCTTGTGTTAAAAAATGGAACTACAGTATTTATTCCTGTTAATTACCATATTTTTTTCATTTTCTATCTTCAGCTTACGAATCTGGAAAGGAAGTGGCAACACCATGAACAAAATAATTTTGTTATGAAAGAATGTATCCTTTTTGTTTTCATAAATAGTATTTGTTGTCAGATACTGCAAATTATTACTATTACTTCTTGAAAAGCACCAGTCTTTATTAAGCTTTACTGACATTTATTCTGAATAAATTTGGTGCAGATTTTTTTTTCTGAATACAAGGGCATACATCAAACACTTATAAATTACACCAAGTTTAATAAGAAAGTAAATCAGGTGCATAAATAGAGATTTTGTTGTATGTTGTCTACCTTCTCAGATCACGGTGAACCAAAAATATAACCTATGGTACTTGTTGTGTAAAGTAATATGCAAATATGTTATTTGGTTAAATACAGCAATTGGTTTAGAGTGGGTGATGGTTGCTTCTTTGCTATGGGTTTTATATGTAGTTTATTGGCTTTGTTTTGACTAATAGAAGCTCCACCAAGATTTTGACTAATAGAAGCTCCACCAAGATGGGTAATGAGTAGTTGCAAAACTGAATGTTCTTGCCATTCAGTCATTTTCTGGGGTGGATTTCCAGATAATCATAGCAAGCATGAATTGTTTCCATTGTTCCTTCTCACTTCTGAGAGGAACTTTGTGTAATAGGGACTTCTCTGTGATCATACCTACAGAATTTTTAGAGGCCTTTGGCCAAAAAGAGTTAGTGAGGTCACAGTGAGGCAGAGCTGTACCAATTTTCAGTGTCATAAGGACCTTTAGGGAGATTAGCATCTGTAGCATTGGCCATTGGATATACACAGCACACAAAGCAGAGGGATGGTAATAGCACTTAGCACTAGTACTTAGACGTATAGTGCTTTACAGCCCTCTCTAAGCGGTATATAAAGTCAGCCTATTGCCCCCAACAATTTGGGTCCTCATTTTACCCACCTTGGAAGGATGGAAGGCTGAGTCAACCTTGAGCCTGGTGAGATTTGAACTGCTTGTAGGCAGCTGGCCGCAGCAGAAGTAGCTTGCAGTACTGCACTCTAACCACTGCGCCACAGAGGCTCCTTTAATATCATGTAAAAAAAAACCTGCATGACGTAATTTAACATCTGTCCTTTCTTTTTCCTACATCTGGCACCAGTAGTAAATCCAGGTGTGAACACACTAAATCATGACAGGAAAAAAGAACCTTACTCTCTTGTCTGTGGTTTTTAGGCATGCCTTTCTGTATTGTGTGAATGTACTTTTTAGGAGGATCAGACCTTTTCTCAACTTCTTGACCCTGGAGTATATAATGGGTGAGGGAAAGAGCAGATTCTTTATACAATGGAAGCCAATTCACACTTTTATAAGTTACTACAACATGTATGGATGTTCTGCAAATATTCCTTTTCCTTCCAAAATGACTGGATTGGTTCAGAAGTGGTTATTGATTGTTTTTAGAAAAGAATGGATTTTGCTAATTGAATCGTGTGAGGTTTAACCTGAAGTCGAGAATGATTGCAACAGCTTGACCTACTGCCGTATTGTCAGTGGCAAAGTTGGCTTAATTCATGGTTAATGAGAGCGAATCTTGTTGAAAAAATTCTCCTGAGTTTTCTCAACCTGGATGCCTTCTTTCTTTCTGGCAAAGTGATACACACAAAAAAGGATAGATATCTAGGACTTTTTTTCCAGTATGGCCTCAGTTCTTTTGGTATTAGGAGTTTATGGCATTTTTATTGGTAGCTTTTATATTTATTGAAGAACTTTTTCCTTAATTGATATGATCAAGTTATAGCTACAAAAAGCCAGGAAAGTGACTACCAGCCCATAATGAACAATGTGATGAAGGAAGTTGCAGAATATAACAAAACTATAATAGAAGCTTTACAGAGCAGCAAGAATTGATCTTAGCTGTGCCTCTTCTGGATGGACCAAATTAAGGACTTCCATACAGTTATTTTGAAGAACGTTGGCATTTGAAGGCACTCCAGTTCACATTAGTATAACCTATGTGCCTTTCCCCCTCCTGTATTCTAGGGAGCATGCCAGGAACATTTGTTTGTTTTCCTTTGAGTTAATTCTGTATTGTAAAACAATTGTTCAGTGAAGATTCTTTCATTTACACTTGTTTTGCTTTGTCAAAGCAATATAGTTTGATTTACATCATTTAAAAAAACAGTGTGATGGTAAGTACACTGTAGTGTTAAGGTTCTTCTTAAAGTTGTAACTGCAAAAGCAGAAAATGTTGTTATTCTGTATTTCTATTTATCTTGACATATCAGAATTGTTCTACATTGAATTGTGTTTAAGATGCATAAGGATATTAAATAAAGAAATTAAAGAAGTCATCCTGTATTTTTTCCCACAAAAAATTATTCAGTAAAGGTCATATGTAGCAAAAATGTATATCTAAGAAATGACTTCTTAACCCTCAGTATCTGAGGAATCCAGGGACTCCAGCTTGAAATAAGCTGTCTGACTTGAAAAATTCACAGCATTGTTTCTATCTGAAGCATATGAGGCTCTTATGGAGTCACATTCTTGCTGTAGGAGGATAAAACTCCCAGTGGGATCCAGAAAACAGCAAACCAGAAGTACTGTGTTGAAAAGGGAGTCATCGTGAATGAGCAAAAACCAAATCGGCTCTTCTTGTTGACCCATCTCCCTTGTTCCTAAGGGATCCTCCTGTGAGTAATGTTCTGTTGGTTAAACCCCATTGATAAGCCCGAATAAGAAAAGCAAACAGAGCAAAAATGTGTAACTAGTTTTTCTGACTGATACCAGCAGGCCAGATGACTCTGTTTCCTCACAATTATAATAACTTCTTCATGTTGCTTTATCTTTCCAATGGATGATCAGTAACAGGGTAATTTCTGAGGAATGCAGGAATGACTAAAGAACAGTTACACAGATGGGCTAATGCAAAATAATAAAAATGTAATCCAATTTTTTTTAAAAAAAATCAAAGTATTTGGAACTGTATTTCTAACAGATTTTGGCTTTTTGTTCTTATTGGATGGTTGCATTGTTATTATATTGATTCTTTGCATCATGAACCAAAGACCGTTGCAGGAAATATTTATTTTTATTATTTCATTTATTTCCTGACTTTCATCCAAGTACTCAGAATGGCATACTTGGAAATCTCCATTTTGTCTGTGTAGTACAAATGTTATGACAGGCATCCTGTTGGGACCCAGTAGCTCATTTCCAAATGGTTAGTCAAACAAGCCAATGGCTTCACCATCATGGACATAACACATATTACACTAAGCCCCACATTATTTCATGGTTGTGCTATATTAAATGAGGGGGGAGTTTTTAAGTGTAGAAGTGTACGAAAATTAGTGATATTTATCAGACAATGCCAAACTGGCTTGCAGTAGACTTGATAGATTGTATAAATCTGGAACAGGGATTGAGGAAGTTGGTTTATCTAGTTTTGCCTACATTTTTTGGACAGAGATTTGCAGCAACCCTAAGTAAATGGCAGAATTTCCTCTGTCCCAAAAGCTGATTTTTATTCTGCCTCTGAAAAGAGGTTAGTGGGAGATCCTGTCCCGACAGCTTTTAAAATGGACCAAGTTAAGCAAAGTGGTTGATGGATATCCTGATAGCTCCCCTGATTATAATTTGCAGTGAGGGAAGAAATGTGTTTTGACTGGCAGATTTAACCAGCTGTTTTCCTCTCCTGCCTTACCAGGAAGTCCCTACTTGTCCTATGAATTAGAATTATGTATGGTGTCCATTGCGCAGATGATCACTCTTTTCCTGTTTCACATTGTTGGGTCATTTATCTTCTCTTGCTTCATTGCTCAGTCTATCAACCATCACCTGCTCCACTGCATTGCTCTCTACCATTCTAACACTAGCTCCATCATCAGTGCCACCATCTCAATTACTGGTCTCCATCATCAATTCCAACATTTGTATCAACAATTCCATCACCAACTATTACAACAGCTCCCTAATTGGTTCTATTGCAGGCCCATCACAGCTCCATCATTTCAACTCTATCACTGGCTCCATCACTAGTGCCACCTTGTCAGTACTACTAGTTCTGTTTTTGACTAGTTCTTGGTTTTTATTCCTCCTCTAGGAGCAACTCCACTGGCTCTATCACTGACTTCCCTGCCATCCCTATTGTTTTTGCGCCATAAGTGCACTATTATCTGCACTATCTTTTTTTTTTTTTTTGTATTTCCACACCTATGTGATTCCTATATTTTTGCTCTCACCTTTTTCTCTTGCTCTTCTGCTTTTTTCCTTCACTTATCTGTGCTGTCTTCTCTCTCATCCCATGCCTCAAAAGTAGGTAGTTGGGGATACTATTAACAGATACCAGTGAGCAGATTCTCATGCTTCAGTTACTACTACTCAGAAAGAGGAGAAATAACACATTAACATCATATTGAACAGTTAGGCAGAATCAACTGTGGGCTGAAGATGAAATGAAGACTGCATCGTAAAGATGTGACCTTAGAAATAGTTGGTGCATGTTCCACTACAGATGGGGCAACATATTTAAGAGCTCTCCGTTTTTAAAACACTGCTCATATCAGAAAGTGAGGTTAATTCTCCAAGATCTGAACCTTCTTGGACACAATGCTTACATAACCAGTTAATTTAATCTCTTCTCATGATTAGAGTTACACTTCAAAAGAAACGAGTGTTCAGCTTTGCCTTGTAGAAGAGTTTTCTTTCATTTTAGAACAATGGAACACAATAGAGCACTACATATTTGACATTGTGCCTTGTTAATAGCCAGAAGTCACCAACACTTCACTCGGCAGTGTAGGTAAGATGCAGGACAGGATAGCACACCCACAGCTTTGGGAACTATTAAAGAAGCTAAATTTGTTCTTCTGGACAACTTTATAAAAGCTTGGTCTTAGCTCCCTGCATTTTCTAGCATCTGGTTCCATTTTTTGCTTCATCTGAAGAGAAACAAAAAAAGATGCTGTTTATCAAAACAGCAAGTTTAGGAGTACCCTTGTAGAATTGTCAATTTCCTGCTTCAGCCCAATAAATCTGCTTCATTCTGTTTTTAATATCGTAACATCTAACTAAGACAAAACAGGATTTCTATAGACTCAAGCCTATTATCTAGGGGAAATTCCCACTAATATCTCTTCCTTCCTTTTGAGGAGAGCCTTCAGTTATTCTAGTGAGACTTTCTTTTTTATTATTAAGATAAAAATTGGTTTCTAATAACTTCACAGGAGTCTTCTTGTCAGTCACTTGGTTTATCCATTGAAATCCCCCATGCTACAATAACATATTTTGATGAACAGTAGACAGAAGTCACTCTCGGAGCAAACACACTAAATGAAATTTAATGGTGCTCTTCATATGGGGTCAGTTGTGACGTGGCACTGGTTTTGCAGAACAGCATGGGAAAATTCCCCAGCCTTTGTCGCTATTTTGTGGGGTATCTACCCAGAAATGAAGCAGTCTCCCTTAGTGACCAGATCTTGGACTGCCCAACAAAGTTGTACTTTACTTGGGAAACTCTACCTTTTCTGTTGAGTAGAAAGATGTACTGAATAGGCCAATCGATGTAGTGATGTTGCCTACTGGTTAGTAATACAATTATGCTAATTGTTGAATAATTTCCCAACTCTGAAAGTTGTATTCGTCTTCAATGTTTGGCATAGGAATCCATCATCAAACAGTTCAAACATGACCTTGGAAACTTAGTTGTTATGATGTTTCTATACCTGCTATATCATTGTCACTCTTGACTGATACATTTTGAGATATTTTAATAGATGTATAAGACAGAGACAGCCGTCACTGATATATTACTGCAAAGGAAATTATGGAACTTGTGCTCCTTCCATATTAACTTTTCCTAGAAATGAACCACAGGACAATTTTTTGAATGGCAAATTGGACATGGCATAAGAACTTTTTGTATCAGAAAGTAAACTGCATACAAAGTTAGCCATTCCATCAAGCACAACTCTGAGACTTTCATTAAAATGCCAGAAGAGCAGAAATGAACCATTTCCAATCTAAACAGTTCTTATTTTTGTACTAAAGAGGCTAAACAACCAAGGAGGAAGAATGGATTAGGAAGGAAGGCCAAGACTGCAGTCCTTTACACACTGACCTGCAATTGCATACTTTTGAACAGACTCGTATAAGATTGTATTATTATTTTGATGATTTACGGAACTGAGATCAAATTCCAACCTTGAAACTTCCTGGAGCATTTTCCTAAAATTAAGCAATGTCCTGCCTGGATTGACAATGATGAAATAATCTGTGCCTGAAATATAAAATAATTGCCTGGATTGTTTTTTGTTTTTGCCTGGGTTTTTAAACACCTTGTTTGATGAAGATTTCTTGGAAACTCAAGATTTTACCTATTTTATTGAAAGACTTCCACTGACTTAATAACACCTAATACATAATTGTACCCTTTTCCACTCTACAAAGCCATAGTGCACCATCATGTGTACAGTGTGATATACAGCGCTAAGCCATATAGTAGTTTCTTGTTTGGTCTTGGCATAATTGCAAATCTATCCTCTCTGATTTCTAAACCATGATTTCTTGATTATCTTGATTATGTTGATTATCTGATTATCAAATTAACCAGATTAATTGATAGGAGAGAGAGAGACAGAGACAGAGAGACAGAGAGAGAGATGATAGATAGATAGATAGATAGATAGATAGATAGATAGATAGATAGATAGATAGATAGAGATAGACAGACAGATATATATGATATATATGTTATATATGATATATATGATATCATGATATATATGATGATATCATATATGATGTGATATAGATCAGCGGTCTTCAAACTTTTTTGTACCAGGGACCAGTTTTGTGCAAGAAAATTTTCCCACAGACCGGGCGAGGGGGGTAGGAGGAGTGCACAACCTTGATACCTCGCATGCCCAATTTACAGTAAGGTTCACACTCCTATGAGAATCTAATGCCTGATGAGCTGAGGCCGTGATACTAGAGCTAGGGAGTAACTATCCCACCCACCACCTACAGCTCACCTCCAACTGTGCGGCCCGGTTCCTAACAGGCTACGGATGAGTACCGAATCCATATCCCGGGATTTGGGGATTCCTGATATAGATTACTTCCAAGGGGTTCCTTTGGTTGACTTGGCATACCATGTCCTGTGGCAAGCCATAGGGAATTGAACTCCATAACATGCTGGGGAAACCTGGAAGACCATTATGGAACGGTCAACAATCTTTTTTACTTGAAAGGATGCTCAGATAATGGCTGAAATCCTGCACTTATCTAAGCTGCAATTGTCCTTTTATCTGGCTGATCGTTTGTAGGTGCTACACAGCTAATTGGGATTTATTCAGTACCTTTTATTTCAGACATTGGGGACTTATCAAACATGTCACAGTTATATGACATCTTGGAGTCTGACTTGTCTAGACATCTACCATAATTATACATCATGTCTGTTTTCCTTTTTTTCTTTCTTCTCTGGACATCACATTGATATATAATGAAAGGCCTCATGTTAAGCCGGGCCAAATGGATTTCAAAAAACCTGGGTAGCCTATGAAATTGTGGAAATCTAGCTATTAAATGAATGTGTTATGTGAACCAGGTCATCAGGTTAAACCATAATTTGTCACAAGTGTTCAGACAAGCTATATTATTGCACTTTTTTTTAACCCTTAACTGTCAGCAAACCTAAATATTTCATTCATGAAATGTCCTAGAAGGGTTTATCAGGTCGACAATTCAAAGTGGGGCCATATGTGGAACACTACCACCCACTTCTTGTTCTTGAAGATTCATTTGTGGAACAGACACCCTACCTCATCCCCCAATCGCTTGGCGGAGAGCTCCAGAGGAAAAAAGAAAATTCTGCCATGTTCCAGAAATGGTTCACAATATTTTTCATATCTCTAGCTTACTGTAATAGGTTCAGCCAATCATAGAATACCTTAAAGGAAGATGTCCCACTGAAATTCTGACCAAGCCTATTCTTCAAACTCCTGTATCCCAAAGTGAAAGAACTTGTGGCCCACCAGATGTTGCTAATTATAACTTCCAGCAACCCCTTCCAGCCTGAACAATGAAGACAGTTGCTAAAAAAAACTCAATCATACTAGTATGTTTGATACAAATGTCAAAATCATGACACACCCATGCTAATTTGTCTCTCTGTTGACACCTTTATACAGGTATGTTATGATAGCCAGCACCCATAGGGTTAGAGTTTAGGTGCCAAATGAACTGGAAAACTAACATGACTGAAAATGAAGATCTCCTTAGATCAGGGGTGTCAAACTGGTGGTCCGCGGGCCAGATGCATCACATACGGGCCACGCCCACCCCAACTCTGCGAATGGGAGAAATGTCACATGACAGCAACAGAATGTGGTAAATTTGACACTCGTGCCTTAAATGGATTTTTATTTTTTAATGGTTTGGCAATTCAGCCAGAAAATATTGATAGAATGGTAAATGTTGCTGTATGGTATTTTTAGTTGCTGCAACCTGTGCTGCTAGTCAAATCCTGTATGTAACTGAACTAGAATGAAAAAGATTTTGGCACCTGTTTCAATCACCAAACTCTAAAATAGGGTATTGCTCTCTAAATAGCAATTGCACTTAGACTTATTTATATACTGCTTCACAGTGCTTTAAAGCCCTCTCAAAGCGGTTTACAGAGTCAGCATATTGCCCCCCAAAATTTGGGTCCTCATTTTACCCACCTCGGAAGGATGGAAGGCTGAGTCAACTTTGAGCCTGGTGGGATTCAATCTGTCAAATTGCAGTGGGAGTAGCTTGCAGTACTGCACTCTAACCACTGTGCCACCGAGGCTCTGTTGTAAATGTCCCACTGTAAGTCCCTAAAATGTTCCACGTAAGGAACTACATGTTGATGTGAATCCTACCATGCTATCTGAATAAACGAATAAACCAATGCAGGTAGTCCTTGACTTTCGACCACAATGGAGCCCAAAATTTCTGTTGCTAAGCGAGACATTTGTTAACTGAGCTTTGCCCCATTTTACAACCTTTCTTGCCACAGTTGTTAAGTGAACCACTGCAGTTGTGAAGTTAGTAACACGGTTAAATGAATCTGGCTTCCCCATAGACTCTGTAAGAAGATTGCAAAAGGCAATCACATGACCCCGGGACGCTTGAACCGTCATAAATATGAGTCAGTTGCCAAGCCTCTAAATGTTGATCATGTGACCATGGGGAGGCTGCAATGATCGTGTCAAAAATTGTCATTGGCCACTTTTTTTCAGTGCCATTGTAAGTTCAAACAGTCACTAAATGAACTGTTGTAAGTTGTGGATCACTTGTATTTCATGGGCATACTGCAAGCTACTGCCACTGCAATTTGGCAGGTCAAATCTCACCAGGCTCAAGTTTGACTCAGCCTTCCATCCCTTCCGAGATGGGTAAAATGAGGACCCAGATTGTTGGGGGGCAATAGGCTGACTCTGTAAACCGCTTTGAGAGGGCTGTAAAGCACTGTGAAGCGGTATATAAGTCTAAGTGCTATTGCCAATGCTATCATGCAGTTTGCATGATGCCCATCAAATCTGCTGGACTGCATTTCCTACTCTCCACCAGCCAACATAGCTAATGAGAATTGTAGACTTCATATCAACTGTAGAAAACATCAGATCAAAGAAGGTTGATAAGGTTGTTATTGGAGAATGTGTCTTTGTGTGTGTGTTGGTATAACTCTAATCATTGTTTTAGCCTTCCCTTCCTTTTTTGTTTCTTAGCTCCTGGGCTAAATACAATCGTAAATACTACCCTATAAATTTCCATTTTAAAAAAAAATCTGAAAAACTCAAGTATGGTTTGCTTGCTATAATGATGCCTGGAGAATCTTGTCTTGCAGCACTTGTGCTAAGCATTTAAAAAAAAAAAAACATGCCTTTTGTTCTTCTATGATTTTTGGCATTCCTTGCTGTTTCCAAAGCAGAGGATATACACAATACTGAACCAAACTTAGCTTCTTTTAACATTTCAGAAGAGATAGAAATAGAAGGAAATGAGCTGAGATTAACCTCTTGGACGTTCTGAATTATGCCGTTGCATGGATGTCCAGAAGCAAATAGATCACATATGCACGTCAATTTTCTATATTGCTATTTTTTTTTAAAAAAATATACCGTGAATTTCAAGCAGGACATTCTGGCCTTGTTGATTTCCAGGTCTTTTCATTGGTGCTAATTCACAAGTTACTCCCTGAGCTGGGACCAGGAAGGTCATTTTAAACCGGATTGACTCATTCATAGAATCATTTGTTTCATCCAAAGGTGAAAAATGAAGGGGGGGAAAATGGATTATTTCAAAGAAAATTTGATTTGCAATGGAAATATTTTAGTTATTGCAATCACGCTACTTGTTGCAAACATTTGAAATTTTGTTTCTTTAATACTCGGGCTTACTCTGAATGTCACATCTAGAAACTATCCAGTCAAACTTAATTAAAACTCTATTGTGAGCCCAGTCCTTGGTGTATTGGGATTCAAATTTTTTTACTACCAGTTCTGTGGGTGTGGCTTGGTGGGCGTGGCAGGGGAAGGATACTGTAAAATCTCCAGTCAGAGGTGGTATTTGCCAGTTCTCTGAACTAGCAAAAATTTCCACTACCAGTTCTCCAGAACTGGTCAGAACCTGCTGAATATGACCTCTGCTTCTAGGGGTCTCCAACCTTGGCAACTTTAAGACTTGTGGACTTCAACTCCCAGAGTTCCTCAGCTAGCAAAGCAAAGCTGGCTGAGGAACTCTGGGAGTTGAAGTTCACAAGTCTTAAAGTTGCCAAGGTTGGACACCCTTGTTCTATACCAGGGATCCCCAACCTTTTCGACGCCGCGGCCTGGTTCCGGCATCAGCTGGCGCCCGCGCCCGGCCAGTCAACTGGGCGCCGCCATCTTTTATGGCGAAAAGCGCTCCGGTGATGTCACCGGAGCGCTTTTCGTCAAAGATGGCGGCGCAGCGCCGGTGAGCTTTTCGGTGAAAAAGCTCACCGAGCGCTACGCCGCCATCTTTTATGACGGCGCTTCCGGTGAGCTTTCTGCCCAGAAAAGCTCACCGGAGCGCTTTTTACCAAAGATGGCGGCGCCCAGCAACCAGCGGCCCGGTAAGGCTTGTTCCAGACCCGGTACCGGTCCGCGGACCGGCGGTTGGGGACCCCTGTTCTATACAACAACCTAAATGCAAATATATCATCTAAAATATTAGCCAAGACAATCTTTTTGAAGTGAATCACAGGCTCAGCTAACTTTTGATGATATATGCAGCTTTTCAGCCCCTTTTAAAAAAATATTGCTTAGTTTTTGATAGTGAAAAATTCTTCTCATAGAGAATACTACTTGCCGAGTAAAATCAACTGACAGTCAATAACAGTCTCAAAACAAAACATAAATAAAATAAATGTATAACATAAATGTATGAAACCAAGTATGAGGGAAAAGAAACTTCACTTGATCTCATGCGACCACTTTGCTGGCTAATAAGACCATACCTAACAAAATAAAGGCAAAACTAAAATAAAACCATAAGTTATACCTCTCCAACAGTTTACCTCAATCAGATCAAATGCAGGGTTCAATTGTACATTTCTATTCATATAAAATACAATACTGTGTGTAATATTTGGGTTCTGACTACACATAAAATACATTGTTCTAATCAGTGGTGGGATTCAAACATTTTTACTACAGGTTCTGTGGGCGTGGCTTGGTGAGCATGGTGTGGTTTGGTGGGCGTGGCAGGGGAAGGTTACTGCAAAATCCCCATTCCCTCCCCACCCCACTAACCTACTTTCCAGCTCTGTTCTCCTGTGCAGGGCAACAAAAGAAGGCCCAGCCGATCAGCTGGGACTTGGGAGGCAGAGTATAGATAGGGGTGGGGCCAGTCAGGTGGTATTCTGAATCACTCAAAATTTCCACTACCGGTTCTCCAGAACTGGTCAGAACCTGCTGAATACCACCTCTGATTCTAATGTACAGTTCCCAAAGGACTGTTTGTCTAATGTCTGGTTTACTATATTGTCCCCTCTCTTAAATATACAGCCTTCAAATAATATACACACAGGTAATCTTTGATTTACAACTACAATTGGGACCAGAACTTCCATTACCAAGCAAGGTGGTTGTTAAGTGAGACAAGCCTAATTTTATGACTTTTTGCCATGGTTGTAAGCAAATCACTGCAGCTTAAAGTGAGTCACATAGTTGTTAAGCCAATCTGGCTTTCCCCATTGACTTTGCTTGCTGGAAGCTGGCTGGGAAGGTCAGAAATGGTGATCACATGACTCCAGGACCCTGCAGCCATCGTAAATATATGCCCGTTGCCAAGCACCCAAATTTTGACCAAGTGACTGTGGGGATGCTGCAATGATGAAAAGTGTGAGGACTTATGTAAGTGCGAGGATTTATGTGAGTCACTTTTTTTCAGTGCCATTGTACCTGAAAGATTAACTGGGTGTTATCTTTTACCTCCCAGCCTCTTCCACAATGAAATTACCTCCTCTGTTTCTCTGGGCAGGTGAGCATCAATCAGTCAGAATATTGCTGGAAGGGACCTTAGAGGTCTTCTAGTCCAACCCCCAGGTCAAACAGGAGACCCTGTATCATTTCAGACAGATAGCTGTCCACTCTTTTCTTAAAAACCTCCAGTGATGAAGCACCTACAACTTCTGAAGGCAAGCTGGTTTTGCTTGTGAATTGTTCTCACCATTAGGAAGTTTCGCCTTAATTCCAGGTTGCTTCTGTCCTTGATTAGTTTCCATCCATTGTTTCTTGCCTTGCCTTCTGGTACTTTGGTAAATAAATTGACACCACCACCCCTCTTCTTTGTGGCAACCCCTCATATATTGGAATACTGCTATCATGTCACCCCTAGTCTTTTTTTTCTCTAGATTGGCCATACCCAATTCCTCCAACCATTCTTTATGTTTTTGTCTCCAGGCCTTTAATCGTCTTAGCTGGTCTTTGCACTTTTTCCAAAGTCTCAACATCTTTTTTGCAATCTGGTGACCAAAACTAGATGCAGCATTCCATGTGTGGACTTACTAAAGATTTATAAAGCACTGCTTTATAATGATTTTGATTCCATGCCTCTATTGATACAAAAAAAAAGATTGTATTAGCTTTTTTGGTTGCTGCCGCACACTGCTGGCTCATGTTTAAGTGATTGTCTACTAGGACTTCAAGGTTCCTCTCACAGTTACTGTTTTTGATCCAGGTTTCGCCTAATCTGTACTTGTACCTTTGGTTTTTCCTGCCCAGGTGTAAAACCTTGCTGTTCTCCATATTAAATTTCACGTTGTTGGATATTTACAAGATATTGAAGAGTACTGGGCCTAAGACAGAATCTTGTGGTACCCTGTTGCTTACTTACTTACTTAATTAATTAATTAATTAATTAATTAAACCTAAGTCCCTTCCATATGAGAATGGCATCTTGTGGGATCTTGGAAGCCATTTTCAATCCTCACCACCATAGTCTAGAATTCCCTCTATAAGCGATCAGATTCATTCTTTTCTCTTGGGTTTCAGAGGGGCAATTATGATCTGCAAATAGATGGGCCTAAGATTTGGATCTAATGGACTTCATGCTTTTGTATTTTGTATTATTTTTTTGGTATAATTTTGATACTGCTGATTGTTATGTTTATTTTATGTGTGGATCTATTGTTTTTGAGAGGTTTTTATTTTAATATTTCTGATGGTTAGGATTGTTAGCCACTCAGCGCCTTCAGGAATTTTCACTATAGAAATAAAGAAAGTGAATAAATACATTTTCCTACATTCCAATTGGAAGAGAGATCTTCCAAACTGTTTCCCACAGGATTGCATTCAGACAATTTCCATCAACAAAAGACCCAAAGCTGCATATAGATAGAAGTTGGAGACTTAAACTATGCTGCTAAATATGACTCCATTAGCCCAGCCAACATGGTCAATGAATGTTAGGAGTAATATCAAGTGGACCACAGATTTTAATTTTTTACAGCAGTTATAATAGCTCTGTTGCAGGTTCAAGACACATCAAATGGCATACACAGTTCTCTCATTTAACACAACAGAACCTGGGATCTGGGAAGAAGTGTTGTATCGAAAGAAGTGTTGTATTGGAACTACTATTCTACTATTCATTATTTGATAATTATTTTGAACAACAATAAGGTACTGTCCTTAAACAGCTTGAGGCCAGATCAATTGAGAAACCAGCACCTCTTTATTAAAAACTTTTTTTTTTATTAAAAACTTTGTTTCTGAGCTCAACTTCTTTTACTCTGTAACCCATTTCCATCAAGGGCAGAAGACTCACCCAGACAGCAATTTAAATTTGCTTTCTTCTGATTCAGGAATCAACACAAAAGTACGAACACCATGGGTTCTGCCTCAACAGCTGTGTTCTTACCTAGTCCAGTAACAAGGCCACCAAGTGGAGTCCTCCCATTTTTAATATGAGAAACTTTAAGTATCAAGGCAAAAGCTGGATTAGGCAGCCTCAGCTGTAGAATGGAGATGTCCCTCCCTTCAAGATAAGCCAGCTCAGGAAAAAGACTCCACAAGGTCTCCTGGAACTCATACTTATTGTTGCAAGGTATAATAATGAATCTTGAGAGCTTGACAGAGCTTTTCTCTCTCTCCTCTGAAAGAGAGGAAGAGACCAGAAAGAAACTCAAGATTGACCTGCCTTGATTCTCTTTGGGATAAGAGATTCAAGGCAGGTCCACCTTGAGATTTTTTATTTTTTTTGATCTTCTATATTTCAGAGCTAGCCTGAATGCTTATGTAACCAATCTTGCATTCCTTCGTCAAAATGACCTCTAAACTCCTCTAGGGAGAATGAAAGAAAGGCTGCATCATCAGGAAGTCCATCAAGGATGATTAGCTGAAGCCACGCTTAAGGCAAAGTTTGGAGGGGCTCCAAATTTCAAAGAGTATCAGCCATGGAATCCAGCTTTGTTTTACACATCTTTTAAAAAGCCAATCATATCAACAATCATATTGTTTGTTTGTTTGTTTGTTTGTTTATAGTCTGATTGATCTTCTATAGTAACTACACTTCCTAATTAATTATAATTTGGTCAGTTTGGTAATATAGTCATTTTGCTTTGTATGTTCATTTTATTTTAATGTGTTGTATGTTTCTTCAAGATGGCCTTTACTTAGAAAGTCAGGATATTTATTTTGGCATGAATAAACAAGCCAACTAGTACAATAAATTCCACAATGAGTAAACCAACTTCCATGTAATTTTTAATATATGTTTTGCTACAGGCTTTCCTCATATGATTTGCTTTGCAACTGCAACCTTTGAGGTGCACACTCAGACCAGAATTATATGCACATCTACCCAACTCCCATTGGCTTCAGTGAAGTGTACATGCAGGTAAATTATGCAGAAGACTGCTGTTTCATGTCTTTGTTCTTCTCATTCTTGAAAAGAGTCATGACTTCCTATCATCCAAAGGCCTCTAATGCATACTGACTTCACTTTCTGCTTCGGATGTGTTTTGTGGAATCCTTGGTGCTCTCTGAGTTTGCTTGTTTGCTTGCAGACATTTTGTTACCAAACTAGGTAATATCATCAGCTCACTAGGTAACATAATCAGCACTTATGATGTTGTCTAGGTGGTTTATGAAGCATATGAAAGCAAAAAACCAAGCTCAGAGAGCACCAAGGACTACAAAGTTCAATCCCAGGCTACATATGTTCTCTATCTAATGTTTTACAAGTAGTCCTTGACTTAGAACAGCTCGTTTAGTGATCTTTCAAAGTTACAATGGCACTGGAAAAAACGTGATTTATGACTGTTTTTATACTTTATGACCTTTGCATGGTCACAGGATCAAAATTTAGATACTTGGCAACTGGCTCCTATTTATGACGGTTGGAATGTCCTGGGGTCATGTGATCACCTTTTGCAGCTTTCTGACAGGCAAAGTCAATAGGGAGGCCAGATTCACTCAACAACTGCAGTGATTCACTTAACAACTTACCAATGGAGCAAAAGTCACTTAACAACTGTCTCACTTAGCAACAGAAATTTTGGACTCAATTATGGTCATAAGGCAAGGACTTCCTGTATTTGGGTTTGACTCAACGTGGTGCATGGTGATTTGTAACTTAGTATTGTAGATGAATGGAACCACAATAGTTTGTTCAATAAACTGTAATCAAAACATAGTTTAGTGCCGTATATCAATCCTGGGCTCTCATCCTGTACTACGCCATGATAATGCAAAGCATTTGGTATTGATGTAAACCCAACAATTGTGTGGTCCCAAAGGTGCTTTTTTCAAGAGGCAACTGGAGTTTCAGGTTTTTCTTTGAAGATGTTTCACTTTTCATCCAAGAAGCTTCTTCAGCTCTGACTGGATGGTGGTTCAGTCTGAGCTGAAGAAGCTTCTTGGATGAAAAGTGAAACATCTTCAAAGAAAAACCTGAAACTCCAGTTGCCTCTTGAAAAAAGCACCTTTGGGATAACCATGACCTGGATGACTGAAAATTTCCATAGACAGTTGTGTTGTACTTAAAAAAAAATAAGGCTTAGCAAATTATATGGATTTCTTCTTCCAGTTTGGTGGAAAACCACTGAACTCCTTGCATCTCTAACCCTAGCGATGCAAGGAGATGGATGGAGCTGTTGAGAACTATCGATTCTCACCCTCTACAGAATTTGGCCAGGAATGGGGACCAGGGTGATTCCATCCCCTGACGAAGGATGGTGTAGAATGGGGGGGAGTGGGGGTGTTTCCTGAAAATTCAAGGACTAGCTATGTACTTCCAGGTAAATCAAGAATTCAAAAATGTTTTATTCCAAACAGGAACCCTGGGAATAATTAGCAGAGGGTGAGATGGAAGAGGAGGTGGAGTAGCACATTTTCACATACCATGTCTAGGTGGAGGGGTTTGTTATTTTCATAATTCTCCCTCCCGGAGGATGTTCTATTGTTTCTGACAGCACTGGCCATGACCTGGGGAGGGAGAGCTTACAACACATTCCCCCTCCCTCCCTACAGGAGAAGTAAAGTTTTTAGATGTAATAGACGGAGCTCAGACAACCTCACAAATCCTGCTGATGAAGAATGACTTTAAGATCCTGCTTTCCCCATCCTAATCTACAAGAGGAAACAGGAAAAAGGAACTTAAAACTCCCATTGCTGAGACAGCTAAGAGCTTGCTCTAGTCCACCCCAGTATTTCAGTGAATCTGTTGCTCCCTGGTAAGCAAGTTTGCTGTGCGATGCGAAGAAAGAGTGAAGACTGAGGTTTATCCCACTGAAAGGACCTCTGGTATTTCATGAACTAAAGTATAAACTGGATGGATATACTTGGAAAAGCGTGGACATTTTTAGCACTTCTTCTTTTCTGTGGATTCAGCCTTATGCTTTCAGGTACGAGGTTTTTTTTTTTTTTTTAGTTCTTTGCAATTTTATAATGAAGAGCTCAAAATCCTTGCATTAAAGTTGTTCTCCAATTCTCTATTCACTTAACTTGATACGTGACGCTAAAAAGCATATTCTTCATTGGCCATATTGTCTTTTGATCATTGGGATGTTTGTCAGTAATTTAAAAGAAGATTGTTGGAGACAAATGTTTACAAGTCGGATGTTTAGATTTACTTTTAGTAAGATTTGTTCTAACAAATAATTGTCTGACCAATATGTGGAATGTTTGTATTTTATTTCTGGACACAGTTTAAACAGTTGAAAAGTTGTGCTATTAGTGGTTTGATGCTGTCTCTTTCTTTTGATTATGATATCGGTACTTTAGTTCTGTGGAAACCAAGACCTGCACAAATATGCATTGATGACAAAATTACGGTAGCTTCCTTTATTTACATGTTGACCAGCAGCTGTATAACATTTCTTAGAATTAGAATTCATGCTAAACTCAAATTAGAGTCATTTCCCATTTTCATTGTGATAGTCATATGTTTTTTAATTCTTTTCTTCTCCTCCTGCCTTTAATTAATGACTATATCCCAAGCATTGTTCATTGAGTAGCTTATCTCTGACCAGCTTGCTTTCATTTTCCTAGAAAATGTAATGTTGCAAGCAAAAAATGGTAGGAATTGAAGAGAAAAAAAAGCACATAGTTAAACAAATAAATATGAAACATCTACTATGTAAGTGACATGGGTTGAGATTCTTCAGGTCTCTACACAGTTTCCTCATTACACCTCCTTTTATAACTATTAGAATAGTAACCACCTATTTTTGAAGGTGATTGTAAGGATGAAATGAAAAAAGAAGTAGAAAGAATTTTGTCCAAAATATCTCAAAATCTTATGTATCGTTGGTACTGTTTACACTTGTCAGTCTGTTTTTTTTTAAAAAGCACTTATATTTCTATGTTTTGGTCCAAAAATTATTAGAAAGAAAAAGTTAAAAGTGTTAAAGATTATCAAGGTGCATAATTAAGTTCATTCACTCTGGAAATACTTTATCCTTTAGGAACCCCTGAAGAAAGGTGGAACATAAATTAAATAAATAAAGTACTAAACAATCTATATCTGGTGAAATAAAAACATGATTCAGTCACTCAGCCGACAAATATTGATTCTCTTTCTATTCCAATATTAAGGTTTTTTTAAAAACGTGTGTGCCACTATCTACATGAGACAAAATTAACTTCTTTAATTCCACGAATATCTTTAGGCTTAACTGTGTAGCATTTTCACTTTAAATTGTAGCAGACAGTTTAGCAGAGGGGAAGGAAAAGCTGGTATCCAAAGAGCTCTGTCCTTTCTTATATGGCAATTCCTGGTCAATTGTTAATCTACACTGAGAAAAAGAAAGAGAGACTATAAATTTCTTTGTTAGTTTTACTTCTAAAATCACAACTGAATGTTTTTAAGGAGGGCTTGCCGTCAATAAGCAGAAAATAGCATTCAATCGTTACTGCATGTTCCATTATATTTATAAATAGAGACAAGTACAAAAGTAAGGGAATACATTTTTGAGAGTTTGTATGCAGCATGCAAAGCGCAGAATTTTAGGAAGAGAGAGAGAGAGAGAGAGGGAGGGAGGGAGGGAGGGAGAGAGAGAGGGAGGGAGGGAGAAAGAGAGAGAGAGGGGGAGGGGAGAGGGAGGGGAAAGAGAGAGGGAGGGAGGGAGGGGGAGGAAAGAGAGACAGAGAGGGAGGGAGGGAGGGGGAAAGAGAGAGGGGAGGGAGGGAGGGGGAAACAGGGAGGGAGAGAGGGGGAAAGAGAGAGGGAGGGAGGGAGGGAGAAAGAGAGAGAGGGAGGGAGGGAGGGGGAAAGAGAGAGAGGGAGGGGGAAAGAGAGAGAAAGGGAGGGAGGGAGGGGGAAAGAGAGAGAGAGGGAGGGAGGAAGGAGGAAAGAGAGAGAGGGAGGGAGGGAGGGAGGGAGGGGGAAAGAGAGAGGGGGAGGAGGGAGGGGGAAAGAGGGAGGGAGAGGGGGGGAAGAGAGAGGGAGGGAGGGAGGGAGGGGAAAGAGAGAGAGAGGGAGGGAGGGAGGGGAAAGAGAGAGAAAGGGAGGGAGGGAGGGGGAAAGAGAGAGGAGGGAGGGAGGAAGGAGGAAAGAGAGAGAGAGAGGGAGGGAGGGAGGGAGGGAGAGAGGGGGAAAGAGAGAGGGGGAGGGAGGGAGGGGAAAGAGGGAGGGAGAGAGGGGAAAGAGAGGGAGGGCGGGGGAAAGAGAGAGAGAGAGAGGAGGGAGGGAGGGAGGGAGGAGGGAGAGAGAGAGATGGGTTTAAGTCCAGGGAAAATTCTATGACTTTGAACAAATTATTTTTTTATCCTCAACTTTATTTTTCAAAATTAGGGAGGAGGGGAGGAAGGGGGAAGGATGCATACTATCATACTGTTCTGATTTCTTTAAAAGAAGGATGAATGGATGTAAAAAACATTTTTCCACATTGAACATTCATAGTATACTATTTTTATATTAAATGAAAAATGAAAATTCCATTCTTGCTGGTCCATTATCCATTTGTCTTCCCACTAGGTATTTTGGATTTACAACCACAACTGAGCCCATCATTTGTGTTGCTAAGCAAGACATTTGTTAAGAGTGTTTTGTCCCATTTTACGACCTTTCTTACGCCAGTTGATGAGTGAATCACTGCCGTTATTAAGTTAGTCACGTGGCTGTGAAGTGAATCCGGCTCTCCCCATGGACTTTACTTGTTAGAAGGTCGCAAAAGGGGATCACATGACCCAGGAACACGGCAATCGGCAATAAATATGAACCCGTTGCCAAGCACCTGAATTTTGAACCCATGACTGTGGCGATGCTGCAACGGTCATAAGTGTGAAAAACGGTCTGAAGTCACTTTTTTCAGTGCTGTTTGGAACCGTCACTAAATGCAGTATTGTAAAGCGAGGACTCCTGTATTCCTGACGGTGACTGTTGTCCTGGATACTAATTCTGCAGGACTAAAATCTTCCTTGTGAATCAGGCGATGCATATTTATCCTCGCCTACGAAAGAGCTGCTGACCCCCCTGGCTTTGCCTGCTTTAGGTGTGTATTGGGGATGGTCACACCCATCTCAATAGATCTGACAGCTTTCCCGCTTTTGTTCAAGTGTGATATCATGTTTCCTGGGGCAAGCGGGGAAGACAATGCGAACACGCCTTCCTCTAGATACAACAGGCGGAGTCCAGGAAAGCCGTATTGACATTCCCCCCAGAAACGGGGAAGGTATTAAGAGTGATTGCTCATTGGCAGGCTTTAAAAAGTGGCTTAGCCTCGCCCCAAGTGAGGTGGGAGGGGGAAGGAAGGGGGTGAGGTTTGTTGTGGGTGTTGCTGCTTAGGAGGGCAAAAATCACTCCACCCAAGGTGGAGAACAGGCCTCTGGGTTTTACTGCCAAAAGCATTAAATGTTTCTCGCCTCCTTTTTTCCTCGTGTGACCTGCGAGGCCACGTTTGCTGCCAACTACCCCACCTCTCCAGAAGATGCATGCCAAGGGGACACAGAAAGAAATGTGTTTTTTTCCCCCTTTTTATCATAAAATGTACACTACTAAAAAAAAAAAGTGCTATTAAAACTGGGATAAAGGTGTCCGTTAATGTAACGGTCAGTAAGCAAACCAAATGTAAGCCCGTTCTCTAATCAGTAGTATTTTAGTGGCTTTGTCTCTATACAGCACTGCGAATTTATTAATTGTTTCTAAATTTTTATGCCCCCACCCCCCTGCTTTCAAAGACTAAGGGGAAGTCTTGCAATGCAACCACAATAGAACCATTGACAACACGTAGCAAAAATCACAATCCAACCGATCAAAATAAATAGGGCAGATGGGTGTATAGTTTGTACAGTCTTACCCAAAGGGAACAAGGTATGGTCTCCTACACCTCAGCAGTTCTCTTTGAGATGACATTTGCAGGATGAGTTGAGTCTGGAAAGGAGAGATTGTGCAGATACCAAGTCATGTAGAGCAGGGGTATCAAACTCGCCTTTGTCAAGGCGTTGTCATGTGATGTACCGAGACGTTTCCCCCCTTCGCTAAAACGGGCAGGGCGTGGCCAGCGCGTGGCCAACGTGAACAGCAAGTTTGACAGCCCTGATGTAGAGCTTTATAAGATCAAATGTGTGACTTGAATAGGGCCTGTAAGTAATGATGAAGTCATTCCTGTGACAACTGCTACACTTACATTCTAAAGCTGAGATTGATAAGACAGCAGAAATGCGTAGAGAGCTGTCATTTGCCCTGATTTCAACATAATGAGAGTTAATAATCATAATCATAATAGCTTGATAAATAATAGCTTTATTTCCACCAAACCATTGTTTTCACCTCCCTATTTCTCACAAAGCAGTTTGAAGCCTAGGTAGAAATGCCTTTGTTATTTGCAGATTTTTCCCACTTCCTAGTAGAATTATTCATATCATTCCATCTGTCAGGACCCAATTTCAGGTCAACAACAATCCCACAGCTGCAGCAATTTCTACCCATAACGGAGATTCTGGAGGTCTCTTCCTACTACATGGTTTAGAACAGAGATTCTCAACCTTTCATTTCTTAAATCCCACCTATCATGTTTTATCAAATATTTTATCAAAGAAGCTTGGGATGATCTTCCCAAAGGTGCTTTTTCAAGGGGCAACTGGCCTTTCTGGTTTTTCTTTGAAGACATTTCTCTTCTCATCCAAGAAGCTTCTTCAACTCTAACTGGATGGTGGGGAATGGAAGAATTTATATCCCTTGCAGACAGCTGGTCCTTTGCATTCTTTTAGGGAGTTGTTGAGGCCACCTGGAGATATATTAGTGTCATCAGTCTCACCTGAGTGGTGCAAATGGGTGTGGAGCCTTCTTGGAACTGTTGAAAGGATTGTGTTGTAGGCTGGAGATAGATAATGTTGTATCCCTTCCCCTCTGTTAAGAGAGGGCTGTTCAATTTTGACATAGATGGGCTCTTCCACCTCTCTTTCAAATCAGCAATCCTCTCTGTCCAAAATGTAGACTTTTATCAAAGGTGTGGCCTTTGTCATTTAAATGCAGATGAACTGCTGAATCTTGCAGGATTATGGCTGGCCTGAAACCAGGTACCAAGAGATGAAATGATAGAAAGCAAGAATAATTCTACTAGGAAGGCAGGCTGCTCCTATAAGAGCTGCATAACGACAACAAAACCTTTCTCTCTAATTCTAAAGAAGAACAAACCACCTTTGGCTACAGTTTTCAATTAACTGGGGCAAGTCAGAAATATACTCCCAAAAGCAAGATCCTAAACTGGGAGAGGTTGCTGTGCTAGTCTTTAGAAACAAAACAAAAACCCCTGTAGCATTTTAAAAAATTTCATACAATTTTCTGAATCACAGTCATCACTTCATCAGATACATACAAGTGTATTGGTCTTATGGGAAGGGGAGGGAAGGGAAAGGAGGGAGGGAGGATTATTTCTGACGGCAGTGTACAAATTGCTACTTGCTGTGACATATTCTTCTAGAGATTATCCTGACCTTTGTTAAGTTGATGTCCAATTGTGCTAAATTTTCTAAGAATTCTGTTTCCTGCTTACATGTCTCTTTGCAATTGCTTCCTTCAAGGATTGTTCCCTGGAATAAAAATGGCAATTTAACTGGGCAAAAAAAAAAAAAAAGCCACCACAGGGTCTTGCTATATACACAAGGGCAGATACCAACAGATCCCGCCATTTTTAAGAGATCATTGGTGAGCAAGGTTTGTTGCCGTTCAGATGCAGATACAGTAGGAAAAAAAAAATCCTGATTTAGCTTAAAAACGTTTTGCTACAATCTGTTGCTTGTCTGGATCTGTGCTGGTAGTCCTAGGTTGGTAGGCAACAGTCAGATCCTGAAAGACAAAAACTATCCATGTCCTGCAACCTATGTGGTATCACTTAAGTATTTTATTGGGGTTGGAGATTCTATGGTACTAGCAGTCTATAGATATTAATTTCTATATATATGAACATTTTGAAAAAGTATATCTGCCAGTTCTAGAACTATCCTGCATTTTCCAAAAGTCAATATATTAGCTAAATTTCTCAGTCCATTTTAAACCATTGCTTTCAGTAAATCTTTGAGCAAGAAGAAAACTGAAAGATGTTTTCTCATCCTCAATGTTGAAATTAGCTGCCGGTCCAGTAAGTCACTGTACTTGGAACGGATGATGTGCTGTTTTGTTCTTCAGGTCAGAGGGCAAATATCTTGCATTTTGCTCTGGCTTTGTGTCTTCATTTTCGTCAGCCATCTGATGAAGACAAATTAATCCATTTGACTTGTTTTGCTGCATACTCCTTGCACTAAGAAAAATTTTATCTGAAAAACTATGAGCTCATCTTCACATCTACGTAATTACAGGATGAACATGCCCCAATAATTGTTTTCATATGACATGTTTCTGCCTTCTTCATAATTCCAGCCCACAACTGAGACAGTCTGAAGTTTCCTTAGCTGTTCTACTTTCAAAGTAGGACATTTTCCCCCCCTGTCTTCCTGACAATTTTTTTCCATGGATGTGATCTTGGATACTTCATTGTTGATGAGGTTGGCGTTCTGCTCAGAAATTGGGATCTGCCCATTTCCTGTTGGCCACTTTAGAGGGTTGCGAGTGGATCCTCCCCACTGTGAATTGTTGTACTTCTGCTGACAAGGAGTTTTTGTGCGGCCATATCTGTGGTCGTTACTTTGAAGGGTGCATTGTTTTGCCTACCCTGACACTAGTTTGCTGACTCAAAGACTTCAAGGGGCCATCAGCCTGCTGCCAGCACAACCATCATTGTGGTACTCATTAAAGATGGAGCTTGCTTGCTCCCAGTTGCTCACTCCTGATTCTCTCCACGTCACTAGTTCATATCTATGATCTGCTGGCCTCGGGGTTCTTTCAGAACCAACTGCCCAACTGCAATGGTATGTTGTCTGACCTTGGGAGCAGGACAATGAGTCACAGCCAAGAGAACTGAATGGACTGATGAAAGACAGCCTAGCCTTAGCCCATAGCAGGAATGTGGGCATAGCCAGCACCTCAGAAGGGACCCTAACTAGTTTGGGGGGCCAGAAAGTGGGTGCGGGAGAGAAGTAGAGGGAATCCTCAAGTTACAGCCATAATTGAGTCCCATGTAGTTGTGACAGTCGTAAAGCAGATCACCACGTGATCTGATACGATTTTATGACATTTTTTTGTGGGAGTTGCTAAATAAAATGAACCTATTTAGTGAAGTGAAGTAACCTAGAACTAAGGAGAAATTTCCTGACAGTTAGAATAATTAATCAGTGGAACAACTTGCTTCCAGAAGTTGTAAATGCTCTAACACTGGAAGTTTTAAAGAAGAAATTGGATAACCATTTGTCTGAAATGGTATAGGGTTTCCTGCCTAAGCAGTGGGTTGGACTAGAAGGCCTCCAAGATCCCTTCCAACTCTGTTATTCTATTCTATTCTATTCTATTCTATTCTATTCTATTCTATTCTATTCTATTCTATTCTATTCTATTCTATTGTTCGCTATGGGGAGGTTTTTGCCAGAAATTGGAATTAAGCTCCAGTTTTCAGAAAAACATTGTACATTGCAGTCCTGTGAGTACAGAGTGCTACAAACAGTCGTAAATGTGGGCTGATTGTTGAGCTCTCAAAATGCGGACCAGGGAGACTGGTTCTTCAAAACTATGTCACAAATAGCTTTTGGGGGGGTCAGCAGTAACTTCAAACGGTCGCTAAGCGCAAGTTGTAAGTCAAAGACTACCTGTCCTTTTAGACTTGCAAGTATAAGGTAACCTTACAATAAAGTAGAATTAGCTCATCTGGTCGTGTTTCCCATCTCGTCAGTCACGTAAAGCCGACATCAATTGACAAGTAAGAGGCACAGAGCATTTGTGTACCTGCGGTCTATTAGTTAGCTGCTTGAAGGAGGCTAAACCAGTCACTTTCAGTACAGATAGTCCTCGGTTTACAACAGTTCATTTAGTGACCATTCAAAGTTATAACGGCACTGAAAAAAGTGACTTACGATCGTTTTTCGCAGTTATGACCTTTGCAGCATTCCCATGACCGTGTGATCAAAATTCAGATGCTGGTTCACATTTATGACCGTTGCTGTGTCCCAAGGTCACATGATCCCCTTTTGCGCCCTTCTGAAAAGCACAGTCAATGGATAAGCCAGATTTGCTTAACAACCAGGTTACTAACTTATCAATTGCAGTGATTCATTTAACAACTGAGGCAAGGAAGGTCATAAAATGGGGCAAAACTCACTTAACAAAGAAAGTGAGACATTGATAAGAAATACTGCAAAATCTCCATTCCCTCCCCATCCCACTAACCTGCTATCCAGCTCTGTTCTCCCGTGCAGGGCAACAAAAGAAGACCCAGCTGGGACTCGGGAGACAGAGAATAGATGGGGGGCAGGTACAGTCAGAGGTGGTATTTGCCAGTTCTCCGAACTACTCAAAATTTCCACTACTAGTTCTCTAGAACTGTTCAGAACCTGCTGAATACCACCTCTGATTATCATGACTATCATGAGGTCTTCTGATGCTAAAATTACTTAGCAAAAGGAAAGCACCAGGAGAGCAGGACGCAAATGAAGATTGATGTGAAGGAAATCTTTTTCCACAGAATTATTCCAGGCATCAGAAGGCCATAAGATCTTAAATTCCCAAGCAAGTCTATTGATACCATTTCTAGATAACTCTGAGGGAAGAAAGAGGAGATGGAAGCTTGTAGCAGAAGCCAGTGCTTATGAGAAACGTTTACGAATGTGCTTTGTTCTGAATTCAACCCATAATTTATACATGACAAGGCATTAGTGTAAAAAACAACCACCACCACCTCAATGGCTATCATTATTGATGTCAGGGTTCCGGCAAACACCCCCAACAGAAACAAAACTCCAAAGCAGGCATATTCCTCAAAGCATTGATTTATTAGGCATGTCATATTGGCACATTTGGGGAAAACCCAAATGAACTCTGAAGGACCCAAGGTGACCCAAATCAAAAACCCCAAAGTTCCAGGTCACATGTCTGTCACATGGTCTATCCTGGCTGGCTTTGGTCCAAGCCTCTCCATCACCTGGTAGAATGTCCTTGGCTCCCATGGGAAAGAATGTTGTTTTGGCTACACACCCACAGCTATCTCTGTCTCCCCCCTCATGTTCCCACAGCTCCAACCGTCTTGCTCTGGCAGCCCTGAAGGTGCTTCCAAAATGACTTCAGCCCGAAATGGCTTCAGGAATGACAACTGAAGCCAGAGCATTTACATGTGGTTTTTGTTCAGTGGACAATCCTGTCTAAAGTGTTTATAGTAATTCCTGGCCTGCTCTTCTCAGAAAATGTTCCTTCTCTATTTGACAATGCAAGTTATCTTGATAGGGATTAGCCAATGTGCGACTGCCTTTGGGCCAGTGGGAGTAGCAACTATAAATTTATTTCACTGTAATTAATTCCCTCAGGCTTTAAAGGCAAAAATATTGACATAGAAACCTGCCTCCACCCTTGGGTGAGAGCCCACAACTAAATATCTATAGTAAACCCCAATCTTGTTGGGACCAGGACTCAAAAATATTATATTTAAAAAGATTGTATCTACATTGCTTCATTAATTATTTCAAAATTAAGCAAAACTTTCTCCATGTCATGTTAATCAGCCTGTGCCATTTGTCTAATGTCTCCAGTTTCTGTTTGTTAAGTATGATGATTATTGGTTAATCATCATTGATAAGAGAAGAATTGTAGGAATAAAATTTGGTTTATCAGAAGAAAGAAAGAAAACACAAGGCTCTCTATACCTAACCTCATTCAATTTCAGTTAGCTCCTTGCTAATTTGATACCTCCTTCAGCCTTTCTCCACTGCTGAGTTAAAGTATTTATTTGCCAATGAATTAGCAGAAAACTCTGGATTTGAAATCCGCTTCCCCATCTTGCTTTACTGTATCTATTGAGACGTATAACCATTTGGAAATGCCTCAACGGTGATTCCTTCAGCTTTGCTGTCTTCCTTCTTCTAAGCATTACCCTCCAGTGGGTTAAACCTCCATGAATCATGGCACTGCCATCAGGAACAAGGCAGGTCTGTCTGCAGGACTCTGCTATTTCTAGGCTTCGGTTTAATGTGAGGTGAAAAAATAAAACAAAAACATTGGAATCATGTGAACGCTTTTATTCAGAACTTTCCTCCCTCTATTAAACATTTGCTTGACTTGATTTCTGATTATTTCATGGACTTGTGCATGTAGGGTGGGGTTTTGGTTTTTTTTTCCCGACAAAAGTAGTTCTCCATTTTCAACTTGCAGGTTGGCTTTTGCAGCCTTAGAAGTTCTGGAACTTCTAAGCACTCTTCATCTAAATCCTGGCCAAGCCCAATTCTGCTTTGCTTTTTATGGGTCCACTGAAAGAGGAGGATAAAAGACCAACATAAGGAAGTAAAATTAAATGGAATCTTCAAATGTTTTTTTTTTCCTTTTGTTGCAGGCAATGCAGAGACAGCATTTGATTTGATATTGATCAACTCACTCCCTACTGTGGCTGATTCAGAGACATCCCTAATTTGTATTGCGTCTCGATGGTGTGCCCTGGATTCTGTTAAAATTGGGCGAGATTATGATGCCTTAATGAGCCAGAATCGAAACCCCTTGGCGGTGGCTGAGGATGAAACGAGAGGGATAGCAAAAAAAGTGATATGGCAAAGGGAAAAGTCTGGGGAAAGCATTGGAGCATACTTTTGTGAAGGAAAATTCAAAGATAACACGAAAATTATATATACGATGAAGATGCAACGAACAGGTACTTTGTGCTATTATAAGCAAAGGTGTGCCAAGTCCCACTGCAAATACATGTTCGCAAATGGATTTTAGTAACTGGATAATTGATTAATTGATTGGTTGGTTGGCATCAAGCCAGTGTTGATTCTTTGTGACCATTCAGATAGATCCTCTTTAGGGTTTTGGTAATTGGAGACAAATAATAAAAACTGGGAGTCCCATAGGAGGACATACGTGCAGATATGAATATCCTTTACAATTGTCACAAGTTCCAAACTGGACAGTTTGCGCTACAAGATAAATTAGTATTTTGGGCAACAAAAAAAAGATGTCAAGTTTATCTCAATCTGCAGGTAGTGTCAGAGTTGACAAGAAAAGTGGTGGGGGAATAGCAATAGCAATAACACTTAGATTTATATACTGCTTCACAGTGCTTTCCACCCCTCTCTAAGCAATTTACAGAGCCAGCATATTGCCTCCAGCAACCTGAGTCCTCATTTTACCAATGTCAGAAGGATGGAAGGCTGAGTCAATCTTGGACTGGTAAGAATCGAACTGCTGGCAGTCAGCAGAAGTAGCTTGCAGTATTGCATTCTAACCACTGTGCCATCATTGCTAATGGCAGTGGAATGGGGAATACCTCTTTAGCCATCAATTCTTCGAGACTCACTTACTTCTCTCTCCCTCTCTTGATTCTTTTGATTCAAGTGAGTACTATCCAATAAGCGAAACAGTGTTTTTCTCCTTTGCTGGGTAACATCCCCATTCTGCTGCTTCTATGGATCAGCCATCTCAAGACCAGGTTTTGACAGATGGCTACACCTATGGGTCTAGTCATCTGGTAAATATTGCCTCCTCCATTGAGGAGAAGAATTGGTGATCATACTTGTTTTATCACCAGGTGATGATAAGGGACTCCACCATCTTAAAGCTCTGTCGCATTAAATCTAAGAGGGCCCAGCACATAAAACTTAGTGATTGGCCTTGTTGCTGATATTCTTTTGTGCTAACTCCTGGACAGGCAGAAAGCACATTAATGCAATCATGGGGAAGAATGAAGTGTGAGACAAAACAAGATAATTTTTCAAATTATCCAAATCTAAACCACTTAAATCTCAATTTCAATGGAAATAGAAATTTAAGATTAGCTAACTGGATATGGATAATCCCGCAATGAAAATACTGCTTTCTTTGGAATGTACGCTGAAGTAAATATAACAGCAACCCATGCTTTAGATTAAGCATTTAAATTTAAAATGTAAAAGTTATATAAATAAGTAAATAAATACATAAATAAAATGTTGCTTCAAAGCTCTTTCATATGGTGTTTGCATGTTGGCTTATGAATTAAATATTATGTTTATGGTAATAAAATTCTAAAAATAGGGTTCTCTCTAATCATCCAAAACATCAAGGCTTTCTTTGTTAAAACATTGCAAGGGATTCTGTGTGTGTAGTTAAATATCTAACTGTCTGGGACCAAAATAGTCTCATAAAACTCTCGCCCTTTCCTGTAGCGATTTCTGGAATTTTGTTGCATATCCGTTTGTACTATATTTTGAAATGTGTTTATAGATGTTTGACTCCTTGGTATACTTCAAAATTTGTGTGAGAAATGTAATATATTTGATTAAAATTCTATCCGGTATTAATCCTTCAGTTTTAACTGTATAAATTATAATAAGAGTCCTGGGCTACACACAGTTATTCTCCGTAATAAAAGGCTGGCTTTCCTGCATCCTACTGTCAGTTATTCCCATTGCATTTCAATGGAAAGGGACATAGCTGATGATTATAAATCAAATTGAACTCCCGGTTTATCACTCTCAGTGATAATATCTCTCTCGGGATTATTAGGAGAATGCCAAACTGGGAGCCTCAGTTCAATTTCCCTTTTCTGGTGAGATTTTTTTTTAAAATTATTATTGCAGAAGCTCCGGACTGAGGCTACTGAGCAGTGTACAGCAATAGGACTCCTTATGAAATGATGATGAATTTCCCGACAGTGAAAACTTACAATATATATTGTAAGCAGGCAAGATGTTCCACCACTTAATATATTAACCAATGGAACTTCTTGGGCAGGAGGTTGGGCTAGAAGACCTCCAAGGTCTTTTCCAGCCCTATGATTCTATATATATGATGAGAAATATTAACACATACTGTATTACGGTATGTATAACAATACAGTATTAAAGAGCCATGGTGGTGCAGTGGTTAGAATGTAGTATTGCAGGCTAATTCTACTGACTGCCAGAGTTCGATTCTCACTGGCTCAAGGTTGACTCAGCCGTCCATCCTTCCGAGGTCAGTAAAATGAGGACCCAGATTGTTGGGGGCCAAAGGCTGACTCTGTAAACCATTTAAAGCACTATGAAGCAGTATATAAGTGCTATTACTACTGTCCTATGATGCCATAAATACTTAACATCCAGAAGTTCCCTGATTCAGTTTCCTCTCAGTTCCTTCAAAATGGTTGTGATGGATAATCCTTTTATGTCAGAGTGGACAATTCTGTAGTACGTCAGCTTTTTCCAAGTGGGTGGCCTTCAAATGAGGTTTGTAACTGTAGTGGGATTCAAAAATTTTTTATTACCGGTTCTGTTGGCATGGCTTGGTGGGCGTGGCAAGGGAAGGATATTGTAAAATCTCCAGTCCGAGGTGCTATTTGCCGGTTCTCCAAACTACTCAAAATTTCCACTACTGGTTCTCCAGAACTGGTCAGAACCTGATGAATCCCATCTCTGGGTTGTAACTTCAGAACCCCTTGTCAGAATGGCCCCAGTGCTCATAGAGGATATATTGATTGAGGTTTAGATAAAATGGGCAAATAATTACCGTATATGCCGGCGTATAAGACGACCCGGTGTATAAGACGACCCCCAACATTTCCACTCAAAATATAGTTTGTTATATACGCCCCCTCTTCCGCACGCCTTCCACTTTTGCACTTTTTTTTTTTAGGCACTTTTGTCTACCGTGGAAACGAATCCCGTGAAGCTGAAAGGAGCAGCCAGCCTTCTCCCAGCTCCCAAGGAAAGCGAGGCTCGCACCGCCCGGGCTCCGCTGAGGTATCCGGCTGGGGCTGTCAGGAGTTGTTACCGCTAGCGCGGCTCAGCGCGGCTCCAGTCCGCATTGCCTCGGGAAGGAAAGGCAAAAAGGAAGAGCCGCGGCAGCGCTTGCAATGGCACAGCGGCTCCTGGTTTTGCCTTTCTCTTCCCGAGGCAACGCGGACTGGAGCGCGAAGCCGCACCAGCGGTAACAACTCCTGACAGCCCCAGCTGGATACCTCAGCGGAGCTCGGGCGGTGCGAGCCTCGCTTCCTTGGGAGCTGGAGAACGCTGGCTGCTCCTTTCAGCTTCACGGGATTCGCTTTCCACGGTGCGCAAAGTGCCTCAGCTGCGGGCAGCCGCAGTGCTTCCCAATTACTATTTGCCGGCGTATAGGCGACCCGGCATATAAGACGACCCCAATTGGAGGCATCTTTTTCAGGGCAAAAAAGTCATCTTATACGCCGGCAAATACGGTAATCCAGTCAAGTAGCATCCCAATAAATATTTATCAAGTTATTTTTGAAAATGGAATGGTGCAAGCTACAAGGCAGTGGTCTATGTTTGGAAAAACCAAATCCAGGGAAATTCCATAAACCCCTCATCAAACTTTGGTTCCCAGTTTAAGATGTCAAGCAATCTCCTTGCTACAAAGCCTGGTTATTGTTCTTTCCTGAATGAGGAATCCAAGCCATTTGTAAACAAATGAATTACTCAAATATAGGCCACAGACTAAAAATACATTGGAATGGAGCCCATGGAAGAATGTGGATTCCTCTGCCTTCTAACAATGCAGTGAAGCGAAGAGCTGGTGAATAAATTAAACTAGTGATACAAAAGGAATAAGGCTCCCAAGTGGGAGGGAGACCCAAAAAAGCCAAGAGAAGAGAAGAGAAGAGAAGATCTTCTTTGGAAATAAGTATCCATATGTGATATGCATATCTACGTTAAGCATTTATTTAACATTTACCCACATACATAAGTTACCCACAAAGAATCAATCAAAAAGATTTACACATACTTTGCTAGAGAGAAGTTCCGTAAGAATGGGCTCCATCATGAGTCCGAAAGCTTGGAAGACTAAACCTCTGGTCCCAGTGACTGGCCCAGATTGGATCCTGCAACATTATCGTGGATCAGATATATCCACCTTCATTTGGGGAAAAGATTTATAGCTAAAATTTGCAAGGTTGGCTTGTAGCAATCCTTTGTCCCATTTGGGGATCATTTTCAAACAGAACGTTACGACATTCTTTTTCCTGAATGAACCATCCTGAATATATTCAGGTATTGAGTTATACAGTTTTTCCCCACGTTACAGTATGTCATTATTTGAATTTCCATGCCGGAGGATTTACTAAGAAAGAACAGATCCATAACCTATTTTGTTTTATTTTTATTTTAGCTTCGTTCCTACCAGTCGCCTTAACCATTACAGCAAACAAGGGTGAAGTTGTCAACATTTCCTTCATCAGAAAGGTTTTTAACGAGGAAGATGCAGTAATCTACAAAAATGGTATTTGTGCTTTTTTCTTTCCTTTCTGGATAATACTGTGCAAGTAATACTCGACTACTGATGATCATTTAGTGACCATTTCCAGTTACGACAGACTCCCCCAAAACTATTTAAGACCTGGTTACAGCCATTGCAGTGTTCCTGCTGTTATTCACCCTTACGACCAACCGCAGGGATGTTCCATTTCCCCATACACACAATTATTTCCCCACACAGGACTTTGGCTTAATCCCAATTCAGCCATTCAGTAACCTAAAGCTGGGCAGCAGAAGCTATCGGTGCACAGGAAGCTGTTAAGAGCTTGTAGGGCAAGGCCTTATTCCCATCCAGCCACCCAGGGACTTGAAAAAACCCAACCTGCTCCTCAGCCAGCTCCAGAACACCCAAACTTACCTTTCTATTTTGTGCAGAGGTGCCCAGCCGATGTGATGCAATGAGATACCATGCAGTGTGATGCAATGCAATGCCGTGCTATGCCATGCAAGGCGCAGCTTTCCTACAGAGGCCACTGCATGACAACCTCATTCCATTGTTAAAAGTCTGTAAAGATTCTCAGTCATCCAGCTCATGGTTGTCCCTAAGGTGCTTTTTCAGGGAACAACTGGATTTTCTGGTGTGTTTTTTTTGAGGATGCAGATAAACTTTCAAATGGCCTCGACAACTCCCTAAAAGAATGCAAATGACCAGCTGTCTGCAAGGGATATAAATCCTTCCATTCCCCACCATCCAGTCAGAGCTGAAGAAGCTTCTTGGATAAGAAGGGAAACGTCTTCAAGAAAAAACAAGGAAGTCCAGTTGCCTCCTGAAAAAGCACCTTTGGGACATTTATGCTATTGTGCAAGCTGGTACACCAGGTAGTCCTCAGCTTACAATGACCATTGAACCCCAAATGTCTGTTGTTGAGTGAGACATTTGTTAAGTGAGTTTTGCCCCATTTTACAACCTTTCTCGCCAACTGTTGTTAAATGACTCACTGCAGTTGATAAGTTAGTAACCTAGTGGTTAAGTGAATCAGGCTCCCTCATTGACTTTGCTTGTGAGAAAGTCCAAAAAAAAAAAAGGGGGGGGGGATTGCATGACCTTGGGACACAGCAACGGTCATAAATATGAACCAGTTGCCAAGCATCTGAATTTTGATCACATGACCATGGGGATGCTGCAAAGGTTGTAACTGTGAAAAATGGTCATAAGTCACATTTTTCAGTGCTGTCAGAACTTTGAATGGTCACTAAACGAACTGTTGTAACTGTTGTAACTACCTATATTATTGTTAAGAACCTGTAGGAGTCTCCATTTGTGGATGGAGTTTGAAGAGCCTCCTTTAAAAAAAAATGGAGCCCCCTAGAGCAGTGATAGCTAACCTATGACACGCGTGTCACTCGTGACACGCCGAGGCACTTTGACTGACACGCCTGTTGGTGTGGGGAAAACCTGCACATTTAGAGGCTGCCTGTGCTCTGCTCCAATCCCTGCTCCCTGCTTGTTGCATGGAGGCGTGGTGTCACTGCTGCCGCAAGCTCTTTGCAGCAGAGAACCAGTTTTAACCGCCATAAACTGAGGTTTGTCAGTTTCATTACCTCAGGAACGCTACAGGAGGAAAGGAGATCCATGAGGTTCACAGCCCTGTAAGGTGGCCTTCCGATTCCCACATCCTGCACCTGCAGCCCTGAGACCAGGGAGACGAGTTTCACAGCCCTGTGTGATCACCCCAGCCCAGTCCGTCATAAACCAAATTATTGATATTTCTTGAAGTGACACACGACCCGAGGAAGGCTACACTTTTTCCCGATTTTCGACACACCAAGCTGAAAAGGTTAGCCATCACTGCCCTAGAGGCTCACGAAGAACAGTGCCTGTTGTAGAACAAATTGTGGCTGTCTTGAGGCAATCTCTCTAGAAAAACTGAGCCTCACAATGCAGTGGCTCCTGCTGTCCAGGTTTCAGCTCCTTCGGGTGGCTGAATGGCCTGGTTAGAAGCAGGGTAAGTTTTCCGGAGTCCTAAATGGCATGATGCAGGACACAGAATGCCTTGGGAGGTGAGGGAAGCCTTCAGAGGCCAGAGACAGTTGGGCCTGTGACTGGGCCCGCACTAGACCTCCCAAACAGCGGTTCTGTGGGCATGGCTTGGTGAGTGTGGCAGGGGAAGGTTACTGCAAAATCCCATTCGTTCCCCACCCCACTAGCCTGCTTTCCAGCTCCATTCTTTAGTGCAGGGCAACAAAACAAGACCCAGCCAAGATCAGCTGGGACTCGGGAGGGAGAGAAGAGATGGGGGTGGGGCCAGTCAGAGGTGGTTTTTGCCCATTCTCAGAACTACTCAAAATTTCCGCTACTGGTTCTCCAGGACTGGTCAGAACCTGCTGAATACCACCTCTGCCCCTAAGGTTTCCCTCACCCCTGAGGCACACCTTCTTCTGCTTAACAACCTATGGTTTTGTTTAATGACCACATCAGGGAGAACAGAGGGTGAGAGTCATTAAGCAAGGCTGTGTCAATTAGTGGCTGTCAGTGCTTGCAAACATAAGGGGCAGGCTCCATTACAATGGTCAGTCAAGAACGATCCTGTATCTAACCAGTTAGAAGCGTGCAATGTTTTTTCTGTGCTTTGGGAAAACTTATCACCGTTATTACATACAGATGGGGATGCAGTGGGGGGAAATAAATCCTTTGTGATGATGACAGGCCTCTTCAGAGAGAGTACATACCTCACAAATTCATTAGTCTTATTGTGAACATATTGTGGGGAGGGAGAGGCAGTCACTCAACTGTACACCTTTGCCAAATATCTATCTAAAACAGGGTTTCTTAATTTGGGAGAATTTGGGAGACCATAGATAGAGTTCAGAGAGCCTATAAAACCAGATGGGGAGAAAATACAACTTCTATATTCACTAATCTCTAGTGAAATTTAGGTTTTCATTCCATAATGTATGTAGGCAACAAAATAACCTATGGCCTCTGGATACCAAAACTATTAACTCCAACATATCTTATTATCTAAAAATTATTATACTCTATTGTATTGTTATTTATTTAATGGCTAATAAAAAGCACATACATATTGTAATTTTTAATACATTGATAACTGTATTTGAGAATAATAGTTTGTTTTATAATCTATGTATTTCATTTTATGCATTTAGATGCATTTTTCAGAAAAGAGGTTCATAAGCTTCACCAACATTCCAGGTTGAACCAGAACACTGATCTAAAACAAGCCAACATGTCCTTACATCCCATTCCAGCTACATCCTATCAAACAAGCAGCAATTGGGTCAAATTAATGTTGAATCTATGATTTATGGTAGTTGTATTTTATGATTTTGATTATCACTTGTTGCTTGTTTGCACACTGAGAGCTTATGCACTGGAGACAAATTCCTTGTGTGCGCCCAATCACACTTGGCCAATAAAGAATTGTAATTCTAAATTAAAACGTATAATCTTCATGGCAGAAGAATGATATAGTAACCAATTAAAATGATTAAGATGACATCTGGAAATCTGAGACTGGATAACTGGGTACTGCCTCTCCCCACGTATTAGAAGAAAAAGGGTTTTATTTTGTACTTCAAAGTTTAACCGATCTGTTCATAACCCAAGGAGTGTTTTAATCTGAGCAATAACAACAATTAAATATAGCAGCTGCTCTATCTGCATGTGAAAGGAAATAAGAAAAATCACAAATGTTCTATTTTATCCACTCTCATTGTTTCATCCATTCAAAATATTAGTAAAACTGCAGATGGCAAGTGATGAATGTATGCTATGGAAAATCGCATATTGTTCTCATTGGTTGATCCACATCTTCAATTAGATTTTTCTCTCCATTGCAGGTACTTTTATATATTCCGTCCTCAAGCGAGTTCCAGAACTGCTAACAATACCCTTGCCTTCAGTTCACCTTGATAATGCAGGTGTTTACTCAGCAAGATACATAGGAGGAAGCCACTTCACTTCAGCCTACACTCGACTGATTGTACGAAGTAAGAGTTGATCAATTCCTTAAACAGAAAGCTAAAACAAGAATCCTTTGGCCTTTACTCATAGGATGTTCTTTGAACACTGAGTCATGGGTAGAGATATTATCTGCCTCTGGGGATCTTCTGCTACAAGCAAGCTGAAACACTGCCAACTTTAAAAAAAAAAAAACTTAAAAAGCATGCTTAAGCTGGTCAGTTTCATTTGGAAGAAAATACATCATAAGATGCAATCTAAAACACGCTCCTAATTTGGATCACGGTGCCAGGCCACCTGACAGCTGCAAACTGGTTCTCCATATCTCACTCTTATCATTTTTCGAGGTCTTGAGCAGGCTATTTCTTGCACAGCTGGCTTTTTGCAGTTTAGCTCTGAAGATGTTTATAGAAGAAAATTTCAGTGAAGGTCTGGTATAGCTAAAGAAAGAGACATTGCAAGATTTTCCCCCCAAAACAAAAATGTCTAGTTTAAATCTGATCTCCAAAGTGTGAACCAGTTAATTTGCAGTTTTATTCATTTTCAGCTGAGGCTATTTCTACTCACCCACAGATTTTACTCACCAAACCCTCAGAAGTATTTTCAGGCTACCCAACATCCTCATTTTTGCCATTCTCAAAAGGTCCAATATAGATGATCCTTAATTTATTACCATAATTGAGCCCAGAATTACGACTGTAAGTCATACTGGTCATTAAGTGGATCCATCCCACGACAGACCTAATTTTATGACATGTTTTGCAGGAGTTCTTAGGCAAATCGGCAGTTGTTAAGCAAACCCATTGTCTGTAATAGGTATTTTTTTGCTGGAAATGAGAAATAAACACTAGTTTCTGGCAAAAAGAGAGTCATTAGTTGCAGTCACATGACTGCAGGATGCTCCAAATGGCCATAAATGCAAGCAGGTTGCTGAGCATGTCTGGTGAGCATGGCCAAGAGAGGGACTGTTGGAATTTTGAATACAGTTGGAGTCTGTCTGTTGTAACTTTAAATGCAATTAGTCATAAATCAAGGATTACCTGTACTACCCGGCAAACCTAACAGTGTCCCTTCCAACTAATGGGGGGGGGGGTTCTGCAAAAATTGCCATCTAATCAGTGCTTGACTTCTCATGTTTCCTTCGTTGCATTTGATTTTTGTGGGAAGAAAATAGTGTTGCACATCTGAAATGCAGCAAGTTGCTACACAATGCCTTGTTTTTGGTGGAGAAGAAGGACAGCTAGGAAGCTGGAAGGCAAATCTTCCTGTCAGTGAGAAACAGCCAACCCTGCAGCTCCACTGTTGACACTCAAAGCTGTCTTCTTAGTTGGAATCCTGGAGCTTCCTTAAGCTGAATATTAATAGGTGAAGCTTCGGAAGAACTTCTGAAAAGTGATATTTTGATGAGGGTAGTTTGTCCATCCAACATCAACATAAATCGGATGTGTGGACTTTGCTGCCAGCAAACTCAGCCTTGGTCTATTCGGTCAAACTTGATTACCCAAAAGAAACTTAATAAGTTTTATTGCACAATTAAGAGATACAGGAGTGAAGTGGGGCAGTAGGTTTCAGGCCACCCTTGCAGGTATGGTATTCTGGGTAATTCAGGTCTGGTACACACAGCAAATTTCTTGATGTAGCGGTTAAGAGGAAATTACAGAATTATGCAATCTGAGTTATGAAAATTGTGTTTTGAAGACCACACCCAGCAGTGACTGACTGGGCTAAATGAATTCATTGAGATAGCATACACTATGTTCTTCCAAATGTTTGCCATCCCCTGTATTTGGCTTCCTGTTTTTGTACTTTAATCTTGATTGTTGTTAGTCTTTCAGTTGCCAGCATGTCTTATGAGCTAGGTCCATTGGAAGGCATTTTTGGGGGACTGTAACAATCTTGTAGTGTTTTATCATTTTGCTCCCAGGGACGAATGATGAAGGCTGACGTGTGACTATCAGCCCATTGTCAAAAATCCTGTCAAGATAGACTCCTTGGAGTCCAACTCTAGTCCTGGTGATTTCATGGCTACATTCTTTTAGTTTTATTGGCCATCGTATTTTACTGGCCCTCTATGAGGAATACAGTTCGACCGTTGCTCATCTGTACTTTTCCTGTAGTCTCTTCTGGAGGGAGGGAAAGAAAAGGAGAGGAAACAGGGAAAGAGGGAGCAAAAATTCTTTCAAAGAGAGAGAAAAACCATTCTTTCTCGAGAGATTTCTTCTAAGATGACACAAATAAGAAAGGCTGTTCATTCCCCTATGCTGTACTCCCCTTGACTCAGAGATGCTCCAGTGAAGTTTTACAAACCCAACCCTATTCTATCTGAGATCCTTTTCACTATTTATCTTACCAACTCTTCTTATGTTTTTATGTAAAGGGTGTGAAGCTCAAAAATGGGGACCTGACTGTTCTTTTCCTTGTCGAGACTGCAAGAATAATGGCATCTGTCATGAAGATACTGGAGAATGCATTTGCCCACCTGGCTTTATGGGAAAAACATGTGAGAAAGGTAAAAGAAAAAAACAAAACAAAAGATCATGTGTCGATGAATGATTTCCCCTAAAACAGGGGATCAATGTATCAGATATATTAAACACATTTGAGATTTTGTGATTTAGAAGCTATCAAAGAAAAAGTATTTATAAAAATACTGGTGGTGAAGAGCAAAAAATTATTCCCTCTCCCTTCATAGTAGAATTTAGGACAGCTCAATCCTATAAAGGTTTCCTTGCTTTTAAGGAGGAGTTATACTGAATTTCTTTCCTTCTTCCTTTTTCTTTCTCTTTCTTTCTTTCTTTCCTTCCTTCCTTCCTTCCTTCCTTCCTTCCTTCCTTCCTTCCTTCCTTCCTTCCTTCCTTCCTTCCTTCCTTTTCTCTCTCTCTCAATTTCTCAATCTATCCACCATCATATCATTTATCAACTGCCCAAGTCTGGGCAGTTGTGACCAAGTACATAAATAAAGTTTAGTTTCCCAGCACTTGGAGACATAAAAGTTTAATGTATGATCTAAGCAGGGATGTCTAGTAATTGTACTTTATTTACTATGGCCGTTAACTTCCAAGGTAAAGTAAAAAATGAGCTCCCAGCTAGAAGTTACTTGTCTGTGTGTCAGACAGAAAAAAAGAGCTTTGTTGAGTGAATATTTAAAACCTGGGCAAAAAAAATCAACCAATTCAGGCTGAGATTCTGTCCTTCTTTCCTGAGCTTTGAGTCCATCAGGTGATTGTTATCAGCAGGCTTTCTTTCTGGAGGATTCTGTTTTTGTTAGACCTGCTTTTTTTACATGTTGAAAATAAAATTTCCTTATCACAATTTCCAGGCATTCAAGAAATATTATTTCACCTCACTTTAAATATGTTCGTAACTTTGTCCTTTTTTTTTTTAACAACAAAATAAAAAGCTTGTGGAGAAAACACATTTGGGAAGGCATGCCAGGAAAAATGCAAAGAAAAATCAGGATGCAAATCTTTAGTGTTCTGCTTGCCTGATCCATATGGATGTTCGTGTGCCTCTGGATGGAAGGGACTCCTGTGTGATGAAGGTAAAAATGAAATATAAAAATTAACTGTGTAGGACAATATATGTGTTTGTGGAGGGAGCAAGGGATAAATCAGCTTTGCTAAGAATATATTTTAATTCTAGAAAAATAAGTACAGTGGGTAGGTTATTTTTATTTCAGTCAATGGATTAAACTCATATAATCTAGTCAGCCTCTTGCTTGAATGTTGCACAAGTGCCTTAAGGAAGCCAATACATATTTTTCAGCCAATATACGCATGAAAAAAATGATATACAGATAATCCTCATTTAATGACTGCAACTGGGACTGGTAAATTGGTTGTTAAGTGAAGTGGTTGCTAACTGAAATTGTCAACTCATATAATATTTCTATGGTCTTTTTAGAGTTGCCAACAGAAAGGGAGGGGGGAGCAGTGTGGCAGCTTGCAAACCGAAAGTGCATTTCATAAATAGTTTTCAAAGATACTAACCAGGTGATTGAAGTTTCTGCTGCACAAAATTCTAACTGGAGAGTATGATTGGTGACTCTTGGCTATAGATGTGTCCCACTGGAGAATATGAATTATGATACACCCAGGGGATAGGGGAAAACCAGGGTCAAGGGTGACAATGAATTATGTCTCAGAGTCAGCTACACCCAGGCAGTGCTGGACATTTTAACTCCCAATAAATCCTTTTGAAGTTCTGGAAGTTTGGCTTGAGACTCATGATTTCAATGGGGGTAATTCCCAGAATCCTGACAATGATCTTTCTTCAGTTTTCCTTTGCTGTACAGATTTGTAAAGGTTGAAAATGTGACGGTTGATCACAAAGTTATTTTTTTCATCGTTGTTGTAACCCGGGGTGTCAAACTTGTGTCATCGTGTCATTGTCACGTGACATATCGTGACTTTTTTTACCCTTTGCTAAATCGGGCGTGGCTAGCACGTGACACATCTGGCCCGCAGGCCGCAAGTTTGACACACCTGTTGTAACCGGAAACAGTCATTTAAACAAGGGCTAGATATATATGGGAAGAGTGCAACATTTAGCAAGCTGTAAAGTTCAGTTTTGCTGAAAAATATATGAACTCCAAGGGCAAAACACACCCTTTGGAATATACTCTGCTGGGGTCTAGACTTCATTAACTACCTACCAATGTGAGAGAGTCCGATGTCAGTCAAATATTGCATGGTCGGAAAGCTTGGTGATCTGTGGAATAATGATATTCAGGCAGTTTGCTATGTGTGCAACCTAAGAGCTCACTGGTACTGTTCATTTTGGCAGGTTGCGAGCCTGACTTTTATGGGCCAGATTGTAAATTGAAGTGTAACCACTGCAGCAATCGAGGATCATGTGACAGCTTTAAGGGCTGCATCTGCCAGTTTGGGTGGCATGGTCTGCAATGTGAAAAAGAAGGTAAAGCAAAGGTAACCCTGTAATACCACACCCGTTTTCATGTTTTGCGTAATTTGGGCACCAAAGATGCCAAGGGAATCCAGCCATCGCTTGCATTCGAAGACAAAATCAACATGACAGAGAACTACATTAAACAATTTATGGAGGATTCATGAATCCAGCAGTTCCAGGGATTTTTTTTTAACTAAAGCAAGCAATTCCTCCTCTCAAAAACAGTTTTTATATCCTCATTTTTTCTGAAAGAGAAAATACAGTCTTCCCACCAACGTACACATCCCAGGAAGCAGGACATTGTTAGCATTGCTTTACATGATGCTGCATATTGCTTTCCAATTCATACTCATAGCTTCTGTTATTAATTTTTTTAAAAACCGCAAGAATATATTCTGTAACATTCTGGTAGAAAAGTATTACAGTATAGGGTACAGCTACCTTAGTAACTAGAAGCTGTTGGATTTTAAATTGAGCAGTAAGAATGTTTTGTAACTATGATAATTTTCATAAAAATGACAATTGCCTTGATACATTCAATTGATATATAGTACTTTATTTAAAATATTGGAGCAAAATATTCAAGAAAGTTTTAAAATAATATTAACACCAGTCCTTTGAGCTATGCTTGATACATAAAGCCACTTAGACCTGTCCATGTTGTTTTAGAATAGGTGTGTTCAGCTTGTGTCTTGAAGGCTGCACGCAACACTGGGCAACTAAAAATTCAGCCTCACAGGACTATAAACGTTTAACATTATTATGTGGTTTATATGCATTAACTATATTATAAATTTTATATGTGGCCCAAGACAATTCCTCTTCACTCAATGAGGTCCAATCTAGCCAAAATGTTGGACACCCATATTTTAAAGCACTGGTCCTCAACCTGCAACAGGGCCGCGGAAACAGCCGGTAAGCACATGCACTGCATGTGCATTCTCATTTGTGTGAGCAGTGGGTGAGCACACTCTGTTTAAGGGAGTGGCAGACTCACATGCACACCGCTCATGCAAATGGAGCTGCATGTGCATGCTTGCCAGCCGGTCACATAGAGCCATCCCTTCTCCCTTCCCCCCACCTGGCAATCCACTGGTCCAAAAAGTTGGACTGTTTTAAAGGGAATAATTATTTTAGATTTTTTTTAAAAATCCTGACTTTAATTTTTTATATATATAAATAACTTAAGACAGCAAATATACCTATTACTCCTTCCTCCCTATTAATTTCCCCACAACAATAATCTTGTGAGGTGAGTTGGGCTGAGAAAGAGTGACTGGCCCAAAGTCATCAGCAGGCTTTCATGCCTAAGAAAAGGACTAAAAACACTGTCTCCTGGCTTCTAGCATGGTGCTTCTTCCACAAAGCTTTTGCAACTTCCCAATCTAATCTACAATCCCGGGATTTCCTGAATTCACTAACCAAGAACTGTTTAAATCCAAGCCTGCTAAGCTTCTTCAAAATCAGACAAAATTGGCTATGCACTATCATAATTTGCTGCAACAAAAGCAAAATAAGAGCCTAAATCCATTTATGTATCATTCATCAAGTTCAGGCCATAGAGATTAAACCAACATTGGGGCCAACTGTTGCAATATATGATATACACCAATGTTCATGGGTATGCATATACATGAATGGAGGTTATGAATTTTATCACTCAATTAAATTTAACTTGGTTCTTAAATTGGGAATGCCATTGTTTCATTATCACTTTCAAAAGCTCAATGATAGGTTAAATGAAACATTGAAACCCCCAGTTTAAGAACCAGGATAAATTTAACATGTAGGATTATCACTGACAAGTAGATTGGTAGGAGGCCAGTCTGACTCTGATTGGAAGTAATTATGCTTTTCCTATTTACATTTTTTTAAGATGATGATTGCAGCCGTTCAATAATTGTATAACTGCCATCTCACTAAATCTGATCATTAGTTAAATTAAAAAGAGAAAGGAAAGAGAAATGATTAAACCTGTGCACATCTTTCACTGTCTGTTTCTTATATGACTGCCAAACAATTACGTGAATCCCATAATTATTTCTTCCATTTGCTTGGGATGTTTAGCTATGACAACAAACATATCATATGACAGCCTTCCCAGAATTTAAAGTATACTGATCACAAAGATTTTATCTGAAGTGTAGGTAACCCTCGATTTACAACCATTCATAAATCGGCACAACATCCCCTTGGTCATGTGATCAAAATTCCGGTGCTTGGCCACCAGTAGGTATTCTCAACAGTTGCATTGTTCTGGAGTCATGTGATCATTCTATGTTACCTTCCCTGCTGACTTCCAACAAGCAAAGCCAATGGGGGAAGGCAGATTTCCTTAACAACTATATACATAGATACATACATAGATACATGCATAGATAGATAGATAGATAGATAGATAGATAGATAGATAGATGCATATATATATATATATATATATATATATATATATATATATATATATATATATATATATATACACACACACACACACACACACACATACATATATACATACACTATACAAAAGCCTGATGATGGCAGATGAGATTCTGCTGAAACGTTGCTACAACTTTAAAAGCACCACTACTATGACGTGGGAAAATACCCGAACAAAGCTGAATGCCATACATGTAAGTACCGAAAACTTAAGAATATATATATATATATATATATATATATATATATATATATATATATATATATATATATATATATAACACACACACACACAATATACAATATACAATATACAATATACAATATACAATATACATATACATATACATACATACATACATACATACATATATATATATATATATATATATATATATATATATATATATATATATATATGAAAAAGCAGTCAACAGGTTAAGGTAAACATTACACTAATCTTCAAATCCCTCTGTTAATCATCTGTTATTTAGCACGTAAAAAGTCCACAAACGGTTTCCAGTCTCTTATCAAACTGTCTAGTCAGTGGTGGGATTCAAATAATGTAACAAACTGGTTTGGTCAGGGTCAGATTGGTCATTGTGGGAGGCGTGACCCATCTCTGTCCTCCAGCTCCGCCGCAAATGTGGGATGAGCCTCCCACGATGGCCAACCTGACCCTGGGAGACTGGTTGTTAAAATATACCTGCCCCCTGCTATTAAAGTGGATCCCAGGCGCTGTGCTGCAATGGAGAAATGGGAAACAGAGCAGTTGGCATGAGGGAAGGAGGAGGAGCAGGAAGAAGAAACAGGGAAAGTGGCCTTCTTCCTTCGCGCCGGCCGCTCCATTTCCCGTTTCTCCATTGCAGCGCAGTGCCTAGGATCCATTTTGATAGCGGGGGTGGCGGTGAGAACCGGCTGAATCTCACCACTGTGTCTAGTCCATTATCTCTATTCAGGGCAATTAATTTCGCCATCTCTGCTAATTCAGTCAATTTCAAAATCCATTCTTCAACGGTTGGAATCTCTTTTTCTTTCCAATGGCAAGCACAATACTTGCAGCCATCACCATGATCACAATTGTGGTTATAAGTTGAGGAGTATCTTTATCTTCATCTTTTACCATATGCTAAATAAATGAAGAAAGCTCCAACTTTCAAACTCTTAAAGGCCAAGCAGATAGACATCTGTTGATGTGACTCTGATCAGAAGCTACAAGTCAGCAAATCAAACTGCTATATACACATACACTCTCTTTCTCTCATATAGATATATTCCTTTCCCCCCAACCTTGTTCTTCTTTGTGCCCTGTGTGCTCTGTGATTTACTTCATGATGTTCCTGTTTGCCTGACTATCTTGTTTGCTGTATATATAGATGTGAAATATATCTGTTTACCCAAAACTACAAGTTCCTGTCAGCGTCTCTGACTCCCTATGGACACCTGCTGTGCAATTCCCTGTGTGGTGGTTAAGATGCTGGTCTAGGAAGAGCAAGACTCATCTTCAAGTTTGGTTGAAGATGTATATCTAGTGGAGCTGCTGACTAATTAAAGTGTTCATTGATTTAATCTGGGTTAATTAAATGATAAACAAATATGGTTCATTACATATGCAGGTACAGCGGATGAATCTCCCAAGATAGAAGCCTTGCTTGATGAAATTGAACTCAATGCTGGCTCAGAGTTCAGGTCGACCTGCACAATTACCGGCAAACCACCCCCTACAAAGGAAGACATTAAATTAATTAAAAAAGACGGAGCCATCCATCTAGTAAGTTCCTCATCATCTTATGCTTTTGTAGGAAGGATAAGTTAATGGAGATAGTTGTACGGTACTTATTCACTGAATCTGTTTTGCCTTATTTTTTTGCTCCTTCCCATTTGTACTTGCTGTAAGCCTTAAGTTTCAAGAACCCATCTTCTGGGCTGGGGTTATATACTAAAGCAAATAATAAAGCAGTTAAAATCTCAGCAATAAAACAGGAAGCATGATGGTACTATGAAGGCAAACACTTTTAGCATTGTTTCATCAAATATTCAAGATCCATTTTAGATATTAAAACATTCTCAGTTAATATTACAGTGACCTTTTTAACCTGAAACATCAAATCAGTGTATAATTTTCATTGCCCTCTTCCTCTCTCCCTCCCTCCCATAAAAGATCGGTGTCAATATTTCATCAATAGTGAAATTTTACCTGAATGTTGATTTTTCTGCTTTGTTAAAAAAAGGAAAGCAAAAAACACTGTTAAAAACAGACTATTTTTTTAATTGTGGTAGACATCTAATTTATTTATTTATTTTGTTGCCTAGCCTGTCACGTTGACCAAAAAAAGCAACATGTCAGAAGCTTTAGAAGCTGCATTTCTTATTAAAAGTGTTCAGCCTACTGATTCTGGAACATGGGTCTATGTGGCCGAGACAAGAGTTGGCATGGCCGAAAAAACTTTTCAAGTTGCAGTTAAAGGTAAATGAGAAATTTCTGCCATTATTTCTCATCCAGATTCCAGTGTCATCATAGCAGCCTCAGTGCATTTTGATTCAAGTGAATTCAGTAACTGTCAGGTAATATCTAAAACTAGAAAACCTTGAATTACGCCGTCTTCGGTCCGACTTAAGCATGGTATATAAAATCATACATTGCAATGTCCTACCTGTCAATGAATACTTCAGCTTTAACCATAACAACACAAGAGCACACAACAGATACAAACTCAAAGTAAACCGCACCAAACTTGATTGCAGGAAATACGACTTCAGCAATAGAGTGGTCAATGTCTGGAATACTCTACCCGACTCTGTAGTCTCTTCCCCAAACCCCAAAAACTTTAACCTTAGACTGTCTACTATTGACCTCACCCCTTTCCTAAGAGGTCTGTAGGGGGCGTGCATAAGCGCACCAACGTGCCTACCGTCCCTGTCCTATTGTTTCTCTTATTCTATTATTTTTCTTATATGTACCCATTTCATATATTCACAACTATGTATACACTTGTACTTATTATCTTGTAAACAATTGACAAATCAAATAAATAAAATAAAAATAAATATCAGTAGCTTGATGCCCTGGGCTGTTGTGGTTCAAATTTAGTTTGCAGATCCCCTCCACAAAGACAAGGCAATAAGCTAGATATGTCATTCAATTGTCTTTAACAATCAATCCCTCAGTCCAGTGGTGGGATTCAATTTTTTTTTACTATTGGTTCTGTGGGTGTGGCTTGATAGGCGTGGCAGGGGAAGGATACTGTAAAATCTCCAGTCAGAGGTGGGATTTGCCGGTTCTCCAAACCACTTAAAATTTCCACTACCGATTCTCCAGAACTGGTCAGAACCTACTGACTACCGCCTCTGCCTCAGCTTTAATTCTACAGACAGACAAAACTCATTTCTATTGGTTTTCTTTTTTCATCCAAAAAAGACTTTTCTAATAGATGTGTTATTATTCACCTTTTTGACCAGTTCCTCCTGTGCCTCAGAATGTTCCAACATTGATAGAAAGAGGCCATAATTTTCTCATTATTGCAACAAATGCTGGATCGTATTTGGGGGATGGACCAATTGTATCTACTCAGATTCTGTACCAACGTGCCAACTCTCAATGGATGTCAGAGCAAGGTAAGAGTCAAACAAATCACTCAAAATGGCTCTCCGAAAACATTCCACTTTCTCAGCAAGTCATATCATATCTATGTTGCGCTTGTTCTCTGCTTCCAGGATTCTTGAAACTGTAACCCCATAAGCTGCCTAGAAGCCAGCATAAAAACTGGTAGAATGAATGAATGAATGAATGAATGAAGGAAGGAAGGAAGGAACGAAGGAAGGAAGGAATGAACGAAGGAATGAATGAAGGAATGAAGGAATTGCTTTAGCAGTGACTTTTCAGCACTTCAACTATTACAGTTTTCAAGACAATTGGGGGAAAACTATGATGGCTATAGTGACATACAGCTGATATAGGTTCACAATTCAGGTAAACCCATAGAATTGGCCCTGTTTAATTCCCAGGTTGGTGAACTAAAAATAAATACAGTATTATCCAGCAGCGTTACTTCTGGTATTTGTCAATATCATACTGATATTCATTTCCCAGGCTAGGGATAGGGAGTTTCATTATACTATATTTATTTTAAGATTGATTACATGTTAAAAACACTTTAACACCTTAACAATGAAATGCATAGTAATTTTATGCTCCAGATTAGTTATTTCTTCTTGGGTTCATTTGTCTAGCAACTCCTACTCACATCTGAGGCTGAAATACTCAATAGAGATTAGGCAATGTGTGTGTGTATCCTATTTTTCATGGGACTCTCTAAAATAGAGGATGGATGGTTTAATGAATGACCTAGCATTGCTTCTATATAGGATTTCAGATAGTACATACTATGCCACATATCGAAGCACTTTGTTCTGGAAATAAAGGAACAAGCTGGATATTCTTGTATGGTTTCTATGCAGTAGGACAACATAGTTGCCCACAATTGACATGAGTGGTGGTGAACAACAAGCTCAAATATTCATCCTTCATTTTTCATCTATCCCTGTACTTTCAAGTAATTTTAAAACTTCTGGTTTTGATTTCAAAACAACCTTAGGATCTTAATGTCTAACCCTAGGAAACTGGTTTTCTTAAAGGGGGAAGACAAGTGAAGGAGGGTAAAAGAAAAAGAAAAAGAAACATTGACTTCCAACTCTCTCTGTTGTAATAAAATAAGGCATTAACATCAAATCACAACTTTCTGTTTTTTCATAATAATATGAACAAGCCATTTCTATAAAGATCTATCAATCTAATCAGCAAAACCCAAAACCAAAGTTTCATTCTTTTCCACTTCAAGCACAAAGTTCAAAAGCAATCTCCATGTGGAAATAAAAGTACTTATATTCTTTTCATAATCAAAACAGTCGATTTTGCCATTTCAGCCAACTCCACCAACTTCTGCAGCCATTTGTCCTTGTTAGGAATTGAACTGTCCTTCCATTTTTGTGCATACAATAGTCTTGCTGCTGTCAACATGCAGTATATTGTAATAAAGTTCCAATTTTTTCTCCACGTCTTTTTCCATTAGACTCAAGAGGAAAAGTTCTAGTTTCATCTTTATCTCCACCTTCAAATTTTTCTGCATTAAAATATGAATCATATTCCAAAATTTGTTTGCTTTATCACATGTCCACCATAGATGGTAAAAAGTCCTTTCTTTGCTTTTACACTTCCAACATTCATTTGACATACCTTTATACATCTTAGATAACTTATTTGATGTGAAATACCAACGATGCATCATCTTATAGAAATTTTCTTGTAGATTATAATTTAATGTACATTTTAAACCTTTCGTCCACATATTTTCCCATTGTTCAAGCATCACATTATATCCAAAATTCCTTGACCACTGAATCTTACAATGTTTTACATATTCATTTTCCAAATTCAATTTCAATAACATTTTATAGATCTCAGCAATAATATGTTCATTGTTTCCACATAATAAAATTTCTCGTTCATTTTTAACAAAGTCACATCCATAGCACTTTTTATCCAGTTTAAATCTTTCTTTCAGTTGCTGATAAGTAAACCAATGGCAAAACATAATCTTCTGATTCAAGTTCTTCCCTCGGCTTTAATACTGGGTCACCCAAATTGAAAGATAAAATTTTACCATAGGTCAACCAATTTGGCTACATTTCAGAAAGCTTCTTGGGGTGACAAAGGATGATGTTTGTGATGCACAGCACACTCTTATCCCAGTTCTGTTTGCATGCATAGATGGCACTGTTTCCTTCATTATTTCACAGAGAAAAATGTATTTGACCAAATGACAATAGAACAAAATAAATGTGTTTATCTACATCTGAATCTTTCCTTACTATTTTGCTATTTTTATTTATTTTTTTCCCCTTTGGAACTCAGTCACAGCAGACATCTGGCGACTAAACAATCTAGAACCAAAAACGCTGTACTATGTATGTGTTCGTCTCGCTCGCAGAGGAGAGGGGGGAGCAGGACACCCTGGTCCAACAACCAACTTTGTTACAGCTGCTGTTGGTATGCAAATTTTTGGACTTCTGTAAAAGGGATATTTGTCAGCCAGTAGGTGCTTTGGACACACACACACACACACACACACACACACACACACACAGAGAGAGAGAGTTTTATCTTTCTTTCTCTCTCTCTCTCTCTCCCTCCCTCCCTCCATCTATATCTATATCTATATCTATATCATCTATATCTATATCTATATCTATATATCTATATCTATATCTATATCTATATCTATATCTATATATCTCTATCTCTATCTCTCTATCTCTATCTATCTATCTATCTATCTATCTATCATCTATCTATCATATTCAGCTTTGTTCGGGTATTTTCCCACGTCATAGTTGTGCTTTTAAAGTTGTAGCAACGTTTCGGTAGAATCTCATCTGCCATCATCAGGCTTCTATATAGTGCAGAAGCCTGATGATAGTAGATGAGATTCTGCCGAAACGTTGCTACAACTTTAAAAGCACAACTATAATGATGTAGGAAAATACCTGAACAAAGCTGAATACCATACATATAAATACCCACGAAAACTTAAGAAAATAAATACACACACACACACACACACACACACACACACACACACACATTACTACAGTGGTGGGATTCAAAAATGTTTACTACCAGTTCTGTGGATGTGGCTTAATGGGTATGGAGTGGCTTGGTGGGCATGGCTTGGTGGGCGTTGCTGCAAAATCTCCACTCCCTCCTCACTCCTGGTGGAAGGTTACTGCAAAATCCCCATTCCTTCCCCACCCCACTAACCTGCTTTCCAGCTCCTTTCTCCTGTGCAGGGCAATAAAAGAAGACCCAGCTGATCAGCTGGGACTCGGGAGGCAGAGAATAGATGGGGGCAGGGCCAGTCAGAGATGGTATTTGCCGGTTCTCCAAACTACTCAAAATTTCCACTACCAGTCTTGGATACAAGACTAGTTACTAAAGACTATTGATGTTTGTGAGATGTAAAGACTATTTCAGGCTGAGAATAAATGAAGTTTCAAAACATTTACTCCCATAGACTCCTGTTTCTCATTATGTGTTTCCTTCAGCATCTCAGCATGACTTTCGTAGAGTCCTTAGCTTTGTTTCTCAACCTTGGTGACTTTAACATACATGAACTCCCAGAAGTTGAAGATCACATATCTTAAAGTCAACAAAGTTGAGACTCACTAGTCCAGGGGTGTCAAACTCAAGGCCCAGGGGCCAGATCTGGCCTGTGGGGAGCTTAGAACTGGCCCCCAGGGCTGCCCTTGAAATAGCAAAGGTCCAACCCATAGTACCTCTGCCAGTATAAATGGAGCTCCGTTTTTGCTGGCAGAAGGTTGCAGGAGGCCATCACAACTGAAAACTGAGCACGGGAGCCTGTTTTTGCTGGCAGAGCACTCAGGCCACCACAGGTGCTCCTGACACAGTGACATCATGCTGGCCATGCCCACCCTGGTCACATCTACCCCAGCCCCCTGAGATCAAACACAACCCTGATCCAGCCCTCAGTGAGATTAAGTTTGACACCCCTGCCCTAGTCCATAGTATCTCTCGCAGACATGCTAAATTCTAGCAGATATGCCTTTTTTTTTGCCTTCCTCACATACCCTTTGCTGCCCATCTCTCCTCCACCTACTTGTAGGTAAGAGAGATTAACGTTTTGCACTTAGTATCCCGTTTCCTATTGCAAATACCATAAAGAACCAAGTTACTACTGATGAGCCACTGAAATCCAATTGTTAAGAACAGTGATCCTTAAGTGATTGTTCAGTGTAATGTCTAATATTGCCAGTCACTGAAATCACATGAGTAAAATGTTGAGAGAGATCTTAGTATCTCTGAGAACACAACTTAGGTACTCTGATCTCCTTTTGTTTCCCCTCTTCTTGGGAACCCCAGGATGAGGACAGAAGATCGAGCTGAACAGTGGTGGTATTCTACCGATTCGGTACGGTTCACCCGACCTGGTAGTAAAAAATGCTGCTGTTTGGCTGAACCAGTAGTAAAAAACAGTCACCGGTTTGGCCAACCCTGTATTTCTTTTTTTTCCTCCCAACAATCAGCTGTTCTGACAGTCAGCTGTGCCAGGATCCCCCTCACTGTCTTACTGCTTCGCCCAGGAGGATTCCCTGAAGCCCAGGAGGCAAAAAGGGGTACATGGGGGGGGGGTTGCAAGGCCCCCAATGCTCCATTTTTTGCCTTCTGGACCTCAGGGAAGCCTCCTGGGAGCAAAAATGGCCTTCCAGGAGGCTTTCCTGAGGCCTAGGAGGAAAAAAAATGGAGCCGGGGGCTCTGCAAAAAAAGCCTTGCCCACCCAGTCACATGGCCATGTGCACATAGCCACACCCACATAGCCATGTCCACAGAACCAGTAGTAAAAATATTTGCATCCCACCCCTGGTGCTGAAGCTCCAATTGGTTCACTGGGCAGGCTAATTGAATCATAAAATAATGTCCCTAATTCTTTATATGGAGAATTATGAATAGGGAATACTTGCTCCAAGTTAGAACATCTCTGACTATTTAATTATGAACATCTGATGAAAGAAAATGCCTGTATGATTTGTGTCTGGCTAGAAATTTTGATTGCTCACAGATCGGAATAGATTAATGGCTTATTCCTAGTATGCTCCAACAAGAATTTTCTTAGGTTAATAGGTGTTCCAGCCATACTAATGTTCTTTCTTGTCATTCCTAAAGGTCTTTCTCCACCAAGAGGTCTGCTCCTTGTTCCTAATAGCACAACAGCTCTAAAACTGTCATGGCAGCCAATCAACCAGCACTTGGAGGAAGACATCTACATTGAAGTAGAAAATAAAAGTGTGGTGGATGTGAACGGGGAGCATACTACCACTATACAACTCCTAGGAAATCAGACCTGTTTGGTTATTGACAAGCTGGAACCCAGGCATAAGTACATGTGCCGAGTCCGTATAAATAGTAAGTCCAAAGGAGAATGGAGTGATTATCTCTCAGCATGGACCTTCAGTGATAGTAAGTATATTTTTTTATTTGGGGGGGAGGGACGGAGAGGCAAAACGTAATCTGTTTTAATGATGAGCTCAACAGAATTGCTTTAAAAGGTCTGACACTGGAAGAGGCAGCCAGAACTGAAGCTGCAGGTGTAACTGCATCAGCCTCAGCATACATGGTCAATGTTCAAGGTTGATTGTTTTAAATATTGCAACATTGTCATAAGGGCCATAAGGGCTGCTGCCTCTTGGAAACTGCTTTGTAACACATGTTATGTGTTTTGGTAAAGCAGGCAGCAGTCTAATAACGTTCCCAACCTGCAGACGGGAGAGCAACTGGTGTAATTCCCAGTAGCAGAACCAGTCACTGTGCTATTTAGAAATCCTGGGACTAGTGGCTATTCTTGACTGGAACTGCAATTATATTTTCTTTCTGAGAAGTTACATGTCACTTATTTATTAAATACATTCATATGTCTGCCCGACTCACACACACTGTAGGTGGCTTACAACATTAAAATTCCACAATGTGAAAACCTGTGCCCCACTGCCACCCCCCACAGCAGCAACTGGCACAATCACACCAAACCACTTGATTGGATGTCAACCTTGGGTCCCTGGGCCCACTGACAGAACCATGTCTTCAGGACCTTCTGGAAAGTGTCAAGGAGGGGTCCAATCTTATCTCTTGGGGGGATGATATTCCAAAGGGAGAGAGCCGCCCCAAATAAGCCCTTTTATCTGTGTCCCACCAGATGGACTTCCCTGGGCCCTGTAGCTTACTTTGCTTTCCTGTTCTGATGGACTGGGTAGATGTAACTGGAGAGAAGCTGTCATTAAAAGTCAATGTGACTCTTAAAATGTTGACAACGTATTTTCAAGCCTGGGTAGAAGATATGCATGCTTAATGAATAGCAGAGAGTTACAAGACCAGATCATTTCTTCTGAACACCAATATTACAATTAATAGAGACATTTCTGATGATAGTAATCATACCTTCAAGGAGAACCATGCTACATAGTTGACACTGGCTGGGTCTACACATTGCTCTAATCCAGGTTGCCAAGTTTGGACACTCCTGCTCTAAGCTATAATGTGGTTACTTTGTTTTAGCTTAGCACAAAGAATTAATGGATCTCTGACGGCCAGGGGGTGTCCAGAATTCCAGCAAGGAATTTTGATTAACTGACCATTGATTACAAATATAGATTGATTTCCAACTGATTAAAAACAAAATGGCATAATAACATTTAGGTTGTAACTTTGTTCACATCTTGGAAGCAAATCCAATTTAATTCAAGGGAGGAATATTGACTAAAGTGCATTGTTCAACATTAAAGGACATCGTTCAATGTTACTTAAGTGATTGATGTCAGGATATTAATAGTTATTTATTGCTTCATGGTTTTAAAGATACCATTGAGCACGTAGATCAGGCCTAGCAAACTGGTGGCCCAGGGGCCAGATGAGTCACACACAGGCCATGCTCACCCCGGCTCCATAAAGGCAAAAAACATTGCGATATGTCATGATAAGTCACGTGACGCGATTGAGTTTGACACCTGTGATGTAGATGAAATTCAAAGTCAGTTTGAAATAATATTAAAATAGAACTTTGTGACATTCCATGGACCAAAGATTGCTGGGAAATACAACATGTCTTATTTATTTCTTTACTAGGATCTCCTCCTCCCCCTGATAATATCAAAATCATGAACATCACAGATTCTTCTGCTGTTATCTCTTGGTCAGCTGTGGAAGGGCATTCCATTTCCTCCATCATTCTCAGCTATAAAAATTTTGACAAGACTGAGTACAACCAAATTGATGTTACCATCAAAAACACCACCATCACCCAGTACAACCTCAAGGGTCTTGAGCCAGACAGCCTATATTTGGTTCAGATTACAGCCCAGAATAATGTTGGGAAAAGTGAAAATAATCTTTGTAAGTTGAGAACTCTGCCAGAATCAAAAGGTTAGTGTCTGCTGAATCAATGATCTTCAATTTTTTTAAAAAAAATTCTAGGCATATTTGCTCATAATAAATTTTATTATAGTAAATGAAATTGTAGATGTAGCTATTCTGCCCTCTTGCTATCTACTTGTATCTAGTGCCTAAAATCCCCAGAATTCATGATTAATTTGTGCAATGGTTGGAAATTATGCAGGTCCCAGGTCAGGATATAGCAGCCTAAATGAGATTTCTGAAAAACATAAATCCAACCCTTTTAGAAGACACCAGGAAGAGTAAGCATGTTGCATAGACTTTCAGACTTTTAGACTACTTTCACTTGACTCAAGGCATAATATTTGTTAATGTCCTTCCTTCCTTCTTAAAACCTAATCTTGTCCTTCTGACTATTTGTACTTGTATCAGCCACAGTATATTCTATCCTTCACTAATTCTTGCTATCACTCATTTATTCAACATCCTATATTTTCCAGATGTTATTAGCACTGTTACATTTTTTATTTTGTTATATCTTCTGATCATTATACCTACATACATGCATGCACACACAGAGAGAGAGAGAGATGCTTGCTTGTATGTAGGCTACCAAAACCTCTGATTCTGAGCAGTTTCATGTATACTTTTAAATTATTTTATTCTAAATCCAATGTCTGATCACTTTTCCTAATATTTTGTCAGAGAATAGGCTGGCAATGATCAGAAGTGAAAGAAAATTTAACCATAAAAACTAATGTAATAGCAGAGAAAATTGCTCAGAAATCCCAATGAAAATCCTTCATGAAGGCTGAAACCATATTCAATATATAGGAGAAATACATGACAGCTCATTCCAGTATTCTGCCAAGAAACTAGGACAATAAAGAAGAGATGAACCTTCATCCCAAGAGTTACCGGTGGGAACGTACAAGACAATTAGCATTGGTGCTTATGAATGTGGCTGGATTAAACCACAAAGAACAGTAGCTGATGTGGCCAAAGGAAAGCTCAATGCTGCAAAGATAGGTGTACATATACCATTGGTATGTGGAATATCAGAAATGTAAATCAAGGCTGTTAGGTATAACATTGATACCAAATATGGTTTGGGTGAATAAATATATAAAACTTAGATATCATGGTTTAAGTGCTTATCACTTTAAGCACAATGCAGCAGGAAATTAGCCGATTAAGGGTGCGGCTAGAAGTTACAATATAAGGAAGCATTAGAAGCTGGAAAGCTTACTGTCTGTTACTGTCTGAGTGTAACTGTGTGCTGCTGCGACTAACTGTGATTACTGACTGTGAGTGCCTGTGACTGAACTGTTATTGTTTGCTACTGTTTGCTGAATATCCAGCGTTTGTTTCTCTGGAGAGTGAAACCGGAGGAGGAGAAGATATCTTTATCGGCTGATAAAGATATTGCAAGGACTCTTAACTTGGACTATACTAGTGAGTCTTACTGGATGGAAATACTGTGAATGACTTAATGGACTGAATGACAATGATTAAACTCTAACTGGATTAAAAACTATTTAAACTACAAACAGTGTTTGTGTTCAGTGTGTGTATACTCTGGGGCCCTTCCACTCTCGTTTGGCTTCCTGGCTTGACTACTGCTGCAATACTCTGCTAGGGGTTAATCCTCAAACCCTAACATTTGGTTATGGGCCCAGCAGCATAGTCTAACTAACCAGGATATAGCAGAGAGAGTTGGTGTGAGTTGCACATTACTGTAAAAACAAACTGTTTTAATTAGTTTAAAATAGTTAAAATATCTGAAGAGTAATGGCACAAGTAAATTTGTCACAACTGTCCATGATATCCAGGCTGGATGGAACAAACTATGTTTCATGGTCAATGAAATGTAGTTTACTTCTACGCAGAGAAGGTTTGTGGGACATTATAGCAAACCCACCAGATGTGAGTAGCTGGGATCCTGCTAATGATGATGATAACGAAAAGTTACAAGACTTTAAACTGAAGAATGAGCAGGCTTTATGCATCATAGGACTGACTCTCTGTGATCAGCAGCTTGTCCATATTCGTGGAGAAGAAAATGCTGCAAACTGCTGGGAGAACCTCAGGAAGATTTATGTTCGGGACAGTGTAGGAGCACATATAAATCTTACACGGAAGCTTTTTCGAACGCATCTTCAGAGGAATGGAGATATGTTAGTTCATTTAAACTGTATGAAGAGCATTTTTCAAGAATTGCAAGAAAAAGAGCTTATATTTAATGAACTGCAACAAGTCTACATAATATTATCTTCATTAGATCAAAGCTATGATGACTATGTGACTTCGTTAGAGGTATTGCCAAAAGAAAGCCTCTCATTAACCGAGATTACAGGCAGGCTACTAGAAGAAGCCAGAAGAAGGCGTGAGCGTGACGAGCTGAGAGAAGATAAGAAAGAAGAGAAATTATCTTCAAGGCTTGAAAGAAACCAGCAAAGCAAAGTAAAGCACCTGGAAGAAGAGAATTTATCTTAAACGGCATACACAATTAAAAAGTGTTTTAATTGTGGAGGCAGAGGACATTTGGCAAGGTTCTGCAAAAAGAGAAAAAGCCAGAATGTAAAAAAGCCAAAGAAAGCATTTGAACTAGCCACGTTTAGCAACTCTGATGTGAAGAATAATTTATGGGTGGTTGACAGTGGCGCATCCCACTGCATCACAAGAGATAAGACAAAATTTATAAAAATGTCTACAAGCTCTCAACATATATCTCTTGCTAACGGCTGGAACCTGAAAGCGAAAGGTCAAGGTTTTGCACGTTGTCCGTACATAAACCAGGATATAAAAATGTTGTATGTACCGCAACTAAAGTTTAATTTGCTTTCAGTAAGGGTATTAGATAAATTAGGTTATGTAATTACTTTTAAGGATAATAATTGCATAATTGAAAAAGATAACAAAAGGGTAACTGCAGCTTTAAATGGAACATTATATGTCTTAGATAATAGTAAGAAAGGGGAGGCTCAAACTGTATTTAATAATATAAAGCCTCATGATGAATGTATCCATTTATTGCATAGGCGTTTGGGGCATGTAAATTTTAAAATGCTAAAACGTACAGTTGAGTTATCTGAAGGAATAAGGTTAAAACCTTGTGATAAATATTTGCGTTGTAATGTTTGCTGTGAAGATAAGAGCAAAGTATTGCCTGCAAATAGGCTAAATGGTTTCAAAACAAAAGAACCTTTAGAAGTAGTATTTGCAGACATAATAGGTCCAAAGAAACCCAGTATGGGGGGTGCTAGATATATACTGAGCATTATGGACCATTATTCTAGATATGGGTTTTGCTATTTAATGAAAAGCAAAACTGAAACATATCAACATTTTTTCAATTGGCTTAGGTTTGCTGAAAGAAAGTCTAAACGTAAACTGATAACCCTGGTGACAAATAATGGTACGGAATTTATTAATAACAAATTCCAGAACAGACTTAAGGTAGCTGGAATAGAGCATAAGAAGTCTGCTCCATACAGGCCAGAACATAATGCTTTTATTGAAAGAAGAGGCCAAACACTACAGGCAATGGTTAGAACAATGTTAAATGATTCTGGGTTACCTGATTCTTTGTGGGGGGAGGCTACAATGTGTGCTAATAACATATTGAACAACGTTGTTAATACAACAACAGGTGAAATTCCATTCACCAGGTGGCATGGCAGGAAACCTGATCTAAGTTACCTGCACACATTTGGTGCACCAGCATGGGTGCATATTCCTGCACAAATCAGAAAAAAAGGGCAACATAGAGCTAAAAGATTTTTCTTCGTTGGTTATCAGGCAAACCATAGGGCATATAGATTTTGGGAGAAAGGCACATCTAAAGTGTTATGTAGTGCTAGTGCCCAATTTCTAGAACATGAAGGATGGGAGAAATTAGAACAGGATGCCAATAAAGATGTAATTATTGAATCCTATAGAAATCCCATTAGTTATCCCTGTAACTTTAAAAATAAAGTAAAGAGACAAATACAGGATGAAATAGTGCCCATAAAGGAAGAAACAGATTCAATAGCTGAACAGGATGAGGAAGATGAACAGGTAGTAGTTCAACAAAGTCCTCCTGTAAGCCCTGTAATTCCCAGAAGAACTACACGTGTATCTAGACCGCCTGATAGGTACCAGGCTAACACAGTGTGCCAGATTAATCAAGTTCCTAATTCTGTAGAAGAAATTAAAAAGTATTCTACTAAGGAAAAAGAAAGATGGTATGCAGCAATGAATAAGGAACTGAATTCTTTAAGAGATATGAAGGTGTATGAAAATGCCAAATTACCTGCAGGAAAGAAATCCATTGGCTGCAAATGGATATTTAAGGTAAAAATAGATAAAGATGGTAATTTAATCCATAAGGCAAGGTTAGTAGCCCAAGGTTTTAGGCAGAATGCTAATGACTATGATGAGGTGTTTGCACCTAGTCTTAAGGCAGCAACCTTGAGGGCAGCTTTAGTGTGGGCAGCTAGTAAAAACTATATAGTTAACCATTTAGATGTGGAAACTGCTTACTTGCACGCCCCATTAAAACATACTATTTATATGAAAAAAACCTGTTGGTATTAAAAGTGAAAATAAGGATAATAATGATTGTTGGTTGTTAAAGAAAAGTCTCTATGGTCTTAAACAATCAGGCTATGAATGGAACCAGTATATTGTAAAGGAACTAGACAATATAGGATTTAAAGCTGGTTTAGCCGATCCATGTCTGTTTAAGAGGGAGACAAATTGGAAAGTATCATTATTATTACTATTCACAGATGATATTGCTTTGATAACTGAAACTAATGATGAAGCAAATAAAATAATAGCATCATTAGGAAAGAGAATAAAGATCAAGCAATTAGGGGAGATAAAGAAGTATCTCGGTTTGAATATAAAGAAAACACGGAAAGGTTTTAAGATATCTCAGGAAGATAAGATAAGCAAATTGCTAAAAGATTACAAGATGGAGCTTTGTAAGCCAGCTAAGACTCCAATGAGTCAGGAGTTTAGCAACACTGATGAACAAAGCCCGGAGTTTGATAAGGTGATTTATCAATCTTTAATTGGTAGTTTGAGTTATATTAGTAATTGGTCTAGACCAGATATATCGTACTGCGTGAATCAGTTGGCTAGATTCAATTCTGCACCATGTGAAAGACACTGGATTGCAGCTAAGAGGATATTAAGATATCTTAAAAAGACAATGAATTATTCATTGTATTTAGAACCAAAGGGTGATTTAATTTTGAGTGCATATGCAGATGCTAGCTTTGCATCAGAAAGAGATACTAGAAAGTCGACTTCAGGAACAGCCATAATGCTGGGTAATACATTAATAGGCTGGAAGTCAATAAGACAACAGCATATAAGTTTGTCTACTATGGAGGCAGAATTCTCCTGTTTATCATTGTTATGTACAGAATTAATAATGTATAAACAAATGTTAATTGATATAGGTATAACTGTAGATTATCCTATAATTATACATGAAGATAATCAGGCAGCAATTCAAATGGCCACAAATATTGGAGTAAAAACAAGGAGCAAGCATACAGATCTAAGATACCTAAACGTGAGACAATCTGTAAAAAGTAAGATGATTCAGCTAGAGTACTGTATGTCGGAGGACAATTTAGCTGATAATTTTACTAAAGCCCAAGGTGCCAGTAAGCACCAGGAGAGTTGTGAAAAATATGGGATAAGATTGTAAAGGTATTATATATTTATCTCACCCAAAAGGGGAGTATGTTAGGTATAACATTGATACCAAATATGGTTTGGGTGAATAAATATATAAAACTTAGATATCATGGTTTAAGTGCTTATCACTTTAAGCACAATGCAGCAGGAAATTAGCCGATTAAGGGTGCGGCTAGAAGTTACAATATAAGGAAGCATTAGAAGCTGGAAAGCTTACTGTCTGTTACTGTCTGAGTGTAACTGTGTGCTGCTGCGACTAACTGTGATTACTGACTGTGAGTGCCTGTGACTGAACTGTTATTGTTTGCTACTGTTTGCTGAATATCCAGCGTTTGTTTCTCTGGAGAGTGAAACCGGAGGAGGAGAAGATATCTTTATCGGCTGATAAAGATATTGCAAGGACTCTTAACTTGGACTATACTAGTGAGTCTTACTGGATGGAAATACTGTGAATGACTTAATGGACTGAATGACAATGATTAAACTCTAACTGGATTAAAAACTATTTAAACTACAAACAGTGTTTGTGTTCAGTGTGTGTATACTCTGGGGCCCTTCCACTCTCGTTTGGCTTCCTGGCTTGACTACTGCTGCAATACTCTGCTAGGGGTTAATCCTCAAACCCTAACAAAGGCATACTGGATGTTAAAGCCGAAATGTCAAGACCGAATATTGACATCTTGGGAATCAACAAACTGAAATGGATGGTGATAGGTCATGTCATATCACAAGAACAGCAACTCTTCCAAGTCAGATAAGAAAGTCACAGAAGAAATAGAGTAGCTATCATTACTAACAAAAAGGTGTTTGGATTCAAACAAACAAAGAAGATAGAATAATCTCAATTTGAATCAACCAGTATTGTGGTGACTCAGGTGTATGCTGCAATCATAGAAAGAGAACAAGTACAGGTTAAACAGAGATTCTGCTATTATCTAATGAACACAACATCAAAAAGTGATTTACTAAGAGCAGCAGATGGAGGCCTAAAATTGCAAGTGAAATGGTGAAATGAAGTACAGGTAGTCCTCAATTTACAACATTTCATTTAGTGACATCCAAAGTTACAACATCACTGAAAAAAGTGACTTATGATCATTTTCCACACAACCGTTGGTCACATGATCAAAATTCAGACAAGGTGGCAACTGACTCAGCATTTATGACTGTTACAGTGTCCTGGGATCATGTATCTACCTTTTGTGGCCTTCTGACCAGCAAGAGGAAACCAGATTCACTTCACGACCCTATAAGTAACATAACTGCCATATTCACTTAACAACTGTGGCAAGGAAGGTCTTAAAAGGAAGGAAAACTCAGTTAACAAATGTCTTGTTCAGCAATATCAATTTTGGGCTCCATTGTGGTCGTAAGTCAAGGACTACCTGTAAATGGACTAATAAAAGTTACCTCAAAAACATGAACTAAAGCAATCCATCCCCAAAAATGCAAAAAAAAAAAAAAAGGCAAAAGAAAGCTAAATGGCTGCCTGCTGACATGCTGAAAATAACTGAAGAAAGGCCAGAAGCAAAAGGAAACAGGAAGTTTGCCCAACAACATTGCATTCCAGGGAACAGCCAGAAGAAACGAGGAGTTGCACTGAAATAAGATGTAACTGAAAATAATAACCAAATGAGAACTGAAAGTGGAAAATCAGTGGCATTGACACTTTAGTTTAGTTTAGTTTACTTTTAGTGTCATTGCACCACGTACAACAAAACCAAATACCATCTTCAGTACACAACATGACCATGACCATGAAAATAAACACAAACACACATCCTTCACCCTTCACACATTGAACCGGAAACCCCCGACACCACACCAACACTGCACTATACAGCAGGATTCAAAAGAGCTGCTGCCCTGGGATAGAAGCTGTTCTTCAGCCTATTTGTCCATGTATTTATTATTCTGTACCGTCTGCCAGATGGTAATAGTTCAAAAAAAGGGTTCCCAGGATGAGATGGATACTTGACTAAAAATGGGCTATCCATGGATTATAACAGAGAGTTAAAAAGAGTTCCTCTTTCATTTGTACAATAGATTGCTAATCTCTCAGGTCACTTCTTTCTGCCTTGGTTCCCAGGCATACACCTACTCAGAATACATGTTCTTTGACTCTCCTCCTGCCATGATGTCACTAGTTAGGTGCCAAGCTTTGCATTTTGTGTAAATAAATGTCCTTTCTCTTATAAAAACCCTGATTTCATTCATTGTTGCTTGGGTCAGAATACCACTTTCGGGAATACTCACTAGGACCCACACAATTCTTTACCCTGTACCAATGGGAAAGTATAAAAAAAACCTGTTTTGGAAATCAAGAGAAATTTTATTGCAAATGACAAAGGAAGAAAGATGTGTTAGACTATTTTTCACCCTTTTTACAACGCTTTTAATCCCTTTATTTGGACTGGAGTTAGGGTGACCGAATGGAATTGAGCATTTATTGGCCAGATGCCCTTCCTGACGCTTATACAGAGTTCGCAGCAGATATTTTCTCTTTGCACCCTGACAGAGAAACATCTGCCACTGCCTAGCTCTCAATCTTCCGAGTAGCAGGAAAGCATCTACACTTCTAGGTCACCACGCTCTGTTAATCTATAATGGCAAAAAATCAGAAAGTGTCTGTAGCACCATCTCTATATTACCAATGAAGTGAGCTGCAGCTTATATATATATATATATATATTAAAACTGTTAGTCAGGAAAGGTGATCCCAAACTCCTGACAAAGAAGGGGAAAAAATCCACCGGAGAAAGAAGATGTAAAGAAGAGATAATATAAATTTCTTTACAACTGTGCAAAAATGATACAAATAAAAAATTAGAACTGTACAGTCATGTTCCATGTATTAATTGAATATGTAAAAGTTTAATCATTGAACTAGAGCCATACATTCTCAAAGATGAAGTTGACAGGGTTCTAGAAACCATTATAACAATCTGTGGAAGTTGGTGAAATACTGGCAGAACTATTTAACATTTTACAAGATGATGCAGCTAAAGTACTAAATGCACTTTATAATCGTGTCTGGAAAGCACTGCTGTGGCCAAGGGATTGGAAAACATCAATTTATATTCCAGATAACCAAAAAAGGGAGTGCTAAGGAACAACTGCAATTATATCCCATGCTAGTAGGATAATGCTCAAGAGTTTATAGTTCAGACTTCAACAATACATGGCTGGAGAACTATAGATGTCCATGCTGGAATCAGAAGAAGCAGGAATACCCAACTTTGTATTCCTAACTTTCCAATGGATAATGGAAAAGACATGGGAGTTCCAAGAAGACATCTGTTTTTGCTTTATTGATTATAAAGAAGGGTTTTGACCTTATTAATAAATTATGGATAGACATTCAAAACATGGTGTACTATGTCTACTGAACAGTGTGTGTGAAGCCAGAAAGCAACAGTTAGAATGGAATTTGGAGCACCAAAGGTTCAAAATTAGAAAATTGGTGTGTCAAAGTTGCATGATGTCTCCTTATTTATTTCACTGACAGATAGAACATATCCTGAAAAATGCTGGACTAGAAGAAACAGAAATTGGAAGTAAAGTCTCTGGGAGAAATATAAAAAAATATCTTAGATATATTGAATTGGCCTAGATTCTAGAACAAGGGTCTCCAACCTTGGCAACTTTAAGACTTGTAGACTTCAACTCCTAGAATTCCTCAGCCAGCAAAGCTTAAAGTTGCCAAGGTTGGAGACCCCGGCCTAGAAGCAAAAAAGACTTAAAGAACATCTTGTTGAAAGTGAAAGTAATGTGCCAAAGCCAATTTTATGTTCAGTGTTAAAGAAAAATTAAAAATAGGGCAATAGGCAACAGCAACTCAATGGAAATATTGTGGGGATATTGAACTTGTAGTTGGTTTTAGTTTCTCAAACTCAAAAACAAGGATGATGATTGAAATTGTGAAATAGGTTTGTGCTACTTAGGAGAAAGATTATAATGAGTCTTGACAAAATATTAAAGTGCAGAGACAAAACCATGGCTTTGCCAGTTGCAATATGATAGCAAAGGTAATTTAAAAAGTCACCATAATTTAAAAAATCATATAAAATCAGAAAGGCTAAAAATAAAATCAGAAAGGCTGAACAAAGAGAGATTCCTTTGATTTGTGGTTGTGAAGAAAATTGTGGAGAACACCACCTGAAAACAAATAATTCAATACTAAATAAAATTCACCAGAAGCATGAAAAATGAACCTAAGGTTTAAATGCACAACACAAAGGCAAGATCCTGATGCCTGGATAAATTAAATTAAAAACTGACAAGAAAGTTAGATATTATTTCAGCTCCCAGCTTGAACTGGAAAAAAAAAAAAAAAAAAACTCAGACAAACAGCATTGGTGAAATTATAGTTGTCAAATCACTACTAATCAGTCACAACAGAACCATAACAATGAGGATTACTCTGGTTCTTCCCACCTTCCTCCTCTCTCTTATTTAACAAAAATAATAGAAGAATTATAACATACTGTTTAACTTGTCCAGCTTTTAATTGTCATCTATTATTGAAACGATGCTTTTGTGCCACTTACTGTTGTTCTTTTGTGTTGAGATTTGTTGGGGTTTATGGTGTGAATGCAAAATTCTTTTCATGCAGGATATACCCATTGAAGGATGGGAGGAAATTTAATTTCACCAAGTTATCTTCCCTCTTTCACCCCAGCCCTGTGCCTTCAGAATGGAACTGGAGCTGCTGAGAAAAAGGGGATTGTGTAAAATATCCCTCTCCGTTTGGAGGATCATGCATGCCAGGAATAGGGAGCATGACCTTCCCACACTCTCCAACATAACTCTGGTCACCATGGTGAATGAGGGTTTCTGGAAGTTGTGGCTTCACAACACAAGCAGTGTCCTTTAATCCAGGGGTCCTCAACCACCGGGCCGCAGACCGGTACCGGTCCGTGGAGCACTCTGTACCGGGCCGCAAATAAAAAAAAATTTAAAAAATGGCGGCTTTCTTCGCCTTCGGTGAATGCTGCTGGGATCGGGGATCAAGGACACAAATGAAAGAAGGGGAGGGAGGAAGCAACTGAAGCCTGTCCTGCTCTCTGGCTCAGCGGCTTCGGTTTCCTCCCGCCTCGTTCCTCTCTTAGTCGCTCTCTCGCTGCTCCACCAGCCCAGGAAGAAACTGCTTCAAAGAAGCCGGGGGTGGCTTTTCCTGTCGCCGCAGCTCCTCCGAAGCGCCCGTTCACCCCCACCGCGCGTGCGCGCGCTTCAATTCAGTGCCCCGTTCTGCCTGTCTGGTTGTTTGGGAGCAGCTTCGGCTGAGAATAATAACTATTCGCCTCTTTTTATCAGCCAAAGCTGCTCCAAAATGAAGAAGGCAGGCAGGCAGGCAGAACGGAGCACTGTGGATTGAACCGTGCGTGGGCGGGCGGGGTGGGGGTAAACGGGCGCTTCGGAGGAGCTGCGGCGACAGGAAAAGCCACCCCACCCCCCCGGCTTCTTTGAAGCAGTTTCTTCCTGGGCTGGTGGAGCAGCGAGAGAGCGACTGAGAGAGGAACGAGGCAGAAACCTGAGGGAGGGAGGGAGACACCTGAGGGATGGGGCTGAGGGAGGCAGGGCCGAGGCGCTCCCTGAACTTGGTGGTTTGCTGGCAGACGTTTTATTACCCGACTAGGTAACAACATCAGATGTTACCTGGTCAGGTAATGAAACGTCTGCAAGCAAACCACCAAACTCGGATCCCCCCCTTCCCCCCCAGTCCTTGAGAAAGTGTTTGTGCTTGAAACTGGTCCCTGGTACAAAAAAGGTTGGGGACCACTGCTTTAATCTAAGCAGAATCCGTTCCACATCCATAATAGCAATAGCACTTAGACTCATATACCGCTTCACAGTGCTTTACAGCTCTCTCTAAGCAGTTTACAGAGGCAGCATATGGCAACTAAAATTCTACACCGCTATTTGTATTTATAAATTACACAATGCTTGACTTTGATTTTAAAAAAAGGAATAGGGATTTTTTTTAAAAAACGTCTAAAGTTTAAGAGTCAGAGGTATAACTATGTTGGAACAGTTATCTCTAGCCTGGCACAGCCAGCTCAGAAGATATATGTGATAGTAACATCTCATTGTTTTTCCACTCTCCTCTTCCCTGTTTGGCCTTATTAAAGTCTTATTTCACATTGCTTCCATGCTGGCTCCAAGGCTGACATATTCCTCCCCGTGCTCTGTTGAACGAGCATCAAGAGAAAAGGGATGTTTGATCCAGTAGAGGTTAAAAAAGCCTTCCAGGATCTTCAAGAAATGCTCTTACAGTATTTTATTCCTTCTGCTCAACTCTTTTGCACAAAGTAATGCAACAGTCTGCTCTCTAGCAATAGGTCTCTTTTGCCATCTATAGGCCTCCCCTGTCAACGCAGAGAGCAATCTATCCTATATAACCCTTGAGATCATTCTCTGACAGGATTATGTCTTAAATCTTCACCTAGGGATAAATTGTGCTTGTTTGTCTGTAAGCTAAAAAGGCAAACATTCTGCTATTAGTTTGGGTGTAAATCCCTTTTCTAAGAAAACAAGGTTTTAATTCTAGAATAGGTATTTCCTGAAACAGTCATAAGTCATAACCAGAAATAATATAAAATAAAATTACAAAAAGGAACGCTAAGCAATATAACAGATCTGTAAATTATTTTAGAGGGATACAGGCACTTATTTCCCATAGAGTGATAATTAATTTGAGGTGAAAATTGACATGATGCAGCCAAGAATGCAGCTTTTAACTGATACTATGCCTAGCTCCAGGAGCGGTGCTAAATTCAGAATAGTTCTGTAACAGTTATTTTATCATTTTAAACTTTTCCAATGCTCTCAAATTCATATTACCTTACTATAGCATTCTTTGACTGAAGACCTTTAAAGTCACCTATTTCTTAATTGTTTTCCTCCTTCACATTATTTTAGTCCATATTTTTAATTTATTATTTATTTACATATATTGTTTTCTTTATTTTTATCATTCTATTTTTAATTTTATATTTTAAATATAAGAATGCTTTTATAAAAAAATACTATAAAACAATCGCACATACTGATATTAAGCTGCAAATACAGCATCAGGTTATTTATTAAACTTTGCATTACCTTATGTACTAGGCCTAAAAATGTTTAGTTTCCATCTTTTACCCTGTATAATTCTCTGGATTTAGAAACACACAGAATCATCTGTGTGATCTATGTGATGTAAAATTTAATTAACAAATGAAAAATAATAATTCAAATTTTTGTTGTCATTTTTTGCAACATTCATGATCAAATTATCAATGTTGCAAAAGATGACAACAAAAATTTGAATTAAATGCTATATCTCCTTAGCAATTTGATGTGGACTGGAATGTGAGATATCATTTTTAAATCTAGAATTCAAAGATTTCAGTCTTTGAAATTTTTCAGTCTTGAAAGTTTAATCACCTAAATATCTATCTAAAATATATATTTTATCTTCCTTGTCAAGAATCATTCAGAGGCAATGCAGATTATTCATGCATTCATTCATACATATAACACCGGTACTGATTTTTTTTGTTTCATTTAAAGGATTATGGATAAAATGTACCAAAAGCATAGTAATACTTTAATATTCCAAATTACAATATCAATCATATATGTTATCTATAAAATATCAGTTATCAGTTTAAAACCAGGTGATATGAGATATCTTCTTATTTTCTCCAGACTCATGAATAAATCAAACTGGAAAATGTTCTTCTTTTCTCCAAAACCACACTGAATGTTTGGAAATTATCTTTGTTCTCCTGAAGATTTTAAATTAAGATCTATTTAATCCCTCCCCCCCAAAGCAGGTTTGTTCATACTGAAGAAGTCATGGGAACCCAAGAATCTAAAGAAAATAAACAGGATTACATCTCCCTGGCCCTACATAGATAGTATCTGAGAATGAAGCTTTTCAGATATTATTATAGTAGATACGTTCTGATAAGGAAACGAAATGTTGAAAATGGAAATATAAGTCATATTTCACTGTTATTGTGAACCTACTGCTAGGGCCTATGTTTGAAAATTTGATTTATGTAAAATAAGCCAGGCATCCTTAAAAGTACTTAAGGCAAAAGTACTTAAGACTTGTGGACTTCAACTCCCAGAATTCCTCCTCCAGTCATGTTGGCTCAGGAATTCTGGGAGTTGAAGTCCACAAGTCTTAAACTTGCAAAGTTTGAAGACCCTTGACTTAAGGAGAGAGAATAATGTAAAAAAAAAAAAAAAGATCTAGGGTGGCTTAATTTCAGAGGATATCCTATTGTTTTGCATATCACTTGAATTACTCATGTATCACGCCTGTAATATGGAGATCTATATCGTCTGCCTAGTAACTTAAGAAACCAAAGGTTGAATAAGCTGTGGCACCACTTCAGAAGACACATTCAGTTGAGCACAATGCTTTAACAATAAATGATTCATGTCCATCTGCTTCCCACAGTTTCAGGTGAGTCCAAAGGAGGTCAAATGTTGCTGATTGCTATCCTGGGCTCAGCAGGGATGACTTGCCTGACCATACTACTGGCCTTTCTCATTATGCTACAGTTGAAGCGGGCAAATTTCCAGCAGCGCATGGCCCAGGCTTTCCAAAATGTGGTGGTGAGTCCCTTGTGCTAGAAGGAGATGCTTGTCTACTTGAAGCAAAGAGATGGCCCAAGTGTCCCCCTTAGTGAAGGAAGTTAAATCACGGTACTCTCGTTGTGAGCTTCTTTTTCAAAGAAGAGATTGGACAACCATTTGTCTGAAATAGTATAGGGTAATTTTTGGGCTCCTATGCCAAAAATTGTGCACGTGCTTGCACACTCATGCTCACATGCCAGCACCCAAAAGGCAATGCGTGTCCCCCACGCCCCCTATGCATACGCACACAATCCCCACCCACCCATCACTGCCCCCTTACCTGCACTGCACCTCACAGCTGATTTTTGGTGGGTTTGAGGCCTTTTTCGGCCTCCCAGAGGCTTGAGGAAGGCTTCTGCAGGCTTCTGCAGACTCTGCAGGCCGAAAACTCGCCCCGTTTCATCACTTCCGGAAAAACTGGAAGTGACGAAACAGGGCTAGTTTTCAGCCTGCAAAGTCTGCAGAAGCCTGCAGAAGCCTTCCTCAAGCCTTTGGGAGGCCCAAAAAGGCCTCAAACCCACCAAAAATTAGCTGTGAGGCGCGTACATGTGCAGTGAGGTAAGTTTGCCTGCAGCTCAAGTGCTGGAGCAAATGGCTCTGCGTGCCACCTGTGGCACATGTACCATAGATGTGCCATCACGGGTATAGGGTTTCCTGCCTGAGCAGGGAGTTGGACTAGAAGACCTTGAAGGTCCCTTCCAACTCTGTTATTCTGTATTCTGTAAGATCTATTGTAATGCATAGACTCTCTGTGCATATTCCCCTTGGTGTAGCAAAGACCCATCTCTCTAACTGAGAACTCCATTGATGTTTTATTGCAATTCCATTTTTCTCCTTCCCAATGGTTACTAAGATAACATAGCTTATACTGGCTGGCAGGCACTGAAGCCAGTTGCAGTATAACATAGCCAACAGGGGTGGGATTCACCTGGTGTTACTACCGGTTCAGTCAGAGTGCGTTTTGCTGCGTGCGCAGGTAAAACAATTACAAAAAAATCAGCTGTGCCGCCCGGACAGCTGACACGCGCTGCGTGTGGGTGCGCAGCATTTGAAAATCCTCTGCTTTCCTGCTTTTTCAACCTCAGCTGTGCCGCCAAGAGCCCAGGCGAGCAGGTCGGCCAAATAGATGAGCAAAAGGTCATCGCACCGAACCGGTTTGGTGTCTGCTGCTCTTCAGAGCTACCAGTTCTATAGAACCAGGCTGAACCGGTAGCATCCCACCCCGGTAGCCAATGACTCAAAATCATGGAAATCTGTTTTTTAAGTGTGTCTTGAAAGTAAGGGAAATCAATTAATACAAAATACTGAATCTATTCTGCTTTTGGAAACCTTTCCTTTAAAAAAAATCATAGACATAAAATGTATCTCCTAAGAAGTTCAATTGATGCGGCTTTAAGCAATCCATTGAACTATTCATCACATGATGCTTGTCTGATTTTTACTCAGCGAGATGAACCAGCCGTACAGTTCAATTCAGGAACTCTGACTCTAAGCCGGAAAGCCAAAAATAGCACTGAGCCTACAATCTACCCAGTCTTGGAATGGAACGACATCAAATTTCAAGATGTGATTGGAGAAGGCAACTTTGGCCAAGTTCTGAAAGCCCGAATTAAAAAAGACGGCTTGCGAATGGATGCAGCTATCAAAAGGATGAAAGGTGAGCCTCTATCTCGGAGCAAGAAGGGACGTCTAGGCAGAAAATCTCTGGGCATGCATCTGTTGGCTTTTTGATGTGGAATTAGCCTGTGATTTGAATGTGTATTCAGGAAAGAATCCTATTATGTTCAAAATCATATAAAGAGAGCCGAAAAGCTCTTTAAAAGAAAGAAAAGGGAGGGCTGTTTGAAAGGTAGGAAGAGAATTTGCTGTGTTTCATTTTTCTACTAGGAATTGCTATCCGTGCTTTTTCCTTGATCGACTCCAAAAGCAACTTAAAACATAGGCTAGGCCCACGGACTTTGCACAAACTATTATTTGTTTTTAACTTCAGTTTATTCATCAAGGCACACATCAACTGCAAACTCTCACCAACTGTGGTTAGACACAGCTGCCCGGATCCCCGGGAGCTGTGTTTAAAGCTGTATTTGCTTTTGAAGAGTTTGAATGGTAGAATTATCACAGTGCTTTTAGAGACACAGCTTACTAACTAAAAGAAGCTGAGTCAAAGCTGGGGACATTCCCAGGGGCTGGCCTGTTATATACAAGAAAAGACTCAGCTTAATGACATCATCAGGAGGAGTCTAACCCATCCTGGGCTCTCGCAGCAGCATGGAGGAGAATCACACACGGTTTAACAACAAAACAAAAAAGTGCCTTACGGTGATTCCTTATGTAAGAATTTCAGGCATCAAAACAACGTTGTGTTCCATTTAAAATTACTATTATATGCACAAACAGGTGAAAATACAGCTGCCCATTCTTTAGCTTGTGTTATATACTGTATACTTCGGGCAGATTTTAGTGGTACTTTTTCAGGATTTTCTAGTTCAAAAGCAGTGACTTCTGTAGCACAAGAAACCATATGCTGTACCTGGCACCTATTCATCTGTCTCCTCCTTCCCAAAATGGCCTGGGATATAACAATAGCCGTAGCACTTAGACTTATATACTGCTTCACAGCCCACTCTAAGCAGTTTACAGAGTCAGCCTATTGCCCCCAACAATCTGGATCCTCATTTTACTGACCTCGGAAGTAAATTGAAGGCTGAGTCAATCTTGAGCCTGGTGAGATTCGAACTGCCAAATTGCAGTCAGCCAGCAGTCAGCAGAAGTAGCCTTACAACATTAAAATTCCACAATGTGAAAACATTTTAGTATATTTTTTTACTATGCGTTGGCTGCTCTACTCTATTGCAGAAACTCATTCAGCAGCTTACAAAACAGAAAGCAGGCAAGTATATCAATGCAGTTATGACTGTAGAAAATTGTCTTTTTTTAAAAAAAATTAATACATCTACATAATAAAAAACAGTTGATATTCATAAGACGAACACTATTGTATTAATTGAGTGCTGCAGAGATTAATAACTAAAGCCAATAAAAACAAACAACAATTATTTGCAGAATATGCTTCCAAAGACGATCACAGAGATTTTGCTGGAGAACTGGAAGTCCTTTGTAAACTTGGACATCATCCTAACATCATAAACCTTTTAGGAGCCTGTGAACATCGAGGTACATTTCAGTGAATTTCTTTAAAAATCATATTAAGGAAAATAAATAATATTATTTGCACTAGTAGCTATACTGCATGAAAACATTCTGATGCAAGTTCATTTTCTTACTATGTGTATCCAGGTATCTCTCCCCAAAATTTGGACAACTGAAGTGTAGACTAATCATACCCCCTTCTTGGATATAACTACTAGCTTAGGAACACCATGTTGCATTTATACCACTGGGTAAAACTTTGGGAGATCTGGGTGAGAGGCACATAATAAGAATTTGGTTAAGGAAAGATGGGCATTATTCCAAAATGTTTGGACAGCCTGGGTAAGAAACCAGAAAACTGATCTGGGTAAACAAATGCTTCTAGAAGAGTGGTTTTCAAACTTGGCAACTTTAAGATATGTGGAGTTCAATCTCCAGAATTCCCCAGTCAATATACTGGCTGGAGAATTCTGGGAGTTGAAGTCCACACATCTTAAACCTGCCAAGGTTGAAAAAGACAGGATCTCTCATGTTGGGGAAAAAAATTATTATGCATTTATTTTATGCAATGACAGGCAGTCCTTGACTTACAATTACAACGGAGCCCAACATTTCTGTGGTTAAATGAGACGTTTGTTAAGTGAGTTTTGCCCCGTTTTTACCACCTTTCTTCCCGCAAGAAAGTGAATTGCTCCAGTTGTTAAGTTAGTAACATGGTTATTCAGTGAACCTGGCTTCCCCGTTAACTTGGCTTGTCAAAAAGATTGCAAAAGGTGATCACATGACCTGGGGACACAGCAATGGTCATAAGCACGAATCAGTTGCCAAGCGTCTGAATTCTGATCACACGATCATGAGAATGCCACAAAGATTGCAAGTGTGAAAAACGGTCATAAGTGCTGTTATAACTTTGAACGGTCACTAAAGGAACTTTAGTGCTACCTGTATACAATATTTGTTTTTTTGCTTCTAAATACCAGGCTATCTCTACCTTGCTATTGAATATGCACCCCATGGAAATTTACTTGATTTTTTGAGAAAAAGTCGGGTCCTTGAAACCGATCCAGCATTTGCCATAGCTAATAGTACAGCCTCCACTCTTTCATCTCAGCAACTTCTGCACTTTGCAGCTGATGTGGCCAGAGGGATGGATTACTTGAGCCAAAAACAGGTGAGCTTATGTTCCCCAATTGAAAGGATGGGTGTATCATGCGATTTAGTGAACATCTTCCCAAAGCTCTTGAAATAGGCTGGGGTTAATTTGAACCAGGTCATACCGCTCCTTAACCTTGGCATTTCTTGGATTAAGGCTGGTATCTATCGTTTAAAAATATAAATAATACAATTGTTGCTCCTGCCCTGGTAGAAAACAAATCTTGCATATTTCTCTGGTTGTTTTTGCACACAAAAGTTGTCATTAGATATGATCTAAGATTCAAATTTACAATGAGAATTTTTTTTCCTCCCTTTAGTTTATCCATCGGGATCTAGCAGCAAGGAACATTTTGGTCGGAGAAAATTATGTTGCAAAAATAGCTGATTTTGGTTTATCTAGAGGTCAAGAAGTTTATGTTAAAAAGACCATGGTAAGGAAAGAAGAATATTTTCACCATATCTTTCATACAGAAGGTATCTATCTCAGGGGTGTCAAACTCAAGGCCCGGAGGCTGTATCCTGCCTGTGGGATGCTTAGATCTGGCCTGCGGGGCCATCCTGGAAACAGCAAAGGACCAGCCTGAAGTGCCTCTGCCAGTGAAAAAGGAGCTCAGGAGGGCTGCAGGAAGCTCTCCCAAGCTCCGTTTTCGCTGGCACAGGGTTGCAGGAGGCTGTCGCAGCTGAAAACAGAGCTCGGGAGCCCATTTTCACTTGCTGAGTGTTCAGGCCACCACTGGTGCCCCCAACACAAATGACATCAAGCTGGCCACACACACCCTGGACATGCCCATTCTGGCCGCCCAAGGTCAAATATAACCCTGATACGGCCCTCAATGAAATTGAATTTGACACCCCTTGTCTACCTCAATGTTATTTTAAAAAATGAAAATTGTCTTTAGAACTTAAAGATTTTGCTAAAACTTCCTAGATGAAACCTACATCTGATTAAAACTATCAAGGCTAGAAAGTTAGAATAATTCCTGGAATTATTAGGTGAACTGGTTTTGTCCCCTCCCATCTTTCATCCACTTCTTTCATCATTTTTCTTGCAAAGAATACCCGTTCAGGAAAGAATATCTGTTCAGAGACAGAATTGGAAGCACTATTATTCATAAAACTACATTTCTCTTGTTTGGAAACTTCATTGTTACCATAAGAAAGATATTAGTCCATTTTTCCTATTGAGAATTTAGATGACATGATGTAATATAGACACTTAAAGGACAAAGATGAAGAGTTTATAATAATTAAGTTTATACTGATGTGAAAATTAGGTGCAGGGACAAACTGCAGGCATCAAAAAAAGTCAACAAGGTAGTCACAATTCCATAGTCAATGCTCTCCCCCCTTTTCTACCTATGACACACATACAACTGTAGTGGGACTTTAGATGGCTTTTGTCACTTATTCTGGGGTGCCCTACAAGTTTGATGAGGGATACTGTGACTGTAGACCTGGATCCCATTTACAATGGGAAAGAGATAATATCTTCATTATAGAGCTGTTTTTAACCATGAATATGCAGATTAAAAATGGCATGAATGAATAAAATCAGTAGTATGCACACAACAGATGTCCCCTTATTTAAAAAGGCTAAGGAAACCATTCTAGTTTTTTCTCCTTTTGCTTATTTAAGAAAAAAGAGGAAAAAAACAATATACTAAAAACAGTACAACAATACAATTATACAGTGTATTACACAGGCTTATCGTTCATGCATATAAAATCATACACAACAGTTTCAAGAAAGGATGAGTGTATTCCATTGCTATTATCTATACTGATCTATGTCTGTAACAACTTTAATTTGCAAGTAATATCAAGTCTTCAATCAAAGTTACCTTTCCAATGTTGAAGGATTGTCCTCTCAGCTGTAAGATGGGCACAGATAATGCATTTCTGTTGTGCAGACATGTCCCTGTAACATGAATGTGGTTCAGAAGAATATGGATGTCTAATAAACTGTTCTTGTTAATTGATCCTGTGCTTAGGGAAATCCTATCACATAGCATGTTAATTTTGTTGTCCTAGGGAAGGCTTCCGGTGCGATGGATGGCAATTGAATCTTTAAACTACAGTGTGTATACCTCCAACAGTGATGTGTGAGTTTCTCTGTTTAGATAATTTCTATATTTCTTTATTCACGGTAGAAAACTTGGGGAAAATGTATAATGGAATCATTAAGAAACAAACTTGGACCCAGGTTCAAGTCTCCATTTGGCTTTCAATTTGTTGTGTGATTTGGAAAATTCTTCCTCTGCCTAGAGGACTTCAGAGGGTTACAGTGTTGTGAAAATGAGGGAGATCCATTTCCTATGAATATTGTTTTCGACTTAGTGATGTCCACAGGGGGAATCAAGATAATCAAACAAGGTATTGTGATTAAAGCTCTGCCTCTTTGTACACGCTTGAGAGAGAAAGAATAAACAAATGAGGCAAAAAAGGAAAATTACATCTGATAACAATTTAATGTTTTGCTTCTATATCAATACATTTTTATAATACACATTTCTCCCAAGGAAATCAATGCTAACCTATTATTTTCTTTTGTCTTATTTGCAGTTGGTCATATGGCGTGCTGTTATGGGAAATAGTTAGCTTGGGTAAGTTTCCTTACCCTAATCCTAACCCTATTTGTTGGCTATATTTGGTTTTTATCATGTGTTTGTTCCGTTTTTATTTCAAGTGCATATATGTGCTCATAAACACACGAGTGCAGTATATTTATGACAGATTACTATGTAGTATGTTCACAATAAAAAATAATGTTCATGGATACAAAACCCATTGAGTTCCAATACCAAACAGGAGAGGATACCAGGAGTTTCTGTTGATAGACTGGTTGATATTTTTATGACCTTTTACATTTGAAAGCTGCACACCTGAATTGTGGTTTACTTCTGGACACTGCTTATATTCCAGATGTGGTTTGCCAAGCAAATTGGGCTGGATAGTTGAGTAGAGCAAACAGATTGGGCTAGGGAGAATAGGTTCAAGAAGGCATACACAAAAAGAAAACATTTTTGCTTCTTTGTGTATCCACATTGCACATGTGTCCAATTTTAAAAAAAAATAAGATGGTATTAGCTTCCTTAACAATTCAGAAATATTAACGGAGGAGTGTTAAAAGCAGACACAACTGGGATCTTTGTACCTTGAGGATTTATGTGAGCTTATAATGCGGGATGTTCAAATTTACTCTATCCTTTCATTATTGTTTATCAGTAAACAGAAGTCAACGCAAACTTTTCTGCTCTATGGTACATAAAATGTCAAGCAGTTGTTTCCACTAAATCAGACATAAACTATGTGTATGAAACTGGATACTTCATAGCTTCACTGTTTTTAATAACCTGAGGAATGGAGCAAAAATGGGAAAATGAGGAATTTCTGATATCTGAGATTCACAGACCAATTTTGCAGATCTGATCTAGATTCTAAATAATGGTATGCCCAGCCTTGCTGATAATATCTCATTTGTCTTGTTTTAAGAAGGCAGTTATCAATCTATTGGCATCTAGAACAGTACAAACAATCCCCCCTTCCCCAAAGGAAAAAAGGAAAACAAAATTTCTTTTTTAGGTGGAACACCATACTGTGGAATGACCTGTGCAGAACTCTATGAAAAATTGCCCCAAGGGTACAGACTGGAGAAACCACTCAACTGTGATGATGAGGTGTAAGTCTCTTGATTCTTTCTATATTGAAAGTGGTCTTGAATGCCCTATGGGCCCAGAGGTTAGATGCAAATTGCAGAAAATGAACTCACAATAGTGAGTAAACTTGCTTCAAGAAAGAAAAGAGGTGACTATTAAAATAAGCCATAGATGTAGTTTGCAAGAAGAAGAAAATATGTAACATCTCAAAAGAACATGGGAATAAATAAGGATAATGGATATGAGTAATCATAGTCTATGTGATTGTAATTTTTGGTACAATTTGTCCCATTTCAACATACCTCTTATTGATTGATTGATTGTCTGTGGAGATTCTCAGAGGGTCCATTTACCATCTGCACTTAACTTGGGGCCATCAAAAATGGGACCATTAATAACAATAACATAGGGAGGGAATGGATAGTCTGTTTTGCCACAAACAATCTCTATGATTTAATAATCCTATTTTTTTTAAGCATCAGGTAGTTATTATGCATACATAAATTATGATGTTCTGGCTGATATTTCCTTCTGATTTCCCCCCCTCAGTTATGATTTAATGAGGCAATGCTGGAGAGAAAAACCTTATGAAAGGCCATCATTTGCCCAGATACTCGTTTCCTTGAGCAGGATGTTAGAAGAAAGGAAGGTAAGAATAAACGATTATTTCTTACATCCAGGCACATTTCCCATTGAAACGATGGCCCTGAAACTAACTTCTATGTTGCATGGGTAGTTCAACGGATGTTTTAGGTCACAGCATTGTTGGAAATCGCATCTGAGTATTACTGTGAAAATCTCTCATGCGTTTTGTGATTGAGAGAAAATATTCAGAGGCAGAATATCATAAAATTCTAAAGACAATTTCAGGTATCTTGGTCTAAACAGTTCATGTTCAAGTGTTCGGTCATATCCTGACCTAAGAATTTTTTTTCTTTTAACAACCCTGTAATCCTTTGCGTCGGAGTAGAGTTGGAGGCGACTAAATGGAGCTGAGTATTTACTGACCAGCTGCCCTTCCTGATGCCTATGAGGAACTCACAGCAGATATTTTCTCTTTGCATCCAGCGAGAGAAATATCTGCTGCTACCTAGAATTGAACTCACAACCTCCTGATCGTGAGGCAAGAATTCCACCTCTAGGCCACCATGCCACTCCATGCTGACCTTAGAATAATATAGTTGAAAAAATCTTTGGGATAAGTATATATTTTTTTCTAAGAGAAGGAAAATAACAGAGGTTAAGCTACATATGTCCTTGCTTTAGTGGGGATTAAAGTAAGAAATCTATGAGAATTTTCATGATTAAACTGTGGGGATTCAAATCTTTTCTAATAATTTCTTGAATGATTAATTTATTGTCAACAATATACTGACCACTAACCATACTGACTAGGTAGCTCCTTTGTCCACTTGCTGATCGTATATTTCTGCATCATTTTTTTCTCCTTTTGCCCATTTATTCTTTTTTCTTCTTTTAAAAACGGTTAATAAATAAATTAAAAATAAAAAGAATTTGCATCAGCTATGTACAAGTAAAATACATTAAGCTTATTCTTTTCAATTGTATTTCCAGACTTATGTGAATACCACCTTGTATGAAAAGTTCACCTATGCTGGCATTGACTGTTCCGCTGAAGAGGCTGCTTAAGATGGAAGATTTTAAATTATTTATCAATTCAAATGACTTAAGAGCTTGATCTCCTGGGGAATGTTTTGTGAAGTAAAAAAAAAATTGGTGTTATGGCGTTTTCTGTATAATACTTTTTGGCTATACACATACAGGTATTCCTTGACTTACAAATACAACTGGGACTAAAATTTCAGTTGTTGAAGTCATAAGTTGAGGCATTATGTGACGGGACTCGATTGTTATGATTGTTTTTATGACAGTTGTTAAACAGGTCACCAGAGTCACTGAGTGAATGATGTTGCCATTAAATGAACCATGTGGTCGTAAATGCACACCCATTTTATCCGGCAGCCAAAAAAAAAGGGCAAAAAATGTTACAAAATGCAGTCAGGTGACCACGGGATGTTGCAACCAACTGTAAATGCGAGTGGTTTGTCAAGGCCCAGACTATAATCATTTGACCATTTGGCTGATGTGACAGCAATAACCTCAAGGACAGATGACAAATAACTTTTTTTCAAATCAGTTGTAGCTTCAAACGGTTGCTAAGTGACGGATTGTAAATCAAGGGCTACTTGTACCTTAAGAGTGTACTTTCAAGTCAGTATGCTCTAGGAATGTGTGTCTGTATATATGTATGTAAATGTGTATGTGTGTGCCAGTACACAATACTTATATCTAAATATTCAGTTTCTCATTCTCTATGCACTGCATGCACACCCAAGCACCATTTGGATGAGGAAATGGCACAAATAAAATATATTTTACAGTTCTTTATGTTTTGTCTTTCTTTTTTTAAAAAGTCAGATTCATATTGGGAAGTCCAGATGGGAACTCTCCAAGGGCCCAAATGAGTAAACCATACAATCTGTTTGAGGCTCATTAAGCTCCTCAGGGCCCCAGGTTCCAAAAAGAGAGACATTTTTGCGGCACCGGAAAGTGGTAAAACATATATTAAAATGTTCCTTAAGGCAGTGATCCCCAACCTTTTTTACGCCGCGGCCCGGTATCCCCAACCTTTTTTATGGCGCGGCCCGGTACCGACATCAGCTGGGCGCCGCCATCTTGTTTTGATGAAAAAGTGCTTCCGGTGAGCTTTCTACCCGGAAAAGCTCACTGGAAGCACTTTTTCATCAAAACAAGATGGCGGCACCCAGCAAGCCAGCGGCCCGGTAGGACTTGTTCGACGGACCGGTACCGGTCCGCGGACCGGTGGTTGGGGACCCCTGCCTTAAGGAAAACTTATAAATTATGGGAGGAGCATTGCAAAATACAAGAGAATAATGGTCTTAAAGGGAGTTTTGACATCACTTTACAGAAAAAGAGAGGGAGGGAGGAGGAGAGGGAGAGGGAGGGAGACAGAGTGCCATAAAGTCATTTTTAATTCATATATAGATTTTCTCCATGATATTCTGTCCCTAACCTAGTCTTTCAGAGCTCCCAGCGATACACTCCCAAGGACCTCTTCCCTTTCCTTTCACCTTTCCCAGCATTAGCCTTTTCCACAGAGCCATGTCTTTGCATAATGTACCCAAAGTAACACAATCTGGGCCTTGAGTGAGAACTCTTGATGGCTTTGGTAAACATATAAATAATATAAGTAGGCAGAGCAATTCTTCTGGTTCATTTGAAGTACATGCTAATAAACGTGATGTTCTACCAAGTTATTTCGGAGGTGGGAGTCAAGAAGCTGATTATGCTCTTTGCTCATTCTGCTAGCTTCAAGCAATAGAGGGAAATATTTTAGATTAATGTTAATCTAAAAATACTCCTTGGTTGGGGAAAGGGTTGGGAACTTCTATGTCCTTCCTTCCCCAACATCCTCTCTCTTGATATCAGAATTCAGGGAATAGATAATGAATGAACCATACTGAGTAGGAAGTTTGAAAAACACCCCAACAGTGTCTTGATTTCTAAACTAGTTTCAAAGACAGCTTGGATGATTCAAGTGGTAATGCTAATCAAGATCACCTGAGTATGATGGCTAATTCTTTGGACCAGATTCACATCCCCAACAGTGGCCATAAACTAGATAGGATTTCATGGACTTGACATGAATTTTCACGTCAAAAGAGAGCCAACTATCTTTCCAAAACAAGGGTGTATGTGTGTGTGTGTGTGTGTATCTATATCTATACACACACACACACACACACACATATATATATATATACACACACACACACACACACACAATATATGTGTGTGTGTATGTGTGTGCATGCAAAGTCCTTTTCATTTGGTTACTTTCCGGCAACTGTAGCAAAAAAAACCCAATACATGAGAGTTTTATTATTCCTCTAAACCTTTGCTCTATATTTATTAACAGAGACAAATGGGTATTGTAAATTTAATTTCAAAAGGAAGTTAAAGGCAGCAAGAGAAGTACAAAAGTCCATGATGACCAGAAAGCAAATAAGCTACTACAAAAAGATGAGACATTTTATTTCTGCAAACCAAGAGAACTGGTCAACAAAGTGGAATGCTTCCATTCAAGATACAAGATTTCTTTTCCAAATTTTCAGAAATACCCGCTATTAATTACATGATGCACTTAGTCTAATAGCATTTGTTATATTTTTTACACAAGCAGACTTTGAAAAACCTTCCACTCCCATTAAACAAAATAATCCCGTTCTGGATGTGGCATACACCCTTGTTACATTTCCTTCTCCATAGCAGGACAAATAAGAGTAACCCTCCAGTCTTGAGGTATAGAATATCACATGGAGGATCTCTATTGAATAGCAGAGCTTCTCCTTCTGCTGAGGCTATTCGGCAAGTGCTACTACTGGATTAAGTGCAGCATGCTGGAAAAGAGATTCTGGAGATACTGTTTGTGGCAACCACTTCTGACCACTGATCAGAAGGCCCTATCATGTCCTCAGAGTGGATTCCATAGTTGACTCTACAATTAAGATTGAATATTTTACTTTGGGGAGTGGGGGCTTCTCTGACATGGTGTTTACTGTTGATTTCCTCTTATTATGTTTGAAAGGAGATTATTAAACTGAGGTGGCTTTTCAACGGATTTTCCGTTCTGCTTCTCTCAGGCCCACATTATTCCTTCAAGCAGGGACTGAACGAAACGACAATATTCTTCATACAACATCCTGAAGCCAGAGAAGAAATGTTTCGGCTTTAGAAGAGCGTAAAAAGTGTTTTTGGGGGAAGGTGTAGGGAGAAAGAGAGAAAGATGATCACCATTGATTAGAGTCTTCAATTGACAGGTTTGTTCTGTAGCTTTTTCAGTGCTAAATAAAACAAACAAACATCTGAGGCTATTTCAAGAAACATAATTTCCTGAACTAGAGACCCTTTCTTTTTCTTTGTAATATTGCTATGTCACCAATAAGCAACTTTGGCTGGTTATATATAAATTTACACAGAAATAGCAGGCTGGTTTTTTGTTTTGTTAATGGGACTCTTGCTTTTTTAATCCTGTTATGTTTTTGAACTTTGGTTTCCTTCTGACTGCAATAAAAATTTACTGCATTGGATTCTGGAACAGCTGATACACTGATCTGCCCAACCTGAATTTTCGTTTTTCTCGTGGTTCTGGATAATTGATTATGATTGCACAATCCTGCTGTCCTTTCCAATAACTGGCAACTAACTTCCAGTAACTTTCTTTTCTTCTCCTTTGGGACCATTTGGCCTTCTTCTCTCTTTGTGCCCCACTTCATTTGTATACCTGCTCTCTTTTCCTTGATTCCATTCCTTTGGACATGATACCTAACCTCAGCACGTGCCTCAGCACCAAACTGGAAATTTCCTGATACCACTACTATGACTATATGAGACCTCCAGACTTTAACCATTAGTGGAGAGTTACTATTAAATGTCTGGTGTTTTAGGTTATCAAATGTGGTTTGATGTTATCATAAACTTATATCTGGATAATTGAGAATTTGCTGAAAGACTTCTAATCATAGGAATTTTCTATACATTGCTCTTTTCCTACAACAGCAAAGTGTGAAATGATCTAAATTTGTAAACCCTTGTAAAACCTCCCGAGAGGGGTTTATCGTGTAAATTTGGCTTTAATTTTAAATGTATCCTTGGGGAGGTTTATTATTTATTCTTCTTCTTTTATGCTCTCATCACAGAAGACAAAGCAAAGATTTCTCCTTGCTGCTACCTGGAGAATTATTTCAGGGTCCCCTCCCTTGTCTATGTGTGTATGTGTGTTTGGGTGTGTATATGTGGTAGCGGGAGGAGGGAGATGGGAGGAAGAGAGAGAAAGAGAGAGAGATTGTCTTTCATATGGAGAGATGTCAAAAAAACCAAAAAAAAACCAAAATGTTTTTCAAAAAACTTTCTCTTCCTACAGAAATGGAATTTTCATGTCTTGTCTTCCCCTTTTCTGGGGCAAAGAAATTTTGATATTTATGTTATCTCTGTCCATAGCCTAGATGGGTGAAGGAAAGAGGGCATAATAATGCTAGAGTTTCCTTAGATTTCCATGACTTTCCCTCTGTTTCGAATTAGCACAACAACAAAATCCATTTTTATTTTTTCTCACAATATTATTTTTATGTAAAATGTTGACTTTTTTTAAAAAATAATAATCATAGTCTCTTCCCCCCTTCTCCCTTTTCTCATTTTCTGATGTTCTTGGTTTCGAAGGTTTCAGGTTGGATAAAGTGCACATAGTTTATTGCTTCGAAACTCCTACATTTTCAGATTGTCTTTCAGTGCAGATGACAAGATGAAGTGTTGTAACTATGTTTAATGAAATAAAAATAGTGGGGAAGGGTTACTTCCTCTTAATCATGTGGGCAAAGCCTCTCCTCTCTAGTTAAAAATTAAGAATGCTGGAAAAGAGTGATAAGAAAACAAGAATGAAAAACAGGGGAGTGTATCATTTCCTGAAATCTCAAATTATAACCCTGCATATTTCAAAAAAGTTACAGCAAGTATAGATAAACAGCCTAAATGGGAGCTTTAATTCAGAGTTACTGATTGAGTTACTGATTGAATACACGGTCTATTTCAATGTGTGGTTCATCCAATGTTTTAAAGATTCTGAGTTTAAAAAGATAATGTGTACTTTTGCCTGAATTTCAATGTTTTCCATGTCATATTCTTTAATGTGTCACTTGCCTAAAACCTGGCATGTTTTTATATCTTCCTATTTAACAACTAACAATGTATAGTTAAATATATTATTTTAGTTTATTTTGTTATTAAAGGTTTTATGAGTTGTACCATCACTATAACAAACTCCGTCAGCACAGCTACATGACTTTCCAACGGAAGATCATCAAGTTGCTTTAGAACTAAATCTTTAGTCTCCAGTGTGTGTTTTTCCTTCAGCTCTGATGACTGACTGCACAGGGAACTGCTGAATGCTAGGATTGAGTCAGTGGTGGTATTCAGCAGGTTCTGACCAGTTCTGGAGAACCGGTAGCAGAACACCTTTATCAATTCTTGCCGTTGGGTCAGTGATTTCACTGCAAACTCCTGGCACCTGTTCAGCGAGTGTCGAGTGTGGTGCAAAGGACAAAACTGGCTTCTCTTTGGGGCTGGAGGCTTAAATTGAGTTGCTTGTGATGAGTCCTCTCCCGAAGTCTTTATGGAGGAGGTCATGACCCCTGTGTTATGTGTTGTCACGTGATGATCTGTACAGATGTGTAGTAGATTCTGGAGGGGTGCAGAGTTTCAGTTGACCTCACCCACTTCCTAAGAGGCTTGTAGGGGGCATGCATAAGTGCACCAATCATGCCTACCGTCCCTGTCCTATTGTTTCTTTTTATTTTTCTTATAAGTTTATTCTTATACCTGTATCTTGTAAGTGATTGACAAATCAAATAAATAAAATAAATAAATAAATAAATTTTGAGTAGTTTGGAATACCCCCTCTTACTGGCCCTGCCCCCATCTATTCTCTGCCTCCCAAGTCCCAGCTGATCGGCTGGGTCTTCTTTTGTTGCCCTATACAGGAGAATGGAGCTGGAAACAAGTTAGTGCGGTGCGGAGGGAATGGGATTTTGCAGTAACCTTCCCCTGCCATGCCCACCAAGCCACGCCCACAGAACTGGTAGTAAAAAAATTTGAATCCCACTACTGGACTGAGTGCTACTAATAATCAATTGCCTTATTGACAAGCTTCACTGATGTAAAATATGAAGGATTTTTATGAATAATTCCATCAGCAGACACATTGACCTATAACCAGCCTATGAACCCCTCAGAATCCAAATCAACAGCCAACTAGGAGTTTATTTATTTTTATTGTTTATTTGATTTGTCAATCGCTTACAAGGTAATAGGTATTAATATAAACATGAGTAAGAATACAGGAAATAGGTATGAATAAATGGGGACAATAGGACAGGGATGGTAGGGACAATTGTGGACTTATGCACGCCCCTTAAAGACCTCTTAAGAATGGGGTGAGATCAATAGTGGATAGTTTGAGGTTAAAGAAGTGGGGGTTAGAGGATATAACAACAGAGCCAGGTAGTGCATTCCAGGCATTGACCACTCTGTTGCTGAAGTCATACTTTCTGCAATCAAGTTTGGAGCTATTCAAAATTTCCGCTACCGATTCTCCAGAACTGGTCAGAACCTGCTGAATACCACCTCTGATCCCTCTTGATAAAAAGCATCCATGAAAGAGACCAAAACATGATGGATCGACAACATCAGCAAGTATGGTGGGCCCAATTGGCAAAAGAAAGCTCAGGCCCATATTGGTTGGAAACCCATGGAAGAGGCCTTCATCCTGCAGTGGATAGACACTAGCTAAAATGACAATATATGTGGGTATCACAATCTATGAATAGGATATAAAAATCTCAAATTTTATTTATGGACCTGTCAGGTTTTATTGTTTGCACAGTGGATCTAACAAATATTTACACAATTCTCTTAACTCTAATCACTAATTTTGGGAAGCATGTCTATGTGTAACATAAGTGATCTTAGCAAATGGAAAATGTGTCGATAGCATTATGTGTATTTTTCTTATTCAACTGGTTCATTGTGAGTCAGGAAGATGTGATGATGTCATAATGAGTAACCACAAAAAATGACATGAGGGATTCTGGCAAAAAAATCAGACTTGCCCACGACAATTGTTTTGTTACATGGCTGTAAAGATTGTGAACAATATGGATCTCGTGTTCTTGATATTTTTGCCTTTCTTTGTCTATACTGGAGGAAGAAGTAAAGGTATGATATCTTTGAAAACCCTCTCTGTTTCCTTTAGGAACACAGATTGCTTTTGTCATATAATTGTATATGAAATAATTTTGCTTGTGGTTTAATTAATTAATTAATGTGTTTGCCTATGGTTCAAATCCCTGCAAATTCCCAAGTTTGCTGACAGAAAAAGGAAGCCGTTTGGATATCAAAAAGCAGCAATTGCTGGATTTTTGGATTTGGATTCTCAAATTTATTCAGACCTCTCTTTTTATTGTATTTGAATAATGTTACATTGAGCAGGTCTGAGCAAGTAACACATTAAGTATTGATACTGCCAACCCTTTAATGACAGATCTCAATATTTATATATGTGATAATTAGAAAATGTTCTCCCCCCCCCCACCTTTTTTTTTTTTTTATTCTGAGTCAATTTGTGGATAATAAACTTCTTAGACTCAGGAATACCTGAAAATACTTCTCTTGCAGATCAATTATTTGGTGGTGTGGGGGTAGATGGGGTTTGCCTTTCAACCTATAGCAATTTTAAAGAAACTATGACCACTTAGATTGTAGGATGGTGGAATGGAACAACCTTGGACAGCAAGGCAGGGGCTCCTAGGAAGTCTTCAGACAGGCTATGAAGACAATTACCCTCTCTAACAGTTGTGTCATAGCCAACCTGGCTAGCAATAATAAATGAGCTTATCTTCCATAATGATGGAAGATGGCCACTAAAGGAAAGAATAATGTATATTCCACAAATCCAAAGACCTGCTGTTAATTCATATATACTAGTACTTTGGACTATAGTACTATAGTACTAGTACTTTGGACAGCCAACGGCTTCCACAAAAGCAAAATCACCGGCTTGATCCACAAAAACACACTGAGACATAATAGAGACCCAGAAGATGAACAGACCTATGGAACAGCTGTCCTGCCCTACATAAGAGGCACTACAGAAAAAATTAGTAAGATACTACACAGACACCACATCAAGACTCCCTTCAAAACAGACAGAAAAATAGCAGCCATCCTCAGAAACCCCAAAGATAAAATTGACCTGGAAAACCAAGGCATATACGAAGTCCCCTGTGCATCATGCCCGGCCACATACATTGGACAGACCAATAGAAGAATAAGTACCCGCCTGGATGAACACAAAAATGCAGTCAAAAAGCTGGAACACACTTCCTCACTAGTCCAACACATGGAAGCCACAGGTCATAGCATCAACTTCAATGGCACAAAACCCTAGCCACTATAGAAAACCCCAGCCACAGAATCATCAGAGAAGCCATAGAGATTGAAAAAAGACCAGAAAGCATGAACAGAAGAGATGATTCCACCAGACTGTCAATCATTTGGAAGCCTGCACTCACAAACAAAAAAATCTCCACACCACAAGCCAGGCAAACACCTGGGCACAAACAGATCCCCCTGATACCTCCAGCTCAAACACACCCCAACCAGGCACCCAGATGAAACCTAGCTTCCTAACTAATGATAGCCGTCCATTTACCCGGAGCCAAGCTGCACTAAAGGCCTCCAATAAAGTAATACAATGTTGCCAGCCAATCAAGATACAAAAAGAGCCAAAAAACAGACAGAAGATATTAGAAACACCAATCAAGCAGAACACAGCAAACTCCAAGACCAATAAACACAGACCAAGACTCTCAACCAATCAGGATGAAGAAAAAACCATTCTGGCACAGCAGTAGGCTAGCCCCAAATTTAAAACTGAAACCACTGTAAAAGCCTGACTCACAGATGAACACTATACAGAAGCCTGATGATGGCAGATGAGATTCTGCAAACGTCGCTACAACTTTAAAAGCACAACTACTATGACGTGGGAAAATACCCAAACAAAGCGAATGCCATATATATATATATATATATATATATATATATATATATATATATATATATATATATATATATATATATATATGTGTGTGTGTGTGTGTGTGTGTGTGTGTGTATGTATGTATGTGTCTGTCTGTCTGTCTGCCTATCTATATATCATCTCATCTCTTTCTATTTATCTATCTATATATCATTTATCATCATCATATCTATATCTATCTATCTCTATTGAGTCAGTGTTAACTCCTACCCTTAATCACTACATCAAACTGGCTCTTTTTAATTTACTTATCATTTTTGAAAAGCAATTATTTAGAAATATTCAATTATTTTTCAATCTTGTAAATCTAAACTGAGGAGCACAAAAACATTTTTTTTCTTTTTTAGAGATTCCAGAACAGCATTTGAAAGAAAATGAAAGAATAAATATTAAGCTTCTGGAGAGTTTAAAGACCTTGCAGAAATATTGTAAGCAGCAGATATGCATTGAAGCAGCAAAATGTTATACATAAGTTTAAGTTGATTTATACCATATTGTTATTGAATAGTTATTTTCCCAAACAATTTAATGAGGACTATTTTACATTTTCAGAAAATACAGTAACAGAGGCAAAAAAAGATTTTGCTTAATCTTTCTTTTGGTAGAGAGTGTCTCAATGTCTTACATTTATAGTGGTCTTCTTTTTTAATTTGTGTGATACTTTACTGTTAGGGATATACACCCTAGCAGAACCTGCACGGCAGTCAGGCAGGCAGGCAAATATGTGAGATAAACGTTTTTGTAGCTTACACTCAGTAAAACAGATACAATGTGCTAGTTAAATAGTTTATTCCAGTAAGATATATAGCATAGTCAAACAGTCCATATATCATACACTAGTTCAGTCCGTCTGGGGATTAATCAGTTGCAAAGTCCAGTGTCGAAAAAGAGGTCAGTAAACTTACAAATATCAATCCAGTAATATATCTCCTCACAGTAGAGATATGAAGAAGTCAAACCTCTTTTCTTCCTTCAGCAACAGCATAGAAACACGTAGTTAACAATCCATCATCGTCAGCAAGCAACTCAGTAAGCTAGCAATCAATCAAGTTCTCTTGCTCCCTCTTTTGGCGATTTACAGCCGCACCCAAAATTACATGCTTTGCAGTTAAAGTGACACACACTTAAATTCACTATCATAGTTTATATATATTATTTTACCCAAACTACGTTAGGTAACCTATGTTATTCCTAACATTTACCTCCTAATCAGATGAGATATTGTCCAAACTGGTTGACTATAAATTCATACAGTGAAAATCCAAGGGGCTTTTAAAAACTTTTTCATATACTGTATTATAATTTGATAAGATTTTTCCCATTTAATCAATCCTCTGTATATTGACTCAGATGCTGAAAAATTCCTGCAAATATGCCAAATGTGATTCTGTGCATCATGTAGGGTCTTGGGCCCTCTTCAGTTGATTTGGTTATGTGAGCCAATTCTCTTAGCAGGACAACACATAAATGGAAGGAACATCCCAAATTCCCCTGTAAATGTTCACTATGGCAAAAGATTGGGTTGTCATGAACAGTCTGTATTCTAGACAAGCTTATATTTGCCGTTATTAGGGTCATTTCAGGGATCAGCATCCAAAGATGTGCTGAGTTCTCCATAATGCAGCTTGAAATGGATTTCCCTAAAATGAAAAGCTATTCAACCAGGCTGAATACATAGAGATGGGTGGTGTATGATTAGATGATATGGATATTATAGACAATTAGATAGATAGATGATAGATAGATAGATAGATAGATAGATAGATAGATAGATAGATAGAGATAGATAGATAGATAGATAGATGATAGATAGATAGATAGATAGATAGATAGATAGATAGATAGATGACAGACAGAGTAGATATAGATGATGATAGATGATAGATGATAGATATATGGAGATAGTTATATAAAGATAGAGATGCAAATAAAAATAGAAAGATAGAGATAGATGATTGATAGATACTTTGAGAAAGAGAGAAATAGACAGAGAGATAAAATGTGAAGAGTTGTAAAATAGGTATTTGCTTTTTTAAAAGAAAAGATGTTACTTTGTGAACCCTTACCTGGGCTCTGACCCCAACCCTAACCCTCAAAACAGTAAAAAGATTTTCTAAAATGCTATAAGAGTAGGCTGCTCAATTCATATGTCCAACATTTAGGTTGCTTTTAATAAATACACTGATGCTATCTTGCAGTGGAAGAGCTCAAGACCACAACCAAAGAAGAAAAAACTATACCAGAACCTGAAGATGGTAAGACCTATGCAGAGAAGTAATTGATATTCTGGTAACACTTTCTGAATTGTATAACTTCTAATATGCTTTATAGATCTTATAATCAAGCTGGGTGTTTCCCATTTCTGTGGTATTTGAAGATATCCATTGAACTTTGCTTTTTTTTAAATACAGAGTTCAGGCGATCTCTATTCCTTCAGATATTAGCTAGAGAAATTAGGAGGGCACATTTAATGTCAGCATTTTAAATTATGGACACCAAAGTTCAACCAAATTAATAGCTGCATTTCTTGAGAACTGGAACAAGGAGCTCCAGGTTTTTAAAAAATGATTTCTAGGGCGGAGCATTTTATTTTAAGATCCTAGAATATCAAATGTATATTTTTAAAATGTGGAACATCATCCTTTTTCAGGGGGAGGAGAAAAATCCAAGAAACAGTTAAATAAACTATTTTCCTAGTGGTATTTAATTTCACTTAGTGGATAAAATACAAATTTAATGGTCTGAGTGCACTTGCTTCTGACAGCACCCATCATTTGTGTCTGAAGTGAAACGTTTGTTGGTCTTATTCCATATTTGATTCTCATTGTTGTAGTTTCTGAAAATCCAGTGGCCTTTTTCCTCTTCATTATTAGTTATTTTTTTATCATAGAAAGGAAAATACAAAACACAAAAACAAACAAAATAAAACAAAACAGAAGCATATATTCAACCCTAACAACAACAGCAAAGAAAAAAATAATCTACAAAAAAGAGGAAAAAGCCATCCTCTTTTAACGACCCCATAATCTTTTTGTGGGGATGGAGTCTGGGCAACTGAATGGAGCTGAGTGTTTACTGGCCAGATGCCCTTCCTGTCACCAATGCGGAGTTTTTCCTCAGTGAACTTTCTTTCCAAACTGTAGTGATGATTTTGCCCCGATTCTGAAAAAAGACAGTAATAGATTGTGTCTTCGGGATAGTGTGGGTTTTTTTACCTGTTAGATTAAATGGGCCCACTCCATAGATGAGATTGAAAACCAAATTTGGCTTAATTTAATACATAATTAAAATTAAAGAAATTTGATAAAGCTTTAAATGTTTACCATTCGAGCATTTCATATATTTCCCAGATCTGTAAAATCAACATTGTAATCTTGGGCAGGGTGAGTAAGGATGGATTTTTTAAAACTTCCTTTGGACTACTCCTCTTTAATTTCTTACATTCTCTGATGTACAGGAACTTTCTCTTGTTAAAGAAGGGACAAAAGAGGAGGTAGCTTTTTCTTTGAAACAGTTATTGTATTTTAATTGTTATGGTGTAGTACATCTAGGTGTTTGCAAAATGTGGTATTTAAACAAATGTAATTGTAGCTTGTAGCAATTACGGGATTCTTGGTGATCTCGGAGCTTGGTCATTTTCTTGCAGATGTGTTGTTCTCCAAAATAGGTTACATCATCAGTGCATTGATGATGTTACTTGTTTGGGTAATGAAACATCTGCAAGGAAGTGACCAAGGACCCCTCATTTCAACCCCGAGCTACAAATATTTTCTTTTATTGCTTGTCATAATTGATATGAAGCTGTGTGCCAGCCTTCCTTTAGAAGCGACAATTAGAGAAAGGTATATGTATGACTCTCATTTGTAAGCCTACTCTGAGTGTCTATTGTGTTTCAATTTTTAGAACCGATATTTGGCCCTCACTATCCCAGCATCAATGTACAAGAGCCTCCCATGGATATTCCTGTGGAAGGTATTTTTCAGCTTAAAGGATGCTATTAATATGAAGCTAAGGATCACACACGCTCCTCCACTTCCACCCGGTGAAGCCACTTCTCAGATGCAAAATGGAAAATTCTCAACTATGGTGGACTGACATTTGAAATGAGACACAGGGAACTGTCTCTGAGAAAATGCCCGCCCTGAGAGAACTCAGGTAGCAGTATTTATTGAGAAAAAACACAAGCAAAATATACAGTATGCATATTCAGAAAACAATGACCTCAACAGGAGATTACTTCACCAGCATGAGAACACACAATCTTGGAAAGTCCCAGATGTTACCTTGCTAGGGTGAGATCATTCAGCCACGGAAAGTCTCATGGGAAAGTTTGGAAAGTCCCATGAGAAAGCACAACTGTGTATCTTGTACCTTGAACTTTCACCCATTTTCCTATTCCTTCTAAACTGGCAGAATCAAAACAGAATGAGGCACTCTGAGCAAAGATACTCCTACCCCCACCAAGAATGCCCACATCTTCCTAGACTTACTGCTAGTTATACAAAGGCCTTACAGAAAATGATAAAATGATTAATAAAATATATTACCACATTCCCTCCTTTTTTATTTATTCAAAGATAGGGGGTGTTTTAGTGGCATAGTACACAGTTCCCTCATGACCTGATCCCTCACGCCGGAAGACTGAGGTACACATTTGTAATAGATTAGGAATACATTGAATAAAACAACATAATAAGATACATATAGCAATAATAATAACAACCCCTTGCAATAAGGAGCGAAACCATGATCCATCAGGAAGCCAGGACCACAGACTGTCCCAGAATGATGCATTAAATCCATCAGCTCCAGATTGATGCTGAGCAATACGATCTTCCATGTCCTGAACAGTTTTTGTAATGTTTGGCTCATAATTATGTATAAAAACACAACAATGTGAATGAATTAAAGCACAAACTCCTCCTTGAGCAGCTAACATAATATCTAAAGCATATCGATTTTGCAAAGTAACTGTACGAATTTCAGACATTTCTACATTAATCATCTTAATATTCTTTATAGTATCATTAAACATAGCAACAGTAAAATTATTTAAAATATGAATATCTCTATAGTTCATAGCAATTCCCAAAGGCGGGATAAGACCTCGAGAAATTTGTGTCCACAGATTACCTCCCATGGTTAGACCCGAATCCAATTCCCGACGATTTCGGATCCTAACATCAGGAGGTAATGTATCTAACTTATATATAACCGGAATGACAAACCCCAAAGTACATGTCCCTGACCAATTTGCAGGGATTTGTTGATATGCCCACAGTCCACATAAAAACCAAAACCCTTCCAGCTGTACATAACCTTGTTGACTTGCCGCTTGCATCAGCTGTTTCATGTCTAGATATTGATACTGGCCAAATCGTCAGACTCATTTTCCCATTTACCCAAGTTATGTTGTTCTCTGAACCATTTGTCCACTTAATAGTGTAATTGCAGACACTATGATTCCCCAAGAATTGTGAGTTTGTAATGTTTTGGAAACATAAATGTGCTGGAGACTGCAGTGCAGTCTTCACCTTGACTGTGAAGTTCATGGCATATGAAATGTTATGCTTTCCGGTCTGCAAAGTAGACCGATTAAATGGAACTCCATGTAGAGTCAGTCCTTCTCCCACTCTCCCAGGAAGGTGCATACACAACCAACAATTGGTGATGTTCAAGTTTTTGGCAGTTGTGCGCAAATCTTTAATGTAATTATTTTCTGTCCACAAATCATCGCCCAAATCTCCGGCACGCTGAACATGCTGTCGCTGCTCTCTCCGCACCCGAGCAGCCCAGGACAGATTAGGCAGAATCAACAGGATCAGGAACCACAGATGCGCCATCCTGCTGTTCCGAAACTTCCTTCACAGGTGCCTGCGAATGATCAGGCCGAACACACCGACCAGGAACCCAACGAATTTGACCAAGATGTTCAACTGCTGCATAACCACGTCCCCACGTTATCAGCTCAGCAGGAACCCATGCTGGATCTGGAAGGAACCGCACCAACACCCGAGGTCTCACCGCATCTGTAGAAGGAGAAGAAAAATGCCTGCTGGCCGCGCTGCAGGGGGTTACCAGACAAATTTAAAAAATTTAAAGTATACAAAGCTAGATTTAATTGATCTTGAATCGCCGGAAGCCCCAGGAGCTTCCCTCCTTTTTTATTTAATTTAGTCAACATGGTCTTGAGCGTGGAATTATGACGTTCTACAATAGCTTGCCCAGTAGAATTGTATTCCACAGACCATTGTTTGCAAAACTGATCAAAACCGGTGCTCCGATAAGCCGCACCATTATCAGTTTTTAAAGTTTTAGGTGTACCAGCAACTGAAAAAGTCTTAATGCAATGATTGATGACATGTTTAACCATCTCACCTCTTTGAGGGGTAGCCATTAAAAATCCTGAGTAAGTATCCACAGTCACATGTATATATTTCCAGGGCGCAAATGGCGGATATTGAGTAACATCCATTTGCCAAATCATTGAAGGTTTCAACCCTCTGGGGTTAACTCCCATAGGGATATTCGTGCCCTGCTTTGAACAAGTTGGACATTGTTGAATTATGGCAGCAGCTTCTGCAGTAGTAAGTTTAAATTGCTGTGCCAATGCTTTAGCGTTTTGATGAAAATAACTATGACTATCCCATGGCTGGACAGTGAGGACTGAAGTTACAGCACTGTCAGCTTTGGCATTACCTTGTGATAAAATTCCAGGCAAATTACTATGACTACGAATATGAGCAACAAAACACACATTCACACGCTGCTCCAAACATCCTTGTAACAGCAAAAGCAATCTTAAAATATCAGGTGATATTCCAGGAGACAAATAAGAACCTGCTACAAAGGGTAACAAATTATACACATACAATGAATCCACTATTAAATTAAAATCCTGATTGTGAAAATTTTGAAAAGCCAAAACTACAGCAGCAAGTTCTGCCTGCTGGGCAGACTTCTGCTCTGAAGTCACTTTTGTATGCCAAATTCCAGATTTATCTTTCCAAACACAAGCACCAAAAACTTTCCCTCCATCAGTAAAAACTGTAGGAGCATCTGATATGCCCAATGGTAGCCTTTCTTACATTTTGGGCACACTGATTTAGGACGAACACCCTGTCCCATTGATCTCTTATTCTGCTGACTTTGACCTCCTCCAGGAGCCCGACATTGCGCTTTAAAATGTCCAGGCTTCCCACAATTGAAACAATTCCCCTTTTGAGCATGTCCTGTTTGTAAAGCCAGAGCTAAAGTTTCCATGTTAAAAGACTGACTCCCAACCTTCCTACATGCATTAATCAAATCTGCGATTTCTCGCTCCCCACTTGCTACCAGTGGATTTAAAATCTTTTGCAATCTGTGTTAGCTTGTTCTACTGCTAACTTAAAAGCAACTCTTTCTGGGCGAATTGATTATCAATTTGTCTTTCAATAGCCAATTTCAGTCTGCTAATGAAATTTTCATAGGGTTCATTGTTCCCTTGTTTGATGTTAGTAAAGGTCTTCTCACCACCTTCGCCGTCAGGGAGAGACCCTATGGCTTGAAAAATTATTTGTGGGAGAAGAGCAACCCCTCATCAGGCATACCATCTCTCTGTTGTTCCACTGTTGTAAAATTACCAGCTCCGTAAAGCTGATCTGGGGTAACATTTGCTGTTCCCTCTGGACTGCCAGCTGTCTCCATTTCTGATCTAACACCAAATATTGAGCTGGAGTTAAAATCATATTCAACAGAGCTTTCCAGTCAGCTGGAATCATTTTATTTCCATAACCAACTGCTTCTAACAATGCCTGAGTATATGGCGTTCTAACACCATATTCTTTTGCTGCTTGCTTAACTTCCCTCAAAATTCTGAGCTGTAAAGGCTTCCACTCCCGCTGCGGATTTAATGCAGCATCCATGACAATTTCCACTGGATTAAGTTGAACTTCTACTCCAAACTCCACCAAATCATCTCCTGATAATTCCCCTCTATTCTTTGCTTCTTGAATAGCTGCAGTAACTGCATCCACCTGAACCCTTAAAGGTAAACTCTTATCCTCTGACAAAGTATTTCTAGCGCCAGACAGTTCCCCAGATTTATCTGGAGGTGCCGTCGGCGGCAACAAACGACCGCATGGTAAAGCGGCAAACCTTCTTCGGGGGTGATAGGAGCGGTTGTTCATAAGTAGCTAATGCATCCATAATCACTCTCCAGGTTAACAAAATTGAAGAAGGGGCACGGGGTTCCTCGTGCAAAAATTTCCCTATCTTTTTCCAGGACTCTACTTTAATACTACCTCCCTCCGGATATGACTTAATATTTTTCCAAACATACTGTAGTAAATCCTCAATTTCTTTCTTTCCTACAGCACAACCCCTACTGCCAATTCCAAACCCAAAACTATTCCCAATGATCCCTCTCAATTCCCTGATGTGCTCTTTCTGAGCCTTCGAGAGATCTCCCCCATACTCACGAAAGAATCTATCTTCGTCCAGCGAAGAAGATGAGGGCCCAGTCGGCGTCCGCGACGATGAGTATAGGATGCGGGAAACGTATAGCCTTCCAGCTATCACGTCGGGGTCACCATTTATGGTGGTTTGACATTGAAATGAGACACAGGGAACTGTCTCTGAGAAAATGCCCGCCCTGAGAGAACTCAGGTAGCAGTATTTATTGAGAAAAAACACAAGCAAAATATACAGTATGCATATTCAGAAAACAATGACCTCAACAGGAGATTACTTCACCAGCATGAGAACACACAATCTTGGAAAGTCCCAGATGTTACCTTGCTAGGGTGAGATCATTCAGCCACGGAAAGTCTCATGGGAAAGTTTGGAAAGTCCCATGAGAAAGCACAACTGTGTATCTTGTACCTTGAACTTTCACCCATTTTCCTATTCCTTCTAAACTGGCAGAATCAAAACAGAATGAGGCACTCTGAGCAAAGATACTCCTACCCCCACCAAGAATGCCCACATCTTCCTAGACTTACTGCTAGTTATACAAAGGCCTTACAGAAAATGATAAAATGATTAATAAAATATATTACCACACTCAACTTCCACTTTGCCCAACTGTACTACACCTAAATATAGCACCAATCAGAGGAACTGTGCATTTGAGTCTAGAACAATGTCCATTCTCCCTAGGCATGCCTTAGAGAAGCTTACATATGCATATACATATATATCCAGATAAATTTGACATTTTCAGTCAGCTACCAAAGGACTCTAAGGTCCAGAACTCTAGAAAAAAGATATTCCATTTTGTATAAAATGCATAAAAAGGTGGCTTATGTAGTGTAATATAACGCAATCAATGGTTCCATTAGGGAAAGGGGGAAACTGTTTCCTGGTTAGATCATTGATCTACACAATTCAGTAATGTCCACACTAGCTTTCTGGGGTAGTGATGTCACTGATAGAGATGATTGCCAGACCTGTCCCAGTCTGATCCCTTAGGGAAGAAAAAACCTTGACTCCATTTCTTTGAAGCAAAAGGTACCTTCACTAAGAGATGCTGGTTGCAGTAAAGTCAGGTGGAATCTGAATTTTCCCATGCAGCAAGACCAAACTATTTCTTTCAATCCCATCCCTCTCCCCACGACCAGTCTGACTCCAGCCAATGCAATGTCGCCTGGATTTTTGGGAACACTGAGGTGTTTGGGCTGGTAACTTTCCACACTCGGGGCAAACAGCCTTGAAGATGCCTTGGCATGAACCAGTCTGACGGCGATCTGCTTTTCTTCAGATGTCATCCCCCCCTCCCAAATTCCCATACAAAAATGAGTACAGGTTTGTTGCTGCCCATTTGTGTCCCCTTCTCCAAGTCCTTTGAGGACGACACCAGTGCTGCATGGAGTCGAAGATAGTGGACCTGACAGGTGGCATTTTAGCTCTGCTGCATAAGCTCTTCTCTCTTTAATTTGAATGACAGAGTTAAAAATAAACACATTAAATTGTTAATTGATAAGATACTCACAATCTAACTACGTTCCTTACATCTACCTAGCCATTCTATCTTCTACACACACACTACCCATTCTCTCTCCAGTTCAAATTCTATATCAGTCTAGCCATTCTAAACATCTGATGAAGTCGGCTACCATTTACAAAAGCTTGTTTTTATTTTTTATTTTAAATAAAACTTGATAGAAAAAGTATTACCAGATATTCCTGATAACCTGTTAATTTTTTTGTCAACATCCCCTTAAGTAAATCCTTTGGTTTATAGTCCAGAGTTTTTGACAAGAGACTAAACAATGTCTCATGGAACCTTAATAGCACTGAATCAATAATTACGTACAGAAGAATTAGTAAAACTCTAAAGGATGTAAACTAAATATCTTCTTGAAACACTAAAGAATGTCATACACTTAGCTCATGGAAAATGGTTCTTAAGAAATATTATCTCTAATGTCAGAGGGACATCACTTTTGATTTCATATTGAATTATTTAAAAGATTAATAAGAGACTAAAACTGCTAGCAAAAATTGATTTTCTTTTATTAAATCTCCTTTTAAAATTCATTGCAGGATTACATGATGATCAGCTGGGTATTCCTCACAATATGTTTTTCCAGCCTGTGCCATGTAAGGAAACAGTTTAGCAGTGTTTAAAATGTTTACTATATAAGCTATATATTTTCTAATATCATAATGGAAGTAAAACATTTTGGCTTTCAAAGAATTTGAGCTGAATTGCTCCAAATAATTCCCAATTCTTGCAGCAAGCTAGAAAATGAATACAGGTAGGATTGTATGTATGTATGTGTATATGTGTATGTATGTATGTATACATATACATATGTGTGTGTGTGTGTGTGTGTATATATATATATATATATATATATATATATATATATATATATATATATATATATATATATATATATATATATATATTTTCCCACGTCATTGTAGTTGTTCTTTTAAAGTTGAGCAACGTTTCAGCAGAATCTGCTGAAACCAAAATACCCGAACCAAGCCGAATACCATACATGTAAGTACCCGCGAAAACTTAAGAAAACATATATATATATATATATATATATATATATATATATATATATATATATATATATATATATATATACACACACATATATACCCTGTTTCTCCAACAATACGGCCTCCCCAATAGGAAGTCCCAGCATGTTTTATAGGCATGAAATGAAATTAAGCCCCTCCCCCAAATTAAGGCCTATATTAAAACATGCAAAATGGGGGAAATGGTGGGGGCTTGCTGTTAGGAAGTACTTTTGTTGCACACCGGATATGGTGCTGCCTGCGTTGACCCTGATAAAAGTGCCCCACCAACGCCGAGGTCAACATCCAAGCCGTCGCCACCCGCCTGCCCAAAGATGCAAGGGGGAATTAAGTCACCCGAAAAGACGGCCTAGCCATTTTTTCGGGGCTCAAAAAAAATAAGACCCGGCCTTATTATATGAGAAACACGGTATATATATATATAAAATTCTTTTTCACATTTTACAAATCTTAATCTTAACGGTACAGTGACATCATTATTACATATACCAATCTCATATAAATATGTACATTTATATACATTCATATACATTTATCTATAATTTTCTTATCTCCATTATCCTTATTTCTAATGTTCAACCATTTATACCAATTGTCCCAAACTTCGTAATACTCCGACTCTTCTTTATCCTTTAATTTTAATGTAAGTTTACCCATTTCAGCACAATCTAAAAAAATTTGAATTACTAATTCCTCTGAGGGCATGTTATTTGGTTCCCAACATTGTGCGAATGCTATCTTCGTTGCTGTCAATATATGTAGTAGAATATATTTCATCTTTTTCCTCTATTGCCCTTTAATTTTCTTTTTAAATGAATGCATGGGCCATTAAATGGAGTTCAGAGGTGGGGAAGATGCTGGAAGACCTAATGCAGAAGCACAAGATCACCTGCCTCAAAGGTCTCCCAAGGCTCCCCCCACCCCAAAATGCTTCATGCTTCCCTGCCCCCTCCCCCCCGTGTGCCTTGTATGTCACCCCATCACACAGCCAGCAAGAAACAATGGGGAAGAGAAATGCTAGGCAAGTCTAGATTTCCTAATTCTGCCCCTGCCTTTCTTCTGTCAAGGTGCAAAAAAAGAACCAGTTCTCTAGACTTTCTGAGCTTTCTGCTCCATCAGCAGAATTCGTCTCCAAATTGTTTCTCAAACATGGCCACTTTGACACTTGTGGACTTCAACTCCCAGAATTCTCTGTCCAGCTATGCTGCCTGGGGAATTCTGGGAATTGAAGTCCACACTTTTTAAAGCGACCAAGGTTGAGAAACCCCGCTAGCCTTTAAGTCGTAGCTGGGCTCTATAGGCAGCCGGAAGGACAAGTAAAGCCAGAATTTTGTCCACCATTTTGTTACATGAGCCACTAGTCAGCTAAACTTTTGGAAATGATATTTCCTCCGCCTCCAGTTCAAGGGGAAAAGTTGCAAAAAGATTTCTTGTTTGCTTGCTTGCTTCCATTCCTCTACTCTTCAGCCTGGAGTCAAGTTAAGATTTTTAAAAGAGATAGAGACTGGAGAGCAGAGGCAAATTTAATTTTTCCACCTATTTTTTTTTTTTGGGGGGTATTAACAAATCCATCCCTCTTAACTTTTTTTTGTTTATTGAAGAATTGTGGCTTTCTGGGGGAGGGATGAGGTTAAAGCAAAGCAAACATTCTGGGAAACTGGTCCTGAAGCTGGCACCTTTGCACACAGGCTTCCTAAAACCTTGCAAAAGATAGGAGAGGCATTTAACTTCCTGTAGGCCAGCTGATGATGGGGCAGAAAGCTGCAAAAGCTGCTGCCATTCTCTTGCAATTCCATTGCAAGGAATTGTCAGGACACTGAAATGGCAGGTGCTTCTTTTTCTTTTCTCCCTGATGATCTGTCCCTACCCCAGTCTTTTGATTCTTTCGAAACACTTGCTCTTTTCTTCATCCCATGTCCAACCCCCGCAGAGTGGAGGTATGACAGAGCACCATTGCATTCCTTTTGATGGGAGTGAAGAAGAAGGGATTTCTGTAGGTCATCTTCCCTTTGCCTTACCTGCTTTTTCCCACCCCTTCAGCAAGGAGTGAATAACAACAGGTGAGGCACAGAACAAGGTGTACTTGACTGCAATGGTAATCATGCTGCAATGGTCTTGAATGCAAGCATTGGCAGTAAAGTATTTTTTTTGGGGGGGGGGGGCATTGTTGTAACTTTGAATGGTCACTGAAGGAGGCAGTCCATAAGCCTTGTCTACCTGTAATCAAAACAGAGGGCAGTGCTAAAAATATCCCTTTTCTTTGCTCTTCTGAAATATGTCTGTAAGCACTGGACTTTTCCCCTTCAACCGAAAAGAATGAACTTGTGGAAATAAGCATTTCAAAAGGAATTCTTTATTGAAAGGGAGTGATCCCAGCACTAGTCAAGGGAGAGTCTAAATGCTCCCAGGCATGCAGTAATAGATAAGGGGAGTTAGGACCCCTGCCCTTATTTAGATGTGTATTTGGTCAAACAAAGAACCAACATGTCAATTCCCCCCTTCCCTTCTCTGAGAAGGTACCTTTTGAAGAGTTCCCAGGATGTATCTTCCGGAGCTGGAATTTTTATGGTCCCTTCTCCGCTTGCTATCTCTTCAAGAAGTGGCAAATTTCTGGACATCTGGCTCCCATCCTCCAGTTGTATATCATGTGTAGGTTATACAGATTCAATATAAGATTTAATACATTCAGGTTACATCAAACAGGATTACTAGTACCAACTTCCCCCATCTTCTTCTTCTTCCATTGAAGAATGGCAGATAACACGGATCTGACAATGTCCTAAATATGTCCAGTTGGCCCCACTTAACTTTGATTTAAAATCATCTTCTCTCCTCCCTCCTCCACACTTCAGTTTCAGATCAGGCACAAAATGCTAGGAAATACTTTGAAGTCAAAGAATCCCATCCCAAAAAACAGCGGGAAAAAGTTCTGTTGATAATATCGACTGTGAATCTTCTGCTTTTGCTCATGCTAACCGGCTGCTGCATTGTAACTGTATGGCTGCATTCCAGGAATGGCAGGTAAGCGTCCCATCAAACTACCAGTTGGAAGTACTGGTGGCAAATCATTGCAAGAAATGTGAGGATTCTTGTATGATCAAATCTTATTTAGATATACCCTGATTTGCTTACAAATTCTTACATAAGTTAACACCATTTTTAGGATAATTATTGTAGCTAAGGATTTTAATGTGATGCTGAACTGTGCATTCCTAAAACACCGGATTTAGGAAAAAGAATTATTTTTCATAATAGGAAACTCTCTTGAGCTTAAAGAATGGATCCAGCATGAGTTTGTTACCTATTTTTGAAAGATCTCTCTGCTCTAAACACGGGAAGATGAAGTAATTTGTGTGTATATGATTAGATTTTTGCTTAGATTTAATCATAAACTATAACTATAAACAGCTGTGTTGAACCCGTGAGGTAATTAATGGGATTAATGATGAGGGCCACCTGTTTTGACTATAAGACCAGGTGACTGTTTGCATCAAAAGATGCAAAGTTCGAACTATTGGTAGGATTACATTGGCCAGTGCTTTTGCTGAGGCTTGGCTGCCGAGCGGTCAACCCAGAACACCCATTGGTAGTCCAGGAAACTAAGTAGTTTAAAGCAGGGGTCTTCAAACTTGACAGCTTTAAGACTTGTGGACTTCAACTCCCAGAATTCTTCCTCCAGTCATGTTAGCTCAGGAATTCTGGGAGTTGAAGTCCACAAGTCTTAAACTTGCCAAGTTTGAAGACCCTTGGTTTAAAGTACTTATTATTTTATCATAAACATAAGAATTGAATTCACTGTATATTACTTTAGTTATTACAAAGATCTTTTCCCCTTTTTTGTTAGTTTTCTTTTTGTGTCGCATAATTCACAGCATATCTATACTTTTCTTCTTTAGTCCTTTTTTTTTCAGACCGTGCTGTACTTTTTTTTTTGGTATTTCACTATAAAATAAAATAATAAAACAAAAACCGCAGGAGAACATAAGCCTTCATCAGTCTTTGAAGGGCAAATGGCAAAACAGTGACTCCAAACAGCCTCAACTGAATGGACGCAGAATAGCAAATTCAGACTTTTGGGAAAGGCCACCAGGACAGGAGGTCTAACCCACTAAAAATTTAGCAGCAGCACCTGAAACAATTCATACTAGAAATCTTACAAATGTTCCTCAATACAAGCGGGTCACCAATGGAAAATGGGATCAGAATGCCTACGAAGAAATGAGAGAGAGAGTCATCACAAATTATAGGAAATGTCTGGTTGTTCTTTTGCTGCTAAAAAGTGCCACAACCACTTACGGAATCTGAGGGATGATTAAGTTCTTATGGTGGCACATTGTCTGTTGGGTGCGAAACAACTCTGAAGGCAAATAGAGTCATGAAAAGATGACTGAGTAAAAGCAAATTATTTCCCTATCCTGAGCCACCTCAAGTCTATAGGAATGGTTTTAAATCTATACATTGTATTAAACTCCAATGTTATGACACTTCCATCCCTAGAATGAAGCTTTTTGGCCGAAAGCAAATAGCCTCCGCGGTACCTTCCAGAAATTTCCAGACAGAAGATATAAATCCAGTTTCCTTTTCATCTATGACGAAGATTGTGGATGAGGCATCATCATATTCAGATGAATCAGAGCGTGTGCTGGATCAGGCCCCTAATTTAGCACCTAGAACGCCTCATCCAACTATCCAACCACCCAGAATCAGGCCAGAGCAAGCAGCATAAATTCCTTTCTCCTATGTGTTCTCCCTTACTTTTTTTTTTCTTGCTTTATAAATTATGTATTATATGAACTAGAGGGAGCTATCTTTAAATTGTTTTATTTCTATTATTGTCTATCTCAGCAAATGACTCTTATTCCCCTGTATAAATTTCTTTGTCCTCCTATCCTTTTTGGTTTGATATTAAACCCTGTGAAAAGTTCTCTTTCCTGGCTTATGTTTAGGTATCACAGTTGATTGCAGTTGGGACTTTATACTGTTTAATCCTTGAAGAGTTGGAGTTGAGCAAAAGCAACAGAGGGGTATGAAAAAATACATTCAATAAGCATCACTGGGAGATTGTTGTACACGAAGAAACATGGACAAGAAAATTGAGAAATTCTGAATTACCAGCAAAGCCTCACGGGGTTGTGATGGATTTGTAGAAAGTTAGCACCCACCCTTCTCAGTTCTGACCCAGCTGAAGTTTCCGAAAGCAAACACAGATAAACTCTACAACTGAAACATTCATGGCTTTATTCCACAAATAACCCTCTTTGTAGATAACAGATGGCTTGCAGCCAATTAGTCGAATAAATCAGAGTCTGTAATCATCACACTAACTCCTTCAAACTTTTGCCTTTTGCAAAGGCAAAAGCCATTTGAAACCAGGGTTATATTCCCTAGAGGGAGCGGCCATTAATTAGCATTCTTACTCCTGAGTCGCCTGTGCTGCTCTTCCATGAATCATCCTGCTCTCACTCACACCCAGCACAGGCTTCTCGGGAACGTCCTCCTGATTGCTGCCGGCAAACCACAACATTCTCCTAGAAAAATGAAATATTCTAGGAAATATTAAAGGGGCAGAATATTATACCACCCTGGATGAGAAAAGGAGAAACATGCTCTTGGAAAGCAGCCCCTACCTTTGTTAATAGCCCCAGAAAGACTGAACCATCCTATCTACAAGACAAAAGACATTTAGCACCAGGGTGATAGGATTAGCCCTCACTCAGATCCAAATCAGAACAAGGACATTAAGCCATAATAGGAATTGCCCAAAGCCCCTTCATTACATCACTCAGCAGGATTCAACCAAGCCTGGGACTCAAGACAACCTACAAAGTTACCCTGCATGGCCCCATGGGAGTCTGACAACCAATCAGGGATACATTGCTTGCCACAGGAACAGGAAGCAAGTTCACAGCCCAACAGAGAGTATAAATATATCTCACTCTCCACTCCATGTGGTCAACTATCGAGGACCAAACCATGTGGTCCTGTCTACCACTAAAACCATCCTTCCAAGCAGTCTCCATGTTTCCAGTGTCTTTCTTTCCACTTGGAACTGAACCCAGGTGGACATTTCTTCCAACAGATTTTTCCCTAATTTGATATGTGCTTCCTCCATTTTTCTCATCATTCCAGAAAGGCCTAAGATATCACAGCTTGCTTTGAACGAGCTTTCTCAGCCACTGTCCTAGAGGTGGATGGAAACCACCACACTTTCGAGTAGATGAGTTTTAGCCATCTAATCAATCTTAACAGGCTTTGTTGGCTGGCTAGACTGCTTCCCAAAAAAGATTTATGGAAAAGGTAAGTGGACCTAGGTGTGACGGGGGAGGGAGTGTGTGGGACCCAGCAGGTAGGATGTGGGGAGGATAGACAACGGGGGGCGCTCATTGTTCCTATGGTGGTCATAAGGACACAGAGATTGCCAAATGCCAGAATTTTGTTCAAGTTAACTGTGGGGGCCATAGAGCAGCCATTACTTCAAGAAGGGCTTATAAGTCTCTTTATTCATGCACCATCGTAATTTTGAACCATCGCTGAATGAAGCATCTAAAGCAGGGGTCCCCAACCACCGGTCCGTGGAACAAGTCCTACTGGGCCGCTGGTTTGCTGGGCGCCGCCATCTTGTTTTGATGAAAAAGTGCTTCCGGTGAGCTTTTCTGTAGAAAGCCATTTCTACCCGGAAAGCTTTCACTGAAGCGCATGCCGCTGGCTTGTTTTGATGAGGTGCGTTCCGCTGAGCTCACCGGAAGCACTTTTTCATCAAAACAAGATGGCGGTGCCCAGCTGATGCCGGTACCGGGCCGCGCCATAAAAAAGGTTGGGGATCACTGATCTAAAGTCAAGGACCACCTGTATTGGAATATGTGTGGGGTTCCTCCCCCCCCCAATGGCAACACTAAGAACATTTCCACTCTCTCTCCCACTTGCAGTTCACTGTTTACCAAGAAAACTTTATTTCCTCTTTTCAATTCAAAAACTTCAGTGTCAATGTTCAAATTTAAACAATCACAACAAATGCATGAATTTCGGTGTTGATACATGATGCTAAATTGCTAAAAGAGCAGCAAAGGGGAAAAAATAATAATACAATGCAGCAGCACAAAGGTACAAAAATCCCAATGCTTAGAGAAGTTTCAGATATTTGACCTGTAGCACCCTCAGGTGGTGGGAGCAAGCAATTTCATCATCATCTGGTTAAGAAATACACACAATCCCTGAGTTTTCTTTAAAGAGTTCCAATCCTGGAGGAGCCTTTGATTCAACTATTCCCTAATACTATTTTACAACACAAAAGCCCTGTGATATATCAGTTTCCAACAGGGGCTGCAGATCAAACCTCAAACGTGAAACATCTTTTGCAGACCAAAAGGGGTTTGGGGCACGAGTGGTTTTAAACAAACTTAGTGATGGTATCCAAATTTGTCTAGGCCACTGGAGAGATATTTTGAAGGTAGCCCAATTTGTACCCAAACACCTTAATTTTTAACTGTATTTTGTAATGGTGGAAAACACCACATAATGTCCTTGAAAGGGAGTTCGAGGAAGTATCTTTTCAAATCAGTGTAGCAGGCAGGGGGTAAGGGCCATTAAAAACCTCCCAAATGTATTGAGTTGAAAATGACGTGTCTTGAGTTTAGAGATCTCAAAAAATATTTTAGGAGAGATGACCAGTGGTGGAATTCAAATAATTTAACAACCAGTTCTCTGTCCTAATTATTTCTTCCAACAACCAGTTCACCAAACTGCTCAGAAATTTAACAACCAGTTCTCCCAAAGTGGTGCAAACTGGCTGAATCCCAACACTGGAGATGACCCACTCCCCATAGCATTGCATCCCAAAGCTTGGACTACCACAAAGTCATCAGACGATAATCTTTTGTAGGCCTAATAAGATCGCCTTGCCATGGGCCATTGTGCTACATGTGAAACAAAGCACTGTGACTCACACACTGTAACAGCATTTAAAAGATCTGGACTCAGCGTGATGTTGCAACCCAGTCAACAACTACGTAAAATCTTGAATCTTAAGAGCTATCTTGTAAGCAGTATCTTTCAATATCTTTAATCAAGCTAATACTTCTGAACCTCAAGGCCAAGGATAGAAATGTGTTGGCTAACCCTAATGCATCTGTCTTAGAACACGGTCACCAATTGTAATCTGCAAACCTAACCACTGTTACTGTAATTTTAAACCATGGTTTATGGTTTCAGCTTGTTTGTTCAGCCAGGTGGCAGGCCACAGGTAATGTCTAGATAGGATAATTTCAAACCAGCCTCAATTCAAAGCTTGTAACCAAGTACAGCCCCCAACCACAAATTAGCAATGACTCAGTGGGTGTGAACCTGTGAAGTCAGCTTGATTTATTAACAAGTCTTGCCAGTCTAGCCAATGGTAGGTTCTTAACCAGTAATTAAAATCATGGTTCTGTAGGATGAGCAAAACCAGATGCACTGAGGACATCTAAAGGTATCAAATTGGAATGTGTTGCATAAATTCACCCAAACTGACATGGATTGGGGAAACTTGGGTAGAGAACAGGCAAAAAACCTGCACCTGTTTCTTGCAATACTTCAGAAACTGTCTACAGACTAAAACCCAGGAAACTCAAGATTGTAATTTAATACACATTTTCTCTGTATGGGAACTCTTTCCCCCAAGTTTGAATAGAATTTTAGTATACTAGCTCATTCAGCATAAAAACGATAGACTCAGTTCAACATGGTACAGCTGACGAAGAACTTCAAGCAGTTTTAATAAGGTTCCTGGAAATACACCAGATATGAAGAATGCAAATAGGATGTTGGCTGGATTTACTTCCCCCAGAGGGAGTAGAAAAAATTACACTTGAGTTCCATCACAAAAATATTTAGTCCAGACCCGTCCAACTGGTGGTCCATAGGCTTATAATGTGGCCCCACAGGATCGCAAACTTTTGACATTATGTGATTTATATACATTAATTATATTATGTATTTTATATGCAGCCCAAGACAATTCTTCATTCAATGTGGCCCAGGCAAGCCAAAAATTTGGACAACCATGATTTAGAAATGCAACCTTTGCTCTTTTTAAACAAAGAGAATGGGCTAAAGTTTTATACTCTTGTAAAATAAATTATTTTAGGCTTGGAAGTTTCACCAACCTAAGCACACACCCCTCCCCTCCAGTATTATTCTCTTCTTACAATGTCAGAGGGGGAAAACTTTTCAGAATTCTACATCCATGTAAATATGGGCAAAACCTTACAACAGACTATTGATAAAACAAAGCAATCCAAGTGTGCAAATCTTGGCATTACATACATGAAGTTGAATACAGGTGCATTTTCAATGTAAGGCTATATAAAGGCGTTTTTATCATGAAAACATCAGCCACAATCAACCCAAGGCTGCTCTCTTGTGAAAATGCTGTGGGAAAGGATGCATCCTTGTGGATAATGCCCAATTTCATAAAGCAACGGTGCTGGCCTTTGGCCACAAATAAGGAATTTAATCTTTCGTAAGGCAGAGAAGCATTTGCATCAATCCTAGTTTAAATGTGTTTTTTTTTTTTTAAAAAAAAGGACTGCTAAAGAATATCAGTAAATGGGAACACTATGTGCATGTGTTCAACCACCTCGCTGTAGTATTGTCCAGCAGTTGAACAGGACCTCGGTGGGTGTTCAGAAGATAGCTAGGGACTGGCCAATGCCTTTTAGAACTAACATTTAAACATTTTAAACATTTAAGGGGACATTGTAATGGATTGTGTACCTTAAGTTCAAATGCCAAATACCTTTGGTATATCGACTCTTCTAAAAAGAGATGTCACAAAATATAAACATCCACGCTTGGGCAGTAATCCATCTTAATCCCTGCCAATGATATTTTGTTTATTATATAAGGCTAGAACAAGACAAAATATTTGTTATGCTGTTTGTACCACCCTGTTTTTAAGGGCTAAGTATAGTGGCCTTATAGCTCAATACATCGATTCGTTCTTTACCAAAACACACAATAATATTTGCACAGGGATGCAACAAAAGTCATTTATAGTCCGAGTGTTAAGTCACTTTAGACTTTTGCAGAAACAAGGCTTTCTTTGTATACACTCCTGCCTACCCCGTTCCTAACAAAGTACCGGTATTTCTAAAACGTCTCTATCAGCTTGTTGATGAAACAATTCTTTAGTGCAAAAAAAAAAATCTGAAAAAAGTCCCTCTCTTCAGAATAAAGTGCAGACTTTACTAAAAGGAAGATACAGTCCAATTCAAAGTCCAGAATGATGGATGGGGATCATCTTCAGGCAATTTCAACTTCATCCTTGAAATGCAGGTATATAAGATAGCTTTTTCAGACTTTGGGGAACTTTTACATAGGCAAGAGTTACATTTAAATCAGAATAGCCATAGTCTTGCAGACATTTCTTTCAGCATGATTGAATTATCAGTCAAGATCCCTGGATTCTGGCTTGTTAGCAAGTTAATTTTGCCCGTAGAAAATATGAAACAAATGGCAGAGAATCGGGCTGAATGCAAATCTTAATTTTATCAAATTACACAACGTTGTGGTGCATCTTGGTATGGACTGCAAAATTCAAATGTCCTTCTGTTCTGCTGGAATGTTTAAATTCTTCCAGTGTTCCACACAAGGCAAGCAGAGAACTTGGTTAAGAGAGAGCTGTGTAACTTTCTCATCAACATCCTTTTTAAAACACACTAGAACAGGGATCATGTCATCACAGCTTTGTCATGTGATGTAATGGGACTTCCCCCCCTTCGCTAAACTGGGCATGAGCGTGGTCAGTGTGTGACACATCTGGCTTGCAGGCTGGGAGTTTGACAGTCCTGCACTAGAAGGTTATGCACATACATTAATCACATGTAGAAAATATCAGGACACAAGCAACCCCAGTAAGCTTGTAGAAAAGATTTTAGAAATAGGAAACTTGAAATGATTCAAGAATTGTATCGTTCAAGAACTAGGTTGAAGTCTCCTTGGCTTGAAAGAAGAACATTGTTCTCTGAAATCCTAACCTCACTGCTAATGTATTTCATTGCATTGACATTTAAAATGGACATTCACAGCAACCTATTGAGGGAAAAGGGCTAACCCCTTAGCTTTGCAGTAGAGTTCTTGGTTATTCTTATAAGCAAACTTATTGCACACACTTTTGCATAAGCCACCTCATTACCTGCATAATAAAGTGGTGAATTTTTAAAGATAATGTTCCACTATTCTTGCTCCAAGGTAGCAGGACAGCTGCAAACACTACCGTACACCGACAATGTTTTATAATTCATAGGTCCTGCAGGTTGCACTTCCAGATTCTGGGAATTTCTGTAGCTGGAAATACCTACATAGTTTTTTTTAAAACACTGACGCTACTGTAAATATATTTTAGACTATAATTCAATATTCTATAAGAGAAACTACTTCCTTCATCAACAGAAGGTATATTTGAAAAATGACATTTATTCATCCTTTCATATGATAGAAACGTGGCATTTGGCTTTTGACTCTAAAATATTTGCCCCATGCATAACAATTCTTTATTAAACCCTACAACGGTATCTTTAAAAAGGCATCTTAGCCTATCCTTATACACCTAGATACAGATGGCAATACAGATATAATTACCAAACAGCTATAGCCAACTATCATTTTACAGGAGGCTACTTGATTAGGCCTTCAAAACATTGCAGACCTTATCTTGAGGGTGTTTTGCATTGCCTGAAGGCCAGCTGAAAATGCTGTAGCATCTAAACCAGCCTTCCTCAACTTGGATCACCCCTTTGGTATGTTTGACTGATCTCCCATTTCCAAAACCAGCATGTTGCTGCACCCAAAAGAATGAGGATTGCTGGACCAAGTATAAACTATAATTTAGTAAGATTTCCACTTCATTTTCTTGAAAACTTTTAGCCTGCCTCATATATGTTTCTGGTGAGCTCAGAAATGCTTTACAAAATGTTAAGTGGAAAAACTTCTCCCGACGCATATGTATGGTAGGAATGCAATACATAGTAAACGCTGAAAAATCTTTGCTCTTGCATCATATGGCAACAATCCATAGGCATATACTGTTCAAATTCAACCCTATCAATAATATGCTGGTAGTAGCACAGAAGTGACAGCAAAATGGATTCCTGAATGTTATATTGAATCAATTTGATGGCCCACGGGCCACTTTAGCTCCCTAATGCTGTTAAATTTGGGTTGTCCAAAGTATTATAAAACCACACCAGTACTCAGCTTCTGAAAAATGTTAAAAATAACAAGTGAGGCAGATTCAGTAAGCTGAATAATCATTACCATTTCCAAATTCTGCTTTTTTTATATTTACTATTACATGACAGAGATGTGAGGTGCTACTGTTCATATAGCTCGCAACCACTGAGATATCTGACAATGCTTGCTTGGATATTTTATACTGGAAGGTATTCCTGTATATTCCAAGTTACTGGGTAAAAACATGAGGTTAAAGTAAACCAGAGAAACAGACAGATGCTGGTCACCAAAAAGCCACACTAGATGTCCACCCAATGTAGCAGCCAGGCTGGATTTCAGATCTGAAGACTGAAATTCCTTGCAAATTAACATCTTAAGTAACACAAGGTGCATTTCATCATCAACCCTTAATTCTAGTTCTAACAGTTGTTGCTTCTGGTTATGCTGGGGCTCTGACAGTCAAAAATGGGCAAAGTGTGTAAAATGTTCTCCACCTGTTTGGTTCTCTAATGAAATCATGAGCTCGCTCTAACCAACCAGTTATTATAGTACAGTTGAAGGGACTAAAGACCTTCTCCAAGAGATCTTTCTCTAGTAAACCAAGCGATTCCTTGGATGAGATGACTCTTCTTGTTACTTTGCTCCAATGTGGTAAGACTTCTTCACCAATATTAGGCAGTGGGATAGCTTGAAACAGAGGGCAGCATCCAATTTTGAGAGAGATAGATTCCTTTTGCAATTGACGGTTAGCCATAGGAGAGCTCTTCACTAAGGAAAGGACCCTTAGAAGGCGAAGGATCTCCTGAGGCTGATTTAGGTTAGTCCTTTGCTGCAGGTAATGGCATCCCAAATCTTCTTCCAGGGCCATACAGGTAAAACAGAAAGGCATCATTTCCCTGTCCTCAAAGCTCTGCATTGTAGAAATCCAAAGTAAATACTGGAATGTTTTCTGGTTGCAACGTAAGACATGATTTAATGAATCTCAATATGAACCTGTGAGAAAGTAAACACAGGTAAGTAAACTTATTAAAACCATCAAATTAATCAGTTCGGATAGCTTTATCTGTAATTGAACTGATCAGTTAACTATTTTAAGGGACCTTTTAGATTACAGAAACTTTGACGTGGGATATGATAATAAAGTATTTTACAATCATGAAAATAAGCAGAAATCGCCCCTGGGATCTCATTTTGCCTATCTGAGGAATCAGATAGGTTTGTTATTAGTTTTGAACTGTGGATAGATTAACATTTGGTGAAACAATCCAAGGCCATAGAGTATTAATCTGCATCTGATTCAACAAATCAAATCATGATTTTTATAATCCTATCCTGTTACAGTACAGTATAAATATTTTTAATTGACTGTTTTATGTTTGTTGGTTTTCCTACCTGTATATTATTTTGATACTATTATTAGAGGAAAAAGTAAAATATAGATTTTGGTTATAATCAATTTGCTAATACATAGATAATACAGAATACAGATTTAAATTAAGCCCAAATCATCTCAGGATTGCTTTAAGCAAATAAAACCTCAACCATACGAGACCACCACCACAGCCCCCTTTTAAATTTTACAGCTCAATAAAACAAGACACTTCAACTGATCTGTTTCAACTGATCTGACACTTCTGAAATCTGTTTGATTTTAGTTTAGTCTGGTATGTAAACCAAGCTATTTATTCAATGTGATTAAAAGAAATCAGAATCTAAAGAAACAGAGCAACATATACAAATAGTCCTCACTTCACTGGGTAACTCCACTGCTAAGCAATATTGTTGTAAGGTACAACATCAGATGACTGTGCCAACTTACAACAATAATTTCAACAGTTGCAGTTGTTGCTTGGCAGAGCCCATGCGGCTGCACTGTCCCATGGTGACATAGCCATTTGCAATCTCCTGCTGGCTTTTCCACTGAAAGGGGGATTTGTCAGAAGGTGGCAGTGAAGGTTGCTAATAGCAAATCATGACTGTAGGATGTTGTGATGTTAATAACAAGCCTTGCTGCCAAATGTTTGAATCACAATAACATGACAGTGAAAACACTGTGGCAGTTTCAACTATGAGAACTTACTGCAAGTACTCCTTGATCAGCATTGTCATACCTTTGAATGGTCACTAAACAATGGTACATTAAGCAAGGACCATCTGTAAAGAGTAGCATACTAATAAATTGAACTGTGAACCTTATTTTATAGAGCAGAATATTCTATGGCATTAATAAATAGCATGCACTATCCATCTTTTTTATAGGTAATTGTACTTCAAAAACTTAATTTTCTCTCTTCTATTCTTTATATTTGAAGCTACAATTAGAGTGTTGCAACTTAAAATATTTTGCACTTTGTTGATTGCTGCATTTGGCACTAAATACCGGAATATTATCTTCCAACAATTGCTTGTTTAGTCTCCAAAGTGATCTGTGGTGTCACACTTCAGAATTATTCTGGAACTCCTTTTCTTAAACACGTTAAATAAACATGAAAGCATATCCAGATTTAAGGGACTTGTTTTTGGACCAAGATGGTTAAAAGTTTCATCAAAGGAAGAACACATTATGGAGAAATATATGAACAAAAGAGAAATCAATTTTAAGAAATGGAGTTCTATCTGCACAGTGTTAACAAGTTTCATATTCCCAAATAAAATATCTGTTGCCTTCAATTGTTAACATACAGAAAATAGTGCAGCCACACTGGGAAGATCAGTAAGATTTACAGAACTGCCTTTTACCAGGTGACAGTATTTGACCATCTACGTAGGGCGACCTACAGGAATCCAGATGTTTACAAATTATAACTCCAAGTACTTCTAGGAGCATGGCCAAGCATGTGTGTATTATATAACATCTGAAGGCCACAGATTGCCTATTAAGCTAGGGTAACATTGTCTGCTGGTTAATCAATCCTTTCATAGGATTACATCTGAGATAGTATTCACAGCATTTAAATCCTGTTCTAAGATATCATCAAAGGATCAACTACCAGGGTAACCTGGAAAGTTCAATCAAAATATGTTTTGCACAAATGCTAATAGTTCAGAAAATATATTTATTGGGAAGGAGAGAAGAGAGTTCACTATTAACTCATCTATGTTGTTAATTTTGGCTAAGCCACAGCTCAAATCCAAGAACAGACTTTAAAATTGGCAATAGGAAACAAAACCGCATTATTCTTATCCATTTACTCAATCCAATTTTCTAGAACTACACAATTACTTATAGAATTGGCCAACCAAGGGTTGGGCTGGTTTGTGGCTTAATGTAATGGTGAACACAACTCCAAAGGCCTCACACAGGGAGGGGCTCTTATTTTCTTTTTTTAAAAGAGCTTAATCTGAACCCCAATTTTGTCTTGAGATCTGCTTTTAGTCTTTGGACTAAACCAAGAAATTTATAAAGCTAATTTTGAGCAGATAAATGAGTATGTAAATGAGTGCATACATCTTTATATTCATTACTTCAGCCAGGTTTTTTTTAATTAACATTCATATTTCTTCTGCCCTCAGTATAACCAATATAATGTTTCCCCATTCAGTTGTTTTCCCCTCAGCACCACCACCTTATGAGGTAGGCTGGACTGAGAAAGAATACCTGGCTCACAGCTATCCAAAGAGTATTTGCTGCTGAGAATGGATTTAAATCCCAGACCTGCCCATTTGGAAATTAAGAGAGGGTTTAATATATCCCTTTGTCATTTCCTGTTTTTGTATTGTTATTTCTGTGTGATAATTATAGAAAGAATACAACTTCTGGAGGCAAGTGGTTCCATTGATTAATTGTTCTGTCGGGAAATTTTTCCCTAGTTCTAAGGCTGCTTTTCTGCTTGATTAGTTTCCACCTGTTGCTTCTTGTTCTCCCTCAGGTCCTTTAGAACAGTGATCCCCAACCTTTTTGATGCCGCGGCCCGGTACCGGCATCAGCTGGGCGCCGCGGCCCGGTACCAGCATCAGCTGGGCGCCGCCATCTTTTTTTGATGAAAATGTGCTTCCGGTGAGCTTTCTACCCGGAAAAGCTCACCGGAAGCACTTTTTCATGAAAAAAAGATGGCGGCGCCCAGCAAGCCAGCGGCCCGGTAGTTGTTCCGCGGTACCTTTTCCGGGTAGAAAGCGGACCGGTGGTTGGGGACCCCTGCTTTAGAAAACAGATTGACTCCCTTTTCTTTGTGGCAACCCCCATATATCAGAACACTGCTATCATGTCATCTCTTGTCCTTCTTTTCATCAAACTAGACATACCCAATTCCTGCAATCATTCTACATATGTTTTAGCCTCCAGTCCCCTAATCATCTCTGTTGCTCTTCTTTGCATCTTTCTAGAGTTTCAACATCTTTTTTACATCGTGTCGACCAAAACTGGATGCAGTATTCCAAGTGTGGCCTTACCAAGGCATTATAAAGTGGTATTAACACTTCACGATCTTGATTCTATCCTTTTGTTTATGCAGCCTAGAATTATGGTCTTAAGTGCTTTTATTTGGTTGTTAGTCACTGAATCTCTAGGGTTGGGCAGAATACACGTTATTAAAAAAAAATCTAATTCCACTTCAGGATGTTGCAGGAAATTACTCCAAGGGACTTACCTCTTGGTTTGGTACATAAAAATCTGAAATATAGAGTCAATTCAGAAAACCTTTGAGGTAGGTACATGTAAGCATTACAAGTCAACATGATTTGCCACATTTTAATTTAGGCCAGGCCATTTTAATCCTCAGCAGTTACCATTCACACATCACCACCTGTCTTTGATGAGATTTAGCCTGGTTTTGTTTTTCGGGTGGCTTCCCCGGGCAGGCAAAACTCCATCCAATTCGTTCACAAATCAGTCAGCTGGATGAAGCCACAGAGTTGGGTCACTAAACCAAGTGAATTAGGCAGCACAAACCCAGAAACCGGGGTTATTTCCATTAAAAGCCATTTATTTCATGTCTCTGCCAGCCAATCTCTATGGTTACCTTTGCTTTAGGATACGAGTCCAGGAATGTCCGCTTGCTGATAAACCCCTGTTTGTGCAGGGAGTAAAAAAATATACAATTTAAAGCAGGCAGAGGCTGCTGACCCGTGTGGGGAGCACTTCTTATTCTGGTGATGGTTTCTCTCCCTTTCACCCTCCCCACCCGCCCGAAGGAAAGCTCACCTGTAGCCTGACGTTGAACATCATCGAAGCCACGAGGTACAGGTAAGGGAAATTGATGCGGAGCTTCCAAGCCAAGTCGAAGAAGATGAGGAGGGTCCGCGTCAGCCCTTTGCAAAAGATGCCGTAGGTGCGGGCGGTGGCCGACTGGGAAAGCCGGGCAGCCAAGGTGGACAGGAGCACCGACGTCGCCTCCGCCGCCATCGACGCCCTTCCCCCGCCACACACACACACACCACACACACCTGCCGAGCAAGGCCTCGTAGGCTCCGCCTTCTCCGCACGCACTCGCAAGAGACCCGGATGTCCATGGACCGAAGCAGCGCGCCTGAAGGGCTAATCAAGTCAACTAGCCCGGTCGCTGACCATGACGTCAGGACGCAGAGAGCGTCCCCTCGTCCAATCCAAGGCTTTCTATGAAGATATCTTCCTCTCTTTCCCTCCCCCTCCCCAACCCGGCTTTTCCAAGTCTTTTTTCCCCCTTCTTTGCTGGGATTGGGTGTTTTGTCTTTCAATCTTTAGGGCGGGCTTTAAAGCAACCTTGTTTTGGTTGGTTTGTTTTATAGTCCATCTGTTTCTTGGCTCACCCAAATGCAAAAACCGGTAAAAAGAGGCATGACAAGCCAAAACTTTTCCCCCCCGCATGTCATCCTCTTGTAACAGGCAATTTACTAATCGAGGGAGTTCATGACTTCATAAATTGCATAATTTGGGTTGCAACATCATTACACACATGACTTTCTCGTGGCTTATATTAGATCTCTTTAAGACTGCAACTCTGATCTGGAGGAAACAGCTGGCAGTCATCATCCAGGAGAGGTATTTATCTTGAATCAGAGTGAATGAAAAACAGCAGTAATAATATAAATGAATTAAAGTTCCTCTATGGCAGGGGTGTCCAACCTTGGCAACTTTAAGACTTGTGGACTTCAACTCCCAGAATTCTGGGAGTTAAAGTCCACAAGTCTTAAAAGTTGCCAAGGTTTGAGACCCCTGCTTTATGCCTTCTCTGTTACATTACTGTCTTCTAACTTCATACAATCATTTACAAACTTTATCCTGCTTTTGGGAATTATGCCAGGGTGTGTGTGTGTAAGTGCCCTTTAACTTTATTTTTAGTGCACAACACTGGCTGCAAACAAAGACAAGGGGTTGTGGATGATTGAATTTGCCACCCTCTGGTCCTATGGTGTAGGTTGAGAGCGAGCAGAGTGGCCATTTTTCATTAGTGCTGATGAGAAGTCCCTTGCTATAGACCAGTTTCTCAAGCTTAGCAATTTAACATATTCAATAAACTTTGCATGTAGATTTTCATGCCCCTAATGTATACAGGAATATGCATTTGCTTCCAGCAAGTTCCCATTTCTCATCATACCCTTCAATGGGCATGTCAAGATTACAGAAGGGCAAAATTCTCCACCCAATTCTAGATAATGGTAGGCACAGCATAGTGTGAATCTTGGGAGATGGCTTCAGAATCCAAGCTATTTAATAAAAAGCAGAATTGTTCTACAGAAGTTGGTCCTTCAGGCTTTAATGCACATCATCATGTGAAAAAGTCCCATAGTGAACAACCTTCCCCCATAAGTACTAGTCTTAAAGTGGCCAAGTTTGGGGACCCCTGCCCTATGCAAATGGAAGGAAGCACATCTCTGGAGCTACTCATTGACTTCATGGGGTCCACCTGTGTCCAAAGGGCATCTCTGGAAATAAAACTAGTGCTGGATGCTTTGGCTTTGCCAGTTTTTGAGTGCTTCTTTGAAACCTAATATGCAAATAGAGTAAGCTACTTCTCTTCTATATGTGAACTTGGGAGTAGTTGGAACATTTTTCTCTACTTTACAGGATTTCCAGAAACAAATTCATCAAGGTGAATGAGCTATTTATAGATATGTGCAGGGGTGGGCTTTAAAATTTTTAGCAAAGGGTTCTCTGCCCGGTTGCTGGGTGGGCGTGGCCATAGTGGGCATGGCCTAGTCAGCTTCCTGCACCACGGCAGGGGGTGGCAGCATTTTTGCCCTCCCTGGGCTCCAGAGGCTTTCTTGAGCCTTTGGGAGGGCAAAAACAGTCTCCCTGGGCTCTGGAGGCTCTCTAGAAGCCAGAAACAGGCCTATTTCTTGCCTTCCTGAACTTCCAGGAGGCCCGTTTTTCACCCTACCCGAGCCTCCGTGTGCGCCCTGCACTTACCTGCATGCCACGTGGGGACTCCTGAGGGGCGGGGTGGGTGGGGCCAGCCAGGAGTTGGATTTGGGGGTCCTCCAAACTGCACAGAATCTTAACTAGGGGATCTCCCAAACCCCCAGCAGCCCATCCTCGATATGCGTATGTCTCTCTTATCTTTTTGACAATTCCAGATTCCCCCCCCCCCCAAAGTACTCTTGAAGCAAATAAGCCTAGTTACTTTGCCCAGTTGAGATAGAACCAAATGCTTATGTTTTTATTAAAGAAAACAAAGCTGGTATGATTTCACTAGAGTTTATGAGAACCATAAATTGGGGGAACTTTGTCATTTATAGAAGGCAAACTTATAATCACATTTGATTTGTTTATGGGGTTTCTTATAAAACACATACAGGGCCTATTTTTTTTCTTTATTTAGTGCACAGATTAAAATCATGAATCAGGATATATACAATATTACAAACAATGTTATTAACTCATTTGAAAACTCATTTTATTTCAGTGACACCACAAATCTCATCAAATGGTTGATTTTTAAATGTAAATCACATACACATAACTTGTTCTATAAATGTATTGGCTTTGACATTTCTAAGGCCTGTATTTTTTAATTCAATGTATGTGGCCAAAGTAAAAAGTTTAATTATGCAGTATTGAAAACAAAAATTTACATTAAACACTTGGAAATAAATTCACAGGTTCTCTCCAAACTAGTTGGGAAATCTCTGCCCACTCCCACACCATCCTGGAACAAACAAAAAGCGTAACTGCATTTTAAAAAACCTCTTGCAGTATAAAATGGAGTTTCTTTCAAAATAGAAACATTTGAACTGCAGAAAAAAATCTGTATTTTTGGTTTTGTTGAGCTAGACTTACAAGGTAGGTAAGCCTACACATACTAAATGTTTGTCTGTTTGATATTTCAAAATAGCTTCATGATGTACTTTTCATCAGTTAATTTTGATGAAGCACGTTCCTCTTTAATACTATATGTGGAAAGTATAATTTTTGCTGGAAATGTGCAGTCAACATTAGGCTGTTCCCAAATACCATGTGTGATTCACTACAGATTCCTATGTAAATAATAAATCCAGCCTATTGCTCATGTTTGCACCTTTCACTGACTGTAACTGTTACCTCTTAACTAATTTTTATTTAATTATGCCATCAGCTTGGATCATTTTCTTCTATATTAGCTGTGCCCACATCTGGTACTCTCAGGTGTTTGGATAGCAACTCCCAAAAGTATGGTTCTTTTGGCAACTGTAATGCAACATTGTCTGAGGGACACCTCAGGATGAGAGAGCTTAAATTTAGCTTAGTTTAGATCTCTCAGATGAGATTCATCAATTTTATCTCACTCTGTGCAAGATAGGCAAAGCTCTGAACTATTGGGATGAGTGGCTTGAACCCAGATTTTTGTTTTATTTGAAAATACATTTCCAGTTTCAAACATACATATTCTCTGTCTCCTCAAATTACAAAAATCAAACTGTGTTCTTTGCTTTTTCTGAGTAAGGATTTAGAGCAAGGGTCTTCAAGTTTAAGACTTGTGGATTTCAAGTCCCAGAATTCCTGAGCTAACATGAGGAGGAATTCTGGGAGTTGAAGGCCACAAGTCTTAAAGCTGTGAAGTTTGAAGACCCATGATTTAGAGCTTGGTCACTGCATGCAATATAGATTAACACAGATCTGCTGGCTACTGGGTAATATTGCATCATTTAACTGCAATTGCCCTATTCTTCCGTCAAACAGAATGTGGTTCTGATCTATATATTAGCTCCTCTTGTTTAATTTATTTAAAATAATCTACTGAAACTGTTAAATTACTGTTAAGTCCCAGATAAGGAGAAACAATCCCCAAGGTATCCAACTTAAAAGTTCTTGATATAGCAAAAAAAAACCCAAACCAAACAAAACTAAGCATTAGAAAGACTGGATATATTGGTCTCCATGTTTTATAAAAATTTCATATAGAATAATAGTGGAAGGACCCTTGCTATAAATTTCTCTTCTGGACTCATCCCAGGGAAACTGATTTTATGACATTATAGCAAAGAGCAGAAGGATCCAATGTCATCTGTAACTTCAGAATTTGAAACCAAAAATGGACAGACATAAAGGAAGAAACTAAAACATAACGAACAAGCAAAAAAGAACCAATTTAGACTAGCATCTACTTCAGAAGGCAGTTCATTTATTCTTTGCTGCTGAGCGTGCATGTGGCACTCAACAAAAAATATCTCTGACTTTTAGGCAGCTTATTTTGTATCTTAATTTAGGAAACATCACTAAAACAAACCAGTCCTGGATGCTAGAATTTGTAATTTGATATAAATTACCTTGAAGTCCTGATTCAGATTCGTGTTAAAGTTGATGTTAAATTCTTGCAAGAATAAGAACATATCAATATAAAAAACAAATTCTTATAAATCAATCACTGGCATCATTCAGTTATATTATTATTCGTGGCTAATACACTCAAACAATGTACCTACATCTTAAAAATCTTATTTGTTATGTTCGTAATATTGATTTTGGAACAGCTCAGGAAGAACAGATTGCATAGGGTCAGCAAAAATGTTGAGGCCTGAAAGAAGACATATAAACTCTAAATTCTAGAACCAATTCTAAAATTATATCATTCAATTTAAAGAAATGTACCACACAAAAACACTATTGTTCCCCTTGTATTCTTATCTTCTTAACTGTGTATTAAAACTTCATCAGTAAAAGCTCATTAATAATTTAGTTATGGATACTCTTCAGTTCACTAAAATCACCAATATTAATTTTGGAATATACCAGTGGACAATTTGCTATTTATTAAGTTGTGGAAGAATTTTTATCACATATTGAAAGAAATAAAACTAGTATTTCTCATTCCATCTTCATCCTAATAATCATTTTTGCTTAACATGTTTGTTTTTCAAATTAAGAGAAAAACTAAAAATGACTAGGAAGCAACAAGAAACACTGTGTTTGTATGTGCATGTATTCTAATTATCTGTATGTACAATTCATACTCTCACACATACAAGTGCATTAATTATGAATAATTTCCAAGAAAGTGTTCCAATGTTTTACAGTTCCAATGCTTTAAAAATGATCTTAATTGTACATGTTCTTCATACCCGCTCTGGATTTACACCATTTATAATCACACAAGTTCATCAATTTCTGGATAGGTACAATAATTGTCAAAAAGAAAAGCAATTGAGTAAAAGACATATTAATTGAGGCACAGTGGTGGTTCAGTGTATTTACGAAGAAATGTCAAAAAAACATAAAAAGACAGTCTAGAAAGCTGCATAGATATTATCACAATATGAAATACAATGTCAGCAAAGTCTAGTGGTTTTACTTAAATTTATACTTGCTCTGTGTATTTGCATGTTAAACTTAGCACTCTGAAGAGACCTACAGTCACTCTAGTTTCAATAAGTCTAGGAAATGAATCTAAGTAGGTGCTTTTTGGGTCAATGGATGGGACTTTTTACTTCTTGTACATGGCCTTTTTCCATCACATGGAGGTTTTTCTCTTCCGGATTCTCCCTGAGCAGTCTTCCCCTTCTTTCTCTGCACAGACATTCTTTCTCTGAATCATGGGCAGACATGCAAATCATTTCATTCTCCAAATAAGGATATAAGTTGTTTGGCCTGCACATCAATGGATTTTTGTCTCGTCATTCATTCATGCAAATGCAAAGATGGAGCGTGACTTTTTATATTGCGTGTGCCTGGAAAACAGATGTGTCCTTTGCACGAGCAGCCAGTTATGATAGAACTCACTGTCAAAGGGACTGTTTTTATTAGTGATCCCAAGGATTTGGGCATTGTTTTTGCTGTTCTTGGGCATTGTTCTTGTTGTTCTTGCTGCTAAGATGCAAATTGATAACCTCTTAACAGTGGTTTATGTAGACAGCTGTAAAGAAAACCAATGGGATGCACATGGACGGTTGGAAGTGTTTCAAAAGCTACTATCTGGGTAAGCAGCCATGCCAGTTATAAATGGAAAAAAACATTTTGTCCATTCAACTGGGTCATTAACTTCTTCTCTCCCTATATTCTAAAAATAGAATTTCAGGCCTTGGTCAAATACACATTCCACATTTTTAAGTGCCAAGTGACTTATTTCCTATCCCTATTTGAAGAAGTGAAAAGGAACATGCTATCGCTAAGGCTTTTCATAGAGGCTGCCTCTATACTATCACAGTTTAGTGACTTAAGGTCATTATCAAAATGAAGGTTAGAAAGCACAACTGTAGTAAAGTTGTAAGAACAGGAAATTGGAATTGATTTCAAACTCCTTCTCAATCACTTAGAGTCTACACAAGAAAAAAAAAAGAAGCTTTTTTCTTTCCTTCTTCTTTTACAGGTTATTATCCACAATGTTCCAGGGGAGTACCTAGCAGCGTGGTTAATGTACTTATTGGTGCCAAGTGTGTGTGAAAGCAATAATCTTCTGTTTCTAACTTTCCTGCTGTTTAAGATTAAGAAGGCAAGCCCTGGCCTACACAGGACTGATATATCTTCTAGCTTTTCTTCAGTTAGCAGGATATTGCTTCTTCTTTTCTTTCTCCTTCCTCCAAGCAGCTACTGTTTTTCAATGACACATCCGGGTTGTCATCTCTTTCTGGAAAATAAAGGAAGGTATGAAACATCAATAACCATCAATGTAGTAGACTATAAATACATACACTCTTTTACTTTTCTCTTCAAATTCTACAGCAGGCTTGTTAGATTTCCAAAATTTTCACCCCTGTTTATTCTCTCTAATGTTCAAGACCAATATGCATGGATGGCAATCATTTATTCTGGAAGACACACCTTGCCTAAAAAGTTCTGGAAAATTCAAACTCCTTCCATTTTATCTAGAAGAACATATAAACACTTGGGAATGAGCAAATCTTTTTTAAGATAATTGTGATTTGGAGGGAAGGTATCAGTAGAAGGAAGAGCTTAACCCCATCTTTTGGATTGCCATTTTGTTTCCGAGCTGGTCTTTCCCTCCCCTCCCATTCCCAGCAGTCAGGCAGTTTGAGACCCATTTTTAGTTAAGAGAAAAAAAAAGGGGGAATTCCAGAAGGGGAAAAATACAGATGGAAGACTAGAGCTGAATGTACATATAGTTGTTTCTTCTATGCGTGATGGCTAACTCTTTCGTCATTGCATGCTGAAAGTGCACTCATAATGCAATGTAGGTATGATATCGCCCGCCCCCTACGCATGCGTACATGACACTCCTTCACACACTGCGCACCTCTGCACATGCACGTGCGACACCCTTGCATGATCCCTGCCCCCGCACATGTACATGTGTCTCCCACATGCTCCCCCCTTCCCGCATGCGAGGCAGATACCCAACAATCAGCTGGCTGGTGGGAGGTACGTGCGCATGCGCAGTGGATCTATTCCGGGCGGCAGCTCACGTGCCACAGAAATGGCTCTGCATGCCACAGGTTCACCATCACGGTTCTATGCTATAGATTTTACGTAGTGACAAAAGATACAACATAGAAGACCCCCTATTATTGCCACAGAACAGCCTGCTAATATATCACCATTTGAAAGGTTTGTTATAATATATCCATATGTATTCAGTTGTGTCAACACTCAAGTGCTTGGCCTTCAAATTAAATACTTATCATAAAACTTTTGATTTCTAACCCTATTTTACTTCATCCAAAATTAGGACTATATCTGAAAGGCAAACAGGGAAAAGAGGGAGAATGTAATAGTTTGGGCTACAGTGGCTGAAATGAATTACGTAGGCTTGCAAATGTTTGCAATTCCAAAATTTTTCACCCTCCTTCTTTAAACAATTTAGTGCCTATAAAGGCCAAACAACAGATTAATTTCTTGGCAATAGATACAAAGTTATTTATTGAATGTGAAACAAGCCCGCCCACCCTCACATTTCAAGGTCTAGTACTGTACTGCAAAACATCAACTTAACAGTTAGCCCATTTATTATGAAATCTAGACTGCTGGCTTTTTCATAACAGTAAGTCTGAGCTTTTAACCATGCAGAGAAATGAACAGATGGTTAAGTAAACATTAATGGAGAAATGCTAAATGTTTCACTTTAGTCAGATACTGCCTGGAAATTGAACTGAAGCTTATTTTTAATCCCTGGAATGCTACAAGTGAGGCTTCATGGAGAATTGAGGGAAGTCTCCATACAAATCATAGGATAGGTAGATCCAACCCCATATAGTCTTTGTTGAAAAGATGTCAACTTAGAATATATGTAGCAGAGTACAGAGTTGCAAATCTTTTTGTCATGGTTAAAACATATAGCAGGAATGAGAAATACAGTGTATTATCTCTCATGGCCAAAAGAAAAGGACGTTTGAAATTATAGTTCACCAACCATCTCTTTCAGTTACAAATCATACAGTAACAAATTCCATTTCTACAAGCCTTCTTCTAAATCTTCAATGCATTTGGAAGATATCATATATCAACTGAAAAATAAAGAATTTGCTCATATTTGTATTTCAGAAATACTTTCACAATCATTACATATATCATTGTGTGTGATATAGTGATTACTTGCCAGGCAACAAAAGTAGGCTATAACTAAAATAAAAGCTGAAATTCTCAGGCCCAATTAGTACAGACATTATGGCCAAGCTAAAATTTGAGTCAGGGACTTTCTCGAAATATAACTAATGTTCTTTAATTACAACACTATTTAGGCTGCTTTGGAGAACTTCTTCTAAATCTTCATATACCATGTCATGCAAAGCCCTCTCCGTGCCTTCGTTTCCCCTGAAATCACAACGTATTTAATATCCTTTATTGTTAGTATTTCCATTCTCGCAATACATGATATGAAATATTTTAATGTAATTATGTAATGGCAACTCTAAGCCGATCAAATGTCACATATCTACAATAAGTTTTGAAATATGGTAATTAGCATAGAAAGTACAAAGAAAGAAACGCACATCTGATCTTCAACATCTTAATTCAACAACCAGTGGCAGATGTTTGTTCCTTTTGTTTTTCTTCATAGAAAATTGGCCCTTGAAATGCCAGAGAATATGCCTGCCCATAGTTTCAAAGCCACTGCATTCAGCAGTTATGGAGAGGGTCCTAAATACCTCCTGCTACTAAGCTGGTATACAGGTCATCCTTACAACCACACCTGAGCCCAAAATTTCTGTTGCTAAGTGAGACAGTTCTTAAGTGAATTCTGCCCCGTTTTACAACCGTTCCTCCCACAGTTGTTAAGTGAATCACTGCAGTTATTAAGTTAGTAACACGGTTGTTAAGTGAATCTGGCTTCCCCGTTGACTTTGCTTGACAGAAGGTTGGAAAATGTAGTCACATGACCCCGGAATACTGCAACTGTCACAAATACATGCCAGTTGCCAAGCGACCAAATTTTGATCACATGACTATGGGGAGGCTGCAAGTCGTAAGCATACAAAATGATCGTAAGTCACTTTTTCAAGGCCACTGTAACTTCGGTCATTAAACAAATGGTTGTAAATCAAGGACTACCTATATGTGCACACTCGAAACATGATCAGAAGAGTGGGATATAATTCTTAAACCATGGAATGTCTATAAGCGAATAGCAGGCTCTCGTAAAGCTTTAGTTTCCTGAAAGAAGAACTACAAGGTAGGCCAACAGCTCAGCAGTGAATAGGAAATAATATTAGATCCAATCTCAAAACCAGATGGAGCATCCAACGCATTACTAAAATGGCAGCTCTATCATTGTACATGATAAATTATTACTTCCCAGACAAGTAAGTAGGCTATAAATAAAATAAACTCAGAAATTCTCAGGCTCAAATGTTTGCCTGGTATAATTTAACAGATTTGTTCAGGCTGCCTGAACTTTCAGATTCAAATGTAAAGTTTCAAAGTACGGACTGAGTATAAACATTCAGCTTATATTCTCAGGCTCTCTGGAATGATAAAATGTCCCCAAACAAGGGGATATTGTTTAAATTTTTTCTCCCATCAAACACATGAAGTTAACTGCTCAAATAGTTTGGCAACGAAGTAAGAATCTGTTTTCCAATTATTCCTTGTTTCACAAGTGTTCTGCAAATATGACTTAAATTACTGTAATTACAGATAACCAAGCAACCTTTAATCTGATGTAATCTATAGAATGCAACATGCAATTTAAAGCTGATTGAGTTGAAAGCAAAAATACTCACACGAGGGTAATTTTTTGTTTTCGCCATATTTCGGTTAAAATGATATGCAGTTTTTTTTACACTGATATATAAGAAATACTGATTTTTCTTGAGTTTGAAAATAAAATAAATTATTTGACTTTAATACAATCAGTTCAGTTCTGGAATGACTGCCTATTCCACAGCTAATTAAATTTAGTCACAGAGCGGTAAAAAGGATCCTAAGAATATTAACATCCAAAGTTAACAAAGGGAAGTAATGAGATCACATTCATTTTATCACTTGATGCAAAATGCTTGTACAGGCCCAATACAGGTAGTCCTCAATTTACAACAGTTCATTTAGTGACTGTTCAGTTACAACGTCACTGAAAAAAGTGGCTTATGACCATTTTCACACTTATGACTGTTACAGCATCCCCATTGTCACTTCAGGTGCTTGGCAACTGACTCATATTTATGACAGTTGCATTGCCCCAAGGTCATGTGATCACCTTTTGCAATCTTCTGACAAGCAAACTCAATGGGGATACCAGACTCATTTAACAACCGGGTTACTAACTTAACAACTGCAGTAAATCACTTAACAATTGTAGCAAGAAAGGTAATAAAATGTGGCAAAACTCACTTAACAAATGTCTCACTTAGCAGAAATTTGGACTCAATTGTGGCCGTAAGTCAAGGACTATCTGTACATTCTGCTAAACAGAAATGAGGCAACAGAACACAAGAGCCAAACAAATATAATTAAAGAAACTTAAAATACTTGCATTTTTTGTTATGCAAGATACCGGATTTGTATAAGCTCCGTAAGGTATAAAATTACTTTATACTGTGAAAGACAATTGATCTGTCTAGTCCAGGATCTTGTTCTTACTACAGAGCTCTCTATCAGATGGAAATCCCATCAGTTTTGCTATCCAGGATTCTTTAAGGATGATAATTTGCTGCATTCTAGATAATTGTCTTAGTTGTGAATTTATAGCATCGGAGACTATCCTTAGCTGTAAAGAATTATATCACAATGTATAGTCCAGAGGCCAGGATGAGTTTGGCAAAACCAAAAGAAAAAAATCAATAAATATGGCAAAAATTACTTACACACACAAACTGTTTTTTTAAGGCAGCCAGTAATGAACCTGATTTTCTCCATATTATGAAAACTTGCAAGACAGTTTTATAACCTTTCCAAAATGCATGAATTTTTTTCTTATTAGAGAGCGCATGAACACACACAGACACAATTTGAGCAGAAGAATCAGATAAATATAAGGAAGAAAAACAAAAATCGGAGGTTGTTGGTTTTTTTAAACGCCTGGACAGAAATAAAATACTTACCAAAGGTTCTAGTTCCTTACGGTCTATGAGGTTGAGCTCTGTGACAAAATAATAAAAGTGCTTGTAACAGGTATTGACGTGGGCCTCAGCCCCCATGATTATGATGCGGTCAAAGTGATGGATGTAAACGTGTACAAACACCCGAAATAGCCTGCACAGGATCTTTTTGCAGATCTGGAGGAAGTTTTTGGGGAATGGTACACCTGTGAATAGACATGATTGACATTTTGTTAGCTGAAAGTATAACATTTTTAAGGATTTTTCTACTAAATGAGCCTATATGTATCCAAGTTTTCTCCAAGTGAATATACTGGCTCTGAATTGTTTCCACACAAAAGCTGAATAATACCTACGTGATATTTTCAGTACTAGGGGAATATTGGTTTATTCTCTCAGGAATCAATTAATTTCCTCTCTTCTTCCCTCCCATCCTCTCTCTCATATGGCTACCATCTCAAATAATATTATATACCTTTTAATGCATAATAATAGTTTTTGCTGGTGGTGGTTGTTTTAAATCAGTTTTCTTCTCAGAATGGTAACTATTTGGTTGGCTTTCTGGGTATTGGTTATTTCTCTCTGTGATTTTAATTTCATGATAGTAACAACATTCACCACTAATAAACGCAACAACTTGGTTCCTAAAATCTTTAACAATCCAAAAGAGTTTACTGCAACAGCATAGCATAAGCCTAAAACAGGTATTTTGAAAACCACATTTATCTCACAATATTTATAGACAACCCCAATTTGACTAACTGAGTAGTAACATGAGCAAATCAACATCTCTATAATTAAATTTATCACCACATTTTCCATCATATTTCTTGGTAAACACTGCAGAGGAGATGCCCTTTACTTCCTCTTTCAACAAATATTTTATTTTATTTATTTTTATCCCGCCTTTCTTATTTATATAGATCATTCAAGATGGTGAACATATCCAACACATCCTCTTCCTATTTCCCCACAACAACAAGCCTGTGAGGTTGGTTGAGCTGAAAAAGAATGACTGACCCAAAGTCATCCAATTGGCTTTCATGGTTAAGGTGAGACTTGAACTCATGGTCTCTGGCTTTCTAGCCTAATCACTAGATTAAACTGGCTCTCATATGCTGCAGCACGGGATAGAAATGGTTTAGAACTGCCCAAACCGATTGAGACAAAATGAGTAATCTATGCCACCTAAATCACATTATGTCTGCAGTGCTCTCTTCAACTTTCCCTTCACACAGAAATATTTATATGGAGGTAGGAGGAAATTACATGGCCCATGATTTTTATTTTGTCTCCCTGTTGGGCAAACATAATCTGTATGCCACTGGTTCAATATCTTTTCTTCAGAATAAATAAAGGTAAGATACTGAAATATGCTGAGGTAAATATTAACTTTAGGCAATCAACATATAGAAGCAGGATCTCTTCTAGCTCCCTGAGCATTGAGTGAGCAGAAACAGTGGTCTGATCTTTTCTAATTTAATTTGCCTATCAGATACTGTATAGAAAGGATAAAAAATAACATATAAAAAATAGTTAAAATCCAGAAAACACAATATAAGATCCATAAATAATAATACATAAATCAGCAATAAATTGTTTTAGTAATTCAAGTTCCAAAAGCCATTCATTAATAGTGTTATCAGCTCCTGACTTATACGTATAGGGGAAGTTGCTCCTTCAGGTTAGTAATGTTGAATCTGTTTTTCAGTTTTATGTCAGAGCACATAGGTGCTTTGCTAAGACTGCAATGGTGGCCCAAAGAATTTTAGATCAAATTTAGGGTGCTCTGACATATACATCTGAAAAAGAGATTGAACATTACTTTGAAGGCCCAAGAAGGAACCTTACAGTCACATTCTGAACCCAATGAACAGTATTCTCTGTGTTTTTCTGAAGGGTAGTTCCATCAAAATATAATAATCCAGGAAGGAGGTAACAACTACATAGGTAATATAACCAGAATTGGCCTTTCTAGAAAGTGACACTGATGGCAAGTAATTCACAACTGTAAATATGCACTCCATGTTAATTTGATATTTGAAGAACAGCATTGGATCGAAGAAAATCTGCCAAATTAAGTGTCAACTCACGAAGCATGCCTGACCTGCTCTCGAGTTGTCATAGGCAAGGGGGATGGGGAATCAAATCTCGTAGCTGCATTGAGGAACTTGCATTTCAGTCAAAACAAAGCACATTCCAGCCAGCAATGTCAAGGTCATCTCCACGGAGACCCACAGTGGCTGGAGGGAGGGACTTTTACAACCCCCGAAATTGCTTCGTTGGGGAATGTTTTTTCTTATTAGAAAGGGGAGGGGGAAACAGGATCAGAGCCAAAGTGCGAATTAAGTGAGGTCAGAGTTGGCTTCATTTGGTCCATGACGACATGAAGCTCCTAATAAATAACTGAATTTCTTTTGAAGCTTGGCCTGAGGCTCGTGATTTAATTAGGGCACTGGCCAGAACCCTGAGACTAAGTAGGTTTCTTCAAGAGAAGAGAAGCTGCATTAAGGGCAGATCTAGTCCCATTCATATGAATAACGTTTCCCCCACTACCAAAGTCATGGTATCTTGTCTGAATTCAGTTTAAGCATGTTATATATTTCATCCAGTTTGCAATATGGCCCAAGTAGCAGTCCATCAAGGAAACAACAGACACGATAAACATGGAAAAGAGAAACGTCATTCACACAGAGGTGGCATCCAGCTTGACATCCCCTGATGACTCTATGCAGTGGCTTCATATTGAAAAAGCAGAGAGGACCATCATTTGATATCTTCCCTCAATTTAGGAGTGGGATTATGACAAAGTTATGCCTTCAGGCTCAATTCTCTTAAGTGGACAGAAGGATATTGTAATTGATTGTAAAATCGTTGCCAGAAGATCCCAGAGGCTTGTTTTGCCTTTCTAATGATTAAAAATAAAAATGTAGATTGGGCAATTCAGAAAGATAGTGATTAAAAACCTTGAAAATGAAGTTTTTCATCCCAAAGGCTATGTTGGACTAATGTACATACAGTATGTCCCATCTCATGTAGCCAAAAGTCAAGAAAGAATGACCAACAGACCCTAGAATGAAGGCAATTAAGCAAAGTTTTATTTATAAAAATACTAATAAAAGCAATACTGGTAGTCTGCAGGTTACGACCACAATTGAATCCAACATTTATGTTACTAATCTGTTTAGTGAGTTTGCCTCATTTTACGATATTTCTTGCCACAGTTGTTAAGTGAATCATTGCATGTGTTAAGTTAGTAACACGGTTGTTAAGTGAATCTAGCTTCCCCAATTGACTTTGCTTGTCAGAAGGTTGCATGACCCCGGGATACTGCAACTGTCATAAATATGAACCACTTGCCAAGCATCTGAATTTTGATCATGTGACCATGAGGATGCTGCAATGGTCATAAGTGTGAAAAATGGTCAGATGTCATTTTTTTCAGTGCTGTTATAACTTTGAACATTCACTAAATGAACTGTTGTAAGTCAAGGACTACCTGTATACTCAGACGGGGAGCTGTGTCATGACTAATATTCATATTTGGGGTCTTTAATATACACCTTAATAGCCCTGGGGTTCCCCCTCCCATCTGGCACATAGAACCAACCTCAGGGTTAGAGATCACAATTTGGCATTTAGCTTTTTATATCAGCAAAAACATGTGGGAACTGAGGAAGTAATACTTGCTGCCTATGTTGAGTGAAGGAAATGGATTAGGGGGAAGAGGAACAGGAAGATGGTTACATAACTAGCCAGAGGAAGAGGTCAAAGTTGTTAGAATGAGACTGGTGATCTAGTTAGTGAGTGGAAAGGCTAAAAGGGGCCAGCCACAAGCTCATTATCGGTACTTTGCAGCACGGGTCAAAGAGTCAGCATGTGAGTTCCTTGGGGAAAACAGGAAAGCAGCAAGAAGAGGTTAGGTTGGCCATGCAAGAATTCACGGGCAGAATTGGGTATCGGAGTTCTAATCCAATACGTTTAGAAAGCAGTCTTTAAACACCATACCATAGTGCTCCCACAGAAAGTAAATCACAATATTTTTTTTAACATGGTCCATAGAAAGTAGATAACAGTATTTTTCTTCACATGGTCTTCGTACTGTGTGAATAGGGTTATTTCAGATATTGTGTTTCCCTGAAAATAAGACTGGGTCTTATATTAATTTTTGCTCCAAAAGACGCATTAGAGCTTATTTTCTAGTTCGGTCTTATTTTCAGGGAAATATGGTACTAAATGTGTCTGTCTGGCTGACGGTCTTAACTGGTTTGGAGTCTATAGATACCCTGAAGATACAGATAAACTTCCAAGTCTTTAAATACTCTAAAAAGATGCAAATGACCAGCTATCTGCAAGTAGTATAAATCCTTCCATTCCTCACTATCCTGTCAGAGCTGAAGAAGCTTCTTGGATAAGAAGCGACATATCTTCAAAGAAAAAACAAGAAAGCCTGAAAAAGCACCTCAAAAAGCACCTTTGGATTAACTGAGTTTGATTTGGGGGGGTGGGGTGGGGTAGGGCTTATATTATGAGCATCATTAAAAATCAAAAATCAAGCTAGGGATTATTTTCCAGTTGGGTCTTATTTTGGGGGGGGACATAGTAAATTGCCGTCAGCCTGTTATATCACGATCCTGAGAAGTTGTAACACAGAAATATGAGCAAGAACACAAGACAATGGACTCTGCTTAGGAACTGTTGATTTCACGTTAAGATACTTATTTCATACTTTTCAAAAATCAGTAATAAAGAAAAATGTCATTCAATGAAGATTTATATACAGGTAGCCCTCAACTTACAACAGTTCATTTAGAGGTGGTTCAAAGTTACAACCATACTGAAAAATGTGGCATGACTATTTTTTCACACTTATGGCCATTGCAACATCTCCTCGGTCACATGATCAAAATTCAGATGCTTGGCAACTGACTTATATTTATAACGGTTGCAGTGTCCAAGCGTCACTTGATCATCTTTTGCGACCTTCTGATAAGCAAATGGGAAAGCCAGATTCACTTAACAAGTATGTCACTAACTTAATAACTGCAGTAATTCACTGAACAACTATGGCAAGAAAAGTCGTAAAATGGGGGCAAAACTTAACAAATGTCTCACTCAGCATCAGAAATTTTGGGCTCAATTGTGGTTGTAGGTCGAGGACTTTAAACTGGCTTTAGAAAAAGCTGAGGAACATGAGACTTTATTGTTGATTCATTCTGGGTAATCGAGAAAGCTAAACAATACCAAAAAAAGGTCCCTATATACTTAATAGATTGTAGAAAAATAGGAATCCCAAAACATCTCACTGTCCTAATGAGGAACCTATGTCCAGGTCGACCTTGGTTTGTGACTAGCCTTTCTGGTTAGGAACAGATTATCATGGAGAAAAATCTATGTGGTTGCTAAGAGATGACACTAACTTGATACCACACAATCAATGCATAGTAATTTTTGGTATGGCTTAAAATCTTGAAAACTAGCAAATAGAATTCATCAACCTTAATTTGGATAAACATTTGGATAAAAAAATATCTTAAATACAAAATCCAATATTTTTCATTCAATTAGAAGTCAATTCTCTCTTGAGCTGACCTCAGTTTATGACAGCTTCATACTGTACATCCATGTAACAGTAGCAATGTCACTTATATACCGCTTCACAGTGCTTTACAGTCCTCTCTAAGCAGTTTACAAAGTCAATATTGCCCCAACAATCTATTTTTCTTGTTGATGAAAAAGGTCAACTCTTCCTTTTTTCAAACTGTCTATATGTCTAAATTAGACCTGAAATTTCTTCTGGTCTCCTACCAAAGTCCAACCCTTTTTAGATTTTTGAAAACTGCCAAAATTGGTAAGATTCTTCCACCTAGCAGGAGCTGGCATGCAATTACATTATTCAAATTTAAATAAAAAGACTGATGTTAAGGTAAGTGAAATTATTGTTTGGTTGTATAACAGAATTCACTTTAATACTGATCTTACCTGTAATTATTATGGTTAGAAGTAAGTCAAACAGAAAGTTTAAGAAATTTTCAGCAGTCTACATTTGGAAGAAAATTACCCTTTAAAAGTATTTCTTTACTAAAAATCCATGCTGGTCCACAGCCTTACACACATGCCACATATTCTGCTTTCCCGATGCTTCACAGGGGGGGAAATGATATTTAAATGATTTGACTTATAAAGAAAAAAAACATCTAACATATTGTAAAAGAAGAAATAATTTTACAGGCAGGCACAGGAGCGTGGACAATTAAAGCATTAAATGAGCTCATAAAGCTGTAATTATTAAAGAAGAAATAAAAAGGGGATTTGGGAAAAAATTGTGCTAGTAGCTACTTGCTTAAATAGAGCAAAGGAATGTATTACTGGATGAATGATTTGGCTCTGATTCAAGCAGTGTTACCAATTCATCTCCTGAATAAGGGAGTATAATAGAACAAACTCTGCAAAACTGGAGTTTACAGTATGAAGCTCTAGGTTGGGTGCTTTTAAATTGCCACTTATATTTAGAAATAGCCCACCATTATATACAAGTAGTCCACCTATGCATTTCAGAGTCTTACAACTCTTATTTTCTTGAAAAAATAATGGGTGGGCCTGGAAGGATCCTAAAGGTTATCTTCATATGAAGAACACAATAATCCTTATAAAACATCTGTATAACTAAGGCAGCTTGTTCCACAAACAACTTTTTATTGTGTGGGACGGGACTGTAATTCCCATTATTCTATTCATTACTATAGCATCTGGAAATCATAGGGACAAATGACTTCCTTCCATGAAGGAAGACTGAACTGACCACTTAATTTCAACCATCATATGGAGTGCTCAACAATCTAGAAAGTAAGCAGAAAGCCAAGTTGAAGTGTTTCATAAATGTCTAAAGTTTGAGGCATGATATACACCGTGGAAGCTGAATTAATCATTTCCATCAAGGAAATACTAAAGGACCTCAGGATCCATTAAAAGCAGCTTTCATGGGAAGCACTTCACACACACACTGATAGTCACGATGGCTTGTTTGCGGGGTATCTTGTGAGATGTGGTTTTAATATAGCAGAGATTTACAATTTCAGTTGGCTTGGACCTCATCAGGTTTTGAGCTATAAATTGAAGGCTGCTGGGATTTTTAAGGCTTATGGCACAGATTCTAAAGACAAAAATCTGTGCCTTAAGCATTTGCAAGGCTTTAGTCATCCATTTGGCTTCTTAAAACCTCTAAGCACTATAAATCTACCAATCGGCCAAAATGATTGGCTCTTAGGGAGGTGCTGCAGTTCACAAAAGAGTCTGATGAGCTGCATTTTTGCAATTTTCATTGAGTGATTTTCAAACTGGGCTCTGTGGAACTCCCAATAGATAATCTGTCACAAAGCCTTCCCAAATTTGTCCAGTAGAGAACACTAACTACTAGTCCACAATTGGAAAAGTTTGAGAAAACACTCATCAAGAAGTAACCAGGTTGGGGAAAACTGTTTTATACATTAGTTTTACATAACGCTCTGTGCTTAGAACTCTATTCAATAATCAACGTAGGAGATGGCATTTCTACTTTTTCTCTCTCTTCAAAACAGAGTCAAAGGAGAAAAGTAGAGAAGTATAAGGAAAACAGACTCTCCTGATGAGAGATTACACCAGAGGTCTCCAAACTTGGGCAACTTTAAGACTTTTGGACTTCAATGCTATATGCTGGCTGGAGAATTCTGGGAGTTGAAGTCCACCAGTCTTAAAGTTGCCAAGTTTGGGACCCCTGGATTACACCATTGCAGAATTAGCGTGGAAACAAAGTTAAGCTGACATTGCAATGTTGAATGTGCAAGATTGAAGAAAACCCAAATGCAATTGGTGAATTTCAAGAATGGAAGCTAACACATTCTCTTCCCTTTTTCATAAGCCACAGTTTGAAAAGGACTCCTTCCTTATAGCTGCCCCTTGGAAGCCTTCTGTCCCAAAAGCAGAGCAAGCTTCCAAACCAGGTGTTTCAATTTATCTCAGCATTCAATTTATCTTATCTGTGTCCTAAACGCCAAAACAAACAACTCCAGTGATGCAGGACTCGGTTTCTCCTAAAATAATGTAACAGCTGCAAATGGTTAGGTAAACTGGACTACCTATTAGTTATCTGCAACTTTCCAGATGCTGAAGTTTCTGCAATGGTCCAGTTGAAAAATAAAAAGGAATACAGGCTGGTGATGTAATATAATCTGCATACGCACACCAATCTGTTTCATATGAACATTATTATGACTAGCAGAATTTTGCCTCCTTAATACTGTTCAAATTAATCTAGCTGCTAGCACACGATTGCTTCATAATGCATATAAAGGTAAAGGTTTTCCCTATCCAGTCGTGTCTGACTCTAGAGGGCAGTGCTGATCTCCATTTCTTAGCTACGGGAGCCAGGATTAAAAGACATTTCTGTGGTCATGTGGCCAGCTATGCCAAGGTGCACAGAATGCTATATACTCAAACAGAATTGTGGACTAACATCTTTGGAAGATAGCAAGTTGAAAAAGGCCATTTTACCAAATTTCAGAATATCTGAAGGGAACTAAATTCAGATTTCTTGTACTATAGCCTAAGTAGAAAGAAATGGTATATCAAATATAACAAAAGGCATCATTTATTTCATAACCCGAGGGCCATATTAAGGTTGCACAGGCATTGCTGCCAAAACATATTTGTTAAGTTGCACGCAGGAAACAATAGATGATTAGACTCAGAAATTGTTCTGAGAGCCAGTTTAATCTAGTGGTTAAGGTATCAGGCTAGAAACCAGGAGACTGTGAGTTCTAGTCCCACTTTAGATATGAAACCCTGCTGGGTGACTTTGGCCAGTCACTGGCTCTCAGCCCAATGCATCAGACAGGGTTGCTGTTGTGGATAAAATATCTTGAGGGGCAAACATCTTGCTCTCGTGAGTACTTTGAATTTGAGGTTTTAATGTTTTCTACAGTTTTTAATGCTTCCTACTGTTTTTATTGTTTTTAGTTTGCATTTTTTAATTAAAAAATAAATAAATTGTAGTTTTCTGGATTGCAAGCTGCTGAAAGTCATTTACTGAGATGGGTGGCTAAGGAAATCGAACAAATAAATAAATCAATAAAATAGGGGGAGGAAGGAGTATGCGTTATTGAATTATTTATAAAATAACAAAGGCAGGATACAAATAATACATTCTCAGAAAGGGAAAAGTGAAGATTCCATGCCTTTGTTGGACCATCACACTGGTATAAAAAGCCAATAACATAATCTGAATAACACAATGTGAATGAAAGAATAGATCATCCATCAGAATAACCAGGGTAATCTCAGTATATCATCTTCTCTAAGGTCAATATACTCCCTTCCTTTCTTCAAGCTACTTGCTTGAAACCAAGTAGCCACCACTTTCTTGGTATCTTATCTAAACATGGGAGGTTAAAAATCTGTCTATAACTGCCTATTTCCAAAATATCAAATGCAGAGAAAAATGTGTGAATCAAAAATGATCTGCCCTTCCTAAAAGATGCTGTTTAATTAGTTACAATACTCCCTTCATTACCAATTAACCTCTGAGAAATGCTACTGGGAATATTATACCTTCACAAAATGCAAGCTTCATATCCCTGATATGCATGAATAGGTGTAGTTTACCTCACAGGACCCATAATGTCACTTTTGCCTATTATATCATGTGATGTAGTTACCTTGCCCATTATATAACTTGATCCTACCATTTTAGGTTTTACTAATCACATCACTTTAAAATGCTAAGCCCTGACAACAAGAAAAATTGAGGGTATTAAGGTGGTATAAATGAAAGCTTACTTCTGAAGGGATACTGTGTCTTCTTATTTCCTAGCAAAAAATGTCACACATTTTTTCTTTAAAATGTCTTATTTGTTTTGCGCATTCATTATCTGTTAACTAAAACATGTAATTGCTTTTTGTGGATTTTACACAAATGTTACACAGTCAGTTGTAATACATACCATTGTTACAAAGGACAGAATATGAAACAACTTTAGAACACAACTTTGGAGCAAGGCAGCAATCATTCTACTTATATGTGTTTATTGCTTTAAATCAGATGTTCAGGGGGCATTTTGGTTATGGCCTATATTAAGCCAGATGCGTGTCAGATTTTGATACCTGGAATGCAGTTACAGCACTACAGAGCAAATAGGGGTGTGTGTGTGTGTGTATACATACAAACACAGGTATGTATGTATGTATGTATGTATGTATGTATGTATGTACAGTATGTATGTATGTATGTATGTATGTATGGCAGTGGGGTTGATAGAGGAAGGCAGAATGAGTAAGTCATATCTAGAAGGCTGTATGTGTTACTTAAGGATCGCCTTAAATGAGATTTGTGCAGCCTAGCAAATCAGATTTCAAAACTGACAGACGAAATACACTTGTAAGATGCTGATCTCTTGGATTTTACATCTATAAGCAAATGTTCCAAAAAGTACTATTCAGAATCATCTACTTATAGCTAAATATAACATTTTACAGGCATGTTGAATAATGCAATATGTCCAAATTTTTGTTCAATTATTCTCCCACAATACCAGTATATTACAATAACATAATTACCTGTGGAGGCATAATGGGTTCTAAGTACAAGATACATTCATCATGAACAATAGACTGTTGTTGCAAATAATTTTGTAACCAGTTGCTTTAACACAAAAGGTACAACATTCTTGTGTAGCACAGCTTGCCAAGAGATGTCAGGTCAAACAAACATGAGTGGGTACTCTTATAAAGTTTCCATTGTTCAATTACTATAAAATTAAATTCCTAATGTGCACATTCCATAATTGTCCCCAATCACTCTCTGAGATGTAAAACAATTCTTTTCCCATTTATTTTTCATCTAGTTACAGATATTCACAGATACTAAGACAATACTAAAAGCCATAGTAATATTGATCAGACTGGGCAGATGGAAATGAAGAGTTTGGAATGAATTATGGGCTATATTGAAATTCAAAATTGTCCCTCTCCACACTACAGCCATCTCTCTCCCTCTCCCTTATACCAGAGTGTACCAAAAGTCAAGTTCCACAATTTAAATTACATTAAATGTTCAAATCGGTTGCCATTTTCTTCCAAACACTTTCTCACTCATTTGATGCAAGATCTATGAACATTCCTAAAGGCAATAATGTTTTATCTGAAGTAAATAAATGAATAAATACATAAGATATTGTAGTTGGACTCTGGGACACCCTAAATATATAATTTACATGTTCCTGAATTGTTTCAGAATCACAATAGCTCATTTTGATATAGAAAAAAAATATGTTCCTAGTAAGAAATGAAAATTAATCCACATTCCCACATAATATATAATTATATATAAGAGCAATGCAGATTGTAATCAAAGTTCAAAAATAATTACAATATATAATTTTCCCTTTTTATATAATCTGGCAGGTGTTTCCAGGGATTTTCTTCCATTCATTTCACTATCCAATAATTTCTTAGAAAAACTCTCTAGCTTGATAGACAAAGAGTATTTCAAGAATCATCATTCACTTTGAACATTGTCAAAGAGCACACAAGATTAAAAACTCTAGCATATCCCTGCAGTAAATTGCAATCTGAGTAAATACAATCAGTCACCTCATTAACGACTCCTTCATCCCTGTTCTCCACAAAGCATTTGTAAAACAAATGTGTGGGTCATTAAGTGTGCTTGGGGTGCCTAGGGGTTGACCCTGTGTAGGCACAATCCCACATGCCTCAAGCTTCCCAAGGCTTCCCCACATCCTGTGAGAAAATTGCAAACAAAAATGGATCCCGCATACAAAGCAGCTAAAAAATAAGGCTATGATAAATTTAAGTCTACTTAAAACGATATAGAGCTTCAGTTATGCAACTGTTCTTAAGTAATAGCATGCATCAGAGGTGGTATTCAGCAGGTTCTGACCAGTTCTGGAGAACCGGTAGCGGAAATTTTGAGTAGTTCAGAGAACCGGCAAATACTACCTCTGACTGGAGATTTTACAGTATCCTTCCCCTGTCACGCCCATCAAGCCACGCCCACAGAACTGGTAGTAAAAAAAGATGAATCACGCCACTGGCATGCATACACACACACATACACACACAAATATTAAACAAATTTAATTTCTTTAAAATGCTTTTTGGCAGTTTATTCTATTTAAGTGGTTTACTCAATTGAGGCATTTGTTATTTGGATTATTCATTCTTATGTTTTGCTGTTTCTAGAGTTCCTTGTCAATTAACAGAATATACCAAAAATTCTTTGGAACATGTTGATAAACCGCCACAAAATATCCTCTGCACTAGGATGGTTTTGATTTAAATCAAGTTGATTTAAATCACAATTTAAATCATGATTTAAATCACTAGTAAAAAGGCTTGATTTTCATCAACTAGATTTAAATCATAATTTTTAAAGAGCAACTGTCATCTCTGTCCCACAGTAGCTCTTCCTCTGACCCACTATTGGACTCATGGACAGTCCCAATATTGCAGAATATACAGCCTCTTGCTACATAACTAAGCTCCATTTCATGCTGAATAAACTAAACTATTGACGTATCTTAAATAGAAAACAATCTTTAGAAATATTTTTACTGCAAAAGCATTTTATTAAAACAAATTTGATAAAAATTAAAAAAATCCGATTTAAATTTTTAAAAAACAGGTTTTTTTTTTTTTTGAAAAGGTCATTTTTTATCCATCCTGATCTGCACTGGAAGGAAATTTGAAAAATGAGGGGTTATGACAGCTGTTCTGCATCTACTTGCTAAGAGAGGTAGATTATCTTATCTATTTGCACAATAAAAATGAAAGCTTTTTTCAAGGTCTGAGCAAACATGTGCCAGTAATAAAAAGCAACCATCAACTAGCATCTTCTAACTGCTGATTTTTCTTCTCTCCCTTTTTAAATTTAAGTCATAAAATTCAGCTGTATATAAGTATGATTAATAAATAAATAAACTCTGCACTACTATTAATACTTGCCATAGATGCATAGAACTTGCTTTCTTTTTATAGTTAACTGGAGAACAGAAATTCTGCTGTGCCAATAATATTCCTATTGCAAAATCTGAGATCAAAAAAACAAAAAGAGGAAGAAATGGAGGAACAGGGATCAAGATGGCGAGCTGTGCATACACACACACATATTCCCAAAGTGATCCCAGATTTTTTAAAATTTTATCCTATTTTTATTTTGTTTTAATTTATTGTACTTCATTTTCTAAACCCCTTCTCAATGAACACAGTTGAACTAACTGCACAGATTAATTTTTAATAGTGAGCATTTCTAACCATCATACGGTCCATGCCAGAGAATGGCTTCTGTTCAACCATCAGTAATAATTGCTCCAAAATTAATGCCATGGAAACTGACAGACTCTCAAAATTGGTTCTGATAGAACAAACAAAATCTCAATTAAATGCCTTTTGGATTACACAATTGGCAAATTACATTCAGAGCTGTGGCCTCCCTGTATTTTAGACAACTGTGTAAAAGTATAAAAGATTGCTGCGCAAGAAATCCTGGATAGAGCATGCCTGGTCAGGATTCAAAAATCACATACAACACTTTATAAGAATAAACCAGTTCCGTTGAGATCTAACTATGAGTCCGATTGGGATACACTGTAGGAATTATCCTTTTCATTTCATCTGTCTCTTGTACAGGTAGTTCTCAACTAACAACAGTTTGTTTAATGACCAAAGTTACAACAGCATTGAAAAAAGTGAGTTATGACTGTTTTTCACATAATCGTTGTAGCATCCTCCTTGGTCACATGATCAAAATTCAGACATTTGGCAACTGACTCATATTTATGATGGTTGCAATGTCCCTGGGTTATGTGATCAACCTTTTGCAAGCTTTTGTCAAGCAAAGTCAACGGGGGAGGCCAGTTTCACTTAACAACCCTGTTACTAACTTAACAACTGTAGTGATTCACTTTACAACTGTGGCAAAAAAGGTTGTAAAATGAGGGAAAACTCATTTAACAAATGTCTCACTGATAGTCCTTGACTTATGACCACAATTGAGCCCAAAATTTCAGTTGCTAAAATTTTGGGATCAATTGTGGTCGTAAGTCGAGGACTATCAGTATTCCACTTTTACATATGGTTTTATTGTCTAATGTTTTGTGTTTTATTCTGTATTTTGATACAGCCTAATCAACAATATTCACTAGTATTAACTATCCAACAGTTATTGTTGGGGATGGGGAGATAATAGCAAGAAAAAGAAGAACCAAATTAAGAGTAAAACAAAAAAAAATTAAGAACAAACCTTTTGGAATATGCACTTTGTCCTGGCAGACCTCAAAAGACACAACTGCCTGAACCTAATTCTGTTCCCACTGCAGAGCAAATCATTAAACTGGATCATTGGGACATAACATCACCTGAAATACAATCCATCCTTGTCATTCTACTTTATCTACACATAAAATGACTATGTAACTTTTATATGTAAAGAACTGTAAAATTGTATTTATTACTTGTATCCCACCTTTATTTTTTTAACAAACAACTCAAGGCAGCAAACATATCCAACATATTTTACTCACAACAACCCTGTGTTGGGCTGAGAGTGAGTGACTGGCTCAAAGTCATCTAAGTGGCTTTTATAGCCAAGGTGCGACCTGAACTCAAGTCTCCTGCTTTCTAGCTTAATTGCTAGACCAAACTGCCTCTCATAGCTTCTTATGCCAGTATTCTGATCCCCCCCCCCCGTAACCACAATTAAATATTGGCTCCCTTCACACATCCTGCTTAGCTGTTGCTCATTTTAAGCATGGTTTGTTTAACAAGACTTGATTTACACATCATGCAACAACAAAAATAAGCAAACCACACTGTAAATAACTGTGCAAGCGAAATCCTTAGCATCAGTGTTAACCATCACTTTAGCAGAAAGGCTAGAGAGAAGTGATACACAATCAGTTTCTACCTGAACTCAGGATCAAAAGTCTAGGCACACAAATAAATTTTGAAAGTTGAATAGCCTTTTTGTGGTGGGGAAAAAAACATTCGTTCCTCCATTGCCCTATTATTGATCTGGATACGCTCTTCCTGCAGCTGGTCTTTATAAACAGAAATTACAGGGAAACAAAACCAAAACTGTGCTTTTCTACTGTACAGATGAAACTGGTAATGTGTAACACTGAGACTTTTGTAGTTAGCATTTTCTATGTCCTAGAATGACATAATTTCTTTCTTTTCAAGCAGCCGATGTGGCATACATGACTAACAGATATGTATCAGCAAGCAAGTCTAACATTCTTCGTGGGTTTCTAATTTGTATGGTTAATGCTGGCTTGTGTGCATTTGGTTCATTTGCAACAGGCCGGCTAAGCTGCATGTTATGCAAACCGCTTGCAAATTTATGCATCTCAAACACATAGCCTTTGGCTTGCCAAGTACTTGCCAAGCAAAGTATCGAACCAGCACTACAAACACACCTATTTCTCTGTCCAGCTTGCTTGCTCAAGATGGCAAACATCAGGGGTGTCAAACTCAAAGGCCCGGGGGCTGGATCTAGCCCATGAAGTACTTAGATCTGGCCCGCAGGGTCACCCTGGAAACAGTGAAGGACTAGCCTGCAGTCCTTCTGCTCTCCCGAGCTCTGTTTTCACTGGGTTGCAGGAGGCCGTGGCAGTTGAAAACGGAGCTCAGGAGCCCATTTTTCACTGGCAGAGCGCTTGGTCTGCCACAGGCGCCCCTGACAGGCAGGTGGATCAAAACAATGCAATAAAGGTTAAATCTCTATTGAAATTAACTGTTTCTGCTGCCCTTCCACACTGCATGCATTTTTAACCTCAGGCAACTGCCAAGCTGCAATATCTTGTTTCTTCTTCCAGCAAGAAGTCAATTGTCAGCTGAGACAAGGGCCCATTAAATTTAAATAGGTCAGAGTAGAAGTTATGCTAAGGCAGAAGAAAACAGCACACAAGGAATTCGGAAATAACAATCAAGTAATTTGCTTCCCTCCTGACATTATTACTTCTCACAAATGTCTTTTTTTAATTCCAAATAAATTAAATTTTGGTTCCATAGTTCAGCAGATTTTTTTTAACGATTGGGAGGGGGGATGTTTGCCTTCATATTAATCGTGTATTTAATTTCTGCATCAAATATTGCTATGTGTTCCGGCCTGGTCTTCTCATAATATCATTATGGTGACATTTACAAAGAACAATAGAAACTCTAATGTTATTGAATGGTTTGAGCAGCTACTAATGGCATACTCTGAAAATCATTTTCCACAACAGGGACAAGCACTACGTGTGTAATCTGTTCTGCAGCTGAACAAAACATTTACAAAATCTAAAGGGAAATTTGTGTAAGAATCTTACATCACATAAGCAGATCTGACTGTGCATGGTGGATGGACGGAAGACTGCTTTGAAAGAATATATAAACCACTGGTAACTCTTTGGAGAAAGAGCCAATGTATTTTATACATAAAAATTTCTGTTCAATGTTTTTGGCACGCAGTAACACGTCAAGTTACCTAAAATTTAAACTTACTAATGTCTAATATCCCCACAGCTATTCAAAGCAACAAATCAGAATGAATGAAGTACATCTCTCTGAATCACTAAAATAGCTGTACCTTTTGCAAACACCATGAAACAAGAATAATCCACGGATCACCCACATTTAAGGCAACTGTAAATATTACATGAACATTTTGAGCATTGGTTTATCCACAGGTGGTACAGTTTTTACAGTATTTTGGGTAAAAGCTTGAGAGTCAGCTTATCTGTGGATGAGCTTATCGGTAAATATATGCCATAAATTGTTTGGTGCTCAAAGCAAAACATCCATTTTGGAATGCTAAAATTAACTGTCAACTAGGAAGGAATAGGGAAGGTCTCACCAATGCTGTTGTATAAGCAATACATTCTATTCTGATTTTGATAGTCACATTTCGTGTTCCACATTTTGCTTCATTATTGTAGGACACTTTAGTTCTTATGTATAAGTGTTTATTTATATAAGCAGAACTCTGGGGTAAAGAACATAGTTAAATAAACAAACAATACTCAATGGTTAGCTAGGAAAGATCAGAAGTGAATCTCCATCTGCAGCATTTTAAAGACATGATTGACAGTAACAGCCCAGCAAATAAGCTTGCATTCCTGGGTAGAAAACTCTAAACAAATGATTCTTAAATAGGTCGTCTGTGATTTTTTTTGTCGGATATTGAAGATATTTGCAAAAAATTAATATTACCTCACATTTTTCATTATTTTTTTGTTAAAAAAATAAACCAAACAAACCAAAGCTCACCCCAGTAAATTTTAGAAGTGGAAAGGGGTCTTGAGAGCAAAACATTTAAGAAACATTGCTTTAAAAAATCATGTTTTGGCATGAGAGTATTGTCCAAACTTTATTCCATATTTATTAATACCACCTTTGGAAAAATGTTCATAAATGCAGGGGAAAAGGCTTTGGGGTTTTTCTGCAGTGTTTCGTATAATTTTCAATACTTCTTATTCAGATCCATAAACTGTATTGCACTATTCACAGTTCAGTTCATGTTCTTCGTGGAGAATTATCAGTTATTTTTCTAGCATATGAATATTATATCCATTTGGTAGGGAGAAAATGGCCGGCAACAAATAGCCATGATAAAAAAAAAACCTAAAATGTTACATTTGACAACACCTTACATTTATATCAGGCTTAACTAACAAACTGGCTGTTAGCGAAACCAATTGTACCTATGTGCAAACATTAATCAGTAACTAGCATTTTCACAATAGTGTCCAGAATAGCAACGGGCTTTTCCTGCAACTCAATAAAATTCTCTCTTCCTGTCCTTCAGCTGTCAAACACACACACACACCCCGCCGCCCAAGATATGGACTTTGCTGTTCTCATTTTCAGTACCGGATGTCTCTCTTCCAGCTTACTGCTGATAGGGATGCTCTAATTCCTGTGCATAAGACACACTAAATAACATAGTTGGTGAATTCCTCCAACTTTGCTAGTCCTTCCATTTCTGAGTCCCCCACTGCTGAAGGGAAAAGATGCAAGAGTTGTTTCAGTGATGGGTGAAAGCCAAGACCAAAAACACGATGCGATTTTGTGCTCCAGCTCTATCAAATCACATTGAACATGTCCCCATTTTTCATTTTCCTCCCCCCCCCCAGTAAATATTTATTTTTATGTCTTGAGATTAACCCTTATCACAAACTTTGTACAAAATGGGTGTTTTGACTGATGTCAGTGGAAGGGAGCCCCATCTAGCTCTTCTCCCTATAATCCCATCTGTACACATGAATCCAGATTTGCATTTTCCTCTTCCCAACATGGATCAGATTTACTGTTTCCATCTGTAAAATGTCACGCACTTCTCTAACATAAAAGAAAAAAATGTATACATATTAATGCACTGACAGTGGCAATAATCCTTCCTATAGCACTAATTCTGAAAGGATTTTCAGACTAATTCTTGGGACACAACATTTTTAGAAACTGAAACTCGCTGAGATTATAGAACATTTTAAAATTCAGAACATAAGGAATCAGATCACATATTTTTATCATCTGGAGACGGTATACATTCGTTTAGTTTTTCAATTACATGCACTCAAGTTGAAAACGTTTAGAAAAACACAAAACTGCAATGCAGCTCAATAATGAATTTAGCTGGGCTGCTCCGTTTACTAGACTGAGGATTTCCCCCCACCCACACTATTTTGAACTCTTGTATAAATTAAAATAATTCTGCCCAAGATTATATCCACTAGTGGAAATTTCCATAAAACGTCTATTGAAGTGGATAGGTTCTGCTCCGTTGCAATGGGCTAAAAAAGGACCACACCTTAATTGGCTGGCTGCTATTTAGTATATTAAAATGGTTATTTCCAAAGTCAGTTACAGGTAGTCCTCGACTTACAACTCATTCATTTAATGACCATTCAAAGTTACAACAGCCCTGCAAACGGAGGCTTATGATCGTTTTTCACACTTAAGATCATTGCAGCAACCCCATGGTTCCATGATCAAAATTCAGACGCTTGGCAACTGGCTCATATTTGTGACTTTTGCAATATCCGGGTCATGTGATCACCTTTTGTGAACTTCTGACCAGTAGTCAATGGGGAAGCCAGATTCATTTTACAACCATGTTACTAACTTAACAACTTCAATAATTCACTTAACAATTGTGGCAAATAAGTCATAAAAAAGGCAAAACTCGCTTAACAATTGTCTCATTTAGCAATTTTGGGCTAACTGTAGTTGTCATTTAAGGACTACCTATACTTCTCTTTATTTCTCACAACCGTTTTACTATTTTATCATTTTAATATTTGTATGGACACTTATTTCAAAATTTGGCCTCAGATCCTAAATAAATAAACAAACAAAAAGTGTTTACAATTACAATTTTGCAAATTAAACTAATACAATGTGAAGAGATACACACTGATTCCTATAATTGAGATTCTTTGATGCAGCACCCAAAGGGGCAAAACTAAATGAGGGCAAAACACCCTCCAAATCTAACCTGTTAGAGATAAACAGCTGCCTTGGTTTTGGATTGTGTATAAAGAGACATAAATAATAGTTGCTTATTTCATAAATGGCAACTCGATCCAAACTGCAGAAAGCATGGAGGAGATTTGAAGTATTCAGAGAGACTCTGCCTTAATGAATTTACCAACAAATCAGAACTAGGATTTCTAATGCTACATTTTAGCTCTAATCCTTGTACAGTATTAACATACTTTCCTGACATCTGTATCATTCTTGCTTTCTTTATCATGGCCCACAGTGAAAGGCTTGAGATTAACTTAAACATCCCTCACCAGAATAAGAGACTGCTTAAAAGGATGTACACAATTAATGATGCATGAACAATACATTCAAAGAAACTAAACGCTTTGCTGGGCAGATAAAATATTTTGTTGGAAGCTCAAAAAGAAGGCGATTCCTGAATAGGCTTCTCTCAGATGATAGCTTCATCACTGTGTTCCCCTATTAGCATTCTGTAAAACATTTATATTCTTTCTGGATATTTTTTTCCACTACATTAAATGTATCTTCATGTTTGTAATATTGTTGGCATACTCCTGCCTACAGTATTCTGCATTGGGCAATTTCCTTCTTGGCTTCAGTAACTTTTTCATTATTATATTATAATAGCCACATTATTCTCAAATCTAATATACGTAATCTGGTGTGCTGTAATGATATGTTATTGTTTTGACTAGTTTTTGCTTAGATTAAATATTGGGACTCGCCTGAGAAGGGTCTAGCAGACCAACAGAGATGACACCAATGGGATGACCGGATCACAGTGTTTATTCTACAGCAGGGGTGTCAAACTCAAGGCCTGTGGGATACTTAGATCTGGCCCACAGGGCCACCCCGGAAACAGCGAAGAACCGGCCCGCACTGCGCTCAGGGGCACGTGCAGTCCTCCTGAGCTGTTTTCATTAGCAGAGGGCTGCAGGAGGCAGTCGCAGCTGAAAACGGACATTGAGCTGGCCACACCCACCCTGGCCACGCCTCCCCAGCCTCCAAGGTCAAACACAACCCTGATGTGGCCCTCAAGGAAATCAAGTTTGACACCCCTGCTCTACTCCATTCAATAGTGTTTCTGGGTCCTTCCTATTTGATCCCAACAGGAAGTCATCTGTGTAACATCATCATTCATGGGTGTACAGGAAACAAGAGATGCTTGTCATTCTTATCTGTCTGCAGCTTCTGCCCCTAATTTTTTTTTCTCTGTTCTTGTAACTACTGATTTAGAGTCGGAAAGTACACCATGAATTCCCTGCAACCATCCTACAACTTTGAAACTGCCAAATTTGTCTAAGTTGGAAAAAATTTCTATAGCAAATTTGGATTCTGAAAATGTTTTGACTGAATAAGTGACATTCAAAAACTTTCTCCAAATATCAAGAAGTGGGCTGAGGATTTAATATCTGCCCCTGCAGTTCAGCTGCTACTGATTATTACATGTATCATCACAAATATTTCCAGTATAATCCAAAGAACTCAAAGTTCAAATCTTTGAATTCAACGAATTCAAAACAGACATCTTCTAACCTAGCACACACAGAGGTTTTGAGTTTTCTTTTGGAAAAATAACTCCCAAAAATGTGGTTTTAGTATAAATTACCAATACAACATTCATTCTTCTTGTTCCTACTAGTAATGTATTACAATCAATCTCAGTGTTTCTTGAGAGGGGCAAACAAGAGAAAATGTGAAAGGGAAATTGCTTATCTCAAAGCATTCATGTTCTTCCAGAAATTACTTGCTTCCTCTTTAAGAACTAAGTCCTAAACAAACATTCTACTTAATTGCATTTCTTGAAATCCTTCTCTAAATATTCTATATGGATGCATATAAAATTAAAGAAGGACAATTTACAAGGATTAACCCAGAAAACATACAAATTTTGCAAATAACCATTAGAAATGCCATTTAAGCAGTATACAGCCATTTATACAACAGTGTAAACTAAGAGTCACTTTCTAATAATACAGGCCTAAATCCAGCAATATAAACCATCTGTGAGATACAGTCTGATGGATAAAGCATCGGTTGTCCAAGGAACTGTTCTTTGTCTTCACAGAAGCAAATGTACTTTCCCTAAAACCATCACTGCCTCACCACAAATAAAGAAGAAATGATTGATGTTGCCACCATGCTTTTTTGCCACACGCCATGAGCTAGGCTTAATCTAATCGGAGTTTATTCTGATAGAGGAGAATATCTGTAGCTCAGGGTTGAAATGAGGGGGTCCTTGGTGCTCTCTGAGCTTGCAGATTTTCTTGCAGATGTTTCGTTACCCAATCTAGGTAACATCATCAGTGCTGGTAGGGAGAAAAATGAGAGCAAAACCTACTCAATACTAGCACTGATGATGTTATCTAGTTTGAGTAATGAAATGTCTGAAATAATCAAGCTCAGTGAGAAGCAAGAAGTTTTGTCCATATTTTTTCTCTAGTCTAAAGCTTATATACTCTTGGTCAGCCCAGATCTTTGGAGCAGCTCTTTTTGAATATTCTGAATCGTTGGGGAGATTTTCCCCAATCCAACACAGGTGGGACATTATTAAGGATGAGACCAGAGGTGGTATTCAGCAGGTTCTGACCAGTTCTGGAGAACTGGTAGTAGAAATTTTGAGTAGTTTGGAGAACTGGCAAATACCACCTCTGATTGGAGATTTTACAGTATCCTTCCCCTGCCACGCCCACCAAGCCACGCCCATAGAACTGGTAGTAAATTTTTTTGAATCCAACCACTGGATGAGACATCATTGAATTCCAACTAATAATAGGTAGAATATCAGAATATCAGCAGAAAGGTTTTGCCATGGCCATTAGGCTATGTGTGACATCGTATGAGCCATCCTACGCCTTATTGGTAATAATTGGAGAACTCTTTAAAAATATAGAATGCTTCACTATGGCCCTTTTGCAATGTGTATAATAACCAGGCTGCTACTTACTGGCACCATGGACAATACTATATATAACATTCTAAAATGTACAATCCTACCATCTGGATCTTTTTAAAACGGCAGCTGTGATGCCATTGGACTTGGTCCTAAATACAATAGCAGAATGTAGAAAAACCATATTGTTCTTAGGTCTCACTATAAATCAACATATGTTAAATCAACAATATGTTTCTGTCCCGGTGTCTGCCTTCTGGAATGAGTTTCATGCAAAATTTGCACAGCCCCTCCCAACTTGATAGTAGGGTAGATGTTAGAGGTGTTTGATCTGTATCTGTAGTGAAAATGTTGTATCTGTAGTGAAAATGTGCTCGGGATTGCTGTTTTGTTATTTCCCTTATTGTATACTTTATTTACATTATTGTATTTGTATTCTGTTTTTATATTTAAGCTGCCCACAGTTGTTCTGTCACTGAATTGAAGAAATAAAGAAGTATATATAACAGAAATAAACTGAAATTCAATTATATACATTCAATACTCATTTTACATGACAGAATGTAAGGGAACTGGTGACTTAATTACTTCCCTTTTTTGCTACTCTGGAACTCTTCCTCTGCAACAAATACAAACCAATGTCTCTTTGCAATTCATTTATTCATATACGCTATACAACGGCAAAAATCGAACCTTTAATAAAAAGTCCTGGAATTGTTACTGTTTCCATTTTTTTAAATACCATTGACAGATTCTAGGAGAAAACTACTGAAAGGGTACAATGCTTAGACATGGATAAACTTACCTACACTAGTTGGAAATATGTCCTCATTGTTGATTTGCACCTCAATCCAGTCCATCAAAAGATTCATATACTGGGGTGCTGGTAATGGTGTAGGTTTCTTGTACTTTAGATCATCCTGCCACCGGTATTCATACTTAGGCCCACCTGACATCATAGGGCAGGTTCTCTCTGTGCAAAACTCACAGATAGTTCCATAAATTAGGTTGATCCTATTGAAAAAGTCAACTACGTGAACAGCAACCCAATCGTTTAGATCTTCTCCAGTGGGCAGCTGCACAGCTGCCTTCAGGTCCACTCCAGAATTGAGTGAAGCTTGCGCTCGTTTGTGAAGCTCAAACCTCTGGGTCCCAGGTTCAAATTTCCGTTTGGGACGGAATGTCTTGTCCTTATTAAAAACTTGCTTGAGTGCAATGGACATATCTTCCAGCTGCCAAATTCCAACCACAGCGAGGCACTAGAATAATGGTATTCTTATGTATGTATATATAAGTATTTATATATATTTCCAGAGAGGAAAAAAGATTTCTCCAACAGAAATCCTTAGTCCGCTAGGTGTCCTGGTTTGACGTTTTCTTGGATAATGTCATATTCCTAAAAATTCAAAGAGAAAAAAACAACAACTACAGGTCAGTGCTAAAAATGATTTCTGACAATTCATTAGAATTTTCTTTATTTGAAAGCCAGAGTAGTTAAAGTGCTATTATTTAACTCATGATTGTAAAGTTCTAAACAAGTCACAATTTTATTTATCAATAGAGTTGTTTTGCATATATCAAAATATACAGTTTTATAGGAATTTATATTAAGTGATAAATACCGTTTATTGTTAAGTTGGTAAGAAATGGCTCCTATGTTTAATTTTCCCCATTAGAAACACATTCACACAGATGCAAATATAAGCACTTCAAAAATTTCACAAGAGACACAATTTATTCCATTCTATCTTCAGTTAATAGAATAGTTAAAACATACAATATCTAGTTACTAATAATCTTAATTTCTTAAAAAGAAAGTTGGAGAGTTTAAAAAGGGAAATCGTAAAATGCCTGAGGAAACGGACTCCCATCCTCAGTGGTTTCTCACATTGTAGCATGAAAAGAAAGGTGAAAAAAGGAGACACGGCTTTATCTATTTCAGCCCCATCGGCTTCTCCAACAGTTCTTGAAAGGTGACAAACTGTTTGCTGTTTTCTTTGATGGTTCTTGTTTTATCTATAGTTACAGGTAGTCCTTGACTTACATTCATTCGAAGTTACATGCGCTCTGAAAAAAGTGACTTAGGACCAGTTTTCAAATGTACAGCTGTTGAAGCATCCCCATGGTTACATGATCAAAATTCAGGTGCTTGGCAACTGGCATGTATTTGCGACACTTGCACTGTCCTAGTGTCATGTGATCACCATTTATAATCTTAAAGTTAATGAAGCCAGATTCGCTCAGTGACCACATGCTTCATTTAACAAATGCAGTGATTTGTTTAAATGTGGCAAAAAAAAACTTGTAAAATCGGGCAGAACTCAATTAACAACTGTCACGCTTAGCAACAGAAATGTTGGGTCCAATTGTGGTGGTAAGTCAAGGAATACCTGCATTATTTTTTGTTGGTTTCTCAATTTTAATTCATTTTGGAATTGAAAAATGAATTAAAACTTTAATAAGAGAACTGTCCAAATTAGACTTCACTATGCTCTACTGAAACATTTTCTCAGAGGGAAGAAAAATCATTCCAATCGTGTTTTGAAACTCTGGGTTTCCCCTGCTGGAGAACAGTATAAGAAGGAAAAGATAAATACCCAGCAATCTTTGAACTGTAGCACGGAAACACTTCAAAAACTAGATTGAGAAACAAGGGGTAATGCAAGGAAATACTCTGACACCATCGCATTCTTCTTGGTTCACTTGTTATGGCTTAGTTTTATTTCATATTATTTCATTTCTGGCACTTTATGGCCTCAATTATTTATTAAATTATGCCTGATCTGTGGTTTGGTTTTAGTAAGGACACCAAGATTGTTTTGTGTGTAGTTACTGTTTTATATTGCTTAGAAAGGACTGTAAAGCACTGTGAAGCGGTATATAAGTCTAAGTGCTATTGCTATTGCTATATTATCATTATATATAACTTATAGATTTGGTTTATTGAAATATTATGTTAATTGTGACTTTAATCAATTGGTTGTTTACTTTGCATGGTATTCCTCATTGTTTTCTCTTGGAAAGAAAAGAACAGTTGGAAAGGATAATTTAATAATAACAGCAACCACATTTTTAATGCGTAATTCTGAAGACATTGTTCTGACATTTTTTGCTGTCCCTTAGGATATATACTGTAAATCAGCTGACTCATCAAAATTTATAGTTCATCAACCACAAGGAATATAATTGAAGACAGAGCTGTGAAAATGGCAGATGACAACTAGTAAATGAGAAAAAGTATGTTTTTTCCTCTCTCTTTCCATTTAAGAAAACTGAATGAAAAGCATGCACACTTACACATACACAAATCATTTCGTTTTCATGGGATTCTGAGATCATTCCAAGCCTCTTTCTAATATGATAGTATTTTTAAAAAAAACCAGAGAATTCTATTTTATAAATATCACTATTTTTTTCTTCCTCTCTTCTCTGTACAAACTGAGATCCTACCATTTTCTATAAATTTGCCCCTTATAATTTGTAGAATAGGAAATTGATGCTACTGCAACCCAAATTTTAGATGTTCTGCAATCAACTAGATTCATACACTTTAGCTTACACATAGACTTCCTCTTGGGCTGTGTTAGTACATAAAGCGCCTTAAAATTTATATATATTAAGCAGTTAAGTAGAAAAGCATATACCGAATCAAGCGTTATACCAGGGGTCATTAACACGGTCCGTGAACAAGTCAGGAAATGCATATCCTCCCCCCCACAAAAAAAAACAGAAAGTCACCGGGACATCACAAGGCAGTTATACCACTGATTAAGTAAAAAGGTTGGGGATCACTGAGTTATACCACTGATTAAGTAATAAGTTTGGTTGATTTTGATTCTCACCTCAAGAAGTTGTCATGTTTCTTCCTTCCTATTAATCATAATATCATTATTTAGATAAGCTAGATAGATGCTAGACAATCTCCAAGGAAGAGAGCAGCAAAATGCCAACAACAGATCCTAGCAAAATTGGAGAATCTGTCTTAAATTAGTGAAAATAAGTTACTTATTAGTTCAAAAGTCCAATGCAATTGAAGCTCGCTGGTGTGCTCAGTCTTATGGAGACTAAAAGGAAAATTGATCATTGCAAAATTAATCATTAGATCCCTAATAGAATGTTCAATTCATAGAATCATTAGATCCTAACTGAACGTTCAATTCATGTGAAATGAGATGTTGACGTTAAAAAAAAAAATCAGTTGAGAAAGGATATATGTACATCTGTTTTCTACCACTGTTAGAATATTGGCTATTAAATATTGATCATCTAGAGTTCTGACACAAAGACTCCTTGATGTTGCTTTAGAGATGGGGAACTATGATCCAATTATCACTTGTGGAATTCAACTCCCAGAATTCCCGAGACAGCCCTTTTGGCTCAGGAATTCTGGGAGTTGAAGTCCACAAGTCATAAAAGGGTCATTGTTTCCCACCCGTGCTTTAGACAGATGCTGCAATCCCAAAGCAGAGTAACAACACCAAAATTGCCTTTGATTAAATGGCTTTAAGTTAGTACGTTCACTCTCTTCCAGTTCAATTTACTTGACAGAGTTGTTGTGAAGAGAAAGGAGTATTAGGTATGTTTGCCGTCTTGAGTTACTTATCAAGTAATAAAGATGGGATGAAAATCTAATAAATTAAGTGAATAAATAGGTCACAAAATGAAGGAACGGGACAAAGGAGGAATCCAATTATTTTCACTACTCTTTCTTCCCTTTTTTTTAACCTATGGATTTCCAAAGATAAAAATAACATGGCTAGAAACTCTGGTAATATCTTATGTGTACCCCCAAAATAATACATGAAACCATGTGGCTTTTATTATGACATTGCATGCATCCAGATAGAGCTTTTTACATATTTTTCATGCAATCAGATGAATATTATAACCAAATAAAAACATCTGTTAGGGAAGGAAAAGACACTAACAGTATATTACCTCATTCTCCCAAAAAGAGGAGGGGGAAGCATTCATTGTGCACTTCTGACTGTTACAATTATTTAGAGTTCTACAGATGCTGCTATATTAGCACTTGACCTTTCTTTCACGCTTATTACAAAATAGACAACCTCCCTTGTGTCTGGACTGAATACTCTAAGGCCACAAGTGTCACAGTTACATGAAGGCTGTGGGAACTGTGAAACAATCTGTGTCATTATTTCAAAAAGTGCTTGTACAAGCTGGCACCTCCTTCCACCAACAGGAAAAGCCAATTATTTTGACAACACATTTTGTTTGTGGAATTGTATATGCCAATTCTGAGAGGGAGAGATGCTTTATATTGGTTTGGTTCTTTGTCTTGTTCAAATTCCACTTACCGGACCAGGAAAGGGTCTCTGATTTCAGGATGCAGCTTTACCCCACCCTGCCAAAAATTTTACACCCAAATACTTTTTAATCCTTGACTCTTCATCTTTAAGTCCAATTTGTGTCACTTAAAGCAGTGATCCCCAACCTTTTTTATGCCGCGCCCGGTACCGGCATCAGCTGGGCGCCGCGCGTACCGGCATCAGCTAGGCGCCATCTTTTTATGAAAAAGTGCTTCCGGTGACCTCACCGGAAGCACTTTTCAGGCAAGTTTGCCCAAATACTTTTTTAATCCTTGACTCTTCCTCTTTAAGTCCAATTTGTGTCACTTAAAGCAAGAATATTAATTGTTTTGTTGATATAAAGAAGGAAAACATCACATTAAAATACACATCTCATTGGTATTTGAATTTAGCTCTTTTTAATATTTATATTTTATTGCGTTTAATTAATCTAGGTGAAATGTTAATATACATTGCAGGTCCATGTATGATATGACATACCCTAAATAAATAAAATAAATAACACATCTCAACAATAGGAAGAAAGGTGCTCAGAATATATTAAATGTAATATAAATACACATAATAATGTAAAGTTTAGGAAAAAGAAGACTTGAGTTCCAAGGGAAAATAATCCAATATTAGCATGCTTGCCCCTAGCAAATATTTACCATACCTATATTTTTTTCTTTGGCAATATTTGCCTTCATTCCTGTAATGGGATTAACAAATGAGAAATTCAACAACTGATTGGCAATCCATTTTGAATTCAAGTTCAAGAAAAAGAATGGGATTCATTAAAAAGTAGTTTCCTGCTTTATAAAACATGTAGCCCATGCTCAATAAAATTAAAGTGAAATATGGGAAGCTGGAGTAAATATAATGATTTCCTGTGTATCTGTTTTCACGTGTTGTAATATGCTGCAATGAATCCTTGATTTTGATGAAAGACTGGGTAATTTCCAGTACAAATGTGAACAGGCAGCTTTGGACATCTCACACACGAAGCCCTTTATCTATACTTTCCAAATAGAAAGCAGCTGCTGCATAGAGAAGAAAATACAAGAAATATTTTAAAAGATTTTTCAAATCAACATTAAACACAGTAGCTAAAATGTTTTGAACAAGATGTCAGATAAAACATACCATTAGAGAGTGCTTTATCATATCCCTGTAATATTTGGGATGAATCCAAAAAGGTCCATCCACAGCAGTGGTGGGATTCAAAAATTTTTACGACCAGTTCTGTGGGTGTGGCTTGGTGGGCATGGCTTGGTGGACATGGCCATGTGAGTGGGTGGGTGTGACTTTTTTACAGCCCCCCTCCCCCCCATTTTTTGGGCCTTCTGGGCCTCTGGCAAGCCTCCTGGGGTTGTTGTTGTTGTTTTTGCTCCCAGGTTTCCCTGGGGCCTAGGAAGGAGAAAAAAAATGGAGCCTGGATGGGGTGCGCAGCACCCCCCCCCACTTCCTTTTGGGACCTTCTGTGCCTCAGGGAAGCCTCTGGGGGGGTTGCTCCCAGAAGACATCCCTGGGGCCCAGGAAGACAAAAAAATGGAGGGTGTGCATGCTCCCCCTCCATTTTTTGCCTTCCTGGGCCTCAGGGAAGCCTCCTGGGCAAAGCAATAAGTAAGCGAGGGGAATCCTGGCACAGCTGATTGTCGGGAGGGCGAAAAAAAGAAATACCTTAAGGATTGATTGGGCGGGGCAAGCATCAAGCAGGCGGGGTGAGCGAGCAACCGGATCAGGGGTGTGGCCAGGCAGAAGTTACTACCAGTTCAGCGACCCACACCAAATCCTTGCTACCTGTTCACCTGAACCGGTGTGAACCGGCTGAATACCACCACTGATCCACAGGTATTTCAGCAGATGTATATTTATCAGCTTCCCTGTCCCATAAGGAATTGTAAATTGTTCATGTTAATGCTTAGTGGTATTTTATTATAAGGAAGCAGTTTTCATTTGTTCTTTTAAAAGATATGTGTTTGCCTTCAGTTTATTGTTTCTATAGTTACAAATTTTTTAAATATTGTGACAGAGTTGAGGCCTGCAGAGATACGGTACGCAAATAAAATGTATTAAAAATATACATGCATCCCACACATTTTATGTCACAGCTAAACCAACAAACTCATTTTTGTGGTCGTTTTACTAAAATTGGAGCTAATGATCCCAAGATTAAGCCTACCATGAAGACTTTATTAATTTAATTTATTAAACTTATATGCCGCTCCTCTTCCAAAAGTGACTATAAGTGGTTTACAATCCTTCAATAAAATGCCATATAAAACATTAAAACAATAAATAGAAATCTTAATTTAAACCTATTTGCTTTAGACAGGCCTTCTGGAGATCAAGGAAAATGAACAGCACCGATATCTGAAGTCAGAGTTTCAGAACTATTCACCCATGCAGTCTTGTCAAGAAATATAATTTTTATTCTACTTTTTGCTGTTTGAATCTCTTAATCTCATCACCAACCACCTCTAAACATATCTGAAGATGCTATAAATATTTGCTCTGATGTTCTTAAAACAAACATGAGGAACAATGTGGGAAGCTACCAACTTTTTAATTGGCTATTATTTTGAAAGTTTTAATAGGAGCTTGACTAACACATAGCAGATGATAATCATTATACTATGAAAAGTTTCACTACTTTCTTTTTCTCCAGATCAAAGACAGAAAGCTTTTTTTTTTCTTCTGCTTCACGGCAATCTAATTTCAGTCTGTTTCAAGATACAAACAAGTTAAATGTTCTATTCACAGGCCTTGAGTCTAATTCCTAGAAGTTCTTCATAAGAAGCCACCCAAAATCACCATCCTACTGAGCTGTCCAGCCAATGAGTAAATCCAGCTGGATGGGATTTAGTGCTCCAGACACTGTTGTCACCTCATTAGACACAGCTGATACAATCTGGCAAGAAAAAATAATTTTGGCTTAGTTAGCCTAACTGAAGTTTGCTACCTATGATTTTTATTTTTAATTCCAAGAACTGTAGAGCAGGAGTCTCCAACTTGAAGACAATCAGTTGCATGAAATCCTCCTGGTTATTTTGCACGACCCAAGCTTCCCTAGCACACACTGAATAGTCATAGCTGGATATAAGGCATCATCCTGCTGTTTTCAGTCAGACACTATAGATCACGGTTGTCAAACTCGCCATGTCATGTTGCCGTGACATGACATTTTGCGAAATTTTTCCCCTTCGCAGAGCTGGGGTGGGCATGGCCTGCACAAGGAAAGCCAGTTTGACATCCCTGCTATGTAGATCCTCTCTTGGGTTAAGAAGAAAATGCATGACCAAGTAAGATACCTATTCAGCTGACCTTGCAGTGCCCAACCTTAAGCCAGGGACTGTCAACTTGCCAATGACAGAGCAGGCCTAGAGTATCAATGGGCAGCATATATTGCTGTCTGCAAGTGAAACAAGCTTCTCAACTTACCTGCCAGTTAGTACCTTCCTTTTTTTCTCCTAACAACTTTCCGCTTTCCACCCCTGATGAAGAAGAAGGGAGAGAGAGCACAACGTGCAAGAGGAAGCCAACATAGCCCTGGAGCACTGAGACATGCAGACTAGTTGTAATGTGGGATGAGACAACTTGGCACGGCCAACTTGCCACGTTACAGCCAACTCACTGTGGGACAACAAGACACGGCCAACTCGCCATGGGCCAATTTGCTGTAGTACCATTCAACAATTAAATTTAATTATTTAAAATAATTTAAAAAATTATTTTAATTTGTGTCATTCATAATTCATTCTGTCCCTCCTTTGGCATCTTTTATTTAATGATTCCATTCCATTATTTCTTCGATATGAATGTAACTTTTTTCCTGCAGCGAGTTGTCCCACAGCAACTTGGCTATGGTGAGTTGTTGTAAACCAGCTGCAATGGGAAAGAGCAGGGGCTGGAAGCAGCAGCAGTGTCTTCCAATAAACAAGAAAATTTGCAGGGAAGGGGAGTACCTCTCCCAGTGTCAAGGAGGGTAGAAGATTCATTGATTTATAATGTGTGTGTGTGTGTGTGTGTGTGTGTGTGTGTATGTGATAATTGACAACTGTGGTATGCCAGTGTCATGTGATCACTTTTTGCAACCTTCTCACAAGCAATGTCAATGGGCAAGCCAGATTCACTTAACTGTGTTGCCAACTTAACTGCAGTGATTCACTTACCAATCTGGCAAAAAAGGTCATAAAATAGGACAACTGTTTTGCTTAGCCACAGAAATTTTGGGCTGAACTGCAGTTGTGAGTCGAGGACCACCTGTATATAGAAAAATTCTCAGCCACTTCAGAGTTTCCCCCAGTGGCTCATCAATGTGAACCAAAGACTCTCGCTTAAGCTTTCAAAACTAAATTCCAGACTAACATGCTGATTCCCTTGAAGGACATATTAAAATATATTTCTTGCCCGCTTGACTTGGTTATTTTGAGAGACTGGGGGTGTCAGAATTGGCGTTGCTGGTTAACCTTTTGTGCTAGCAAAGGTTAACTTTGCTACATGACAATGTTCTAAAATCTTTTTCAAATGGTCTTGATGAATTCCATAACCTGTAACTTCAAAAGAACATTGTCGTGAAGGACAAAAATGTAAGAAAACATGTAAAAAATAAATCAATGTTAGAATCCGAGTTCCAATACAGTTCACTCAACATTTCTTCCTCAATGAAATTCTCCAAACTCCACTTCTGTTGCCTACCCTACAATTGAATGGTATAAAGACCTGTCATTTTGTTGAAGTAACCTAGTATTACAAAGAGAGAATCATCTAAATATATCCACTTCCCACAACAAAACATTTAACAGACAGCATCAGATTTGGCTGCCACTAACCTGCCTTCAAACTGCACTTTTAACATAGTTTCTTGCAGCATCTGATATTATACAAACCCAGTATTATATGCAAATCTATGTCAAAATACTGACAATTTCTGCTTCTAAGAAACGAAGCTTAGCAAGGAGCAATTTACAGTAGGTAGCGTGACTTAAAATGCTTTGAACCCTGATGCACAAGAAAAATAATAGAGAATAAGCATCCCTTCTGAAACAGTTTGTCCCCTCCCTTTCTAAAGATGGGGCCACTGAGGTGGTGCTACATATATGTATAGTGCTGTTTGGGTATTATATAAAAAGCCAGTGCATCTGGCCCACAGGCCACAAGTTTGACATGCCAGTTCTAACAAGCAAAGTCAACAGGGAAGCAGATTCACTTAACAATTGTTAACTGCAGTGATTCACTGAACGATGAAGAAAGGAAGGTCGTAAAATGGGGCAAAATTCATCTAACAATTGTCTTGCTTAGCAACAGAAATTTTGAGCTCAGTTGTGGTCGTAAGTTAATGACTGACTGTATTCATAGTTATTTTCATCATATCTGATGTATTGTACGGGCATTGTGGCACTGAATCCCACCAGAGGTGGTATAGAGCAGATTCTGGCCAGTTCTGGAGAACCGGTAGTGGAAATTTTGAGTAGTTCGGAGAACCAGCAAATACCACCTCTGACTGGCCCCGGCCCCATCTATTCTCCACCTCCCGAGTCCCAGCTGATTGGCTGGGTCTTCTTTTGTTGTCCTGCACAGGAGAACGGAACTGGAAAGCAGGTTAGTGGGGTGGGGAGGGAATAGGGATTTTGCAGTAATCTTCCTCTAGGAATGGGTATTTTGCAGTATCCTTCCCTGGAGTGGGGTAGGAATGGAGATTTTACATTATCCTTCCCCTGGCATGCCCACCAAGCCACACCCACAAGCCACACCCACAGAATCGGTAGTGAACATTTTTAAATCCCACTGTTTCCCACTTGTTCTTCTTGGTGCCTTGGACTGCCATTTTTATGTTGATAGTCCATACTGGCTATGACAAATGGAATGGGTGTTGGTAGAAGTTACCCTGAACGCCCTTTCTATCTATGCTGTGAGAGAGCCCAGGATGGGTTGACTCCTTCCTATGATGTCAATTAGCTGAATCTGTACTAAGATATAAAAGCCAGCCTCCGGGAGAGACCCCAGCTTTGGTGAAGATACTTGACAGACTGAAAGGTGTCTCTGAAAGCCCAAAATAAATACAGAAATATGTCTTACCCTCTCCAGACGAATCAAGGGAGGGGCTGGGCTCTCTCACAGCATAGATAGAAAGGGCGTTCACGGTAACTTCTACCAACGCCCATTCTCCTCCATGCTGCATCGAGAGCCCAGGATGGGACATACCAAAGCTTGCATGTCCATGGGTGGGTCCTTGTCTGGCTCATCACACCGACTGTGGAACCACTTGTTGAGCACCCGTCTGCCGAAGGCTGCAGTCGTCGAGGCAAAAGCATCCAGACGGTAGTGTCTGATGAAAGGAGACGGGAATGTCCACGTGGCCGCACAACAAATCTCCTCCAAGGATGCTTGGGTCACCCAGGCAGCAGAAGTGGCCGCGCTTCTGGTAGAGTGCGCCGTCAAACCTCGGGGAACCGGAAGGGACGCAGCTTTGTAGGCCTGCTCAATGCAAGACCTGACCCACCTGCTAATAGTAGGAGAAGAGGCCTTGTGCCCCAAGTGAGAAGGGAAAAAGGAAACAAACATGGCTTCCGACTTCCTGAAGGAGGAAGTGCGCTTAATGTATATTCTAAGAGCCCTTCTTACTTCTAGCGTGTGCCACTGCCACTCTAAGTCATGGTGCGGGAGAGGACAAAAGTCAGGCAAAAACAATGTCCTGGGACCTGTGAAACTAGGTGTTAACCTTCGGAATAAATGAGGGGTCCAGACTGAGGACAACCCTATCATTGTGAAAGGAACAAAGGTCCTGTCTGATGGAAAGAGCAGCAAGCTCAGAAACCCTCCCGGCAGAAGTGATGGCAATAAGGAACACTACCTTCAGAATCAGAAAACGGAGAGACACTGTTCTAAGGGGTTCAAAGGGGGGCTTTGTGAGGGCATTAAGGACCATATGAAGGTCCCAGGAAGGATACCTGTGAACCACCGGAGGGTGCAGGTTGGAAGCCCCTTTCAAAAACCTCCTGACTTAAGGGTGATGGGATAAGGAAGGAAGCGAACCCCATGAAAGAACCGAGGAGAGGGCCGCAACCTGCCTGCATAAGGTGTTGGAGGCCAAACCTTTCTCCAGCCCATGCTGAAGGAAGCTAAGAACTTCTGCCAACTAGGCTGAAACAGGAGAAAGACCCTCCCTGAGGCACCATCGGGAAAAAGCCTTCCAGGTGGCATCATAGATGCATCTTGTAGATGGTTTGCGAGATACCAGGATAATGAGGATGACCCTTTCTGGAAGATCAGCCTCCTCTAGCCACACGGTCAGCTTGAACCACTGGGGCTCTGGGTGGAGCAGGGCCCCCTGGTGAAGGGAGATTAGATGGGCTGGGATCTTCCACGGAGAAGCCACCAATAGGTTGACCAGGTCCACAAACCAGGGCCTCCTTGGCCGATAGGGTGCCAGGAGGAGGAGCTCCGCACGTTCCTCCAACATCTTCCGAATTACTGCCGGAATGATGGGAAGTGGGGGAAAGGCGTAGAGACCCTTGGGCCATCTGCACCGAAGAGCATTGGTCCCCTCCGCTCCCTGGCAAGGAAACCTGGTGAAGAATCTGGTGACTTGGGCGTTTTGAGGAGTGGAGAAGAGATCCACCTCTGCTGTTCTGAATCTGAGGGAAAGATCCCTGAATAGAGATGGAGGAATGGACCATTCTGCCTGGTTGACTAGGCTCCTGCTGAGTCAGTCGGCCTGGGAGTTGTCGACCCCAGAGGATGTGGTCCGCTGAGATCGACAACAGCTGTTTCTCTGCCCATAACCCCAACCGTAGAGCCTCTCCCATGAGGGCTTTGGACCTCGTCCCCCCTTGCCGGTTGACATGAGCCTTTGCGGCCATGTTGTCCGTAAGGACTAGAACATGAGATCCGGTCACTGATTGCCTGAAATGCTTGAGAGCCAGAAAAATGGCTCTGAGCTCTAGCCAATTTATGGGAAGGGTCTGCTCTGATCTGGACCAAACTCCCTGAGCTATCTGGCCCTACGTATGGGAACCCCAACCCAGGAGTCTGGCATCGGTGGTTATCATTAGCCTGTCTGGCTCCCTGAACAGAAGTCCCCTTCAGATTGATGGGGAATGCCACCAATTGAGAGATCTCCGGATTTGTGGCAGGGGTGGGACCTTGATGGATGAGTGGCTGGTTCCTGCTCGTTGGTAGGGAAGCAGGAACCATTGGAGGGGTCGGGAGTGGAGCCGAGCCCACGGGACGATGCCAATACAGGAGACCATCTTCCCCAGAAGTTTGGACAGCAGCAACAGGGGGACAATTTGATGTGACTGGATCTGGCTGATGATCTCTCCAAGGCTCTTTCCACGAGCTGGGGACAGGAAAACCTGATACGACATGGTATCGATGACTGCTCCCATGTGTTGCAATTTGGTGGTGGGAGAGAGTTGGCTCTTTTTGGTATTGATGGAAAATCCGTGGGTCTGGAGACATGACAGGGTAATTTGCAGATCCCAATGGGCCACAAGGATGGAAGAGGGAAGAATCAAAATGTCATCCAAGTAGCATTGGAGCCTCACTGGAATAGAACGCAGAGATGCCATCAATGCTGCCAGAACTCTTGTGAAGACCCTTGGAGCTGATGAGAGGCCGAAGGGAAGTGCTCAATACTGGTAATGGGTATTCTGATAACAAAAATGGAGAAACTGGCGATGATGAGGCCAAATTGGGATGTGGAGGTAAGCCTCAGTGAGATCAATGGAAGAGAGGAGGTCGCCCTCCCGAACTCTCTCTAAAATAGAATGCAGAGTCTGCATTTTAAATCACCTGTATTTTACAAATTGGTTGAGAAATTTTACATCAAGGATGGCTCGCCACCCCGCTGAGGCTTTGGGAACGATGAAAAGGCGAGAGTAAAGTCCACGTCCCCATTTAGAGGGGGGAACAGGTTGAATAGCCCTGATTTCAAGAAGGTGATGAATGGCCTGATTCATGAGGGCTTGCCTGGAAATGTCCCGAGAGACAGGACAGATCAAAAAAATTTTTGGGGGGGTGACGTTAGGAAGTCCAATTGTAACCCTGATCTAATAGTGCTGAGCACCCAGGCATCCGTCGTTGACTCCTCCCATTTGGAGGCAAAGAAGGCTAGGCGACCTCCAATAGGTGGGGAGAACGAGGGATTACTTAGAGCGACGGAAGGAACGACCCCCTCCCCCCGAAAGAGCTGTTTACCAGTAGAAGGTTGTTGCCTGCCAGATGTTTCTGCCCGTTGGTCTTGGCGTTGGGAGTATGGCCTGTGAGAGTGGGGGAAGCGAGATGAAGTCTCTGCTCGGAAGGCAGGAGGGTGATAAGGAGCAGGGCGATAGTCGGCTTTCTTCCCAGAGGAAGAGAGCATTTTACGTTTATCTCTGGTTTCGATGAGATAAGGTTCCAGAGCATCGCCAAAAAGCTTATCGCCTGTGAATGGAACTAAAGCCAGCTTCCATTTTCGGCGTGACTCCACCTGCCAATTTCGGAGCCATAAAAGTCTTCTTGCTGCTACAGAAGATGCCATGGCCTTGGGTGCAAATTTGGCGGAATTGAGAGTGGCATCCACAGTGAATTCTGCCGCTGCAATAATCTTATTAAGGTCTTGGTGAGACCGAAGGTCAGAAGCAGGCAATCTATTCTGGAGTTGGCACAGCCACCGTATGGATGCCCTCGTGAAAAAGGATGCTGCTGTTGAAGCCCAAACAGCCCAAGCAGCGGCCTGGTGATTGCGCTTGAGGGTCTGTTCGGAACGTTTATCATCCGGTTTCAGGATATCTTCTGGCTCCGTGGGAGTGCCAGAAGATGAGAACGAGGCCAGAACCGGAATGTCAAGAGAAGGCACTGCCAGGGCATTGTCCAGAGCTGCGCTGACATTGTAGAGACACTTATCCAGAGAAGATGGGCGAGGACCTGCCGAAGGAAAAGCGCACTGTTCCTTGACCATGTCCAGGAACAAAATGGGAGAAGGCAAAACCTCTGCATGCACTACAGGCTTGGAGAAGAGCGAATCCCCTTGGCTAGAGGGATTTCCTTGTGGCTCGGGAGCCACTTCCTCTGGTGACAGCTTGGCCGTGACGAAGGCCTTGCTGAGTAATGGCCTGAAGAGAGTAGGTCTGAAGACCAATGCAGAGGATGTCTGCTCTGGGCGAGAATCCTCTTCCTCTGAAAGATTTTGGTCAAAAATCTCACCCTCTTCACACTCTGAATGAGAAGAGAGTAACTGTATTCAGATGGTGAAGGCCTTCCTTCCTCATTAACCTCCTCCCATTCTGGTAGAGAAGAATGGACCCTGAGGTCCTGAGGCTTGTGTAAATCAGGATGATGAGGCAAGGAATTTATAGATTGAGAAGGGAGAAGGGCCTGAACTCTTTCCAGAGGTTGAAGAATTTGCTTGAAGCCTTCAGACAATCCCTGCCTAATGTCTAATAAGACAACATCTTGGATATCCCTTGGTCTATGCTCAAAGGTAGAGGCAGAAGGCCGAAGGCCCGCTGCTGTGGGAGTGAAGGTGGCTTCAGGCCTAGATTGAGGAGAGGTTCAAGGCCTGGAGGGAGTGGGAGGAGCATAGGGCACAGAAGCCTGTTGGAAATAAGGCCCAGATCTGCTTAAATCCTGAGCATCTGATTGTACAGCAAGAGCCTCAGGAGACCAAGATGGAGGATGGAAAGGCTCATAGATAATTTCTCCTCCCCTGGGAGGGCTTGGTTGGGGCCCACGAGTATCACCTGAAACATGCTGTAGTTGCACTCCCTTCTGTTGAATAGTTCTGTTGAACTGTCTCTCTAGAGCTGCATGTCTGCGCTTCTCTGCCCTCAATTCAGCCTGAGTTGCCTTCTTAGGGGCTAGAGCCTTAGCTTTGATTTTAGCAGCCACCTCCCTCTGGACTGATTGGGTGCGTTGCCTACGTCTTTTTCTCTTATTGGGCTTAAGAGACTGTTCCACTGGGGGGGGAGCTCTGTCTGAGCCTTATCTTGCTCCATTTGTAGAATAAAAGCTCTTGCATTAGAAAGAAACTGTTTAGAAATTTTTCTATTAAGCCCCTTAGGGTATAAATGGCCCCCGGGCTTACAAAATGGCCGCTCACCTCGTGGTGGAAGGCTTGGATCCAACAGGGCCACTGACTACAGGAAAACAGGCTCCAAGATTGAAGAATCGCTTAGTCTATACAGAGCCCCGAGCAAAGTCAGCAAGGAAAAAACACAGCAACCAGCCACACGATCAGCTGGCTTGCCCTCTTATCAGTTTGCTGATCGTTTTTACGATTGCTCCAAACCGCAGGTGTGGGGGAGGTCTGCAGACACTGCCCAGCTTGCCTGCACAGAGCTCTGTAACGCTGCTCCCAACGTTGCAGGAGAGCCCTGCTCTCCTGGAAGAGCAGCTGCCCAGATCCCTGGGAGCTGCTTGAAGCGAGGAAAAAAGTACTGAAGATCGCTGGTGATTGCTATCTAACAGAACGCTTTCAGAGACACAACTACTGACTGAAAGGAGCTGAGTCAAAAGCTGGGGTAACTTCCGGGGGCTGGCTTTTATATCTTAGTACAGACTCAGCTAATTGACGTCATAGGAAGGAGTCAACCCATCCTGGGCTCTCGATGCAGCATGGAGGAGAATCAGTAGCCAAAGCAGTCTGTGGTGACTAGACTTGATGAAGGCTACTATAAAAGACCCCTATAAGCCAAATAAATACTGTAGTTAACAGTCTAACATTGGACTAATGATACCAGACCTAAATGTATCCAACCAATTCATGGAATTAAGTGAGGTTCAAACTGAGGAACTGTTATGTTGCAGATGATATTCTCAGCTGTTGGACCACAAATAAACTGTTGCCTGTAAGCAGCCAGTAATTCTTAAATTAGGTTTTGCTGCTTCCCTTTCTATAGTAGTTTAGACATAACCTTGGAAGAACTACTATTTTCCAACCATCAACCATTTTAATTAGACATATGTTTAAATAAAGAGCAGGTGGTCTCTCCAAGGGTAAACCAATAAAATAAAGAAGTGATTAAAAGGGAAAGGAAGAAATAAAAGTTTCTTCTTTAAACTTTGGGGGCTGATGTGTACTTTGTTCTTACTGTCCATTCAGAACCAGAGCCAACCCTATCAATCAGTCAGAATCCGGCTGTCAACGGGAGTTCATTTTAGTGTTCCTCAAAACCGTCCATATTTATCATATTAAAGCAAAGCAGCACCATCACAGTTTCTTTATGAAAGAACTCAGTGTTCCCATTTTTGCAGGAATAAAGTTGTCATCACAAAAACAGTAACTGATATCGCTGTTGCCAATGCTTGTGGACTAGTCCTAACTTATGAGTTCTACCTTTTGATTATAAATTCCTTACAGAGCAAGGAATTTCAAAACACTTCTATTTTGCAACACTTTAAGACAGAGCCAACACTTTCAAAAGGCTGGTTAAGTTGTAAGCAATTATCATAGTGTTTGTCTTGTATATCATCTGTGTGGTATGGAGAGAATATCCACTCTCTAGGATGCTATATAACAGAGAATAACAGAATTAACAGAGTTGGAAGGACCCACAACTTCTGAACTCAAGCCATTACACTGATTAATTGTTCTGTCACAAAATGGTTGGTTCTCTCCTTGATTAGTTTCCATCTATTGCTTCTTGTTCTGGTACTTTGGAGAATAAGTTGACCCCCTTCTTCTTGGTGGCAACCCTTTAAATATTGGAACACAGCTATCATGACACCACTAGTCCTTCTTTTCATTCATTTCATCTAGACCACGGGTGTCAAACTCACGGCGTCACGCTGCCATCACATGACATTTCAGAGTGTTTTTCCCTTCGCGGAGCTGAGGTGGGCGTAGCCTGAGTGTGGTGCATCCGGCCCACGGGCCTCCAGTTTGACACCCCTGATCTAGACATACCCAATTTCTGCAACTGTTCTTCATATGTTTTAGTCTCCAGTCCCGTAATCATTTTTGTTGCTCTATATATGTACTCTATATAAGATATCATCTGACTTGGTCACAGCCACAGGAAAAGAACAAGATTATTTAAATATGAGGTTGATCACAAAGAGATTCCCTTGTTAGATTGTCCCTCCAGTTTCTCCACATTTGTTATTTAGCTAAGGGCAGATAAAATAGTGCACATATCTTCTGGGCTTGGTTTCCAGAAAGTTATCATATCTCAACATGATCCAGAAACAGAGTTTACATAATGGGTGCTTGTTCAACAATTGTCTGCTCCTTCATGAATCCTCCTGGTCTTTAAGAAGAACTAGAAACATTTTGAAGTTCTTCCTAACCTTTGACACCAAATTTGACTTTTTTTCTTTGTGATAAAAGAAGAAAAGAAATAGAAAGAAACCACTCAGACACAATTCTTTTGTCTTTAAATGTCATATCTCTACCTCATTTATTTATAGAAAAGAATAAATATAACTAAATATGAAAATGGAAAGAAATTCAGGCAATGTTATGCATGAAGATATGCAGTTGTATATATAATCTTAATGCACAGTATAGCTTCAACATATATGTATGAATTAACAAATTGGATTTGCAATAAAATATACATCTATATTTTTCTTGAAGTTTTGATTAGTTAATCATGATGTTCCTTTCTATATGCCTTTTCCCAGAAGACACTCATTGTATAACTAAGAAATGTTCTTTGATACACAAAGAAATTATATCATCTAAATTAAATACTAAGATGTACAAACCTACTTGAAGGCATTTTTTTTATCCATACTACACCACGTATTTCTCAAATCAAATCAAATCAAACATTTACTGTCAATGTACAACATGTGTACAATTGAAATTGAAATTCTCCCTTCTAAAACTCCATATGGTACTTCATTTTATTTTTAGTACTAGGTGAGATCAGCATTATATCTAAAACAAGTTGGTTAGTAATCACAAACTGAATCCTATTTCTCTAACCATGATTTCAAACCAACTTTTATATAAGGTCTTGGCAACTTTAGGACTTATGGACTTAAACTCCCAGAATTCCCCAGCCAGTCATGCCTTAAAGTTGCAAAGATTGGACAACCCTGCTTTATATTATACTTTAAAAATATAACAATAGCTAGCATTCAGCTAAATAACTGTGATGGAGGCATGCGAATGAAACTCTAATAATTGTAGCTGGGCAGACCATATTACTCAGTTAAAATGGATTGAAACAAATGAATAAGCTTTCAAAAGATATTAATTATGACAGGTATTTGTTACTTCCAGGATCAGTGCCACAAGGGAGTGTAAATAGAAGCTTGTGGTCTTCTTATAGTCACTTAATTAGGAATTGATTAATTAATCCTTAGGAATAGAATGTGGGGCTATAGTCCTTGCAATGATTTAGTATTGCTCTTCTTAGATTCCCATGTTAAACCTGACTACAAATCAGGACACATTCCATACATGTTTATTTTACAATTATTCCATGGAACATAATCCAAATATGTAAGACCATGCTTATAATTGATAATTTCCCAGTAACCAGAAACTGAATCAGAAATCAAATTTAGATGCTAAGCTGGTCAGGAAAAACCTTAAAATGTTAATCTATTTGGGGGATTCCTTTTCTTTGTTGACAGTGTATGAATACCCATCACCTTTATTCATTAATTATTTTTTATCACTAAGGAAAATAATCAACCTTCTCCAGCTGGATCCAGATTTCTAATTTTTTGGACTTTAACTCAGCAAAATCTTGCATAGATACTAGACTACAGGTGCAAGTATTTCTTTTTCTCTATTAGCTGTCTAGACTAAAATGTTAAAAAAAGATAAGACAAGAAAGGAATGGCAGTCCACTTTCACAGCCAAGGACTGTGACGGGATAAAACTAAAAGGACTGAGTAAGCATTGACGCACTGATATTTTGGACAGTTCATTTATGAATCAGTGTTTGCAAAGCAGTTGAAGAATATGTCATATGTATTGTCTTTCTGTGATTCAGTAATACACGCAGATGGAAGAGCACACACCCTGTAGCAACATGTTCGTTATTTGAAATAACATATTTACTTCAGGATGAGCCAAACATATTGAGGTGGCCAAGTGCACCTGGTTTTATACCACAGAACTGAAATATTTGACAGAATAACTCAAAGCTGAATTGAAACAAAACATTTACAAAGTAATGCAAAAGAAATATTCTGTCAAGAGGAGAGAGGGCCAAATCTACTGACTAGAGCAGTGGTCCCCAACCTTTTTGTACCAGGGACCGGTTTCAAGCAGAAACATTTTTTCAAGGACCGGGGGAGGGAGAGAGAGAGAGAGAATCCGAGTTTGGTAGTTTGCTTGCAGACATTTCATTACCTGACTAGGTAACATCTGATGTTGTTACCTAGTCGGGTAATAAAACGTCTGCCAGCAAACCACCAAGTTCAGGGAGCGCCTCGGCCCTGCCTCCCTCAGCCCCATCCCTCAGGTGTCTCCCTCCCTCAGGTGTCTGCCTCGTTCCTCTCTCAGTCGCTCTCTCGCTCCTCCAGCAGCCCAGGAAGAAACTGCTTCAAAGAAGCCGGGGGTGGGGTGGCTTTTCCTGTCGCCGCAGCTTCCCGGCGCCCGTTTCACCCCCACCCCGCCCGCCCGCTCGCAGTTCAATCCACAGTGCTCCGTTCTGCCTGCCTGCCTGCCTGCCTTCTTCGTTTCGGAGCAGCTTCAGCTGATAAAAAGAGGCGAATAGTTATTATTCTCAGCCGAAGCTGCTCCCAAACAACCAGGCAGGCAGGCAGGCAGAACGGAGCACTGTGGATTGAACCACGAGCGAGCGGGCGGGCGGGGTGGGGGTGAAACGGGCGCTTCGGGGAAGCTGCGGCGACAGGAAAAGCCACCACCCCCCTGGCTTCTTTGAAGCAGTTTCTTCCTGGGCTGCTGGAGGAGCGATAGAGTGACTGAGAGAGCTGAGCCAGAGAGCAGGACAGGCTTCGGTTGCTTCCTCCCTCCCCTTCTTTCATTTGTGTCCTTGATCCCCGATCCCAGCAGCATTCACTGAAGGCGAAGAAAGCCGCCATTTTTTTTAAAAAAAATTTTCTTTGCGGCCCGGTAAAGAGTGCTCCACGGACCGGTACCGGTCCACGGCCCGGTGGTTGAGGACCCCCGGACTAGAGGGTTTTGATTCAAATGTTAAATCACTGTAGAAGAAATTGCATGATAAAGGGATCTTACATCAATAGCCTTCAAACTGAAAATGTACATAATGATAAAACTAGCAAGGAAGATGTTCCTCCATATTTATCATCACTCCATCTCTGGGGTGGGATACCGGTTCGGGATTTACTAGCTTCCCTGCCAACTGTGAGCCCAGTGCCTGTAAATCAGTGGTCCCCAACCTTTTTGTGCCAGGGACCAGTTTCACTCAGAAACACTTTTTAAAGGACCGGGGAGACCGAGTTTGGTGGTTTGCTTGCAGACGTTTCATTATCTGACTAGGTAACATCTGATGTTGTTACCTAGTCGGGTAATAAATCGTCTGCCAGCAAACCACCAAGTTCAGGGAACGCCAATGCCTCCTCATTGCAACCCTGAGCGACAGATAGTCCCTGCAGGATGGCTGAGAAGCCTCGCCTCTCGGCCCTGCCTTCATCAGCCCCATCCCTCAGGTGTCTCCCTCCCTCCCTCAGCCTCATCCCTCAGGTGTCTGCCTCGTTCCTCTCTCAGTCGCTCTCTCACTCCTCCACCAGCCCAGGAAGAAACTGCTTCAAAGAAGCCTGCAGGGTGGCTTTTCCTGTCGGCGCAGCTTCCCAAAGCACCCGTTCACCCCCACCCCGCCGCCCACGGTTCAATCCAGTGCTCCGTTCTGCCTGCCTTCGTTTCTGGTGGTTTCGGACGCAGCTTCTCCGAAGCGCCCGTTCACCCCCGCCCGCCCCGCCCGCCGCCACAGTTCAATCCAGTGCTCCGTTCTGCCTGCCTGCCTTGGTTTCTGGTAGTTTCGGAGCAGCTTCGGCTGAGAAAAAGAGGCGAATAGTTATTATTCTCAGCGAAGCTGCTCCGAAACTACCAGAAACGAAGGCAGGCAGGCAGGCAGAACGGAGCACTGGATTGAACCTGGATTGATTAGCGGCGGGGTGGGGGTGAAACGGGCGCTTCGGAGAAGCTGCGCCGACAAGAAAAGCCACCCCCGGCTTCTTTGAAGCAGTTTCTTCCTGGGCTGGTGGAGCAGCGAGAGAGCGACTGAGAGAGGAACGAGGCGGGAGGAAACCGAAGCCGCTGAGCCAGAGAGCAGGACAGGCTTCGGTTGCTTCCTCCCTCCCCTTCTCTCATTTGTGTCCTTGATCCCCGATCCCAGCAGCATTCACCGAAGGCGAAGAAAGCCGCCATTTTTAAAAAATTTTTCCTTTGCGGCCCGGTACAGAGTGCTCCACGGACCGGTACCGGTCCGCGCCCGGTGGTTGGGGACCCCTGCTGTAAATCATCATTAGCACATCATTAGCAGGAGAAGCAGCCTTTGAAACAGCCCTCTTTTCTTGTTTTTTTAACTGCAGCTGTGCCTAGTTCGGCAGCTGAAGTTGAAAAATCAGGAAATAAAGATCAGGTAAAAGCCGGGTAGGCAAAAATATCAGCAGACATAGAACCAGTTCTATGTCTGCTGCTCTTCAGAGCTACCGGTTCTACAGAGGTGAACAGAACCAGTAGAAACCCACCCCTGCTCCATTTCAGGTGATGAACACCAAAGAACGAAGAGATGGTTATGAATAGAGCCAAACAGAAGTCTTAACAGGCTATACTGGTAGATGCAGTAGTCTGAATATGGCCATCTACAGTATTATGGGCCGATGCTGAGTTGGGAAATGTAAATATCAGTTAATTCAATTGACTAAATCTGTGCTGGTTTCCACTAAAAACCACTTCTACCTTTATGATATTTTGGTCCTCACACTGTCTTGTTAAATATTCAGATTTAACCTCCATATAGCTAGACTCCTGCTGTTTGCTCTACCTGGGGCTTTCTTTAAAGATCATCTGAAACTTCAGCTGGGGAAGTATGAAGCAGTCCAGGTAGTTACGGGCATATCTAAATTTGTCCATAGGATACCAATGCTGTGGAAGCTGCATTGGCTGCCAATCTGCTTTTGAGTTCAGGTCAAGGTACTAGTTGCTTTTGTAGATATTTCAGTGTCTGTATATTTTCAAGATGATCTTCTATGGTTGGATACAAGACTTGAAAAGGCTCCCGTCATCAAGAATACACCATCTAAGGCAGGGGTGTTAAACTCCTAGCCCACGGGCCAGATGCGTCACGTGGTGGCCACGGCCACACCTGGTTTAACGAAGGGGGGAAAAGTCCTGACACATCATGCCATGCAGCTGTGATTATGTGAGTTTGATATCCCTGATCTAAGGAATCACATAGATGCATTTTGTCACTGATCGCTCTTTCTGTGGAACAGCTTGCTCTTCAACATCTGGACCAACCCTACCTTGTTGTGATTCAAAAGAACCTTATAACCATGGCTTTTCAGGAAAATGCACGAGGGCAATGAGGATTGACCTATCTCCAACAGATGGTACTGTTAATTACTAAGATTACATTTTAATGCTTTTTGTTGCCTGGTGTAAGCTGCTAAGGCTTTTGCAAATGAGTGGCATACAAATCTTATTAAGTAAGTAACTCTGGCTATAATCAACTCCCAGCAATTTACAACACGGTAATATAAAACTGATACAATAAAACTACTTCAGCATTCTCTAAAATTATAAAACTACAGTTGCATCATAATTCTAATTCCATCTTCAAGACCTTTCTGAAAGATGCCAAGATAGATGCAACATGGGGGCCACTGCAGAGAAACACTCCCTTCAAACCTCCATTCTCTTAATCTCAAAAATATAGGGCACCCTAAGCTTCAAAATGACCATGCCAGATGGGTCAAATCTAGCTGGACTTAATGATAATGGAGATAGGGATTCAAAAGTTAAAACGAGCATTTTGAATTGTGCTCAGAAGCTTATGGTTATTCAATGCTGCAACGCAATGCCAGTGTGATGGGTATATAGTAGCTCTCATATGTCAGGCTCTGCATTCTGCTCCAAATTATTCCAAGGACTTTCTAATGTAAACCGTGTTTTCGTCGTTTGAGTGGTGAAAATGGTGTCAATCAAAATTGGAAAGAGCTCCCACTCCAGACAGAGCTACAACTGGTTGTTGTTGAGGTAATCCCCCATTAGGAGAATGAATGCACACAGGGAGACGTAGTGAGAGTGATGTTGAATAACACACGACCAGCACACAGATACACTGAATAGTAAAATGTAGGTTTTACTTCCAGTAAACGGTTAAGCAAAGTCCAACAAGCAGTCCAAGTCATACATGGTTAAAGCAGTCAGTATTCAGGGATAATCCAAATAACAAAGTCCAGTATCATAAACAGTTCAGTAACAGACTTACAGCAATCCAAAAACAACGACGATCAGCAACAGTCAATAGGGAAAAATGCAAGAACCAAGAACATCGACCATTAAAACATCTAGCAACTAGCTAACAACAGAACTAACAACCCAGGTTTCTGGCTCCATTTTATGACCGTTTGAGGAATCACACTCTATTACAATTTTAGCATTCCTTTAAAGAGACAGTATTGAATGTCTATCCTGGTTTATATAGGTGACTATCAATTCCTAACAGTTGTATCAGCCAAGGATTTCCCCCCAGGCATCCAACAGTAACAGTGAATAAATAACTCCCAAATTATGGACCTACCTTTTTAGTAAAAAATAAAACCCCATCCGGAATTTAAAATTAAATTATTTCTAGATAATCAGCAACTTTGTCTTGTTAAGGTTCTATCTCACTCTCTTACATCCTATCCAGGCCCAAACAGCCTCTACACTGGATCAAGGCTTCCAAAACATCCCCATTCTGCCTGGCGAGAGGAAGGGCTGAAATGTTCTACTGGGTATCTTCAAAATATTGATGATGATGATGTTTTACTTTGAACCCATGAATGAGTTCTGACAGTGGTTTCAAGCAGATGCTAAATTGTGAGAGCTAAACCGTGCAGCACTGCACAAGAAACAGTCATTTCATCCCCCACCGACTTCACCATTTAAGATTGCAAAACAGTCTCTTTATTCCCAGTCGTCTCAAGTAACCCAGAAAACTCCTCATATCCAAGTCCCGATGAAGGATGTTGTCAGCCCTTCAAGGTAGATCAGAGTAGGAAACCAGAGTCATGAATGCTAATAATACAGAGTGGAGTGGAATGGAGTGGAGTAGAGTAGAGTAGGGTAGAACGGAACAGAATAGCTTTATTGGCCAAGAGTGATTGGACACTCAAGAAATTTGTTTCATATATAAACATATAAACAACAAAGTAATTTAATCATAAGATATTAATAGGAGAAGGTAGTAGAAAAGATGAGAAGAATAACAGCAATGCAGCCATACTATGTGGGTAAATACCATTAGATATTAGTACTGTGGTAATTAGATGTTCAGCAAAATAATGGCATGAGGGGGGAAACTGTCCCTGTGTCTAATTGTTTTGGCATGCAATGCTCTATAGGGGCACCTGAGGGAAGCAGTTGAAACAGTTTTATATCCAAGATGTGAGGAGTCTCTACCTATTTTCTCAGCCCTCTTTCTGAGCTGTGCAGTATACAGGTCCTCACTGGAAGGCAGGCTGGTTGCAACTGTTTTTTCTGCAGTCCTAACTATTTGTTGAACTCTTGTAGCTGTTCTGTTTGGCTGCTGTACCAAACCAGGGAGTTGCAGAAGTACAAATGACAAACTCAATTATTCCTCTGTAGAGCTGTGCAGTTACAGTAACAGAATCTTGCAAGGTTGGATGCACTTGTCTCCCTTTATCTTCAAGAGAACTAGGGAGGGTCAAGCTTTCTCAAATTACATTTCTGCCTCTGACCCAATTTCCTTTTATTTGACTGCTGTCTTGGTTGCAACTCTTCCTCCTGCCGCTCAAGGTTATTTCTATAGCCTATTCAACCAGTGCCCAGCTGTGAACCTCAATGGAAACAGTACAGATAATCCCCTCCTCTATATAGCATCTTGTAATTGAAGACAGACTCCTTTTCAACAAGAGCTAGACATAGAACAACAGTTATGTAACATTACTGTAGCCAGAGAAGGTCTCTTTAAGAAATGACTGCATCATCACCTCCTTTGAGGCATCTGGCAATATTCCTTCTCCCAATGAGCCATTAACTACTCCAATGATCCTGCTACTCAGACATCTCATCAGTGCATGAGTGAGTTAGAAGGGGAATGAGTAGCTCACAACTCATTCTAAACAGCACTCTATCATAGTCTACAAGATGAAATGACTCCCAGATCACTACAGGGATTTTCCCAACTATCATTTCAGAACTTATTCATGCAAAGTCAGACACAGGAAACTCTGGACAATTCTATCAGCAAAATGTCCTCCTATGCAATATTCCAAAACCAAGGTGAAAATCACCATACTGCCACAGAACAAATTATTTTTGAAGGGGGAATCCACTGTGAGAATTAAAAATCCACAACAAACCTATTTAGTCAATTACTTTTATTGAGATATATAAATTAAATGAAGTTTAATATTAATAGTGTAATGCCTGATGCACAGTCTGTTTTAATTGCCTAAGCATTCATGGTTCAATAGTAATGTTTAATTATGAAATACATGGGGGATAAATATATTAGCTTTATTTAATTCATTTCATTTTAATTAAGTTTAAATTTATTTTTTGCCTAGGTCTTCCCCAATTCAACCTGTTTGTTACTACTTTCTGAGTTCAACTCCCAACAGGCTACTCAGAGGCACAAAAATAATCACACTCCCTACTTAAAACTATCATTTTTTTCAAACATCTGGCATCCAAATTAACACAGACTCTGAGAATACTTATGACAAATGAAGGGGACACAGATTCAAAACGCTAAAACTGAAAAAATAAAGGTTGTATTTCATTATATTCTGCATTGTATAGGACAGAACTGAGTACCCTAAAATTCTAAAAGGAATTGGCAGCAGATTTGTCATTTCCATTAAATTTGTATCTTTACTTTTTATGTCTGCTTCTGCCCCCCGCCCCCAAAGTAGCCAATTATTCAATGGGGAATAAAATGGAAAACTGTTGAATCAACAAAGGCAAAGATTACAACAGACTGCAGATGTCTCCTACTCAAAGTGATGGACATATTTTTTTTCTCAACTTTATTTTAATTATCTCATCTCAATTCAAATCATTATATTTATACTTTTGTCTGTCCTGTTGCAATTTCATATTATCTTTTCTCATTAAACAAATTTTCCCCTGTAGTTACTAATTGGAGTATGACGCCTTTATATCTTTTAATTTTATCCATTCAAACTCTTATTTAAGCTTCAATGTATACCTTTAAGATTATAGCATTCAATATAATACATAACTTCCAATCGGATTCTGCTTGGTACATTCTTAAAATACACACTATATTCTTAAAAAGAAAAGATTATATATATGTAAATAAATCACACATTCCATTCCAATTCAATTCTATCATTAATATTCATTAAAATCTTAACATCTTTAACATTTCTTTTCAATTAAATATCATACTTCCTTGGGAACACTTATAAACTTTCCATAATTAATTCTTTTTCCCCCCATATTTCTCACTTATATTTTTATGAATCATTAATAATAATTAAAATGTTCCCATCCTTTCCTAATTTAATTATCTCATTCACTTTAATTCATTTATTTATTAACAAACATTCCACTAGATTACAGTGAATATTTTATCCATCATTTTAGTCATATTTTCTAAAATTATTTCTATTTGTAATATAACAATGCTCTCTTATGTACCTTTGCAGAATCCCTTTTACAATTAAATTTTCACCCATTATCTCTAAACAGGCTTATGGTTCCAATCCTTATATCTTTTCCCTGTTTCTCTATATCTTGTTTCTGTCTTTTACAACTTCTTTTCCTTACCTTCTTCCTCCTCCCCTTTTTACCCCCTCGTCTCTCTACTTCTAATTCTCTCTTCTGTAATCCCCTCTTCTGTTGCTTTCTAATATTATACTTATCTTTCAAACTCTTCTTCTTCTTTTTGGTTGTTTTTTCTAGTCTTAAACCTTTCACTTTCTTTCCCCCCTTTCCTTTTTTCCCCCCACTTAAAATTATTTGATCATTAAAGATAGCTTCTTCTTTGTCCCAATCTTCTTGTTCTGCAAGCGTTTCTTATTACTTCTCATAGTTCCAGATCTCCATTTCTAAGAATTGAAACACGAAGCCAAAAGAACTTCTCTCTTCTTGTGCATCTTCTTTCCATTTTTTCAGTTCCATTTTCAGTTCTTCTAAGAGTGATGCCATTTTAAACACTTTTAAACAACCACCCGATTAGTTTTAGTCATTTAGATGCAAAAACCAAAAATCACCAAGTAACCCAAATAATCCAAGGCTGTTTCTTCTTGCTTTTTTCTACTTTCTCTTCCTGGGGTTCTATTATTTTGTTGCCAAGTTTCAGTTAGGATGTATCTTTGGGGAATCTTGTTAAAGTTTCACTGTAAGTTCCTTTTAGTTACAATTCCATTCCTTAGTTCCAGGTAGTCTCCTCCATTTTTCCCAGATCCTACCCTTTTATTCTTTTTTTTCTCCTTTCCTGCTTTTAAAAACTTTTAAATATCCAGAAATCTTTATTATCCCTTTGACTTTTATTTTCAGCTTAAATGCCTATTAATGTCAAAGTGGATTTTTTTCCCAATTTCTTGCTTAAGTTTCTTAGCTGTCAGTATATGAAAGGGAAGGAAAAAAACCCTAATCCTTTCCCTTTTTTGTCTCCTTCGCTGCTTCAAAATCTTCTTTGGGAACAATGGTATTTAGTTTAAATTCCAGGGTACCTTACGTTATTGCTTTTTCAGTTTAACTCAATGAAATGAAGAACATGTGCCCACTTTTGTATTAATTATGCATATTTGTTTTCCCATATGCACAGAATCTGTGTTGTCTTCTTGACAGCTTGTGAGGTTTCTTGTCATATCAACAAAATGAGATGGACAAATTCCAACAGGACCAATTCAGTGTGTGCTTCTACTGTAATATTTGTGCTGCACAAAATAAGCTTTCTTTTTTAAGTATCATAAATTTTGGCAGAATGACTTTCATGCATTGAAATAATCATAACAGAAAAAAATTGAATAATAAACATATAAGACATAAGAGCAATTCACTATTGACTATTAGAGCAGTTGCAAATAATGCTTTCAGATCTACAAGTCCTTGTTTAGCGACTGACTTAACAACTGATCATATTTATGACACTAATGAGAAAGGTAACTTTGGGACCAAATCTTTGCATTTATTATCTTTGCAGGTCTAGTAAAACAGGTCAGGTAAAGTAAATGGAAGCTAAAGTACAACTGTAGGCATAGCCACAGTATCACTTAATGACTGCTTTACTTAATGGCTGATCCTTCAGTCTAAACAGTGATAGCTAAATGTAATTATTATTTTGAATGTGATTGTTGTGAAAATTTGTTTCTTTTTCTTTATGGGGTTACAAATGATTTATGCAAGGGCACTACTAAAAAAAATCAGTAAAGTGGAAAATGTTTGGAGGCTAGTAGTTTGTAAAACCTGATTAGCAAATTGCAGTTTAGTAACAGCAACAGCACTTAAGACTTATAAACTGCTTCACAATGCTTTACAGCCCTTTTGAAGCTGTTTACAGAGTCAGCATATTGCTCCCAACAATCTGGACTGTCATTTTACTCACCTTGGAAGGCTGAGTCAACCTTGAGTCAGTCAGGATTGAACTCCTGGCAGTTGGCAGAATTAGCCTGCCATGCTGCATTCTAACCTCTGTCTCTGTCTGTCTGTCTCCCTTTCTCTTTCTCTCTCTTCGGGTTACCCTACTGCCCTTAGAAAGGGTTTACACATCTTTTTAAAGGTATATAAACAGGCACTTTACTTCATTGTTTTCCTAGCAGCTTCCTGTTAGCAAGCTTTTCTTCCAAAGGATTAGTGCAGCTCTATAAGGAAGTCTGACATACCAATATCCACATAGAGAAAACTGAGCAAATATTGTTACATGCTACCTGAAAATCTGGAAACATATATTCCATCAGAAGAGACAACTTATTGTAACATGCTATTAGATTTCTGCTTTCTTATCCCTTCCCTCCGCAAAACAATTCAAAACCAGCCTTTTATGAGTAATGCAAATAGTGGTCTCCTTAGTTGTATCCTGGATTCAACCACACTCTATAGTAAAAAAACAACTTTCTTTTGGAAAACATTGTTTGATTCTCTATTCTCTGTCTTCACTATCTAATAAAGTTTAGTATGGCTATAAATCATCTGTCTCATGCAGTTATATAAAATTATTATATAAAATACATGATCTCACTCAGGGCTATCACCCAAAGGATGCACATGTATGGTAATATGCTGGCATAGTAAAACTGCTTAGAGAGTGCTGTAAAGCACTCGGAGCTGTGTATAAGTGCTATTGCTATTTTCTCTTTCCCCAATTCTATAACCTGAGGTCACCAAAGGTAATTGAAACCTGAAAGAATCAAGACAGACAAAAGGAAATAAATATATGTCCTTTTTTTTTTTTAAACAAAGCACATACCGTGTTTCTCACATAATAAGGCCGGGCCTTATTTTTTTTGAGCCCTGAAAAACGGCTAGGCCGTCTTTTTGGGGGTAACTTAATTTCCCCCTTTCATCCTCATCTAGAGCGCCCGCTGGCAGCCTCGCCACCAGCCGCTCCTAACGGGCGATCATGGCGAAGCGCAGAGAGCTCCCTACTCCCACCAAACACCTTTGCTGCAGACCCAAGACCTTTGGCACCTGCCGCTGTTGCTTTCCCTTCTGCCCATTCCGCTGCCGTTTGGAGTGCCGTTGGAGCTGCTGCCGCCGCTTGGAGCTGCCTCTGCCGCTTGGAGCCGCCGCCGTTTGGAGTGCCATTGGAGCTGCTGCCACCGTTTGGAGCTGCCTCTGCCGTTTGGAGCCGCCGCGTTTGGAGTGCCATTGGAGCTGCTGCCGCCGTTTGGAGCTGCCTCTGCCGTTGGAGCCACCGCCGCCGTTTGAAGCTGCCGCTTCGCTTGAGCACTACCGCTGTTTGGAGCACCACCGCCACTCCAAACACAGCGGCAGCTCCAAACACGGAAGCGGCAGCTCCAAACGCCACGGCGGCAGCTCCAAACGTGACGGCGGCACTCCAAACGGCGGCGGCGGCTCCAAACGGCAGAGGCAGCTCCAAACACGAAGCGGAGCCACCGCCGCTGTTTGGAGCTGCCGCTGCCGCTTGGAGTGCCGCCATCACGCTTTGGAGCTGCCGCTCGCGTTGGAGCACTGCCGCTGTTTGGAGCACCACCGCCACTCCAAACATGGCGGGAGCTCGAAACACGGAAGCGGCAGCTCCAAACGTGATGGCGGCACTCCAAACGGCGGCGCAGCTCCAACGGCGGCGGTGGCTCCGCTTCGTGTTGGAGCTGCCTCAGCCCGTTGGAGCCGCCGCCGCGTTGGAGTGCCGCCGTCACGTTGGAGCTGCCGCTTCCGTGTTTGGAGCTGCCGCCGTGTTTGGAGTGGCGGTGGTGCTCCAAACAGCGGTAGTGCTCCAAACGCGAAGCGGCAGCTTCAAACGGCAGCGGCGGCTCCAAACGGCAGAGGCAGCTCCAAACAGCGGCAGCAGCTCCAGCAGCACTCCAAACAGCGGCGGCTCCAAACGGCAGAGGCAGCTCCAAACGGCGGCAGCAGCTCCAACGGCATTCCAAACGGCGGCGGCAGCTCCAAACGGCAGAGGCAGCTCCAAACGGCGGCAGCAGCTCCAATGGCACTCCAAACGGCGGTGGCAGCTCCAACGGCACTCCAAATGGCAAGTCCCCCACCCTTCCTCTATTTTGCATGTTTTAAACTAGGCCTAAATTTGGGGGGAGGGGCTTAATTTGATTTTATGCCTAGAAAACATGCTGGGTCTTCCTATTGGTGGAGGCCGTATTGTTGGAGAAACACGGTAATTAAACTTTAGAATTGAAATGTGATGCTTTCTACAGCTTGTCTAGCTTCAAAAAAAGGTTACATCAATTATTAGAACTTGTGGGGAATAGTTACAATTAACTTTGATGGCAATGTGAAGACCACTGGCCGGGACACTAGTGGGGTTCCTTCCATGGCTCTTGGCTGGCCACTATGAGAAGAGCCAGGGGTCTGATTCAGCCGGGTATTGTTTTTGCTCCTTTAAACATATTTTTTTACACACCCACAAACACCCCTTCTCCTTAACATCATTCATTCTTTTGAAGTTACAACAGCACTGAATAAAGGGATGTAGAACCAGTCCTCAAAGTTCCAGCAGTTGCATTGCTCCTGCGATTAAATGAACTTGCAATCAAAGCAAATATCATTTGTGACCTTCCTCGTCAGTTTCCTACACACAAAGTCAATGGAAAAATGGACCTCTCCATTGACTTTGTTAGCTTGGTAAGTCTCCCTCATCTCTGGCCTTTATTTACTCACATGCACTGTGTCCTTCAACTCATCTGCAGCCTGTATCTGGGTTTCCCACGATCTAGCCATCCATCAGCTGTCAACACCAGCCAGACATCAATAACCCAATCTACATCTAAAATCTCCTCTACACATAACAGCCACCATATAAACACCACACACAGAAGAGCCCAAAGCACAGAGAGAGGTTCTGTGTGGATGGGCTCCACCATGAGTCCAAAAGCTCGGAAGACAAAACCTCTGGTGACCGACCCAGACTGAATCCTTCCCATGATCTATAGCAGACCCCTGTACTCTTTACCTCGAACTCTCACTGCTTCCACTTAACAACTTACACACCTCAGGTTTATGAAGGCAACTGGGACTTCTCGATTGTTAGTGCTAAGCGATACGGTGATGAAGCACTGCATTTTATGACTGCATCACGTTCCAACAGCAATCCTGGTGCCAACTGCCTGTATATACAGATTGTCTTTGCTCACCAAGCAGACATTCAGCAACCATTTGAAGTTACAATAGCGTTAAATACTGAGACTTAACAACTGGCCCCCAAAGTTGCAACTGCAATATCCCCAGAGGCAGGTGGTCATGATTTGGGCCCTTGGCAACTGGTGAACATTCCATGGTCACATGATCACCATTTGTGACCTTCACTACCAGCTTCTGACAAGCAAAGTCAATGGAGAAGTCAATGGAAAGTCTAACTGAACTTTGATGATCGGTAGTCAGTCCTTTCCTTCAGCACCACTGTAACTTCGAATGTCATAACTTGAGGATTATCTGTATGAATTAAATGATATAACTGAATGATATTTATTTCATTTAACACATTATCCATTAATTTTCAAGTTAATATCCCAAAATATTCTGGGACATTTTAAATATATTTTTAGTACCTATGGCATTAATTAAAATGTCTGTATTGTGATGACGACGATCGGAAAGGTCAGCAGTTCGGCGGTTTGAATCCCTAGCACTGCGTAACGGAGTGAGCTCCCATCACTTTTCCCAGCTTCTGCCAACCTAGCAATTCAAAAGCATGTAAAACTATAAGTAGAAAAATAGGGACTACTTTTTGGGGGAAGGTAACAACGTTCCGTGTGCCTTCAGCATTTAGTCATGCTGGTCACATGACCACGGAAACGTCTTCGGACAGCGCTGGCTCTTCAGCTTTGTAATGGAGATGAGCACCGCCCCCTAGAGCCGGAAACGACTAGCACTATGTGCAAGGGGAACCTTTATCTTTACCTTTTATTGTGATGAGTAATGGATTCATGTACTGTTACCCAAAGAAAACCCACTTTTATCCAATTTGGAGTAATTTATCCAGATTTGGGAAGTACTGTCCCAATGCATTTTCCAAGGTAAACATTGTGAACCAAATTTGTTTAAGAATGTAAAAGTCTGGCAGGGTGGGGAGAGAACCACCCCAAATGTCAGCTAGTCCTCAGTTAAGAGGAACACAGAGTAATATGTCCTAAAGGCATTTAGAATCCGGAAGAAACTATATTATGATTAATAAATTAACGAGGAAGACAAATATACTCCAAAATGTATTTAAAGAGACTTCAGGAAACACAAGTCTCCACTATCATCATGATCACCCTCACTCATAACTATATCTTAAAAGTTTTCCTTGCGCTAGTTCTCTTTGCAAAACCCAATCAATCCTCTGTTTTCAGATGCTCCATCTTTCATGCTCAGTGGGAACAACTAATCCAGAATAACTTACCTCATCTCTGCAGAACAAATGAAGAAATTCCACTGCAATGCATAGATGAACTGACAGACTTTAATTTTCCCCTGGAAGTTCTTGAAGTCACTAATAGAGACAATGCAGATATCATCTATGAGCTCCTCCAACAGATTTCTTGCCTTCTTTCAAATGCCCATTCCTACCATGCCTGGAACTCAACATGTTTCGAAAACCTAAAGAATGTCCTTCACCAGCAAATTACGAATCTAGAAACGTGCTTGAATGCGACTGAGATACCGAAGGGACCAATGAATTGTGACAAAGTGACATCTTATTTGCTAACTCTAAAAGTGAAAAGATATTTTCAAAGAATGCACAATTTCCTAACTGTGAAGCAACACAGTAGCTGTTCCTGGGAAATGATCCATTCAGAAATTAAAGGATGCATGCTGTTCATAACCCAACTTCTTAAAAAGCTCTGAGGTAACTTTTAGTGTGCTTTATATATAAAGTATGCGAGAAGGGAGTAAATGTTAAGTTAATATTAAGTAAATATTAATTAAGAATATTAATATTAAATTAACAATTTATAAATGTTAATATTAAATTAATTTAAGGACTGTCCTGTATTTTCATAAGTTATCCTGTAGATTTATAGAAGATAAGACATTCAGAAATTCTTCATCTATAAACCAAATTAAGTACAACTTGGCCAAGAAAATAATTGAGACATTCAAAGATTATGCTAGTTTAAAATAAAATAAAATAAAATACTAGCGTGTGAACAAGCTGTATGGTAGAATAAACTCTTCCATCTCTTAAGCTGGTAAGCATCTATGGAAAAAATTATGTCTGAATGTATGGATTCAAGTTATGGGATATTCAAATTAGCTCATATCATTAGACAGTTTGAAACTGTATTTGCTGAAAAGTTTGTGCTTTTTCAGAAAGATTTAAATATAACCATGGATTTAAACTATCAGATATGTCTCCTTATTAATTTTACCATTGGTGTGAAGCAAATACAATCAAACTATATGTACAAATATGCTGCTTACAAACAGTTTTTTTTTCCAAACTAATTTTTCACTTAAATGTTGGTGAATGGAAACAGTGAGTGCAAATCGCATATACTTTGGAGAATTTTATAATGTTCATTGTGGTCAGAAGTTAGAAGAGTAATTTTTATAGTAATGGGAATTATGAATAGATTGTACTTTAAGATTGTACACTATACTAATTTGTTGTAAAATAACAAGAAAGCTTATTCTTTTAATATTCATGAAGTCATCTGGCATTTTAATTTAGTAAGGTAAGGTTTAGATAGTAAGAAAGTTGCAGAATAATTTCCTCTTTATTTTCATTTTACAACTTAATGTCAATAATATCTGCTTATGTTGGGAGAATGACCACTGATTGCCATTTTATTTTAGAATTAATTTTTTAAATCATGCTTTAAAAATATTATCTAAAAAACCAATAGCTCTATTACAGAAACATTGCTTTCTTTAAAACCAGAATTTAGCCCAAATAGACTAAATCATTACTCTCAAACTCCATTTCTAGTCCATTTATAAAATATCAAGAATTAAATATTTCTATGCTGATTAAAAATTAAGGAAGATTTCATTAACTTACAGCACTACATAAAGCATCTAAAGAGAGGCTTCGCATCATGCCCGAGTCCAAAAGTAATAATTCTCCCTGAATGATTAAAGCAGTCACATCTTTTGCACAAGTTACACTACTTAAGAACTGCCACAACTGTTGGTGCTTTTCATGGTTAACAAATAGTCTGGACAACAACTGCCTAACTGACATTGCTACCTTTTCATTGTACCAGTTATAATGGAAGGAACAAAATTCATATCTACGGTATCTTAACTTTACTAACCTTGATCATCTCCTTTGCCTCAGATAAGATACAGAAGCACAGCAATAGAAACCACCATATCATTCATTTTTCTGCTCATAAATGAATCCGCTCATCCAAAGATTCTGTCAAGGGACAAGAGAAGGATATATTATGGCTGCAAACCCATTCCAACAGGTTCTAGATTTAGTTGGCACACTATATTATGAGCAACTTATTGGAAGACAACTGAATTCATTCAACTACTAACATCCGTTCCTCGATCATCTGAACACGTCTCTCATTAATCAGATAATGAAAATATCCTTCCACCCATAAAATTCCACTCTTATGCAGTAATGCACCCTACTCTTTATTCTCCTATTTTATTGAAATTCATGTTAATTCTTTTACTACGGCCAGCAATTATGACAGAGCACCTCTACTGGAGTCCCTTTTTACAATTAGGTTCATTCAGTAATATTATTCAAGAGGTGAGAAAGGTAGTATCATAAACCCCAAGGAGAAAGGTGTTTAGAACTATAATATTTCTCAATGTGATATCCTCCAGATGTGTGAACTGTAACACCCTTCTTCCTTAGCTCAAAATGATAACTACCATTTATTTATTATTTTAAGACAGGGGTGTCAAACTCACATTGTCATGGCGGTGTCACGTGATGTATCGAGACTTTTTTCCCCTTTGCTAAATCAGGTATGGGCGTGGCCAGCACGTGACGCATCTGGCCTGCGGACCGGGAGTTTGACAGCCCTGTTTAAGAGATATAGAGGGCATCTGACTCACGAATGAGTCAATCTAATTCTATAATCTATCTAACATAATTATTAAATTTAAATATTTGGCAATATATTGAGATATAAAAGGAAGAAGCGTATGCAAAAAGGCAATGCATCTGCTTTCATATACTGTTTGAGTACAGGTAATCCTCAACTTATGACCACAATTGATCCCAAAATTTCTGCTGTTAACTTGAGACATTTGTTAAGTGAGTTTTGCCACATTTTACAACCTTTCTTGGCACAGTTGTTAAGTGAATCACTGCAGTTGCTAAGTCAGTAAACTGATTGTTAAGTGAACCTGGCTTCCCCATTGACTTGGCTTCTCAGAAAGTTGCAGAAGGCATCACATGACATTGGGACATAGCAACGGTCATATGCATGAACTAGTTGCCAAGTATCTGAATTTTGATCACATGATCATGAGGATGCTGGAAAGGTCATAACTGTGAAAAACATAATAAATAACTTTTTTCAGTGCCATAGTAACTGAATGGTCACTAAATGAACTGTTGGTCATTACTTCAATGGTAGTTGAAGACTACCTGTATAGAAATCTTAAAAGATGCCAAGCTGGCCACTGTTAGAATCAAAAGAGCTGATTAATATACTGTGCTACAAATATTCCTCAACTCACAACTGTTCATTTAGCAACTGTCCAAAGTTGTGACAGCACTGAAAAAAGGAACTTGTGGCTGCTTCTCACGCTTACAACCACTGCAGCATCCCAACAATCATATGATCAAAATTGGCAACCAGCACAAATTTAGGACCTTTGCAGCCTCCTCCAGGATCACATGATCCCCATTTGTGACCTTCCCAACTGGCTTCCGACAAACAAAGCCAATGAGGCCAATTGAATTCACTTAATGAACATGTGATTCATATAACGAACTGGGGTGATTCACATAACCACCATGGCAAGAAAAAAGGTCATAAAATTGGGTGTATCTCACTTAACAACAGCCTCACTTACTGGGATGGGATTCTACCAGTTCACACCTACTCGCTAACATTCTAAACAGTTCGGAGAACAGGTTGTTAGAAGAAATTACTGGCCTAATCCTGTAAGGAAGGCAGGAAGGAAACATTCTGGTGTTGCTTACAGAAACTGCCTTTCCATTAACCCTTATTACATTCTTGGCAGAACTAAACTTCCTGTCCCAGGAACATCTCTATAGAGTTTTTTTCCACCTTCTTTGCTGGTATTTTGCTTGTAGGGAGTGACCATTCAAAGTTACAATGGCACTGAAAAAAGTGACTTATGACTATTTTTCACACTTACGACTGTTGCAACATCCCCACAGTCATGACAGGCCAGGCGAGGAGATGTGTGCCTCAATGTGAGTGATATTGAGTTGGCCACACCCAGCCAATAACATGACCACCAAGCCATGTCCACCCAGTCACATGACCACCAAGCCACACCCACCACCTAAGCCACATCCACAGAACCGGTTGTTAAAAAATTTGAATCCCACCCCTGCTCACTTAGCAATGGAAATTCCAGTCCCACCATGAGGTATTAAGTCAAGTTCTACCTGTACAACACTTTTCTGACAGTTCTTAACAGTTTTCTCAACCAACTGCAATAATGGCACTAACTCTTCACCTGTTTTCCAACAGGTAATGTTTTCAATCCCTCTGCTCAGGGTACCAATGGACATAACAAACACCAATGTGGGAACTGATCTACATCATTCAGAACAGTAGCAGTTTCAATTAGCCATGCATTTTGCTGCGGCTATGTTTGCCAACTTCATATTTATGAAGAACAATTGTGAGTCGGTCTACTGAAAAGCCACTGTAATTTATTAATCCCCGAAAACTGACACTGCGACCACATTTGGGGCCTCTGAACTGGATGGTGAGCACAGACTTGCCCACTCCGACGCCTCCCACCACCACCAGCTGGTACTTTTCCTGCCCCGGGCTGTCCCTACAGCCTGCGGCCATTGAGGAACCATTTCAGCCTGCTTGTGCCGCCAGCCCCCTCTTGCTGCAACAGCACCATTACCTCATCCTGGCCGGCGAGGACTGCGCTGCTTTTTGCACATTGCACCACCTGCAAATTTGCACATTACAGCTGCCAGCCCCTCCAGCGGAGATTTCCACCCCACCACGAGCTGGTCCCATATTCCAGAGCTGCATTAGTCACAAAACTGGCCCTTTGGTCATCCCGGAGTAGCTCATCCATGGAAGACCAGTGCACAAGCCAGTCCTGTGACTACTGCAGCTCTGGAATATGGGAACAACTTTCCCACCAACTTCAGCAAGCCACCCCGGGGTGGCTTTCCCTCCCCTGCCTTTGATCTTACCTTCTAGTTCCAGCTCGCTTGGCTCTACTCCAGGTTTGCACTCGGCTGAAGAGTGGGGGCCAGTGGGTGGACAGGCCATGTGGGCAGCGCAGCCTTGTGTTTCTGCGCAGCCTGGATTAATTGATTTGGGGGGGGGGGGATGCTTTGGGGGGAGACATTTCTCTGTGGACCACAAAAATTTTCTCACAGCTCACCAGTGGTCCACGGCCCACTGGTTGGCAACCACTGCTTTATACTGATGTGTGATTTGTGAAAAGTTCCCCTGGAATTAATGTTTGTAAAACAACGTACTGAGTTTGAAAGAAACTGGGCATACATGTTAAATGTGCCTGGGGATACAAAATCATGGGTGGTGAATGTTACCATAAGCAAACTGAAAACAAAAATCATTTCCTTACTGAGATAAGGTATTTTTTATGACATTCACCTTTTGTTATGGAGATTAAGATTTTTGTGACTCAGCAGTGGCTGCAGAATTCAACATGACCAAGATATTTATTTATTATCTGACATTTCTGCGAGAAGTACAGGTTTTATAGCTGATGCTAATGTGCATACAGAAGTTGACTGAAAACCATTATGTAATCTTAAAAATTTTCGGGAAATATCAAGGTGAACAACTCACACATAAATGCAATTTAAAAAGAAGTTGTACGTTTTTGCTAGAACAGGTAGTCCTCACTTACCAACTGAAATTGGGACCAGCAACTCTATTGGTAAATGATCCAGTTGTAAAATGAAAAAAAATCATATGACCATGCCTGACCTACATCAATTTCTCTGTTCTGTCTGCGGTTGTTAAGCAAATAACCTGAGTCATTAAGCATGACATTACACAACTTCAACCTGCAACCTCCTGCCAGCTCTCTCATTGACTTTGCTTGTTGGAACCAGACTGTGAAACTCACAAATAACACCACATGATCAAAGGATGCTGTGACCATCATCAATGTGTGTCAGTTGCCAAGCAGCCAAATCTGAATTACATGACTGGAGGGACATTACATTGGCTGTCTCCTTTTATGACACCATTGACACTGAACAAGTGATTGGTAAATGTGGACTACCTGTATTTGTCTCTATCCTTTCCATGACCAAGGCAAATAAAGCCCTCCAATAGACAAGCTCTTAGCATTGTATTAATTAAATATAGTTGAATTCACATTGTCTTAAAATATTCTCATTGTCTTAAGTACTCTGTCAATTTATTTTGTGAGACAATCCATATATAATTAAATGTGATTTGACCTTGGACTACAGATATGTTTGTTTCAGAAATTCACTCCACAGTGTTTGCTGTCTCCTACTAAATTTGTAATTTAAACTTAATAAAACTGTGTTTACAAGTTGTGATAAACTGCTATTTATTTTAACCATGGTTTGTTTGATTAATCATAGTACTCAGGTTTACACATTAGGCCATAAGTTAGCATTTACAATGCCTAGATTCATATAGTACATTAAGCCAAAACCAATAAACCATATTATGGTTTAATCTAGTACCACTAGGCCAATTTATACATATAAAAATCCTCTGTAAATCAGGAATACTTAATCAGGAATACATAAATGTTGCAGTAACAACGGGGGGAGATGTTATGAAAACGAAATAATGAAAAATAAATGCAATTTTTGATAATAGAAGGCCCTTTTATTTATTTAAAGCAACCAGATATAAAACATACAATTTACATAACTGTTTAAAAATTATTAGTTTACAAGTGGACCATGTGGTAATTGCTCAGAATTTTAATTTAAGGTTAGAGTTTGAATTATTTGGCAGTTCAAAACTCTTGGCAAATCTTGGTTGTAAATGTAGTTGAAACTCTATTGCATTTGCAGCTTTGAAACCATTCAAACACATTTCTCTAATACATTTAGCAATCATAACTGGGACAAACAACTCAATTATTAAGCAGGACAATAGCTAAGTTAAACAGCAACTCTGCTTACAAACTTACTTCAGCTTTCTTTGCTTTATAGACCTGCAAAGGTTGTAAACGTGGGAATGTATCATAGTTATATTTTACCACTGTCGTAACTGCAAATGGTCACTTAACAAGGCAGCCACTAAACAAAGATTACTATATTTGATAAGAAATTAAAATGTGATTCTTAGTCTCAGAATAAATAATTGTTTTGAATAACCTCTATTCAAGAATGGCAGGAAAAATATTGCTTTGAAAAAGATGCCTGAAATAGGAGTGTTACCTTTGATCAAGTAATTGTAAATATTTTTTAAACTCATGAAAAGTTATGCAAAGAAATTTGACTTGTTATAAAAACATTTACTATGTTCTGTGCTTGGACCTGATGGCTACTTCAGAAACCCCTAAAATTTTCTGTACAAGGAAAAAAAATTTTCAAGAAGCTAGAAATTTATTTTCCCTGACAATTTATAAACTTTCCTAAAATAAATCTGGATGGAACAAAAAATTAGAAGTTTCCTATTTTTCCAAAATCAATGGGCTTGTTGAAAAAAAAAAAAGAAAGTTAAATATTTGTTATTCTTAAAGTGAGATTAATCAAAAATGAGTTTTAAAGAAGAAAAAGAGGTTTAAATAGTTTTAGTTGGTTATTTTATATTTCAGTTGTAATGAATCTGAATGTATTTTCATCGTTATTTTTGGCTGAATTCGTAACATTGCTGATTCTTAGTATAAGAATGAGGCACTTGGAAAGAGGTTATGATTTAGTATATTTTTAAAATATACTAAAAATAGAATTGATGAAGAATTTTGGCATTCCAATGCATAGATTGCTGCTAAAAAATCATTGCATATTTCTAGAAACTCATGTATAATCTGTTTACAGATTCCAAAGACTGGATGGATGAAATGTGTCAACTCTCAGCCTTTAAATTGGTTCTTTAGCAACATAAGGGAAAGACTGGACAATGGGACTTCTGTGTGGTCACAGTTTCACTCATTTTTTAAAAAACTGAGGTTTAGACACAGCCATAATTATTACAGATATAGTTTTACAAGTAGTTTTATAAATACAATTGAGCACAAAACTTCTGTTGCTAAGCAAAATAGTTGTTTTGCCCCATTTTACGACCTTTCTTGCCACAGTTGTTAAGTGAATCATTGCAGTTGTTAAGTTAGTAATACGATTGTTAAGTGAATCTGGATTCCTCATTGATTTTTGCTTCTTAGGTTGCAAAAAGTGATCACGTAACCCTGGGACACTGCAACCATCATAAATATGAATCAGTTGTCAAGAGGCTGAATCTTGATCATGTGACCCTGGAGATGCTGCAATAGTGGTAAGTGTGAAAAACAGCCATAAGTCACTTTTTTCAGTGCCGTTGTAACTTCAAATGATCATTAAATGAACTGTTGTAAAGTGAAAGGTCACCTGTATTAAAGTAATTAAAAAACCCTTGATTGAATTAAACATTTGAGATGGATGTCCTGTCCATTTTCTCCTTGCATTGGTGATACAGGAAGGGGTCCAACACCTTCTGAAGATGATCTATCAGACCAGATTATTCACGAGTAAACAGATGGAATAGGATCAGAATCTACTATTCTAAATGGCTGAATGGTTAGTCATACAAAGCCACCATCTACACCATGTTCCTTTGGGCCACCATACCAACAGTGGTGTTTCAACCACTTTGGAGGACCTTGTTCTTCTTGAAAACTGGATCCTTGACACTAGTAACATGATGTTCTGACCCAGGCTTAGCAGAACCAAGAAACAGATTCCTTGTCCCCCAAAACCCCTCTTTATTTAGTTATTGTGAATTCATGGCATTCACACATAGAAACGTAGATCCTGGGGAGATTGGGCCATGGGAGCAATCACATACACGCAGGCCTCAAATTACAACCATAACAGAGCCCAAAATTTATGTTGCTAAGTGAGAAATGTGGTGAGTTTTGCCCCATTTTACGACTTTTCTTGACACATTTGTTAAGTGAATCACTGCAGTGGTCAAATTAGTAACATAGTTGTTAAGTGAATCTGGTTTCCCCATTGACTTTGCTTGTCAGAAAGTTGTAGAAGGGGATCACATGACCCCGAGACACTACAATAATATATTAACAACTAGCAGAATGAATCACAGTATATAACATTCATTCCTCTATTGTTATGTTGTTACCTGAGTGATAAATCTAAAACATTAATAGGTGTAAAATAAAAATAAAAACCATGTATTCCCTACAATTTATTACTTAAGATGTCCAAGAATGAGTCTACTGGCATTTTGCAGCAATTTCTTTCTTCTGTAGTTCATTGTTTACTATTCCAACATCAGTGATATTATTCCATGTGTTCCTTAAATACCTTCAGTTTTGATCCAAAACTCCATCCAAGATTGTCCAGATTCAGCTTAAGTTAATGCAGAAAGGACATATGAATTCAGACAGATGAATTGAAAATTAATACTGCAACTACAAGAGTTAATTCCAATCATAGTACCTAAAAAAACCCTGACAGCAATGCTAGCTGGAAGAACCACAATCCAAAACATGCCTCATGCATGCTTGCCCAAGCTAAGACCACCCCAAAACAACATGGTTTTTATACAGATCCTTAGTTTAACTCCAGCTAGCAAATCTATCGTTGTGTATTCTTAACAAAGAATACATGTCATTATGTACACTAAGGAAAGTTTATTGCCTGCATCCAAGTTACAGGAAAGTAAAATAAACCCTCCCTATTGGCTAATTTACCATAAGCAAATTTGAGTATCTGCGCAATATTTCCTGTATATTGATTTGCCTTGTGCCTTGCAAAATCTGATATTTGCAAGGTCAATAAGAATCTAGATTCTGGGAGGTAATATGCATTGACATAATAATTTTCACAAAAGAGAGAAAGTAGCCATATAATCTTCAATAAATTATTCTGTACTATTATATCTTTATTACTGCTTATTTGGTATTGGATGTTGCTTCTTTACTCTCTTTTTTTTTTAAAAAAAACCTTCATTACATTCATCCATCTAAAAACATTAGACGGATTTTATTAAAGTTGTAGTAATTTAATACCACTAAATTTATTTTTCCAATAACATCTTAAGATTACTAATTATCTATTATTCCCATTTGTGGATTTTAAATAAAGGCATCCTCAGTTTTGCAAGGAGTAATTGTACAGAATTTATTGACAGCACAAAATGACATATGGAAGATTTACTGGTTGTCCATATCATATCTGATGACTGTCATTAAACCTGATGCCAATTGTTTTAGAGCTCAAAACAAATCAGTCAATCCAAGGTAAGAACCCTTGTAGTTTCTTTTAATTCTTTGTTGGCAGAATGATTATTTCTTAATCAGAATCTTTACAAGATGACAGTATGATAAGGAGAAAAAGAATGACTACATCAACAAAGGCTCTACTAGCATGACTATTACCTCAGATGTTACTGTGTTGTTAATCATCGATGATTTAAGAAGGTAAACCTGAGCAGTATTAACTATATCCAGGTGATAAAAAAGAAAGAGAAAGCAAAAAAGAAAAACCACAGCTATTTTTAGAGTTAAGAAAAAAAAATCTCTCGAGAATTAAACAGATTTGAATCTACTTAAATCTATCCATTTACAAAACAACTAAGTATCAGTAGAAAAAGATTTTTGATTTCTAAAAATTACTTAAAGAGTTTAGAACCCTGTTCATTGCATCATGCAGAGGAAGAAGAATGACAAAAATGCCCAAACTATAGGGTAGACATAAGTAATTTAAGATCCACTATGCCAAACGCAGTTTATCAAACATGTCTGGTAATAAAGCCAGCAAAACAAAGCTAAGTTTGCTACCTACTTGAATGGTTTGAGATTGGATAGTTAAAAGCTAATCAAAACCAATCACAGTACATTTAGTTTTATGGGCTTAGCAAAAGCCAAATCCGGTTGGAGCTACGGTTCAGATCTGAATTCTCTGCATTTATTTACAATGTGCATCTGTGAAAAAGAAACACATTTACAGTATAATAAAAATCAAAATTTGCAGAAAATCAACTTATTACTGCCATAAGTGCCAGTAACCTACAAATCATAGCTGTTCCATCTGCATACCTACAATTTCCTCAATGCAAAAGATGTGAAGATGAAGTCAGAAAATGGCAACAGAAGTAAAAAAAAAAAAAGAGTACTAAATGAGAAACAAATGGTGCTGAATATGATTTAGCAACCTGGAATCCTGGCAATAGGAGTTAAAAGGCCATGAGCCTCTTCTTTATACCATGAATCAGGATTTTTTTAAATTAAATGTTCTTTATTCAGATAATTATCTTACTTACTTTATTTTGCAAACAGCTGTTTGAAAACCAAAGGATATTAATAATCTTACCTAAACAATAAGAGGTTAATAAGAGGGATGAAGAAAGATCTTATTAAAAGAAAATGCATCATAAGCAGATTTTTTCATTTGGAAGATTATGTTTACCTTTGCACTTCTAGTAGTTCTGTCAAGTAACAACTATGTGTGATTCCTCTACCCAACCCAGTTTTTAAACACTTTAATTGACAAGATTATATATTCAACACAGGTAGATTTAGTTGTTCTTCCTTCATTTTGATCACCTGAGCAATACTGTCAGATTAGTCCATTTGAATCAAAAACTGGTCTGAATTGCCATTATATTCAAAGATTCACTTTTGTGTCTTAAAAATACTACACTAATCCTAGTTTATTTTATGTAATCCTTAAGGGTGGGAGAAAATTTTGAATAGTGTAGTCTAGCAGCAAAGACTGTTTTCAAAGATTTTTATAGACAGAAATCCTTACAAACATCTGATCTGAGATTTTCTCAGAAAATCATAATTACATCATAGACCTGGGGTGCCAAACATAAGGCCCATGGGCCAGATCCAGTCAATGGGGTGTTTAAATCTGGCCCACAGGGCTGGCCTGGGAATAGCAAGGGACCGGTCCATGGGGCCTCTGGCAGCCAAAATGGGGCACAGATCATTTTCAGCCTGGATGGCCTCCTGCAGCACTCTGCTGGCCAATCAGCGCATGGGGGGCACATGTGCCTCCTGCCCGGTTTTGGCTGGCAAGATGCTGCAGGAGGCATCTGTCCCATCTCCCCCTCCTCTGGCCGGCCCACAGAGGAGAACTACAATGCTGATCCTTGAAGAAATCCAGTTTGATACCCCTGCCATAGATGAATAAGCAGTGTACTTGTGACTTGTTCCACAATTCCACATTTTCATATTTAAGTATTTTAACTGATTGTTGCAAAGTAGCTTATTATAAAGTGGAATAAGGACTCCAGTCCTCTGATTTGGTTCCCTTAGTCAAAGTTGGCAACAATTCTCCAAATGCTGCATTTCTCCAAATTTACTGACTTGCACGAGGTCAGGCTTTTCACTGATTCAGCCTCTAGCTTCCATTTATATAACCCTACGTCCTTTCCATTTTTAACAAGCATTGCTTGAAAGGTGAGAAACAGGTCACCAATCCCGAAGCTTTGGCAGTGGGCCTTTTTCCCTCAGTAGCACAATTACAACAGCTAAGAAAGAGGTTCTGTTCTGAAGTTCCCAAGTTCCTAAGTTTCTGTCTAGGGAGAAGAGAGATTAATTTCAGAAAGTCTGCTAAATAATATTGAGAACAGCCACTGTTTCATCATCATTATTTGATGCCTTGAATCAGTAATCGTCCAGCCACCCTCCCTCCTTTTCTGAAAAGGAGGCCTTATTGACATTTTTTATTTCAGGTTTCGCCTCCTTTCAGAGATACAAATCAAAGGCATTTAAAACAGCAGATCCTGAAGAACCAGTCCGAGATTCCCTAAAGGCAGTAAATGAAGCTCCCTTAACAGAAGCAAATATACCGGGGCAAGTTACAGAACAGAATAGTATAAAATAGAAAAAGAGTTGGTAACAGAATGCAATAACCTAGGATTTCTAAATAGGGGTTTTTTTTGCCTTCTCCCTTGACAAATGTCTTTCTTTTCCAACTGGGTTCTCAAAAGCTTTATCAGAACTGTTTCCACTTTGTCCTTTTCAACTCTGGCTATGTGGGTTTTAAACAATAGCCCACTTGCTACTCTTGTGCCACACAAAATAAATAAACACAAACTTCCATTTTTTGTCAGAAGATCCGTTGAAAAAAAAAGCTCTTCATCCCAATGGAAGAAAAACTTAGAAAGCAAAATCCGAAAGGAAAAGGGAGGTGTTGAGATGCTTGACAGAAGATCCAGAAGAAATTATTTCAATCCACTTCCACTTTCAAAAAATAAATAGGAAAGCCACTGCTGCTGTCCTGGCAATTTACCTGGAACCAATTTTAGTTAAGTGACTTTAGTTAAGAGTTATGTGGTTTACTTTAAGCCTGCTTTTCCCAGAATGGCATGGTTACTTGGATGTATGGAATGTAATTCAGACACTAAACGTCCCCTGAATTGAAATAAAATATACAAATCTCCTTGGCATTAATCCTCCCACAAATGCTATAACACCCCTTTACTATTCCCCCCACACACCAAAAGTGTTGAATCTGTTCCAATTTCTGTCTCCCAGGCAATTAATCTTGTTCCTTATAAAAGGCTTCCTATACTGAAGGGAGGCAGGAGCTAAACACATGATTCCAGCAACTATTTCTTCCCCCTCTTCTTCATTCAAAAGGCTCTTTATAGGAGGAGGAGGAGGAGGAAGAGGAGGAAGAAGGGGGGGATCAGCAGCCCCAGTTGCTAAAAGACTCTGAAAAAAAAAACAGTACAGTCCTTGACTTAGGACCACAACTGTGCCCAAACTTTGTGTTGCTAAGCGAGACAAGTGAGTTTTGGCCCATTTTACAACTCTTCTTGCCAGAGTTAAATGAATCACTGTAGTTGTTAGGTTAGTAACACAGTTATTAAGTAAATCCAGCTTTCCCATAAAAACTATACTTGTCACAAGGTCGCAAAAGGGGATCCTATGAGCCTGGGACACTGCAACCATCATAATAAATATGGGCCAGTTGCCAAGCATCTGAATTTTGATCATGTGACCATGGGGATGCCACTATGTTGGTAAGTGTGAAAAGGGATCCTAAGTCCCTTTTTGCATGCCGCTCTAACATTGAAAGGTCAACTAAACGAGCTGTTGTAGGTCGAGGACTATCTATAATAGGTTCAAGGAGTATATGGCTTGAAAGAAGCAGCCGCCACATGATGCTCTGTGCCCTTTCCCGGGGGTAATTTCCATTGCAATTGGTGCCTGACTTCCGAGTTTAACATCCGCTCAAGGATGAGGTGGAAATCCAAGTTCAATCTAATTTAGGAGCAAGAAGTCTTAACAGCATTAACGAGCCAAGCAGTGTAGTGGGGCCCCCTACGACAACAACTCACAGGACTAAAAATGTAGACGGTCGATACAATTAAAACATACATTTATTTTATTGGCACTTCCAACAAAATCGGGGTTGAAACATTAAAAGCATGCAGAGCAGCAACAACTAATCAACCTGACAAACATTTGCACACTACACGAGGCTTGCAAAAAACAACAACACAACGCTACTCAGGAAGCCCTTACAAGTTGCTCTATTTCTATGACACAAGGTGCATCGAAGAGTTAACCTACACAGGTCAGTATGGGGCCCCTATGCTCGTGGGGCCCACCACGGGCAAGAGCCCCTCAGGCCCATGCCTTAAAACAGCCCTGGGTCCCCGGCCGAGCTTCCGAAGAGCCTCTCTTCCCCCTAAGAGCCGCCTGAAATTAGGCTGGCGAAGGACGAGGCAAGGCGGCGGCGGCGAGCCAAAATTTTCACGGCGCAATATTGCATAATTCAGGATGCGCAGTTTTCCCTCCTTCTCCGCTTCCTCGGCGGGATCATCACGCACGCAACGACACACACAAACACACACACAACCCTCCCCTCCCAAGTCCATTTCGGAGAGGAACCCAGCCAGAGGAGGCTGCCAATAAGGAGACTCTCAGCCCCTCAACGGAAGGCATTCCTCGGGGATTTTACCTTCTTCGTTCAACCCGGTGGGAGATAAAGCGGCGGCTTCTTTTCTGGTCCTCCCTTCCTTCCACAGCGCAAGGATGTTGGACGGAAACCGGGATGGTAGTTTGCAACCGCGAGTAAATCAACTCCAAAGAGGGAATTCCAAGGGGGGGAAAAAGCACCCCCAAACAAGCCCCAACCCAATCAAAACTCCAGTCAACCAAAAAATGGGGGGGGGAGGGTGTTGTAATGGGCAAGTTGGCTTCTTTAACCCGCGCCGCACAACGCACCTCAGTCGCCGGGCAGACAGTGATCCTCCCCCCGCCAAAAAAAAAAAAAAGACGGGAGACACGGAATTCCCGCCGCGAAACCGCCGCCGGAACATCAAACAAACACTCCGGCGGGACTCGCGCGGTTGAGCACCGTCCTCCTATCCCGAAAGGAGTCGACGAGGTTTTCCCCTGGCGGACGCGGCTGGGTACTTGCAGTCTCCCCCTGGCAAGAGCCAAGCCGACCGAAGGGAGCGTCGCTAAAGTTTTCCTCTTCTATTTCAGCGAAGGAAAAAAACAAAAAAAGATTACTGGTTACATCGAAGCAAGAACCGGTGCAGAACGGCGGGAAATGTTTGCAAAAGCAAAAAGTGAAGTCTATGACCAGAAGTATTGACTGTTAGAGGAAAGCTGAAAAGAACAAGAGTATTTTTGTAATCTTTGATTTATTATTATTATTATTATTATTATTATTATTATTATTATTATTATTATTATTATTATTATTATTATTATTATTATTATTATTGTTGTTGTTGTTATTATTATTATTATTATTATTATTATATTGTTGTTGTTATTATTATTATTATTATTGTTGTTGTTGTTATTATTATTATTATTATTTATTTTCGTATTTTTTATATTTATTATTATTATTTTATTTTATGCTTTCAAGTCCATGTTGGTTCTTGGCAACTGCTTGTACAAATTCCTACAATTTTGGGGACAAGGTTTCGGAAGAAGTTTGCTATTGGCTTTTTTTTTTTTTTTTAAACTAGGGCTGACAAAGGATAACCAGCCCAAGGTCACCCAGCTGGCTTTGCCTAAGGCAAGATTAGAAACTCAAGCTCTCCAAATTTGTCCAGATGCTTTAACCATTAACCATTACATCAAACTGCCTCTCAGTCTCTGAATCTTGAACTACTTGATTTCAATTCTGATAAGTCTTCTCTGCTTGGGGATCATGGAAGTTGAAGTGTGAAGGTTAGAATCAGGTTAGGCATAAGAAGATAAGAAAAAAAACATGTTGAACTACTAGACAATAGGCCCATTAAATACCCATATAGTAAGATTATAAACAGGATGGAGGACAAAGGCCATAGCATTTGTGTATCTCAACATTTCAGTGTTCTGTTTCAAAATATACCACCACAACTGGGGCCAGAATTCCCACTCCTAAGCAAATCACTGTAGTTGTTAAATGGATCATGCAATTTTTAAATGAATCTGGCTTTCCCCCATTGACTTTGCTTGTTGAAAGCTGGCTGAGAAGGTTGCAAATAGCAATCACATGAATTCTGCAACCATCGTATATACATACCAAATGCCCACATTTTGATCATGTAGCCATGGGATGCTGTGATTGTCGTAAGTGTGAGGATAGGTTGTAAGTTACATTTTTCAGTGCTATTGTAACTTCAAGTGGTTGCTAAATGGTTGAATGTCAAGGACTATCTGTAATTTACTTCTTTTAAAAACTGTCATATTGGTAACTAAATGGAAGGAAATTCCTTTACCTAACTTCTTACTATAGGAAGTAATGATTCTTAAGAGATTTGTTATTACCTAGGATCTAAAGTTTCACATCCTATTAAACAGACTTAGCAATAGAGAATGTTGACAAAGGGTAAAATGTTTTATAACCTGAGGATTAAAAAAAAAAGAAATTGAGTGGGAAAAATAGTTTATTCCGTTATAGGGAGGGCTTCTTTAGCTTTCTGTCTGTCATTTCTTCAAGATATTCAGAGCAATATGTATGATATTTCCCAAGACTTTTATCATTACAAGAAAGACTGGGCTCATGCATCATGATAAGCCAAAAAGTAATTTTATTTTGGCATCAAACATATGTCAATTTAGCTGCTGTGGCTTATTCAGCAAACCACAGTTAAGGGCAATGTGTGAATCCAGACAAAATTAAGACTGCAAACTCTTCTTCCTTTCTCTTCTTTTTGCTTTAACAGGAGTATGGATATAAACCATAAGGCACTGGAGGATATTTCTTGGCTTTGTGTGTGTGTATTGGTTTTCTCTAGCCTTTCACTGGTAAGAAGATTAAGATTGCTTAATATTGTACATTTTTAGTTTGGAACAAGCTCTTCTGCAAATACTGAAATGTCTTGTTAAGAGAACTTGCAAGATATTTGCTTTCACTGCATGTTTTTCCTCCCTGTGGAGGGAAAGACATGATTGTGTAAGGGGGCTCTACCAAAACTGTTAAGGTCACATTCTACAATTACATCACTGTATCATTAGATATACACCCTTGTTCTGGAGATGTACAGGAAAGGGAAAGGCAATTGCTCAGGCATGAGAGAAAATTATTTTTCATTTTCTTAGCAATTCTCAGACAGTCCCTTTTGTTAACTTGTGAAATCGTAAAACATTTTATTTTAAAATTATTCATATTCATCTAAACAAAAATTATGGAGTCTTGTATCTTATGGGCATTGGCCCAAATCTGATATGGACCTAGAACTGCCTTGGCTTATGAGACTGGATGAAAAAGTGAGGCATAATATTCAGGATTCAAGAGAGATAGATTCAAGTCCTTGTTGATTGTAAGGCTACCTACATTAGAAGTTTCTTGACTCTCTAAGAAGTAAAAAGTCATGGAGTTCAGCTTTCACATGGCCCAGTTATAAAATTAGATTCTAATGTCTTGTAACAAATAGCCAGAGAAGGAAGTGAAATAAGTAGAGAAATTTCCATAATTTGCCTTCAGGCCATAAAAAAAAAAAGCTTTAACTAAAAAGTTTCTAAATGTCTAATTGTGATCACAATGGGTATCAGGGTACCATTAAAGGAGCAGCAGTATTGGCTATAAACAAGACAAATTGAGTTAGGAAATCTCAAGTACTTGCTCATGATTAGCTTTTGGATAAAGGCCAATTGCCTGTGATGGATTTTGGCTTCCATTGTCTATACCCTTGGAGGTATCAATGGGGGAAGATGTCAAAAATTCAAGTCAGTGACTGTACCATTGAAACCTTCCCCATTTTTTAAGTGTAGCCATAAACTTGGCTTTTTTTATCTCTCCCTGCAGATATCCCTGTGGATCTCTTTGCCAAAATAATTTGGGTTGGTTGGACTCCAGCATCAATCTGAAAATTACAAATCTTCCACCCTGAATAAAAGTTTGAAATTTGAAGCATTTTAAAGTCAGGGAAAAGGTGGAAAAATCTGCCTTTGGAGACAAGTCTGTTATTCTGAGCTGATACTTATTCCTGCCTACTTGTTTGTAAGTGCTCTTCCCTAATTTAAACACACTAACAGCTGAGATTGGCCTAAAATGCAGCCCACGTGGTTCAAGATGATTGAAATTATTTATGCCCAAAATGTACTAAAGCAAACTTTCAAAGTGAGATGTTTGAATAAAGGGAGCTATTGTATCCTACTTCAAAGAAGGACTGATCTCATGTTATCAAGGAAGTGAGCCCAAAATGTATGTAAAAAAATATGTTCTATGACTAGGGCAAATATAACTTTTTAAAGATGATTTTAAAAACAAGCAATTTTAGAAAAAGGAATTGAGAAACTTTCCTTTATTTTAATTATCAAATGTACAAGCAACAGGCAAGGGTTAAAAAAAGGACTAAACTGAAAAGGTAGTATTTGGCATCTTCAGAACATATTTGTAAAAGAAAAATAGTTACCTATGGAAATGCTTTCAAACTCAGTGGTAAATTTATTGATCCATGTTTTTGTCTATACCTTTTCTCATTCTGCTATCAAAATTTATTTATTCTTGTTTTGATCATGTGATAGCTCTCAAGCACTAGAGCATGTTTTATAAAGATGATGTTTTAAAAATAACTATGCCCTTTTTGAGTGATTTCTTTGTTTGGCATTTCTTTTTTTGTTGTACTTAGGAGATTGTACTTATATACTTTTTTGTGTTGCTTTCCCAGCCCATCCTTCCTGATGGTCAGGTTCATTATAACATGGTTAATTCTAATATTTTATGCTGAAAGAAATACACCACATGCTTTAACACGATACTCATTCACACATTTTAAAGACAATGGCTGAGTTACTACACCCTGTTGAATTATAATCAATTTCAGTCTATGCTAATTGTGATGGAATTTGTTCCAGTGTATCAAAGTTCAACTTCCATAATCTTCCAATCATTGGCCATGCTGTCTTAAGGAATTATGAGAATTAAAAATCTGAAAAGCACGAGATTGAAAAACAGTGCCTAAATCAACACATGCTTTGTGAATGGTCTTAATGTTCTTGAAACAGCTTATTAACTACAATGGAATCTTTAATAGTTTTTATTATGGTTTTCAACAGGTAATTTCTAAATCACAGAAAACAATTGTTCTTTATTCTGACTGAATAGCCCCCCCACATATTTACAGAAGTATTCAGAAAATTAGAACCAATATAGATCTAGGGAACAGAGGCAGTTACAAGACTAGAAATCAAGTCCTATCAAGAGGAATTGAAGGTACTACGAATATTTAGCTTTGAGAAGAGAGGCTTTTGGGAGGATAGGATAGCATTCTTTAAATTCATTAAAGAATAAGATGTGTTGTCCACTGTTCCAGAACACAAAAAAATGGATTTAAGTTGCAGGAATATAGATTTTCAATCACTACGAGAAAATGATTTCTAATATTAAGAGAATGGAATCAATTATTCTGAGAAGTAGTGAGCTCCATCCTAATGGAAAACAACAACGATTTCAAGTAAAGCCTAGGCAGCCATCTGTCAGTGGCTCATTAATTTGGATGTTTGTGCTGAATATGGGGTTAAAACTATGCTTCTGTGATTCAGTAATCTCCAGTTATTCTGAAGAGATGTTAACCTGTTCGACACTTAATTCCCTTTTAACTATTCTCCAGGGCTCTCAATGCTTTCTTCTGAGTAATGAAAAGAGACAGCATAATTGTGTATTTGTTAGAAGCTGGAAAATTGGCAAGAATACATGCTGGGGGGAAAAACTCCGGCAAATTAGGTGAAGTCTGGCCCAACAGTTAAAAGGAACTATGTACTCACAGTGTTTGGAATAATCATTGTATTTTTCTCCATTTGAGTGCTCTAAAGCATGTGAAGTAGTTTCTACGTACAAAATTAGTGCTAAGCTTCTTACTTTAAATTACAGTGTTTTTCTAATGAGTCCTTCCCATAAAGCTGAGAAGAAAACTACATAATGAAGTCTTAAATCATTTAAAATTAATCAAGGAGACTGCTAAGATTGCATAAACATTTCATATGGTTCTAAAGCAGTTCTAAGACTATTGTAGCTAGAACAAAGCTTTTAAGAGTATAGTAAAGCAGAATAAAAGTTATATAAGCCATTCTATAGACTTAGAACATGTTAGTGTACAACAGCATCTTGCCCATCTTTGTTTATCTTAAACATTTAGCAGGGTTAATTTTCTGCCTCATATTTCAAAACAACTTAACCAAATACGGACATTTTGGGAGAGATGATATGTCCTGCAGAGAGCAAAATATCTTAGGGCTACTTACTTCCAGTTGATGACATTTTATAGTTTTTCAAACTATAAATATAGTTAAAAATATTCAAGTTACTATATAGCTTGACTTAGTATTTGAAGAACTATCCAAAAATTCTAGGATTGTAGTCGCCTTATAGGGGAGATGAGTGGCATAAAAGTTCAATAAACACACACATAAACATTGTAGAGTGGAAAGTTGAAAAAGCAACTGGAAGAAAATGACAAAACACTTTTGTAATACTGCCATTATTATCTAAATGCAGTCACTAGAAGTTGAATTCAACTAGATTACCTTCAACTTCATCTTTCAGATTCAAAAGCTGGAATATTTTTCTTTTGTCTAATATAACAAAAATTTGAAAAACTGTAAAACGTCATCAACATTTTGCTCTATGTAGGATGTATCATCTCTCCCAAAATGTCCATATTTGGTTAAATTGTTTTGAAACATGAGGCACAAAATTTTAAATACCTATTTCAGCCTGCCAATGGCAGAATTATCATAAATTACATAGCTAGTACCGTATTTGCCGGCGTATAAGACGACTTTTTTGCCCTGAAAAACATGCCTCCAAGTGGGGGGTCGCCTTATACGGTGAGTATATAACAAAGGTCGTCTTATACGCCAGCAAATACGTTGTCACTCAGTGCAAGAGCGACGGGGGCGGAGCTCCGCAACTTGCGAAGCCCCTTCAAGCCCAGCCGGAGTCTCTCTTCCTCCTCCTCCCCACCCACCCACCCACCCACTCCGCTCGTGCGAGCGGACAGGCAGGCTCCAGGCTTTGCCCCCATCCTCACCTCCTCCATCCCCTCCACCCCCCAGTGGCAGAAACTTCGCCGCACGTGGGACGAGTGGAGGGGTGGGAGAGCAGCGACGCAGCTTAAAGCTGAGAAAGCGCCATCCTTGCTTTTGTGCTTCGGGAAGAGTTCGTGTTTTTGTTTTTTTGTTTTTCTCCCAGGAATGGGATGCTGCTCAGTGCGATTTTCTTTGGGAAGTTTTCTCTTCCGGTTTCAGCCTTTGCTCGAATCCTCCCCCGATTCACTTCTGGAAAGGATGCTTGTGTAACTTTTTCCTAAGCGTTGCTGGGGTGGAGGGGGCAGTGTGCAGCGTGAGCGAGAGGCTCTTTCCTTTCTCCCTGAGTGCAAAACCGTCTGCCTTCTTCTCTCTTGGACGGACCGAGCAAGGCTAATAAGGCTAATAATAAGATAATAAGATAAGATCCTAAGCGCGTTGTGGAAACAGATCTGGATCTCATTGGAGAAAGGTAGCAAATGAATGAACTGGACTTTTGGCAAGCCTCGGGTAGGAACTCGACGCTTTCTGGAAAGTTAGTGAGCAGGAAAATAGACATCCTTTCCGCTTTCTCCCAGCGTGGGTATTTCATTATCCCTCCCTGTAAGAAGTAACAACCACAAAGCCAAGGGAAAAACGATGCGCAGGAAAAAGCCACAGTAGGAAGCAAAGATTTCTTCCCCCGCCACCCTCTCTCTCTGAAATAATTAATGTCGCAATCAGTGTGGTGCACCCTTGGAGACAAATTGGTTGGGGAGGTGGAAAGATATTAAGAAACAACTCGACTGTTTTTCGTCCAGTTTTATTTTTATTTATTTATTTTCCCTGAAAAAGCAGATCGCTCAACGGTGTCACAAAGAAAGGGAGAGGAATTGAGTGCCAGCCTGAGAAAGGCGAAGCTGCCTCTCTAAAGCATTTTGGTGGCTTTGTAAGTTTGGGGAAAGGGGCGGGGTGTCAATCAAGAATTATATCCAGAATACCCCAAGTGTTACAACTTAACTGTATTTGCCGGCGTATGACTTTTTGCCCTGAAAACATGCCTCCAAGTGGGGGTCGTCTTATACGGCGAGTATATAACAAACTCTATATTTTGAGTGGAAATGTTGGGGGCTCGTCTTATACGCCCAGTCGCCTTATACGCCGGCAAATACGGTAATTGCTTTTTGAGGTATCTACCATTAGCTACTTCATGTCAATTTTCTGATTTCAGTTTTCCATTGTTCTTCATTTTTATTGTAGGATCCCCTTGAACTAATCTTAAAATTAAAAAGCAAGAGTGTGAATTCAGGATTTCTTAACTGGAATGAGAAATTTAGCTTGCTGACTAACTGGAGTAGGGACAATGCTTATTTAAAAGAAAAATGCTTAATCAGATCAGATCGAAGTATACTTTGTCCAACAAAAATTCCATGAATGCACACTAAAAACTAATCAGTATTGCATTGTTCTTTTTGTAAACATACCTGTTTAACAATTCTTAATCTCCTATTTTTCAGCAGTATTTGTAATTCAAGACTACCCATGAACAAGAAAAAGGGAGAACACAAGAGTTTAACCTATACAGAAAAAAAAATCATTTGCAAAAGTTAATTCCAGTGAATCACATGAAAAATCTGTAGTTTGGGTTTCCAAACTGTTTAAACTTGAATGCCTAATTGGAGAATTGTTGGCATGATATTTATACCTCTTTTTTCTTCAGTCAGAACCAAGAATGATAAGATGAACCCCAGGTAGGACAATTCTTCCTTTATGACTGCGATAGGTAGTCCTCATTGACCAACCACTATTTGGAGACCATTCAACATTACAATGGCACTGAACAAGGGGGATTCACAAAGGATCCTCATAGTTACAGCCATTCCAATGTCCCTGTAGTCATGTGATCTTGGACAGTTGGCAACTGACTCATAACTTTGAGAGTCACAGTGATCTGCAGTCACATGATCACCATTTGGGATCTTTGCTGGACTTCTGATCAGCAAAGTTATTAGGGAAGCCAGCAGATCACAAATGAGAGATGCTATACAAGCACTGAATCCACCCAACAGCAACTGCAGAAGGCTACGAATTGAAGTCCTTCCTTAGCCATCAAACTGTGACTTTGGGCCAATCGCTCACTCTCAGTCCAACTCACCTCACAGGGTTGTTGTCAGGAAAATAGGAAAGAGGATCTGTTGGATATGTTCGCTGCCTTGAGCTATTTATAAAAATAATAAAGGTGGGATACAAGCAAATACATGAGACAGCCAAAATGCTGTAAGTTAACACGATCGTGTAATAATCACACTTTACAACCATGTCATTTAGCAATACAGCTCCCAATTTTCCTTTTAAACACAGTACATGTATCTGCAATGAGAGCCAGTTTGGTGTAATGGTTAAGAAACTAGGCTAGAAACTGGGCTTTCTGCCTTAGTCATGAAGCTCCCTGTACAGTATCTATTGCAACTTCTCCTGTCTTTTCCAGAGAAGATAATTCAGAGGAACTATTCTTCACTGTGATCCACAGACTGAATTTTTTTTTTACCCCTGTGGAGGGGTTGCCATTGCAACTTTACACAGAGTGTTTTATTTGCTCAGGAATTAAATTTTTTGATTCTATTGGTTTTATGTGTAGTTAAATTTGGGGACCACTATTTCAGTTTTATTTGTATGGTTCTGATTGATTATAAGTCTTAGAATATTATTTAAAATATGATTTTTGTACAGCTGGTTCTTGACTATGATTGTAACTAATCCTGGATTTAAACTGATATATTTTTTTTAAAAAAATGTCCCAGTTGTGGTTAAATGACTGTGGGACGCTGCAAACGTATGATGAAATCATTGCCAAGCACCCAAAATGCAACCACAGGACTGCGTATGGGTTCTTAATTTTGAAAATGGGCAGTAAATAGCCTTTTTTGGAGGGGAATGCATCATTGAGGGCTACCTGAAGTGAAACATGCCCAATGAAGCACTTTTTGTGAAAGTCTAATTTGCTGTTGTTGAATATCATTGTTTTAATTATCTTGAAGAAAAGAGAATTTTGTGGCAGCTGAAAAACTGCTTAAAGCTTACAGGAGGAAAGATAGTCTTGCTTTAAAATGTTAAAAATGCCACCAGAATATTTTAATAGTTTAATTTAATGTTTAATCATAACATGGAACACAGATCAAGGTCACATAACTACTGTATTTTGTTACATAAACATGCAAGACAAAAGTGCATCAAAATTTGGTAAGTTTTTAGTATTTACATTCCATAATGAATAAAGATGATGTTGAAATAAATATGATATTGTAATTTGTTTTCTTTTGTTATTTCAGTTGCATTTGTCAAATACATCACGATAGTTAGACATAGGATTGAATAATGTGGACTGAGCATGGTAACATTCTTGTATACATATTCAGAAGAATGTAAACCTATGTAAACTGTTGAAACAAAATTAAAGGCTTTATGCCATTTTTCAAAGTGTCATTTAATGAAGTAGGAAATAATGGGTTCATGTATTCTCTCTCTTTTTTTTAAGGACTGAAAGCATGAAAAATACATAAAAACCTACAATGTATCAAGTTTAGATCAATCTTTTTAAATCCTGTGCCCGTCAGATGTTTAGACCTACAAACACCTCCTCAAACCTGTAATGAAGAGAAGGCCAGATAACTTTTTTCAAAGTCTTATTTCAGACAAACTGAATGCATGAACAGTGAATACTGATTAAGATAATGAATTAGCCAATGATAATTTCAACAGTAGGCTACAGTTGCGTACACTTATTTTAAGCTAACCCCTGGAACTATCATAAGATTTTTCTGAAAATGTAAACTTCTAAATGTAGTTCTTGAATATTTACTATACCAATATTCTAGAAAAATCCAAATACTTCTTAGCAGAGTAAGTAATCAGAGCAAGGTCCTTCAAGCGTGGCTGTATAACTTCTAGAATTCCTTACTCCTGGGTACAACTAGTACAATTTCTGGAGTCAGTGTTCAACTTAGGGGGATAAAAGCCACCATCTCATTATTTTCAATATTTTCCATTTATTGATTCATGAATGCAGAACGCTACATATAGTTAATTATACAGTAGTTTCAATTACTGGACTATTTGATTTCTTAATTCTAGCTGAGCACAACTATGACCTGAAACCATTTACTCTGAGATAAAATGTATTCTTATCATCAAGTTACTTAGTATTCACTTTGGGATTATTCCATGTTTGGTTAAGAGGAAGGAAAATTTCCCTTCACCCTCCCCCATCAAGTTATAACTGCTTTGATAGCTTTCCCAATGCAAAACAGTACATCCTTTTAGAAAAGAAATAAAGATTCAGAGATCTAGGGAAACAGGACATCCAGAGATTGACAGACTGCCTTGTTCATTGCCTTAACAGGAAAAGTTTGAAACTCACAAGATGTAAAAGTTAATGGGGAATTTTTTTTAAATAAAAACAGTATCTATTCATTTCAGTCACCACCGATAAACTGATCAAGAAAAATGACTTAAGATCCCATGAGAACACCAATTCATATTATGGAACGCTGAAAAACAGCATTAAATCTTGACAAGTGCATTTCCTAAATCATATTAAACACATACATATTGCACATAAATATACCCGCCTTTGGCATCTTCCCTTCACTGTAATTAAATAATAAATTCACTGAAACATGTAGCAGCAGATATTCAGATTTTTTTACTTTATGAAACCTGCATCATAAAATCAATATATTCAATACCATGCAGACACAAAGAAGACAAGTACAAAACAAGTGGAAGCTGATGTCATTTAAGAAAAAAGCAGAATTTTGTTACCATCCATCAATTCATACATATAGAATAAGCATATTTATTTGGCTTTCATTCAGAACACAAAAGTTACTTAACCCCTCTTTAGCAGAAGCTTAGCTTTTGCATTCACTTTGTTCTTTAATTAGGTACAACTGTGATCAGTCATTAAGCTGTGTGTAACATCCATGCTAACATAATTAGCAACAGAGTAGATCCGCTGAGCACTAGTATGGTTGGTGACACTTTACTAATTTAAAAATATTCTCCAGGATTATGTCCAATTCCAGGCATATCCAATTCCAATTATCAAGTGACTTTTCTAAGCACAGTGTTTTATAGCTATATTTAAATAGATACTGCCACAATTTCTAGGATCTGTTGAAAAGTGTGACAGAAGGAAGTTGGTACTATCTAAAGCAAATACCCCTTGGAAATTAGGATCTTCGGTCAGCATATGACACTTGTTTATAGTTTAGTATCTCAAAATAGAGAAGGGGTGAATGTCTCATTCTGCCCAATGCCAAAAGTAAAAACAAAAATGATAACGCTCTAACAAAAACTATCTTTGTGCTCTAAAACTATTTTAAGACATTTCTGTTGCTTTTATTGTTTTGAAAGTTCCAGTTAGCATTCTGACCGCACATAATGATACTGTCTCTTACTATAAGCAAAGTAGAGCCTGTGAGCCTGCCTAAGGTGAATAGATTTGAAAGCAAATTCTTTTCCCTCTTCCTTCTACAGGCTGTAGTGTAAACTTACATTCAGTTGCAGTGGACAGCAGCACGTGATTATGAAGAGAAGCATTGTTTTCCCTTTACAAAAACTTTTCAAATAATATTATGAGGCTGTAACCAGCACATATTAAAAGGTCTTTAAAATGACATTAGGACATCGTGTTCTTGCACGCTAGTATAAAAAGGTTGACCAAAAAGAAATGAATGTAAACCAGGTTTGAGCTTTTCGGCAAAAGCCATTATTATGTTAAGATCGCCCTCTGCTGTTAAGTCCAGGTCTATCTTCAAGTTACGAAGAGATTTAAAAGGCTTTTTGCCTTTTTGCCTGTAAGTTGAAGAAAAAAGATGTGGTTAACCGGAAAGCTTTAAAACTACCTCAAGATACAAGATAGCCAACCCCATCATTCCCTTTAAGTTTACAACTCACGTATCGTCTTCAATGTATTTGATGAGAGTTAAGGCTTTTCTGTGAAGGACTAAGAGGAACTGTGCAAGAAATACATTCCTTAGAGACAATCCAGGTTTCAAATGAAAGACCTGTTAAGAATCGGCACACACAAAAATTACACCATGAAAAATCTCCTTTAACTGGAGTTCCCTTAGTACTCTCCTATTCTCTTGCATACTTTGCCTTTATTTTGCTTATTTTTTATTAAACTTATATGATTGGTATAGGCAATCTTTTTTTCAAAAAAAAATAAAATATTTTGGAATACATCTCCAATAAACCAAAACAAACATGACCAATGTCCAGGGATTATGAAATTTTATTCCCAAACACCTGGAGAATTGCCCAGCCTTGCTTTATGTACCCAAAATACATTACACACTTTCTAAAATTATTATTTTCATTGAAAATTATGCAAAAGGAATACTTAATAAGCAATATGCCATATTATTATGGTAGTTTTAAGTAAACTGAAAGTTACCTGATCTAGGAAAGCTTTTACTAAAGTGTCTTGATGCTGAACATCTTGGAAAACATTCCTGCAGAAATACAGAGGAACAAATTAAAGCATAAAAAGATAAAATTCTGGAACGTTGGAGACTATTTTAACTCGCAAAAAAAGGCAAATGAGGGATGACATAATAAAAGTGGTTTTAAAAAAGCATGCATAAGATGGAGAAAGCGGGCAAGAAGTAATAATCTCTCTCAAACCACCAGGACCAGGAATCACTCAGGAATCTAAATGTAGGAAGATTTAGGACAGACAAAGAAAACTGTTGTTCACATAGCAAAGAATAAACAGTTGGAATTCATTACAAGAAAAAGTGCCAGCTATTAATCTGGAAAGCTTTAAAAAAATAATTAGATAAATTCACAGAGAACCGGTCTATCAGGGATTATTAGTCTTGAGAATCAAGTATTGTCTGCAAACTGGGGACAGGGTTTCTGCTGTTCCAGAGGAACATTTGTAGAAGAGGACTATGCCTCCATTTTGTTCACAGGCATCTTGTAGCTCAGGGTGAGAAGTAAGATATTGAACCAAGGTTGGGCCTTGGCCTGATTCAGCTATTAACATGCAAAAGGAAGACAGAAATCAGACCTACCCCACCCCTCACTCAGTGGCGAATTCAAATTTTTTTACTACTGGTTCTGTGGGTGCGTGCGGAGCATTCTAAAATTGGCAATTTTAAGCATGAAAACTTACCATCAGCATTGGTGAGTAAAAGAGCTGAGGCACGGCAATCCGCTTTGCCGTGACTATCAGCTGAGCTATAAACAAAGGAAATATAGGACAGAACCGGTGCGAACCAGTAGCACACCACTACTGCTGCTATCTCATTGGGACAGGGAGGTTGTTCTTGGGAGGTATGAGTAAGAAGGTCAGAAGTGATTGCCACAAGTATATACTTCTAGCAGGGTCACCCAAGGCCTGAACGTAATCCCAGCTATCAACAGACACAGGCAATATTGAAAGGTGTTGGAATTAGAATCTTAGTGACAATGGCAAAGCCATCTGTCATACTGTGCAAGAGAAAGCAATGGGAAACACCTTCTACATTTTACCCAAAACCATGTGCACAAAGTACAGGGAGTCCTCGACTTACAATAGTTAATTTTGCGACTGTTCAAAGTTAGAAGGGCACTGAAAAAGTGACACAATCATTTTTCACCCCTGTGACCACTTGCAGTATCCCCAATGGTCATGTGATCAAAGTGGTCATGTGATCAAAATATGAGCCAGCTTGGCATCTGATTCATGTTTATGATAGTTTTTGGTGTCCCAGGATCATGTGATCCCCTTTTGTGATCCCCTTCTGACCAGCAAAGTCAATGGGGAAGGCAGATTCGTTTAATAACTACATTACTAACTTAACAACTGCAGGGATTCACTTAAGAGCTGTGGCAAGAAAGGTCGTAAAATGGGGCAAAATTCACTTAACTGTCTCACTTAACAACAGAAAGTTTGGGCTCAATTGTGGTTTTAAGTCAAGGACAACCTGTATAGTGACTGAAATACAGATTTAAATATAAAAAATAAATTATAACAAGCACAGCCAACCAGCATTAGAATTGAAATGAAGAGAGCGAGAGATAGATAACTTCTTCCTTGATGATCAACTATCAACAGGATGGAGGGAGAGAGGGAGGGAGGGAGAGGGAGAGGGGAAGAGAGAGAGGAGGGAGGGAGAGAGAGAGGGGGAGAGAGATGGAGAGAGAGAGAGAGAGTTCATCTATATTCAAATGTCTGCTCACTGTATTTACTCACAACAGACAGTACCAAATAACTTTTTGGTAAACTCCTCAAAAATACATACAAGTCAGGAGTAAAACTTTCATCCGTATATATGATGGTATCCAGAGGCATTTCTTCATCCAAAGTAGCTCTCCAAAATGCTGTTAGTTCAGATCTCATATACCGTCGTTGATTGTAAATATGTTCATGGCATGGAGGCATCTGTTTCACTGTGTTAACATCTACATCTATGTGTGTGGTAGGGTATGGGGCATACATCACTTGACGGAAAGGCAACACAAAGCTTCCAGTCACATCCTGCCACAATAAAAGTTCAAAAATTAAAAATGCAAAATATCATTTTGAACATAATATACAAACAACTGTCACTCTGCCCTTTAAAGTTTGACTTGTGTCCTGAGAGTATTCAAGATTCTACTGTTTAAAATATGCATTGGTACTCAGAAATGAAATTTATTTCAATTCAATGGAATACGATTGCTAGTACTTGGATTTAAATTGCTGTTTCCCTGTGAACACAAAACACGTATTTTCCGAGTAAAGATTGTAGTATTAAATACAGAATAGTTGAGCCAACTGAACTTTGCAGTTATTAAACTCCAATGACAGTCCCTCACAAACCTTAGCTATCCTTAGTCATCCATACATAAGTGACTGAAGTTTTTTCATTCACATAGTATGTGTCAAACTGGAAGTGACTTTACAGAAACTCACAATGTGTAGATCACAATGAAAACACTGGAACCTCTTTCCAAACACACATACATCATGACTCTCAAATTGAATTCTTTGTGCGTCTACCTCAACAATGTTGGGCAGCTTTTCAGCTACAACCATTACACAGTTCCTTGAGGGAATGATACAACCAGCCCTTCTTACCTCAGTCAGAAATATGGTTAAAATGGTAGTCTTACTTTTTGTTCATGCAATTATCTGGTTTATCCCTTTTATTTTTAATGTTACAACATTTAGAAATGAAGGATAAGAGGTCAGAATCTAAAGCAAATGAAACTTAGCTTTGTTCTTCGTAAGGTCAAGGTAATAGTATAAGTAAAAAATTAAAAATAGAAATAATTGCATCAATAATATTCCAACCTGAAGAGAAAGTGCATTTGAGAAGGAAAGACAAAAGATGTTAATTTTTTTCCTTTAGTCAAATGAACTGTAATGAACATTAAATTAAGAAAACAGCAGGCTTAGATAACCGAATAGTTTATGTCATTGAAAACTACATTTTCTTGACATTAGAAAAAACCTGAGAGTTGAAATATTTAGAAGTCTACTTAAAAGTTAAAAGCAAGATGGAAGAGATCATCTAGAAAATATTGTAACCATTTACTTGCAGAATTGTTTCAGTTAGAAAAAGGGACTTCTTATTGCTTGGTTTTTAACAATACAGGTAGGTTTTGATTAGTTTGAATGGTTCAATACTCAATTTAAGTGTAAAATATAAACCGATACCAGGTCGCATTTAATGCGAGGGTAGCACATACATGGTTGAGGACAGCACATGTACCTTTGCATTTGGGGCTTTAGATATTAATTGTTTCATATGCAAAATGAATAAAAGAAGGTTCAGGTTGAGGAAAGCTCCAAACATTTTGAAGCTCATTTTGAAGAACTACAGGAGAATATAGGTGATAGCAAGTATGCTTTGCTTATGGGTCTATTCTCCAGCTTGCCCTTTATTCACTTATTTATTTATTTTAAATATTTATAAGATCTATCTAGAAAGCCTCATGGCAGGTTATAATGAAGATTTAAAGAAAGAGAAAACCAATTTGTCTATGTTGGTAAAATATTTTGACAGCCAATAAAGACATTTTGTCAGGGTAAGTTTACCTTTAGGAACGATATTTAGAATTTTGTTTTTATTTTGCTTTCTATAACTACTCTGTGACTTCATTAAAATAAATTTAAATTGTAAGTATATTTTAATTTTTTTTACTGCTGTATTTCATTACTGCATAAACATTTATGTCTAGACATTTTCATTACCTATTTCCACCAAGCAGGAAACAATTAGCCTATTTTCCCCAGAAATATCACCTAGAATAGTGCGAATCTGAATAATGCAACCATTTTGTGGGGTTCATTATCAGCACTAATTGAGACCTTCCTGTATGCGTGAGGAAAGAAAACATCTTACCTTCAATAACCCTTGCACAAATAGACCTGACTAATTGAGACCTTCCTGTATGCGTGAGGAAAGAAAACATCTTACCTTCAATAACCCTTGCACAAATAGACCTGACTCATACTTAAAAGACGTTTCGTTTCTACAAAGGCGAGAACATTTTCGCTCTGCCGGAGTGAGAAAGAGGCATAGTGTCCGTACTATCTGTAAATAAATATATACTGAGATATATACTGAAATATGCATATATACTGAAATAATATAGAAAAATTTTGTAGATTGACAGTTCTGTTGTACAGGAACTGGGCAATTCTTACTTGCCATTTTGTAAGGTTACTTTTTATATAGGAAAGAATTACATAAGTAATTTACACTTACTTTTTTTAAAATTTTAAACTTGCCAACCAAATTTTAACCCTGGATTTCCTAGAAAATTCCCTGTATACATACTAAGAGGGCTAAACCATGTTAGTTTTCTTGATCTAACCTTAAAGTGTGCTTGTTATGGGATAAATGTTTGCCACCTCGAGTTCTTGAATAAAAAGCAGGATATAAATCAAATATATAAATAGTACTCGTATACAAATCTCATGCAAGACTTTTCTGCATCAGATCAGGAATTCTTGAATTTCAACCTCAAGACAAGATTTGGAAACGGCAAATTTTTGTATGGAAATTGAATCAATTGATACTAAAAATTTAACTACAGTAAGCAGATTTTTCCTTTAGCCCCTAACTTCTGCCAAAGCCTTTTTTGTCTGCAGACAAAAAATAAAACTATTTCTTCTATGATTTTGATTAAAACACCCTATCTGGGAAGTATTTTCCATCGCCATATAGAAAACACATACCTTATTAACTTTTTCTGCGCTGCTTCCTATAACAACTGAGCAACCACAGGTTTGCAGATGTGAACTTATGGCCCTGAATAATTAAGCAGAGATTTAAAAAGTAATGTGTTTTTTTTTAAGTTTTACAAGTCGGAACGAATTTTGCACACTTCAGAATCTCATTTTTTAAAAGTCTTTTAAAAGAGCCTTTGCCATTTATCTAAAATCTGAGAGTTCACACGTATTCATATGCAAAACAAAACTTGCAAATACATTTTCAAGAGTTACATCTAAAGGCAATCCTCAATTTAACAACAGTTCATTTAAGTGACCATTTGAAGTTACAATGGCAGTGAAAAGTGACTTATGACAGTTTTTCCACACTTATGACCATCGTTGCAGCATCCCCGTGGTCATGTGATCAAGTCAGACTCTGGGCAACTGACACATAATTATGATGGTTAGTGTCCCAAGGTCATGTGATCAGCATTTGCAACCTTCTGACAAGTAAAGTCAATAGGAAAGCCAGATCCACTTCGCAACTGTGTTACTAACTTGACAACTGCTGTGATTCACTTAACAATTGTGTCAAGAAAAAATGGTAAAACGGGGCAAAACTCACTTAACAAATGTCTCACTTAGCAACAAAAATGTTGGGTTCAATTCTGCTTGGAAGTTGAGGACTGCCTGCCTAGAGGAAAATTGGCTAGGGAAAAGAATGGCTAGCCATATTTTTGGAGAAGACCCATATTTCATTGAAAGCAGCTCTTACTAGGCTCAGGTTCATAACAACCATGATCAAAACTTTTTTTTTTTTAAAAAAAAATCCTTTCATAAACTTATCATCAGTGGCCATTAGTTATATTTTATAATTAGTCTGAAATATGAATTCTAAAAACAAAAAGTATAAAAAAATAAAATATCCTCTGAGCTCCTTGCTTGTTGCACAATGAAGCTCGGTCAGAAAGTACATCAGAATTTAGCCTGAAGCTTTTCATTTCTTTGTGGGTGGGGTGGGGTTCCCCCACAGAAAGCAAGCGTGAAAGAAGAAAACGGCAAACCCAATTTAGCTGACAATTCCTTTTCTCCACAAATGACACTTAGGGTTCCTCCCCTCCCCAACGGTCACAGGGCTGCACTTCAAAAGCTTGGCAACGGAGTTGCATGACATTTGTGATTTATCCCATCGCATTTTATGACATTTTGGCCGAAAACTAGCACTTACTGTACTTCTGGTTTTTGCAAACTACACCCATAGTGAACTATTCACTGGCTTACTGTGACAATTCACTTAACAACCTCCACAAAAAGGTTGTAAAAGTTTACAACTGTTATGAGTTACAACTGTAATGGGCAAGATTCATTACGGTCATAACTCAAAGGATTTGGAAGTCTTTTGTGCTTAAAAATATTATCATTTTTTTAAAAAAGAAATTAGGCTCTGTTTAAAAACCTGCTTTAACTTTCTGTAACAAAAACTAATCAATTTCGATCCCAACAAGTCCCCTCTCTACTGCTCCTACCATTACATCTCCACTTTCAATGGGTTTTCACAAAAGTGTAATAAAAACAACATACTTGAGTAGGAAACTTTCGTGACAACTGTCACCAATGTCATCATCACTAAGCACGGTATCACGTATCTGGAATATAATAAAAACAAGAACAAGGTTAGTTATTATGAAAACCACAGATTTTTATTTTTGAAAAAGCAAAGACAGAGTAATTGACAGTATAACAGTATTAACCTTCCATCTGCATGAAGCTTCCAGGATAGGAAGCAAAATGTCTTTTTCTTCTTCTTCCTCGAAAAAAATCAGTCCGGTTGCCTTTTCAAAAATAAAAACCACTTCTGATACAATTGTGACCTAGATGACTGAGAATCTTCATAGACACAGATCTATCAACATATTTGATTACAATTAAAAATTTAAAGATCTCAACATCTTTTGAAAATTTCTCATAGCAATAGTGATAACATTTAGACTTACACACTGGTCCATAGTGCTTTACAACCTTCTCTATGATAGTCAGCCCACTGCCCCCAACAATCTGGGTCCTCATTTTACCGATCACGAAAGTATGGAAGGCTGAGTCAACCTTGAACTGGTCAGGGTTGAACTCCAGGCAGTGGGCAGAGTTAACCTACAATACTATATTCTAACCACTGCGCCACCATGGCTCATAGTAGAATGTTAAAAAAAAGAATACACTGCAGCTACCATCGATAAGCATTTCTGCCAGCATTAAGGAGCGTACTATTAGTCAAATTTCGTATTCAATTTTTAGTTTCTGTCTATCAAATGTGAGGTTCTAGCCCTTTCTCACCAACACATGATAAAACTGGGCATCTGTGGTGGAATGTAGATGGATTGCTAGGAGGGGAAGTGCTACATTGCAGGGAACCAAGAGGCAGCGAAATTCAGATAGTTTGGTTGGGAGGAAGAGGATCAAGACAGCTCTTCTTTAGGTGTTCTTAAGAATATGTCTTTAATGATGCAGATAGCTTTAGTTTGGCAATAGTTCTGTCTATGGGTGTAAAATAACAAAAGAAACTGCTAAGAAATTCAGGGTTTCTTACTTAGTTTTTGGAGTCTGACATCATCCTACATATTCACATGTTCAAAGGCATACTAAAAGTGGCAGCTAGTTATATTCAAAAAGACAAAAACTAAAATGGTGGAGATTGTATCAATGCATCTTATTGACAGCGTAAACAGTCTGTTGTTGCCTTCTTTCAATTTTTTTTCTTAAATTTCCAATATAGTTAATAGACCTGGACTTTTCAAGAGCTCCACAACCAAAAGATTAACCAGGTTTGACCTGGCTTAGTTTCAGGGATAGTCAGCTATCTGCTGGGACTTTAAAGTACATGCTTTGACTTTAAATCTGTACATTCTACACTTCTAAGCGGGCAAAGGTACAAATTGTTTATCACACATTAACAGTTGCCTAAGTAGAATTCAAAATGCAGGTAGTTCTCGACTTGGAACCATTCATTTAATGACCGTTCAAAGCAGGGGTGGGATACTACCGGTTCTGTCCGGCTTTGTAGAACTGGTACTCTGAAGAGCAGCAGACCTAGAATCGGTTCTAGGTCTGCTGTTGTTTTGGCCCACCTGCCCGCCCAGGCTCTTACTTGACCTTTATTTCCTGCTTTTTCAACCACAGCTGTGCCATGCAAAGCAGCTGAGGTTGAAAAAGCAGGGGGGGAAATGGGTTTTCAAACGCTGCGCACCCTTGCGCAGCACTGCTCAGTTGTCCAGGCAGCAAGCTGACATTTCACACACGTGCGCGAAACATAAACCAATGAACAGGTAGTTACACCAGCCGGATCCCAACCCTGGTTCAAAGTTACAATGACACTGAAAGAGGTGACCTATGACCGTTTTTCACACAACTGTTGCATCCCTGTGGTCATATGATCAAAATTCATATGCTTGGCAACTGGCATGTATTTTTGACAGCTGCAGTATCATGGGATAAGGTTGCAGCCGTCTGACAAGCAAAATTAATGGGGAAGACAAATTCATTAAACAACTGTTACCAACTTAGCTACACTGGTTCATTTAACAACTGTGGTATGTAAAGTGATAAAGTGGGGCAAAATTCACTTAAGAACTGTCTTGTTTAATTGGGCTCAACTGTGGTCATAAGTCGAGGACTACCTGTAGCAAAAAGAGCAAAAGAAGTCAGGTGCTTCTTTTTATGCTGTGTTTGTACGTGTGTGCGTGTTGTCCAGTAAGCTTTTGACTTCTGGCGAGTGCCCTGGATTAGTTCCTGCAGTTTTCTTGGCTTGCCTTCTTACCCTTGACTTCTTCCTAGGGCTGAGAGGGAATGACTGGCACAAGGTGACCAAGATGGGACTAGAACTCGGTCTCCTTATTTCTAGCCTAGTGTCTTAACTGCTACATCAAGTTGGCTCCCCTCCTTTAATAATGGATTTCACATAAAGACTTACATCTATTTCTTCTGGAACACTGTGTGATTTCATAGACGATAGGAGCTCCATCACAGGAATAACCTCCCCTGTCAGCATTGGAATGATACTCTGGCACTGTAGAGTAAATACAAGTTTTATTAAATAAAGTAGTTGAGTTTAACAAAACTGTAAGAAACGACCATTTAGAAACTAAGTGGTTTTTGAAGGAAAAAAAAGAGAGAAATTATAAGTAATTTTGAAAAACTAATTTTTCAGATTTATTCTAAAACTATCAAAGAAATAGGAAATCAAGAGTGAAAATGTGTAAGTTTTTAAATCAGTGGGTTAATGAAATAGAATTTATATGATGTAATCTGATCTAGGATGGAAGCAAGCTAAAAAAATGAAATGAATGTAGAATTGTACTTTATAGTTAAGAGATTGCAAAATGAAATGTTTTCTGCTTCATTTCTTATTCAGTATGTAATAAATCTCAACTAAGTATAAATCTTTTGAAAAATTGTTCTACTTTGTTAGGGAATGATGACTCTTAAAGACACTCCCAATTCATCTTAATTGTTTCTGGGGAATAAAAATATTAAAAATATTAAGATTTCCACATTGTATGTGGTTTAATATAATTTAACTTCATATTCTTTTCTGGAGCATGAAACACCAGACATGTCATTAGAAGGCAAAATCATAGAACTGTGTCTCACTTACTTTGGCCGTGTTATGGGAGGGAATTCATTGGAGAAAGCAATCACAGTAATCGTCGAGTTACAAATGTAGTGGAGCCTGCCAATTACATTTGTAACCCGCGGATTTGTAGAAGTGAATCATGTAACTTGAATGTGATCACTCCCTGCATTCGCCTATGCATTTACTAATTGAATGCGTGGGTTGTTAAGTGCATGAGGTATCTCAGAGTGGGGAAGACCATTGGAGGGGGGAGGATGGTGTTTCCGACCATCCAAAGCCTCCCTCGACCCACTAAGATATCTCAGACTTCTCCCCCAACCCATCCTGCCCGACTGGGTCACTTAACTTATGTCCAGGGCTCTGTTCTCAGCAGGACTTGAGGAAAGGCCTTTGCTGCTGTAAATGGAGGCCCAGAGGGATCTGCGCACCCCTCCCAGGATCTGTTCTTGGTGGCAAAGGCTTTTTGCAAAGACAGCAAAAGACTTTGCAAATGGAGGGAAGGCTTTGGTGCTTCAGGCCTTCCTTCCATTTGCAAAGCCTTTTGCCGCAGATCTCGTCCAGGCTTCCGTTTGCAGAGAACAGAGGCCTAAAATACCGTGAGATCACATGAGATCTTGTGGTACTTTGAGCCTCTATTCTTTGCAAACACACCAAAGGCCTGAAGTACTAAAGGAGGCCAAGAAACAGAAGGATCGCTAAATCTTTGCAAGGTATCCACAAGCCTAGTGACTATGGAGACCTGGCCCGATGTGGGTGGGGGGATAGGCAGGGTGAATATTGCAGAGCCTATGCGGTCATTCGTAAAGGTGCACAACTGCCATTCGTAACATTGGGAGTGTGTCAAATACTTGGGGGGTTATATCATAACTTCGAACAGTCACTAAGTGAACTGTCATAACTCGAGGATTCCTGTATGAAAAGTTAGAGGTAAAAGGAAACCAGGCTGCCAAAGAATCCGATAGCTGGACACAATCAAAGTTGACACCAGCTGGAGCATAGAAAAACTAAAAAAAAAAAAATAGTGCAAGATCAGATGTGGAGAGAGAAAGCCCTGGCCAATAGAATCGGCAAGAGTCAGAGTTGACTGAATGGATAACATCATCATCATTACGTTTCTACCCACTATTCAGAAAAAAATATGAGTGTGTGTGTGTGTGTGCATGCATATTTTATAGTTAGTGCTTTGCTATATGGGTTTTTCTTACTTGATCTTCCACTCTTTCTGCACCTTCCATAATAGACTTCTGGAAATGTTCTTGTCTTTCCTAAAATAGAAAACATTCACAAACAATAAAGACTTTTTACTTTTTATGTGTAAATTTTGATATTATATAAATGTGATTTTATTTAAAAATATTAACATCATTGTATTCAAAATGGATGACAACAAAGTAAAATTATGCATGGTAAACCAAACATAGAGATATGTTTTCAGATTCTTGCACAGGCATAAAACTCAAGGGGAATTATGACCTATTCAAAAAAAATTTCTCCAATCTATTCCTTTCTATCAAATTTTTGGCAACCAGAAATAGGATACTACCATTTATCCTATTGGATTATAACAAAACGTGCAAGAATGTTTCCCTTTGCATAACATTTGAATTATATCTGAGCACAGAATTATTAGAATCAACAATCGCCTTAGAATTATGTTGCGAACATTTCCCTCAAAGTATGTTTTATTTTACTCATGAGATAATACTTGAGATAATACTTTAAAAATAATCATCCATGTTAAAATCAGGAACTACAAATGTTTTTCATAATTAACAATCTAATGTATCCTACATGAAAAAGCCAGTGAGATTCTTTTAAACTTACTATGCATTATTGCATAAATGGTTATGCCGTATGATCAGTTAGGAACCAGTCATTGGGTGACCTTCCAGATATCCTGGGCTATTAACAACCTATTTATTTATATCTCACCTTTCATTCAGGAGCTCAAAGTATAATGAATGCTCCTATTTTTTCTAATGTCAAGCCAGTGAAGTAAGTTAGACTGAAAAAGTACACTTCTGTTGCTTAGAATGGTCTACAGCCTTAGTTTCCTTGCTGCTAGACCAACCCATTAACTGCCATGCTAATTTTCATGTTTAGTGGGTTTTAGGAGAGCTCTAATCCAAAATATCTGATCAGCACCAATTTAGCACTTTTCTAACAGGAAGACTTTTCTTACTGGCTTAGAAACTATATATATTTCTGAGCAAGTTTACATCCGACAGTATATATTAGTTACTCACGTTTTCCCCAAAATAAGACCCTGTCTTATATTCTTTTGCCACCAAAAAAGACACGTCTTATTTTTTGGGGAGGGAAATGTCATCCATTGACTCACCTCACCTGCATGTGTCGCCCTCAGCCTCCTTTTCGCTGTCAGAGGCCTTCAGGAACTTCGGCCAGCAAGTCTTTCCTGAAGGCCTCTGCAGCCGATAACAGAGCTCCAGATCGATCCGGAGTTCTGTTCTCGGCTACAGAGGCCTTCAGGAAAGCCTTGCTGGCTGCAGAAGAAATGGGCCGAGATGTGCGATGCCTGGCTGCAACTGTCTGAAGATAAGTAGTAGGGAAGCTCCATCACCCCCATCCTCACCCTAGCTTAATTGTTACCCATGCACTCTGGAGTTAGCGAGGTCTTAATTAGGGCTTATTTTGTAGGTAGGGCTTATATTGGGTGCACATGGAAAAAATCAAGCTAGGACTTACTTTCGGAGTAGGTCATTTTTTTTCCCCCAAGGGAAACACGGCAGGTGCATGTAATGAACTTCTATTACTTTTTTTCAGAATCACTGTATGTCATTTTTTTTTAATCAATTAACACCAATTGCAACTCTGGGCAGCCAATATAGCCTTAAAACTAGTATAAAATCAAGCAAAATAAAAATAGAAATAATGAAAAATGACACAATCAAGACTAGAACACAATTCTACAAACATCAGAGCATTATAGTGGGCTATGAATTCTTAAATATATCCTGAAGGTTTATTATTTCAGCTTCTGAAACCCTGAATTGGTTTCACATTAATCATTCTTGAATAAATCTATGTAAAGCAAAAGTAGAATCTCTTTTAAGTCAATCTCAGCTCTTAGTGGTTTCCTGAATGTGGTTTATTAATGCATTTTTTCCCAGTATACCATCCAGTCCTGAAATTTCCTGCTTATCTTCCACCAACTCCTAAAACAGATCTGATCTGGCTTTCTTTTATGAGAACAGCCAAGGTCAGCTGAATGCTGATTAAATTAGTTATGATAAATAAGTTTCACTGGTTTCATTTGTTTTACCAAAGTATGACTAAATCTGGACTCACTAAATTATGTTTGTTTTTAAAATGAAGGATATCTGAACACCAAAGGCAAGATAAGAGCTTCAGTCTGTTTTGTTTGCCATTTGTTAAAACTTGTGATAGTTAATAGTTGAGAGAGACAGATCTTCCGACTTAAACTTTTTTAACAAGTAGAAATATTACAACAAAGTATCAGAACTAATTTCAATAAAAAAACAACCTACCTTATGCATCCATATCCTTCCTTTCCTTATAATGTGTGTCAATCTGTCAACACATACTCTGTGTAGGGGAAGGTAGAAATGAAGCTCACTCTGCGGAAGTATTATTGATAATCCATATGTACTTCGGTCTCCATTCCAATTTCCATCAAAAATTAAGGACACAATAATGACCCCTTTCTCAGATAAAACAAAAAACTTCACATCTATTGCACCACTCTCTGCATTTCGAAGTATTTCTCCATTGAGAGTATGATTTGCAAGGAATGTTATTTCTCCATCACTGAGAAGCTGTTGTTCTGTTTTTGGAGCCCAAATATGTCTGACTCTGGGACCAAGAATATTATCCCAATATGCAAATGTGGCAGCTAGTAATGGTGATTCTCCACTCAGTGCAATTTCTGTCTTGGCAACAGCAGGAGAAGGAGGAGGACAGAGAGCAGACATGATGATCTCAGCAGTCACATTACTGAAACCTAAGAAGCATGTGCTGCAAAGTAAGCAAAGCAAAAATGTTTAGGCAAAGCATCTCAATGCCCTAAATCTTTTTTTTTTAAACAAATTTTATTCAGTTTTTCACATAAAAACAAAAAGCTCTTTTTAGTGGGCAAAATATTTCAGGGGCATCACTTTTACATACAAATATGACAACAGTTATACATTCATATATGCATACTTAATTCTATTATCTTTTTCCATTCCAAACTTTCAGAAAGGAGAGAAACAAGCAGTTTAATCCTAGTCTCTTAGATTAATCTCAATCCATACATCCTTTCGTTTCATTTCAATTATTTCAAATATAATCCTTTGATATTTATTTTAAAAACAAAAAATAACAATATAGGTTTGCCTAATAATAAAAGGTTACCAATATCTCTCCTTCCTTTTAATAGTCTGTATTAGCTTATTAATTTAAATAGTTCTTTAATCTGTCATATTTTCTTTCCATCACACATTCTTTCTATAAATTCTAGATTAATACAAGTTTTAACACAAAAGAAAAAGAAACATAGGTTTCCCCCCCTTTTACTGCTTTGAGTGTGACACCTCAGTGGTTAAAATATACCTTTATTCCCTCATCTTAATTCCCAATAAACCTTTATTTTTAAGTAGTTACAATAATAATCATTACATCTTTTCATTTGGATTCCGCAATATGTTTTCCCCCCTTAATTTTATTTCTAATTTCAAAAAAAAAAGGGAAAGATTGACTATTTAATTCCTGGTCACTGATATTGACCTCATTTTTAAACATCTTCACATTCACTTCAATCATTACAATTTCTTCAATAGACCTTAACTTTTCTTTTAAAGATAAAAATAAAAATGTATATTCATCTAATAAGAGTGATCAGTATCTATCCCTCCATTAATAATCTCTATTACCCTATTTTCTAAGTATTTTTTAATTGGAAATATATTCTTGTTACCCCTTGTCACCCTGCAGAATTCCTTAATTCATCAACCATTATCTCTGAAAAAACAATTTCTTTTCATCATTTTACTATTTCCGTGTTTCTTTATTTCCTGCACCTGTTTCTTACTGCCTCTCCTCCCCCCCTTTTTCCCATATCTTTTCCCATTCCAGTTTATATCCTTCTCTTTCTTGATATCTTCCTTTCCCCTTTTCTGCTGTGCCTTTCTACCTCTCCTGATTTCACAGGTATTCCCCTTTTTGATTATCTTCTTAAATCTCAACTTTTTGCCTTCCTTCTTTCCCCTCATCTTTGTAACGTTCTTTGTGTTAACTGTCTATTTAAAATGGCTTCTCCTTGAGTCGACTCTTCCTCCTCTGAAGTTCTTTCTTGTTGTTCTTCAATCGCCCTTTCCATTTCTTCTAACACGGAGCAAAGTGATTCACCTCTTTCTTGTAGTAATTCTCTCATATTTTTAAGTTCCATTCTTAATTCCCGAAGAGATATCATCATTACGCACTCTTATATTTTATAATCGTTGAAGTCCACAAAAAACACTTTTACTTTCCTTCTTTCCTCTTCAAGTTTTCTAAAGTTCTCAATTGTTCCAGCCCAGGGTCTATACCAAAAACATCAATCATCCCACAGGCATCTTGTCTTCCAAAAAACAATAATAAGTATAAGCCAACATAGTTGGAAACAGAAATGGTACAAAGAAAAAAGAGGACAAGGACAGGGCGGGCGTGTGCCTTATCTGCCCCCTTCTTTCTTTATTCTGGTTCCGCTTTCACTTTCTAAATTCTTACTTTGTTTCAATATTTCTTTAACATTATATCGACATAAGTTCATACAGAAACAGGATGATTTCCCTTTTGTTTGAGTTTAAGTTATTTGTCAGAAGATGGCACTCTCCGTTATACAAAGTCTTCACCTTTTTCTCCTATTTTATTATTTAGGGTTTTTCAAACCTCAATATTCCAGCACAATCCAATCTCCAATTTGTAAATTTTGTTATTATTATTTTTTGACAATCTTAAGTCCAGCTTTATTTTATGCCTTTTTATTGCCAAAATATTTTAGTCCAATTTAATTAAGTCTTTAGTTCCGGCTTCTTCCTTTCCCGGTTCGAAGCCCCACTTAGCTGTCAAAATTATTTTCTTATTTTTTTCCTGTCCCTTTGTATTTCCGACACTCACTTTTCTTTTCTTAAAAGTTCGATGTTCCCTTAATTCCGGGGTACTTTTGTTTAGTTATTTCGCCCAATTGTCCCGGCTCAGATGTTATCCACCTCTTTCTTCACTCCTGCACAAATCTTAGTCCAGCTGAGTCCTCCTCTTCGGGGGTGGCCATTTTGGACCACCACTTCAGTCGTCTTCGGGGGGAAAAGAACCAAGCCCAGGAAGGGACATGCGGCTCCCCTCAATCTGGCTTGCGGCTTCCCCTTACTCCACCGCCCGTCCAAGGCAGCTTCAGCCCCTAATCGCAATGATCGGGGCTCTCCAACGAAAGAGCACGGACAATAGCTGCGGACAGTCGCGATCTATGGTCCGTCAGCGAGGAGGGCTCAACCCGGAAGCTGAATGCCCTAAGTCTTGAAGTACAATTTTTAGCATAAATAAAATGGTTGTGTAGATAGTAAAGTTCATGATCAACTACTACATGAGATTCTTACTCTACTTCTAGGCTTTGAAACTGTCCAGTCTTCAGGCTTCCAAAAAAAGCAAGGTTAATCCTTACTGACTGACTGCCTCATTCAGCGACAATTTAAAGTTATGATGATGCAGAAAAAATAACTATAAACAATATCTGCATTTATGATCTTGTAGCATCCCCCAATTACATGATCACCATTACAGTTATTATATATTGTTCTGTTCCAGACTTGGTTTCCTACTACTACTACTAGAGTGGAAAGTTTGAAGATGAAGGGATTATAGGAGAGTAAGCAGGCATACAAATAGGAAATGCACATCAAAAGCAATGCTGTAGTGGTAACGCCAGCAGATGTAGCATGCTACACAAAAGGCTCGGTATATTCCACATTCTGTGCATGCTTATTCTCTTGTAATCCTCTTTTCTCCAATCTTTTCACTGGTGGTGGTGGTGGTGGGAGGAATAGGTTAGGTAAAAGAGAGATTGCTTACAGAAATTGCTTGATTTTTCCTCCCATCCCTGGAGCTGAGAGACTGCTTAAACAACTGAGAGGTTCTTAATATGCATAGGACTGCTTTCTCTCAAACAAAAATCAGTGGTGGCATATTAATTAGTCATCTTATCAAACTGTTGGAAAAAGTCTATTTATAAACTCAATGTGAGTCAACTAATTAAAAAAACATGAAGTCAAAAGAGAATTTCAATATTTCAATAGTAATTACATAAAACGGACAGAAATCAGTCTTCCAACAATTGTAAAACCATCTTCTCCAATTCGGTTTCTATTTGGGGTAAAAGCAGAGCATTTCCACTAATTTCCTTCTATGGTGCAAGCCCAAGAAAACCTGCACTGTGAGGAAGTTTCGTAAGACAATAGAATCCTGGGTTAGTCAATATGTCTGATAGCTCAAGGTTGTCTTTCACCTAATTAAGTAATCACATATTTGTACAGAAATCTGGCATTCCATCTGAAATATGTTCCTTCAAAAAAATATTACTATTACATTCAGTTGAATGTAGTCCTAGGTGGCAAATTCAGTTGAATGTAGTCCTAGGTGGCAAATTCAGTTGAATGTAGTCCTAGGTGGCAAATAGGGATACCAGATCTGTAGGATGACAGAAACGAGGTACAGAAAACTCTCTTAGCTGCCATTTAGTGGCCAGGCAGATTTTTACAACCCAAATTTGGTAGCTCTAAAAGAAGTCACTGGGTTTGTTCATAATTTTTTTTTAAAAAAAATTGCAAAACAACATGTGTCTATGTCAGCAAACATTGCAAAACCATTCAACTGAAGAGACAGGCTATCAACACGCTTTGAATTGGGAGATATAAATACATTACAATAATACCAACATTAAAATAAATAGCAATCTCAAAAAAATAATATTTAACAGAATAGGTCACTAAAGTCCTGTTTACATAAACTACATTTTCATTATTATAAAACATATTGTAAAATGCTTATATGTCTTATATATAACCTAGGATCATCACAGAGATACAGGGCAGTGTCAACTTTGAATCCTCACACAATTTGAGAGGGACAGAAATCAAGGCTTTCAAATACAACTGTATATTAGTTTTATATAAATTATATATATAATTTATATAAAAATTATATATATATTTATATAAAAATTATATATATATATATATATATATATATATATATATATATATATATATATATATATATATATATATATATATATATATATATATATATATATAAACACAGACCAAGACTCCCAACCAATCAGGATGAAGAAAAACCATTCTGGCACAGCAATAGGCTGCCCCAAATTTAAATCTGAAACCACTGTAAAAGTCTGACCCACAGACGGACACAATACAGAAGCCTGATGATGGCAGATGAGATTCTGCTGAAACGTTGCTACAACTTTAAAAGAACTACAATGACGTGGAGAATACCCGAACAAGCGAACACCATACATGTAAGTACCGAAAACTTAAGAAAACATATATATATATATATATATATATATGTATGTATGTATGTATGTATGTATGTATGTATATATGTTTTCTTAAGTTTTCTGAGGTACTTACATGTATGGTATTCAGCTTTGTTCGGGTATTTTCCCCACGTCATTATAGTTGTGCTTTTAAAGTTGTAGCAACATTTCAGAATCTCATCTGCCATCATCATGCTTCTGTATATCAATACAGAAGCCTGATGATCAAAACGTTGCTACAACTTTAAAAGCACAACTATAATGACGTGCTAAAATACCTGAACAAAGCTGATATATATCTATATCTATATCTATATATTTTCTGAGGTTCTCATGGGTATTTGTATGTGGATCTTTGGTTATTCTGGGTTTTCTCCCGCGTAAGATTGGAAGTATCTAGGCAACGCGTTTGATGAAGTCTCATTCATCATCTTCAGGCTTGTGTCTTCGGCTCTGTGCTTCTCAGAGAAGGACACAATACAGAAGCCTGATGATTTATTTATTTATTTGATTTGCCAATTGTTTACAAGATAATAAGTATAAGTGAATACATAGTTGTGAATACATGAAATGGGTACATATAAGAAAAATAAAAGAAGAATAAGAGAAACAATAGGACAGGGACGGTAGGCACGTTGGTGCGCTTATGCACGCCCCCTACAGACCTCTTAGGAAAGGGGTGAGGTCAATAGTAGACAGTCTAAGGTTAAAGTTTTTGGGGTTTGGGGAAGAAACTACAGAGTCGGGTAGAGTATTCCAGACATTGACCACTCTATTGCTGAAGTCATATTTCCTGCAATCAAGTTTGGTGCGGTTAACATTGAGTTTGTATCTATTGTGTGCTCTTGTGTTGTTATGGTTGAAGCTGAAGTATTCATTGACAGGTAGGACATGGCAGATGAGATTCTGCCGAAACGTTGCTACAACTTTAAAAGCACAACTACAATGACGTGGGAAAATACCCGAACAAAGCTGAATGCCATACATGTAAGTACCCGCAAAAACTTAAGAATATATATACACACACACACACACACACACACACACACATATATGTGTGTGTGTATGTGTGTATGGATATAGATATGAGTGTATAAATGTATGGATGTAATATATATGTGTATATGTATGTGTATGTGCATATATATGTGTGTATACATATACATACACACACACATATATTTGTATGTGTAAAAATTGAATAATATACATATGTATATTAATATTGTGTCCCCTAGACCTCTTTTCTCTTCCTCCCAAGAAACCCACATCTTACAATTAACTTCAGATCCAAAAGGAGACCAGCCAGTTTTCTCAGACCAAATAGCTTTTGATGGCAACCGGAAAGAAATGTCTGTGAGTTGGACTCGTCATCATCTCTGCCAGACTTAGTTACCACTGCTGCATTTCTTTCCTATTATGTTGGAGATATTATACTTTCTCCCCTAATTTCCCTTCCCATTCCCGTGATCCATCTTTTATTTCTGAAGCATTGGAAGCCAGCAAAACCAGTCAGACACCATCACTTTAAGGGTGATCTCCCTATCTCTCTCTTTTTCCCCAACCCCCAATCTCTTTTAGTCGTTTCTTGGTTCTCAGACAGATCGTTCCCATAAGAGGTTCGACCGGTTCAATAAGTTGAAAGAAAGCCCCTGGGTTTCACACTGGGAAGCGATCACTCAACCTCAAAAGAAGACCCGATCTCGGCTTGTAGGGCAAGCCAGCCAGACGAAGACTCGATACCTCCTCTCCCATTATTACCATCGTCACCTACTTACCTGTGCGCTTAACTGTCCGAGGCCCGCCAAGAAACCCTCCTCTCTTTACTAGCCATTCCCGGTTAATAAACACAACCAACCCACCGCGCATGCGTCTTTCGGGCGGCTCTGCGCTTCACGCCGACGAACTCCCAGCCGCTCCGAGGAAGGGGGGGGGGAAGAGACGTCAAGTGACGTAAGCGTCGAATGTTCTTTAAAAAAAAAAAAAAGCACTGTCGTGAGAATACAGCATAGAGGTAAGAATGTTGGAGAAAGAAGGTGTAGCTGTCTAACTACGGCTCTTTGTCGGCACGTGGACTTCTGGCATAAGAAATGCAGCCCTGTGAAGCTCACCAAGTTAAAGAAAGGGACCTCTGGGCCGCGGAGGTCCTTAAAAGTCATACGGAAGGCAAGAGTTGCAGGCATACATTTGACTTTTTGGAGACGCAAACTCTCCCCCTTCCCCCGTGCGTTTATTTTTGTTCGTTGCAGGTTCCTATACCTTTCAAAAAAATATGACAGAATAGGAGGGTTTCCTGTAGAGAGGGTTCCAATGAGAGCGCGTGGCTCAGCTAGAACTTTTTTTTTAACATGATAGTTATAGTTTCGTTATTGAAAATGTTTATCTGGCTGGCTTATGGTGAGAATCAAAACCATTGTTTAAAAAAAAATCGGAAAGATGTGTGAATGTTAAAACCAGCAAAAGCTTTTAGTACTAAGTGTATATTGGAGTGTATATTGGAGGTGGTGACCCTTTGAGAGCTGCATGCAACGAAATTTCGTTTTAATGTATGCCGATTAGTGTACATTCAAAGTGACAGTAAAGTTATTCTATCCTATCCTATTATTATTTTCTATATTCTACTCTATTCTACTCCATTCCACTCCATATATTCCTATTCTATTCTATTCTATTCTATTCTATTCTATTCTATTCTATTCTATTCTATTCTATTCTATTCTATTCTATTCTAATCTATTCTCATGGAGGATTCGGGCCCAGTCATATGAGAGCCTGAGCTCTTTATAGAAAAACCTACAAGTATAACTCTTAGGTTCGGTCCACTTGGGATTCCGACCGCCTATTTGAAATCTTCCCGTCTGGTCATTCTGGAAGTTCCAGCTTGTCTGCTTGCGAGCACGTGGGGAAGGTCACGTGATTGAACTTGCGGCTGTCATTTGATTTACAGAAAACTTTGACATTACAACAATCGTATTTTCTATCTAAAGCGACCGTGTTTTTCTTGGAAAAAAATAAAATAAAGGACAAGTCTCAGAAAAGGGCAAATCTGAAAGATTTTAGAAAGTACAATTATTTATAATTTTGCAATTTAAAAATTTAAAATTACAATTTAAAATTAATTGTTTATCATTTTGCTTTAGAAAGGGAAGTTCAGGAGCAAAAGCAAAATATTTTTTTTCAAAATCTGAAAGATGGTTTTCCAAAATAAAGGGTTGTCCTTTATCATAAAGGACATTTTTAATAAAGGACCTATAGTCACTTTATTTGCTGGATGTAATTTAGACTTACTCTGGGTGGATTTTGGAGAGTTTAATGCCAGAGAAGGAGTTGTGATTTCCATTGTAGCCAAGTAGCCAATTATCAGCCATCCCGGGCAAAAGGGGTGGAGGTTTCTTTCATAGATTCTCTTTCCATCAAGGAAAACAAAGTTGTGTTTTTGCCCAAAACTGATTGATTCTGGTACTGAAGCAGAAAACTTAGCAGCTGAGATGCCTTGCTCCTCTCTGCCTTCCATGGAAGATTTCTTTTAACTATATCTGCACACACACACACACCCCATTTTCAGTATGTTTTAAATTTTTAAAAGTTTAAAATGGTCCAGGCCTTTCTGAAAGAGCCAGGAGAAAAGTCATGCATCTTACAAGACGTGCTAATATTTAGGAAAACAGTTATTTAAGCATGCCATTTTTCAATTTGGATGTTGAAATAAAGTTGTAAATGGAATGGGAGGGGAGGTATCAAGGAAAAAGGCCTAGTTCATTTCTCTTGCATTTATTTTTATGTTTGAATGTTTATTGACTTTGTTGTAATTTTTTTTATTGGAGTCTTTGAGAGTCAAGTGGCATCCAAGTTTAATAAATAACTTGGGAAGTAATTTGGAGTTGCTAGCTTTTAATCATTGAGGCATTACTTGGCAGAATTTCTTTATAATCTGTAACTAATGTTATCAAGTAATCATGGTGGGATACATATTGTTTGCTTTTCATTGTTTTCGAAGCTGTTGCTAAAGGTATAAGAACTGACAAGGAGTTTTTTCTTGGTCTAATAGTTAAGTGTTAATATCATCTTCCAGTAAGGTATATTTTTATTTGTATGCTTTCTTTTGCCTTTCGTAGATAATATTGGGCATTAAAATGTGCAACAAGTAACTTTAAGAAATGAAGAAGCAGGCTAGCCTGTGCTAATCTATGCTCTGTTTACATATAATTTAACTATAGTTGCCTCAGCTTAGATACTATCCTGCTGTTAACTTTGTTTTGCAATGCATAGCAGAACAGTTTAGCAAAGGCAAACAAAACACATAGTGGCGTAGTGTTTTGTAACAGCCCAGAATTGAATTGCCTTTGGAACAAAATAGCAGAAGGATTGTTTGGAGGATATTGATTTGCAGATTGAGTGGAAGTAACTGATTTGAAATTATCCAGCTGTTTTTGTGCCAAAGACGGAAGTAGGATTGGATCTCTATAAAATATATAGTTATGATATATAATAAAAACATATTAAATGATCAAGCACAGTGATGGTAAGTGAAAGAAAGAGAAGTATTACATCAAATACACCAACAATATTTTAATCCATTTATTTCTGGGCTATGTATCATGCACTAATACACTGGGCTAGGAATGGAAATACTTGGATTCCAGTCCTCCTTTAGGTACAGAAATTGATTGGGTGATTAACTCAGTCACTCTCTCCCAGGCCTGGCTTATAAAATTTAAAAAAATTGACTAAATTTTGCTGGACCAGAATAGTATACTATATACCATAACCTTTAGGTAAGAGATCTTCATTCTCAGAGGCTTAATGCAGATTAATATCTAGCACTGCTTGCCGATCAGAAAGGTCGGTAGTTCGGCTGTTCAAATCCCTAGCACTGCATAATGGAGTGAGCTGTTATTTGTCCCAGCTTCTGCCAACCTAGCAGTTCAGAAGCATGTAAAAATGCAAGTAGAAAAATAGGGACCACTTTGGTGGGAAGGTAACAGCGTTCCATGTGCCTTTGGTATTTAGTGATGCCGGCCATATGACCACGAAGACATCTTCGGACAGTGCTGGCTAACAGAGATGAGCACTGCCCCCTATAGCCGGAAACAACTAGCACGTATGTGCAAGGGGGACCTTTACCTTATTTGTATATAGCAGTATTTATTTATTTAGAAAATTTACATTTTCTACTTGCTCACAGAGACTCTAGGTTGCTTACAAGCAATACAAAACACAGCATAGAAAATTAAAAAATAAGATTAAATAGAGGGGTCAAAAAGATATTGCAGCTATGTAATAGTGCCTCACCCATTTTATAATGGGTATATTAAAAAACACCCCTCTCCAGACTGTCTGTCTGTCTGTCAATCTGTATCTATCTATCTGTCTGTCTATCTATCTATCTATCTATCTATCTATCTATCCATCCATCCATCCATCCATCCATCCATCCATCCATCCATCCATCCATCTATCTGTTGATAGTTGATCATCAAGGAAGTAGTTGACTATCACCTTGGTGTCTAAATTATATGTAAATATTAACTATTATAATGCAGTTCATAATATAGACTTTATAACTATACAAAAATTATAAATAAAAATTATATTTTGATAGCTCTGAAAAGGGTATCTCCCTGGAGAGGCATTCCACAACTGGAACTTCAAAAGAAGGAATTGCACGTCTCATACATGTCGTCCTGAACTTACAGCTGCTTGCTTTGGGACTGTTAGAAGTTATATCCTACCTGGAAAAAGGGGACTTAGGAACCAGATCCGAAATTCCAATGGTTGGGCTCCCCATACATTCATGTGACCGGTGCTTGACAACACAGCTGCCTTCATGGCTGTTTGCAGTATCCTACAATCATGTGATCATGCTATCACATGATATGATACTTTTGCAAAATGATCACCATAAAAACTTGAAAATGGTTGTATGATAATGACAACTTACGACTGTAAACGGCCAGGCTTATTTCAGTCATAACTCAAGGACCATCTGTAATGTACCAGATATTTGGAGAATCCAGTCGATCTTTAGATGAAAAATCTTCTGACTGGTTCAAAAATAGAACTTATATATAAGTAACTTGTAACTTGCTACCAAATTAAATATTTAAATAAAACCACCATGCACTGGGCTTGGAAGCATAGAGATGGTCAGGGCAACTATTTTAGACTCTGTAATACAATTATATCTGCTACAATTTTAGGTGCAACATTTTACACTTTATAATGCCTTCATTTGCTATCCATGCGTTTTGCATTATACCAAAGAAAGAGAGGAGAAAAATAGAATAAGTGATATCCTTTTTTTTTTACAAGTTGATACTTTTATATCTCATTATGAAAGCAAGTATAAAAAAACATAACTAGAAAAAACGACCAATATTACTTTAGTATCATCTGATAGTTTGATGCTGGCTTTTGAGTATCGTCTAAAGTTAATGCATTGAAAGTTAATGCACTGTTACAATATTATTGGAGCATATCTGTTCTTATTTCAATGCACTGTATCATGGACTCTCAGCCTTTTCACAATTAAACATTAATAAATTAAAAGTTATTTTATTCAGAAATATATTTTAATGTATAATCCAGATGGTGCTTCTTATGAATGAGATTTTTTTCGTAACTCACTTATTTAGCAGTAAAACTAAAATCTATATCTGAAAAAGTAGAATAACGAGAACTGTCCTGAAACTAAAATCTGTTGGGAAAGGAACTTAAAACTTTTAGTCCGGTAGTGACTTTGGATAAAAATAGATGAGTTTATTGTGTTAAATCCCTACATCCTCTTCAGTTTAAGAGAAATACAATTCAATAGTGGAAGTAGTATGCAAAATGAAACTAGCAAAAAAAATATGTTTTAATGTAATTTAGGTTTAACAGAGAATTCAGTTACCATTACCAAGGTTTTAACTAAAACTAAAACGAGGAAGATATCAGCATGTTTGGAAAAAAATCCAAAATGACAATATTTCCAATTCTTTTCTTTTCTTTTCTTTTCTTTTCTTTTCTTTTTAAAGCAATATTAAGAAACAGTCTTCCTTTTTAAGTTCCTCTGAGCCCAAATTTATGAGCAAGTATGTTTAACAAAATGGCATTCAGAGTGGCACTTGAAACATGGAGTATGTATGGAATATGCTTGCAAGGAATGTGTCAGAACATTTGAAGCATATACTACAACTTTCTTTTGCAAGATCCAGGTGTTAACATGCATTTTTAACAAATATTTCAATTCCAATGTATCCTATTTCTTTTTCTAGAGGAAGACTTCTCTTATTAGATTATTCAGTGTTGTTCAGTTCTGTTCCACACATTCATAAAATTCCTCACATTCATTTATTGTAGAGTGTCGTTTTCTCTGACATTAATGAAAAAAATATGTGATACTACTAACTCAGAATACGATTTACAAGAGTACATTAGAGGATATTTGCTGAAAATTATTTACGTTTTGAAGTGTGTATACCCCAATCATTATTTGGAAAGATTCCCAAAGCAAATTATGTAAATTCAGTTTAAAGAAACAGGATTATGATCCAGAAAAGCATAACTGGAAGCTTCAGTTGGTTCAAAATGCAGCAGCCCGCATGGTTTTGTGCAGGCCTCAGTGTGTATATGTGTTATTTCTCCTGTGTAAGCTTCATTGGCGAGCAGTTTGTTTCTGGGTCCAGTGCAAAGTGCTGGTTGCTACCTTTAAAGCCTTACATAGCTTGGATCCAGATTTTTTTGAAGAAACTATCTTTTTGTGATCACATCTACCCAACCCACCAGAGAGTGGGGAGGCAGAGAATACTATAGGTCCCCTCTCCTAAGCAGGTCTTCCTAGCAGGAGTAAAAAGAAGAGCCTTCTCTGTGGTGGCTCCCTTTCTGTGGCACGTCATCCCTGTGGGATAAGATTAGCCCCACTTGGTCACTTTCTCTATGACCCTGAAGCCCTGGTTTTGCCAATGTGTGTGGGGACCCAGTGAGGGATGGAACTCATCAAATGGCTTGTTTGTTTGTTTGTTTGATTGTTATTGCTGGGAGTTGGGGGAATATTACTTTTTTATTGTTTTTATATTGGGTTTTTTTTATATTTCGTAAGTCACCAGGAGTCATTGAGAGTTGAGTTGGGCAGCCATACAAATAAATAACCACAGTTTTTAAAAGGTGAGGAAGTGAAAAGAAAAAGAAGAACCAAACTGAAGCTTCAATTCATTAATTTATAAAGCTTATCTTGATGAAGTTGGATGGAGACAATGGAGGATTTAAAAACCATAAAGTAATTGGGTATATTGGTATCAACAAGATGTTATTGCAACAGACTGTACTCTTCAAATGCAGAACTAGCAATCCTGAATTCTTTTACTATTTCTGAAATTGGTGATCACCACAAGAGTCCTGTGGTAAATTTCAACCGTGGCTTTTAGTCTTACTTTCAGAAGCCTTGTGAACAAAATGAATATTTTAACAGGCTTTGAATAAACTGAAACTAGAATTTATTTAATAAACTGGATCAAATGGCACACTACCGGTAGTTTTAAATTTTATTAAAGTGAAAATTGAAACCAAACTGTCCCCATGAAACCCATACTATGTCAAAAAGAAAACCATAACAAACAAGGAAGCTTGGCAGTGTAATTTGAAAATAATAAGAAGTGACTTTAGAAAACTTACCTTTAGACCAACACCTGAGTGATATAGGATGAATGTGAAACAACATAAAAGGAGACAGTGCATCTACAACTCTGCCTTTGTGATTCATATTTCTCAATTTTCTACTACTGTGGGTTATGTTTTCAGAGAGAGTTCTATACAGGTTGGCATCCAAGTAAAATTTGCTGCTATCTTTCAGGACAATGTAATTGTATTTTAATGTATATTAATCCAAGTAATGATTATTAATAAGAAGAAAAGCAATGCATTACAAAATGAAATATTTTGAACAGTTCTAATGACAATAGTTTGCAAAACGTCTTCCCCAAAACTTTTTATACGTGCCAAATAAGACATGCAGTAATGTATTAGCCATAACCAGGATCTCTTCAACATGTTGATGAGCCAGAAGGCAGTGTTCAGTGTAATATGTTTCTGTGCTCTGGTTTTAATGATGTTTCTCAAAGCTGATGTTTTTGTTGGTTGTTTTTGTAGTCCTTCCCTATGAAGGCAAATAAATATAATCCATACATTTTTTTGGGGGCTTCTACATGAATTGAGCATCTGCTAACTAGCCAAACATTTCTGAAATTAAATCCCTAGATAACTCTTCTGGAGCTATGCAAAATTATTAATATTAAACATGATATTAAATATGATTGAGAGACTGTGGGCAATAATGGAACTAAAAAGAGTCCTTGAGTGATAGTGGTATGAACATGAAAGATGAGTGCAATAAGTTTGCAGACCTACTGCTATTTCTTATCCATTTTTGAAAAAATTATGGATAGTAACAAATCAACACAATTTGTGCATTCAGCCTGTGATTTTGGATTAATGCTACAATGCAATTATCAATAATTATAATGGAAAAAACCCACTGTACATCTGATTCTTGGATATATCTCCTTTCCACAGATGCCATAATTATACGCATCTAAATCTAATTTGACTTGGCTATGGGAATAGATTTCCTTTCCAAACTCCCCAGTTCTAAAAACAAAGTAATTTATTATTTCAATGAGAATCTATTATATGCATTTCCTATTGTGTTCCTTTGGTAGCTATTGATTTCATAGAGGACTCAATTTAACCTTGTCCAAAGTCTCTTAAATTATGGGTTTCCCCCCCTCAATCATGGCCAAATTCTAGGGCTTATTCAAATCAAATGGAATTTCTTTGGTGGATACAAAATGTAACATGGAAACAAATGAGACAGTTTCTACCAGCTGTAAAAACAAAAACCCAGAAATAAACAAACAAAACGACTATTACTATTGGCTTAAATGGTTTTAATGCAATTTGCATTAAATTGCAAATCCTGACAAAAATGGAACTAGAACTGGGTGGTATATTGAAAGAACTATAACGAAAATAGTCCAAATGAAGAGTTTGTATAGCTTGGGTTTGCAAAGAGGAGATAGTATATAGCCTGCAAGACAAATAAACAAACAAGATACGGAGTGGAAATGCTATCTCAGGCATTCAGCAACAACCAAATAGAGATAATGATGACAGGCACCACAGCCACAACAAGATAGGGCGAAGATGGCAGGACTGCAATTCTAAGCACAGTTTCTAAGAATTGCACTTGAATTATTCAAGATCAGACTGGGAAAGGAGGAAGCAAACAAAGAACAGCGTAAGAGCTTTTGGTTATCAAACGTTTCTTTTTAATACATTATTACAAGCAGTCCTTGACTTACAATAGTTCATTTAATAACTCTTCAAAGTTACAGTGGCACTGAAAAATGTGGCTTATGACTGTTTTTCACACTTACAACCATTGCAGCATCCCCAGGGTCACATGAATAAAATTCAGATGCGGGCAACTGATTCATATTTATGATGGTTGCAGTGTCCCGGAGTCATATGATCACCTTTAGTGAACTTGTGACAAGCAAAGTCAGTGGGGAATCCAGATTCATGTAACAAGCATGCTTACCAACTTAACAATTGCAGTGGTTCACTGAGCAACTGTGGCAAGAAAGTTGTAAAAGGGGGACAAACTCAGTTAACAAATGTTTCACTTAGCCACAGAAATTTTGGGCTCACTTGTGGTTGTAAGTCGAGGACTACCTGTATTATGATTGGTTGCACAGTCAGCCAGATGTTCAAACTGGGTTTGGCATTTTTACCCAGGTACTGAGGACTTGGGATAGGGAGATGTTGTTTGATGGTGTTAAAGGTATTGTTGCAGGATATCAGCTGTTTCAAGTAAAGCTGCCTTTTGCAATTGATTGGTGGTGATTTTGTCAATGCCAAGGGTGTTCAAGGGATGCTCCAGATGTTTTGGGATTGCACTCAAGGCTATTAATAACAAATCATTATTTCCTTGTTTTTAGTCTTTGTACATTTGTGGCAGCACCTTTTTTCCCCCAACAGTCCTGCAGCTACAGTCCCTGGTTGTTTAGCTAACAGCCCTAAGTCCTGTAGCACATTTGTCAACAGATATCCAGGAATTCCAATACCCAGCATGGTCCTTGTTGACCCAGATGATGACAGATCTAATATGGGTTTCTGTAACTCATGCCTCATGAGCCGCGGTGGTGCAGTGGTTAGAGTGCAGTACTGCAGGGTACTTCTGCTGACTGCCAGGTGCCTGCAATTTGGCAGTTCAGATCTCACTAGGCTCAAGGTTGACTCAGCCTTCTGTCCTTCTTAGATTAGTAAAATGAGGACCCAGAATGTTGTGGGCAATATGCTGACTCTGTAAACTGCTTAGAGGGGGGTGTAAAGCACTGTGAAGCAATATATAAGTCTAAGCACTATTGCTATTGTTTATGGGAGAGACGGTCTTCATCTGACTCCTCTAATGAGATCTGCCCAGTATGATGAACTCTGGAATAGCTCTTATCTTCTTCAGAGCACATAAACCCCACACTACCACCAGGGCACAAGCTCCACAACTACTTTAAGATGGTGCCTATCATCAATTATCATCACCACCACCAGCACCATCATCATCATTGGAGCAATTTGTCTAAGTGACCCATAGAAGAATAGTTTGACATGTGAGACATTTCTAATATTTTTTGCAACATAGACTTAATAAAACTCATATATCAGCATTTTGTTGTATTGTCTTTGGCTCATCAGGGTGTAAATAGACTTCAAGGTAATTTTTAATCTATATGGAAATTAGATGCTATTACTGAGCCACCATGCAAATCAGTCAACATGGGAAAAGGACGGAAGCATCATTTGTTGAACAGTCACCTGCAGATGGAGATGAATTGGATTTATTTTAGGAATGCTTTTGGTGAATCTGTTAACACAGTGATACAGCTTTCACTTATATATTAGTTTCTCAGTGTGGAAATGGCAGCTGTTATTTATGATTTTTCATGGTATGTTCATTATATCCTTCCAGTTGATGCAGTTTAGGATTAGACTCCCTATATAATAAGAACAATAACAGAATGACTTTATTTTCCCATGAGATGTTTGAAATGCTGGTCATTCCAGATGTTGCTGGAATGACCAGAAGAGAGAAAATCAGAAATGAGACCATAAGAGAAAGAATTGGCATAAAACCAATCTTAAAAGGGGGATTTGCTCACCTGGAGAGGATGTCTTGAGGTTTCATACTGTATAAGACATATACAAAAAGAGGAGAAGTTCAAAGAACACGAGGCAGGAGGAGGAGGAGGAGGAGGAGGAGGAGGAGGAAGGAAGGAAAGGGGAAAGGGGAAAGAGAGGGGGAGGAAGGGGAAAAAGAAGGAGGAGAAGGAAGAAGAAGGAAAGAAGGAAGGAAGGAGGATGAAAGATTTCAATGTATTAATTAGTCAAAGTGTATTCTGAAAATGTTAGTCAAATCTAAGAAATCCAACACCTGCATTCTAGCATTTTATGGACACATACTTCGCATCCTAGCAACTGCAAGGGATATAACTCTTTCTTGTATCAAAGTCACAGGGAAGCCATTTCAGAGTAAAATTTATCCTGCCATTGTGTACTATTTATCAGAAAACCACACGTAAAAAGAGTACGATTCTACATGCAAGCAATATAATTTTACAATTTACTGCAGAATTCATGCCTTAACACTCCACAGACCCGTAATTAGACCCAGAAAATCCCCCTAACACTTCACACAGAAACTTCTAATGTGCATTCTTATTTCAGATCATCAGAAATTCATAGAATTATTATTATTTTTAAGGCATGTGCTCCACAACTGTCTTTGATATCGTCGAGGTACCATTAAATTATAAGAATGCATAAAACCTGGTTAGAATTCCTCTGAAATAATCAGATTTTTTTTCTATTCTTTTCAGTTCCAAGAATTACATTGGCCTTACATGCCAGCAGTATTTTGGCCGCCTCATTCATAGAATATAGATATAGACTTCAATCTATCCTCATGTTATCTTCTATCCAGTATTCATTTCCCCCACTGACTACTTTTGTAATAGATCTTTAGGGAAACTGCAGCTTCTATTTACTGCTGGGTACAAAGTGCTATCATAACATGAAATACTGCTAGAGAGTGTTCAGAAGCAAAGGAACAATCCAACCCATGTTACACTCGCTGACAGAAAATTGGACCAAAAATGAGCACTCACAGCAGTTACTGAAACTTCTAACTGTAATAGTATTGCTTCCCTTTCCAGTTGAACACCTCCTACTCTTACAAGGTCCCCGGTCACATTCTAAACAAGGAAGCCATTGTATCATACTGGTAGCAGCAACTAAATTTGAAAAACTATCTCCATTACAGCAATTCACATTTAGAAGACATCTGTGCAGGTCTCCTGATCATCATATTTTTGGCGCTTGGCAACAGATGTGCATTTACAGTTGTTTGCTGCATCCTGCAGTCATGTGACTGCAATTTTTAGCAATTTTTTTTTGCCGGAAATGGATGTTTATGTCCAATTTCTGGCAAAAACTCATGCATTGGCTAAAATAGATTTGTTTAATGACTGTTGCATTTGCTTACCAACTGTGGTGGTGTTTGCTTAACAACCATCACAAAAAAAGTTGTAAAAGGTGATGCGGTGGCCTGCTTAATGACCACTACAACTTACAATCACAGTCCAGGCTCAATGATGGTTGTACGTTGTGGACTACCTATATTGGGCTTATACATTGTAATTTTCTTATAAACTTCTTTTTTCTTTTCTTTTTCTTTTTGCACCTTCAAATCAGCATTGATGTAGGAGAAGAGCAGACTGAGCTGAAAAGCAGGGTTAAATGTGTTATCAGTTTGGAGTCATTACATTGCTACAAGAGACCCAAGTCCAACTCCCTGTGAATTCCTTTGGCCCTTATCTGGTGACAACTTAGATTTGACTGTCAGCTGATTAGATTCTTGTATAGAAGAAGCAATAATAAACACTTCTGTGCTTTGAACTCAATGAATGCTCCTTGTTATTTGAGCTTGATGTTGACAGATAACTACGCAATCTAAAACCATCTCTATCTATTGGACCGGATGGAATATGTGCCTACTTCTTAAGAAAGCTATCCACTGCCATAGCCAAACCTCTAAGCATAATCTTTGAAAAATCTTTCAGGACCAGCTCCTTGCCTAACCTATGGTCACAAGCCACAGTCATCCCCATGTTCAAAAAGGGAGACCCAAGCCTAGTTGAAAATTACAGGCCAATCTCCTTATGCTGTGTCACCTGTAAAGTCATGGAATCAATTATTAACCAATCCATCATCCTCCACTTAGAGACAAATAACCTACTCTCCAATAAACAATTTGGTTTCAGAAAAAACTATCCTGTAATCTACAACTCTTACACTGCAAAAACATATGGACGACACAACTCGACCAGGGCAAAGCAATAGACGCAATCTACATAGACTTCTGTAAAGTCTTTGATTCAGTGGTACCGACAAACTACTCCTAAAAATAAAATCCTATGGTATCTCTGGACAACTGAATAACTGGATAGAAGCATTCCTGTCAAACAGACAACAAATGGTCAAAATCGGGAGCGTCCTATCAAATCCAGTACCTGTCAATAGTGGTGTCCCCCAAGGCAGTGTTCTAGGACCAACTCTCTTCATACTCTACATAAACGACCTCTGTGATCATATTAAGAGCAATTGCGTTCTCTTCGCTGATGATGTAAAGCTGTTCAATACCACAGACAATACTGCTACCCTACAAAAAGATCTTGACTATGTATCAGAATGGTCAAACAAATGGCAACTTCAAATCTCAACAAATAAATGCTCTGTCTTACATATTGGCAAAAAAATCAGAAAATAAAATACAAGCTGAATAGTCAAGAACTTGTTGATGACCCAAGCTCTGTAAAGGACCTTGGAATACTCACCTCTAATGATCTAAGTGCTAGAGCCCACTGCAACTACATAGCCAAAAAGGCATTAAGAGTTGTTAACCTAATCCTACGTAGCTTTTTCTCTGGTAATATCACACTACTAACCAGAGCATACAAAACATTTGCTAGACCAATACTCGAATACAGTTCATCAGTCTGGAACCCACATTACGTATCTGATATTAGCACAATTGAGAAAGTCCAGAAATATTTCACAAGAAGAGTTCTCCACTCCTCTACTCGTTGTAGAATACCTTATGCCACCAGACTTGAAATTCTAGAACTAGAAAACCTCGAATTACGCCGTCTTCGGTCTGACTTAAGCATGGTATATAAAATCATACATTGCAATGTCCTACCTGTCAATGAATACTTCAGCTTCAACCATAACAACACAAGAGCACACAATAGATACAAACTCAAAGTAAACCGCACCAAACTTGATTGCAGGAAATACGACTTCAGCAATAGAGTGGTCAATGTCTGGAATACTCTACCTGACTCTGTAGTTTCTTCCCCAAACCCCAAAAACTTTAACCTTAGACTGTCTACTATTGACCTCACCCCTTTCCTAAGAGGTCTGTAGGGGCGTGCATAAGCGCACCAACGTGCCTTCCGTCCCTGTCCTATTGTTTCTCTTATTCTTTTATTTTTCTTATATGTACCCATTTCATGTATTCACAACTATGTATACACTTATACTTATTATCTTGTAAACAATTGGCAAATCAAAATAAATAAATAAATAAATAAAGTGCCTCCCTGCAGTTTTCTTGGCAAGATTTAAGAAGTAGTTTGCCCTTGCTTCCCTTCTGGGGCTTAGGGGGAGTGACTGGCCCAAGGTCACCCATTTGGCTTTGTGTTTAAGGTAGAACTAGAAACCACAGTCTTCTGGTTTCTGGCCTGATGCCATAACTACTAGACCAAACTGTCTCTCTATAAATTTCTTACTCAAATTAATGGGTATTAACAATAGCAATAGCCCTTATATATACTGCTTCACAGTGCTTTACAGTCCTCCCTAAGCAGTTTACAGCATATTGTCCCCAACAATCTGGACCCTCATTTTACTGACCTTGGAAGGATGGAGATGGGTTAAACTTCAGCACAAACTTACATCAAAAAAGTTTTATATTTGATCTCTAAGTCATATACCCATTTTGCTACAAACAACCAGCGTCAGCCAGAGATGCAATACTGGTTTGGGGAAAAATAATACTCTAATTTGCTCAAAGGCTGCTGTATTAATTTCCTGCAGGTAATCCTGTCTTTATGTAACTTTATGTTTACTTTGTTTTTACGGAGTTTACATTTCATATTTGTCAGTATTTTATGAAGTAATGTTTAATGAGAAAGATAACCAGCATTTTGACATTGAGATAAAAGTCAGTATAGCAAAAGTAAAACTGTAAATGAAAAAAGGTAAATGGCTTTACATTATGTATATATGTATGTACGTATACTTATTTAGTGAGGATGTAAATGATTTAAAATGGACAGCATTGCACAGTTTTTAAGAAAAAAAATGTCATAAAGGACTATCCTAATATTTTTATATTAATATCAATTATATTAACTCCATTAATATTTTGTTTAATTCATTTTAGCATATATTTTCTTTGTCATAATGTATCCGCTGAATATCCTTCATCAACAATCTCCTGATGAAAAATGGTAGAACACATTTTTTGTGTCGTTTGAGTTTGTTTTTTTAAAGAAACCTGCCTGTAAGAATTTGGAACGGGGGAAAAAGGTCTAAACTTTATTTCAGCATGAATTATTGATTATATATCATATAATTTAATTTCCTGTTTTTGATGCATATTTGATATAATGCATATACTTTTTGCTTGTATCCGTTGCATTTCTTGAATGGTTTGCTAATTAATTATTCTTTTTTAAAAGGTGATATTTGTAGCTGTCAATAGATGGCTCTTCCCTTTTCATTGGAGCTGAAATCAAGCAGATATAAGCCCTATGTACATGTTTCACATACATAGACTATAAGGGGTAGAAGTAGCCTGTGTTCAGGATTATGAGATAGGATCAACATTTAGTTTCGTTATGTATCCCACTGTTTAATAAAAGCATAGGGTTGGCATAGAAATGAGGAAGCTGGGTTGCAACTGAATAAAAACTAAAGCAAAACAAAAAACAAACCTAAAAGTAAAATTCTGCCTCAGGATAATTCAAATTCTGTCATGCATGTAAGTAGTATAATTTGTTTTTAAGATATTTTGTATTATTTTTCTTTAGCAGCCAAGATCAGGAAAATTAGGCCTGTTATGGACATCGCCATCCATATTCAGCAAGTTCTCTGACTCTCAATCCTGCCTCAACTCAAACCTTTAAGCAATAACAACCCTTGACTCCATTTGTTGAGAAAGATTCCATTTACTAAAGGTCGAGTGAAATACAATAATTCAACCCAGAACTGAGGTTTGCCTGCCAAATTTTCCCAGTTAACTCCCTTTCCCCAGCCCACCTCTTTAGTCCCTTTCAATTGCTGGTCTTTCATTGTCCAATCAAGTTTAAAAGAGATGTTTTGGAAACAGTCACTCTGCGTATCAGCATTCTCCTTCCAGGTAAATGACCTTGAACACTTCTGGCTTTGTCAGATCTCACCAGACATTCCTTAAACAGTCATAAGAACTACATGAGAAACTTTTTGGAAATTTTTTTTGGTCAGATCTTTAAAGAAGTTGTCCCGTGTGGAGTTTGCATCTTATGGTCAAAGAAAAAAAATGAAAGCTCTTAGTTTGGGTCTATTTTATTAAAGGTGCTTGATCTATTGACTAAACAATCTCCATAATCGTTGTTCAGTGAGAGCTTCCATCTTGCTTTGCCCTCTTTTCCACTCTGGGCTTTTAATATGAAGCAGAGTCTCAGTGCTTCTTATGATTCTATGACTCTATTCATAAGATAGAGTCCATGCCTTTGGAACTGGAGCCAGAAAAGGGAGGCATCTATATCTATATCTATATCTATATCTATATCTATATCTATATCTATATCTATATCTATATCTATATCTATATCTACATCTACATCTACATCTACATCTACATCTACATCTACATCTACATCTATCTATCTATCTATCTATCTATCTATCTATCTATCTATCTATCTATCTATCTATCTTTGTTCGGGTATTTTCCCACGTCATAGTAGTGGTGCTTTTAAAGTTGTAGCAACGTTTCAGCAGAATCTCATCTGCCATCATCAGGCTTCTGTATTGTGTCCGTCTGTGAGTCAGACTTTTACAGTGGTTTCAGATTTAAATTTGGGGCAGCCTATTGCTGTGCCAGAATGGTTTTTTCTTCATCCTGATTGGTTTTTTCATCCTGATTGGAGATTTTTTTGTTTGTGAGTGCAGGCTTCCAAATGATTGACAGCCTGGTGGAATCATCTCTTCTATTCATGCTTTCTGGTCTTTTTTCAATCTCTATGGCTTCTCTGATGATTCTGTGGCTAGGGTTTTCTATAGTGGCTAGGGTTTTGGTGCCATTGAAGTTGATGCTATGACCTGTGGCTTCCATGTGTTGGACTAGACTAGCTGTCAATCATTTGGAAGCCTGCACTCATAAACAAAAAATCTCCACACCACAAGCCAGGCAAACACCTGGGCACAAACAGATGCTTCCTAACTAATGATAGCGTCCATTTACCCGAAGCCAAGCTGCACTAAAGGCCTCCAACAAAGTAACACAATGCTGCCAGCCAATCAAGATACAAAAAGAGCCAAAAAGAGACAGAAGATATTAGAGACACCAATCAAGCAGAACACAGCAAACTCCGAGACCAATAAACACAGACCAAGACTCCCAACCAATCAGGATGAAGAAAAACCATTCTGGCACAGCAATAGGCTGCCCCAAATTTAAATCTGAAACCACTGTAAAGTCTGACTCACAGACGGACACAATACAGAAGCCTGATGATGGCAGATGAGATTCTGCTGAACGTTGCTACAACTTTAAAAGCACCACTACTATGACCGAACAAAGCTGAAGGCCATACATGTAAGTACCACTTAAGAAAATATATATATATATATATATATATATATATATATATATATATATATATATATATATACACACACACACACACACACACACACGCACACGCACCGCACACTGAAACTTGCATCCCAGTGTTTTTAGGCTTTTCTAATTTTCAACTGTCCTTCAAAATCAATTATTGAATAGCTGTGGTCTTTAGTGTGCTTCACAGTTCTTCAGAGAAAATAAATTGGGTGCCAGTTCTTCAACTATTAATTAATCTTCTTCCTGTGGGAGTTAGACGTCTTCTGTCTGCAAAATTAATTAGCTGCAAAATGCTAGAGTTGTGAACTGTAGAAGGGACCACTGTGGAAAATTGGCCATTACAGAAAATAGTTTGCATGTCACATCGGCTGGGCATTCTGTTGGGAAGGTAATCTTGGAAGAGAATGACTGGAGCCAGGTGTGATGGAGGAGAGGAAAGAGAACGAATGGTGTGGAACCAATGGGGTGGAAAGCTATGCAAGGAGTATCTGGTTGGCGGGAGCGGGGGGGTTAGGGAGGCCCTGAAAAGCATGATGCAGACCATGTGTGAGCTGGGCAAGTGATGCAGCATGGGCCGGGCCCTGTGCAGGCCTCCCCACATCCCCTTAGGCACCCATTGCTCTTTGTATCAATCTGCACAGTTCTTAATGACCACAATGGGGAGAGCTGGGATTGTGATCATTAAGCAAGTTGATCATGTGGGCGTCTCACTTAAAGACTGCAACAACTTATGACCATAATAATTCCAGGCTCAATTGAGGGCTACCTCTAGACATAAGTAAAGGAAGTTTCTTTACTTTCCTGATACTTATTAGAAAGTGGGAGAGAGAAGAATTTTAGAGACAAAATTGTTTTCCAGACCTGAAAATATAACTAAAAGCTTAATAATTTTTGCTGTACTAATAGCTAGTCCTCGACTTATGACCACAATTGAGGCCAAGATTTATGTGGCTAAGAGGGACATTCGTTAAGTGAATTTTGCCCCATTTTATGAACTTTCTTGACACATTTGTTAATTGAACCATTGCAGTTGATACGTTATTAACATGGTTGGTAAGTGAATCTGGGTTTCCTACTGACCTGGCTTGTCAGAAGGTCACAAAAAGGGACCACATGACATCAGGACACTGCAACAATCTTAAATATGAACCAATTGCCAAGCGTCTGAATTTTGATCACATGAATCTTGGAATGCGGCAATAGTCATAAGTGTGGAAAATTGTCATTAGTCCCTTTTTTCAGTGCCGTTGTAACTTCAGATGGTCACTAAGTGAACTGTTGTAAGTTGAGGACTACCTATACAGGAGAGAAAAAAATTACTATAGCTGTTTTGTGTGCTGTGAATTGGTTCATGTCTCTGAGCCCACAAAAATCTTGTGACAGAAAAAAAATAACTTCTGTAAAGCAAACAGATATTGCCTTTTTGCTCAGAATAATATCTAACTTAATTCTGGAAGGTAAAAGTTCTAAAACAATACAAATTGTCGTGTAAAAAATTGGTTTAAAAATAAATCAGAAGGAATGTAATATGTGTCAAAAGGCTGGCTGCAGGGAAATTCTTCCTTTATAATATGTTCTTAGTTGCTGTCATCAGAATAACACCTTTCCAATATCCAAGAAGAAAGAAATGCATTTAACAACTTGGTTCTCATACTTTTTTTTATTTGCACTTGCTTGATATAGATTCAGACTGGCTTCTTTGTACAAATCAATATATTCATACTTCCATCACTGAACAAAGTCACTGCTTTTGATCGAATAGACAGCAAATCTTATATTTCTGCTTGAAAAGTAAATGTAATTTTTATTGAACGTAAGGTGAAAATAAACATAGCATTTTAAAGCTTGCTCTCCTTCACATTATTACTTGGGAATAACTCCATAAAACTAAAGGACTATGTTGTAAGTTTGATGGATAGTTTGAAAGCTAAATCTTGCTTTCCAAAGGAAAAAAAAATATCATTGACTTATGTTTTTAAAACAGTTTCTCTAGATACTAGATACAATTTAGTGTGAAATAGAAAAGCAACAACAATACCCTACTGGTTTACACAAACAAATCTCCTTTCAGATTTCTAGAGATAATTTAGAACAATTTTATAGAACAATCTTTTTCCTTTGAATTAGGATGAATATTAACATATTTTGAATTAGGATGAATATTAAAATATTTTTAAAATGGCGCATATTTTTAAAATATAAAAAATATATATAAAAAATATTTAAAAAATATCCACTGGCCTGATGCACTAAGTATAGGAAAAGATGATAATTAGTGCTATATAGGCATGTTCAAAAATAATGAAGAAGTTATTTGGTCCTTAATTAAAACACATTCACATTTGTTCAGGGTTTTCTCTGAGTCTGAAAAGAACAGCAGTGCTTCCACAGTTGCATTAAAGATGTGCTTCTTTAATTATTTGCTTCATTAAAGCAACTACATCTTTTGCAGGTTTACTCAGATCCCTGAAAAAAAGACATGTGTGCTTCAGTGAACAGAGGGGTACATAGTATTTATCCTGAATTATTTTTGAAGGGTGCACAGCTCAGTCTTTAGTACTGAAAGCAACTCAGATCTGGATACAGTTTGCAGATAGACATTTCATAATGCGTGGTACAGAGCTAGGTCCCTTAAAAAACCCTCCTGGGAGAGCCCCTTGGAATGGAATGCATTATAGTTTGGGTACAAAGCTAAAAAGATGCTTGTAGTGGATGGCATGGATTTACATACCATGTTGAGCCCTCCTTGAAGAAGCTGTGTCTTTTACTGAATTACCATGGTAGACATGCCAAGAAAACATATCTTAATGTTAAGGGGATAGCAATAAGAATGGCGATGTCTCCTAGTACCTTCTGAATTCAAATGCATATTTTCCTGCAACTATCCTCCAAACCCAAGAAAAGATGCAGCTTTTTTAAAGAGGTGATGATAGGTGTGGTATGCACCTTGCTCCAAAGTTCCTTCTTGGCTTTGGATTCAAAGGGAGGTAGATCAGAGGTGGTATTCATCAGGTTCTGACCAGTTCTGGAGAACTGGTAGCGGAAATTTTGAGTAGTTTGGAGACCCGGCAAGTACCACCTCTGACTGTCCCTGCTCCAATCTATTCTCTGCCTCCTGAGTCCCAGCTGATTGGCTGTCTCTTCTTTTGTTGCCCTGCACTGGAGAATGGAGCTGGAAAGCAGGTTAGTGGGGTGGGGAGGGAATGGGTCGTAACCTTCCCCCAGGACTGAGTGGGAATGCAGATTTTACAGTATTCTTCCCCTGCCACGCCCACCAAGCCATGCCCACAGAACCGGTAGTAAAAGTTTTTGAATCCCACCACTGAGGTAGGAGGAGGGAGGAGGAGGAGGAGAGGGCATCTAAGTAAATTAATTTCTTTTTTTATTTGAAGTAGAGGCAACAAGATTTTTATTGCTTCAGGACCTGTAGTAGTTTGGACCATAGCACTAACTGTGAGGTAGTCTTAGCAACCTCCTTTCAGATTCAGGGAAGACATGATAACAGTGTTCCAATATTTGAGAGGAAGGGGTCAAGCCATTTTCTAAAGCACCCGAAGGCCAGACAAGGAATAATGGATGGAAACTGAACAAGGAGAGATTCAACCTAGAAAAAATAAGGAGAAATTTTCTAACAGTGAGAACAATCAACCCATGGAACGGCTTGCCTTCGGAAGTTGTGGGAGCTGCATGACTGGAGGCTTTCCAGAAGAGATTGGACTGCCATTTGTTAGAAATGGTGTAGGGTCTCCTGTTTGAGCGGGGGGTTAGACTAGATGGCCTACAAGGTCCCTTCCAACTCTGTTAATCGGTAAATCGGTAAACCTCCAAGGTTCCTTCCATCCCAGTCATTCAGTTTTCCCTAAATACTTTTCCCATTTAGAATTCCCATGAGTCCTGGGAATTCTTTGCTCTAAGAAGAGAAAAAATACATATTGAACCAGTAAAAGCTTCTTGTAGGTAACCCTGTATGGATCAACATCAGCTATGCTAACTGCTTCCAGCCTTTCTGCGCTGAAGAAACAGAATTTGGAAGCTGATCAATATCCCAGTGAGGCAAATGATTTATTTTCATCAAGAAACTTCAAGAAGATAATGAAAGGTTCTTATAACAAGGTATGCCAGAGAGGTATGATACACCAGTAAGAAAAAGGGAGCTAAAATATTGGAAAATTACTGTAGGTAATTTCCAGCTTAGTCTGCACCCAGCACACTCTTTCCCTCTATTCGTTCAAAGGTTAATTGTGAGAGAAATCTCCAATTCTCAGAATAATTGAGTGACAACTCAACCCACAAAGTATTTCAGTCATATCTTTGCAAATGGCCAGTTTCAGTTGTGCAGAATCCACACAGTTTTGATGAATCTGAACTCATACATTCTTCACCCCCAGTTCTAATGTTTCCTATCAGTAGATGCAAGCAGCATAATTTTTATTATTTAGTTACTAAAAGTATTTATATACCACTTTTTATTTTTAAAAAGATCCCAAAGTGCTTGAAAATTATTATAAAGGTGTGGGAAGAAATATCCATCCATGTTCCAAGCCAGGAGAAAGGCACTGGAGACAAAATGGAGTCTGGAGGCTGATTGGAAAGATGTTTTAAGGATGAAGCAGAAGTACGTGGATGGTTCTGGGCAGCTGACCACATTAGGGTTGAGAGTGGGGGGGGGCGGGGTTGTACCTTCTTTAAGCTTTGCACTTGAGCTCCCTGTTCCTGTGCAAGAACATGTTGTCAAGCCCGAAATTGACATATGTATAGCCATTTTAGTTAGGCTTTGTACATACTCTTTTTCTTACTTTCTTTGTGACAGTCATGGGGGGAAGGGTTTCGGGCTTGCCACATCCTAAGGGGGGAGGAGTGGAGATAGAGTTGTTTTGGCTAGGTGATTCTTCTTCCTGTGGGAAAATGAGCTGTCCGTGCTTAGGCCCCTTGGGGTGGAGATTTATGACATCAAGCAATGTTGAATTACTTCTATTGGAGAATGTGACTTTTGGGGGTTGTTTTTAACTTTTAATATTGGGGGTAATTCCAGGTTGTGTCAGATCCGGAATTACCATGGACTTTGCCAATTTGATGCTTTCCTAAATAAAAGAAATTGTCTTTGAAGATGGACTTTGTTCTTTTTAAATGGATTTCATCACTTGTAAACCTGATACATGTATTCTATTGGCTATTCTCAGACTCCCATGGGGCCATATAGATGTCATGTAGGGGTCATAGCTGACTCTATAGGCAAAAGAAGAAATACAAATCCTAGGTGTTTGTCTGAGCTAAGTTGGTTGAAGCTTGGGACGACTCTGAAAGGATGTTGGGCAATTCCTATTGTGGCTTTGTCCTGTGTTGGATCTTGAGTGAGGGCTAATCCTATCATTCTGCCTTTGTTTCAAAATATCCCGTCTTGAATGGATTACCAAATCTCCATTTCTAGGTGGCCTCCTCAATTTGGTTTCTGAATAGTCTGATCCAAACTTTCTTAATGGGCACAAAATATTTACTGGGGCTATTAAGGAAAGTGGGGGTTGCTTTCTGCCTCTAAAAAAAAACATGTTTCTCCATTTCTCCCTTTGGGGGAAATATAATATTCTGCCTTTTTAAATAGTCCTCAAAATATTTCATTCTTCTTGGGGGGGGAGGTGGCTTCCCACAAAAGAAAATAGCAACAGCATTCAAAGAATCAAAACAGAAGAAAAATAAATAATAAAAAGGTAAATAGAAGGAGAGCTCACAATTACAGAAGCCCAACATAAAAAGAATTTTTTTTTTTTTTAAAAAAAGCTTAATATGTGTAAAAGAGCAGGCTGCTCAAACAATGGACAGCACCTGTACTTCTCCTGTCTGGCTTTATTTATTTATTTATTTATTTATTTGTTTGTTTGTTTGTTTAGTCAAGCATGCATTTGATAATATATGTATGTATAAACATGATTATTAATACATGAAGTAGATACAAATAAAAGGAAACATTAAGACAGGGACGGTAGGCATGTTGGTGCACTTATGCACCCCCCCTCTTAGGAATGGGGTGAGGTCAACAGTAGACAGTCTGAGGTTAAAGTGTTTGGGGTTAGTGGAAGAAACCACAGAGTCAGGTAGAGTATTCCAGGCATTGACCATTCTGTTGCTGAAGTCGTATTACCTGCAACTGAGTTTTGTGCGGTTTATTTTGAGTTTGTGTCTATTGTGTGCTCGTGTATAGTTGAGGTTGAAGCTGAAGTAGTCATTAGGTTGAAGCTGAAGTAGTCATTGATGGGTAGGATATAGTAATGGATAATTTTATGTACTATGCTTAGGTCAGACTGAAGGTGGCATAGTTCTAAGTTATCTAAGCCTAAAATTTCAAGTTTGGTGACATAGGATATTCTATTGCAAGTAGAGGAGTGGAGGACTCTTCTCATGAAATATTTCTGGATTCTCCCAATTGTATTAATGTCTGATATGCAGTGCTGATTCCAGACAAATGAGCTGTATTCAAGAATTGGTCTAGCAAATGTTTTGTATGCTCTAGTTAGTAGTACAATATTACCAGAGAAAAAGCTTCGCAGGATTAGGTTAACAACTCTTAATGCTTTATTGGCAATGTTGTTACAATGGGCTCTAGCACTTAGATCATCAGAGATGAGAACTCCAAGGTCCTTGACAGAGTGAAAGTCATCTACAAGGTGATGTCCATCCTGCTTGTATTTTATTTTCTGATTTTTCTTGCCATTAAGTAAGACAGAGCATTTGTTTGTTGCGATTTGAAGTTGCCACTTGCTTGACCATTCTGACACATAGTCAAACAAAAAAAGAAGAAGAGATTAGACCTTTTCAAGGTCTAATCAAGCATCAGCACTCTAGAATTGTATATAAAAGCTTTTTCTGTGAAACAACTGAGAGTTTGTGGGGGAGAGAGATGTTGTATGTCTTTGAAGTAAAGCAGCCAGAAAGGGGTGTTTTCTTTAGAGCAAGGGTTGTCAATTTTGGCAACTTTAAGACGCATGCTGGCTGGGGAATTCTGGGAGTTAGTCTACATGTCTCAAAATTGTCATAACAAGAAAGTAGGAGTTAGAATATGTTTTGGAACTGGGAGAAAACACATCTCTTTGGCTATAAATAAATACACTAGCTGTATGATATGAATGATTGGAGCCTCTTTTTGAACAGAGACAAATCTGGCATCCTCTGTCCTGTTTGTCAACCTCAACAACTTTAAAATGTGTGGATTTCAACTCTCAGAATTCCCCAGCCAGCACATGGTTGAGAAATATTGCTCCATAACAACACTTTCTTTTTTTTTGTATATCTTTGTCAACATTTGGAGCCTGGAATATTTTTGTAGTTTGTCACAGGGAGTGAGTTCCTGAATCCAGAGAGAGCGTTATTAATTGGGTTTCAGAAATTATTCAAGACCAAGAAGTCCCAGTTTAAATGCTTCCGCATTTGTTCCTTGATTACGCCTAGCCATTATTTTCTTTAAAAAATATGTTAAGTTTAGATAGACTTTGTATAATAAATATAATTAGATGTTTGCCTGCAATTCTTTATAAAGGTTTATTATAGAGAGAAACAATTAGTCTGTGAAAATGCATCTTACAACATATCATTAAGATTTGACGATCTTGATTTACAGAGAGGGTGGCATGCTCTTCTATGGGAAAATAAAAATAAAAAACAAACATATTTTCATAGACATTTTATGAGAGACTCCTTCATACAGATATGGAATAAAATTAGATGAAAATATTATATAAAAATACCTATCTGGTTATCTACCATGGAGACGATGATTTCCCAAAACGCATTGGATATGAGCAAAAAGGTCAAATGTAGAGATGTTTTAGATGAACAGGGAAAATTAAAAACAAATCAGGAATTAAAAGAGCAAGGTATATTCATAGATTGGTGACCATATTTACAATTACAAAACAGATATAAAAAATATGGAAAAGTATGGAATCTACACTGAGTTGCAACAATTAGATAAAATTTTAACAGGCTCAGAAGAGAAATTTATAGAGAAAATGTATAATTACCTATTAAAAGTTGCCTTAGAAGAGAAGGTAGTAAAAGGATGCATGATAGCATGGACAAATTTTTGGGGGCGTAATACAGATTTAGCAGATTGGGAAAGAATGTGGAACAAAAATTATTCATTAAAAAGATCAGCGGCCTATAAAGAAATTATGTACAAGATGTTCTATCGATGTCATTTGCCACCAATGAGATTAGCTAAAATGTACCCTAACATGAATCCTACATGCTGGAAATGCAAACAAAATCATGGTACCTTCTATCATATGTGGCGGTCAAGCCCGGAAGCCCAAAATACTGGTTGAAAAGAGAGAGAAAGGAGAAGTATAGGAAGAAAATTAGATATATTCTATTACATATTTTGATAGCATCAAGGATAGTATACGCACAAAGTTGGAAACAAAATAATATACCTTCCAAGGAATTATTTATTTGAAAAATTCTAGATTGTGCTGAAATGGATAAACTGACCTTAAAATTAAAAGAGAAAGAAGAGTCAGAGTATTATGAAATTTGGGATAATTGGTATAATTGGTTGAGGAAGAGAAACGAAGATAAAAGGAAATAAGAAAGTTACAGATAAAATATATACATGTGTATAAAGATATACAAATGTAGATATTTATATGAGATTGATTTGTATAATGATTTGTATAATAATATTAGTTTGTATAATAATGTGTATAATAATGATGACACAGTATTGTTAAAATTAAAATTAACATGTTTTAAAGCTGGAAAATAACAATAAAAATTATTGAACCAAAAAAAAAAAAAAAAAAGATTTGAAGATCTGATGCTTCCGGACAAATAAAAACCAGATTTCTATTGTGTTGTTTTAGTTAGCATATCACAGGAATAGCTAAAGAGAACCTAGAAGAAGAAAAAATAAGGCACATTAAACAAATAATATGTTAATGTCTATGTACAGTGGCAGTTAGTTTATATTTCTGTGTGCCTAATAATGCAGAAAATGTGGGTTAACGAAATCAACCAAATTAAGGTGAAGAAAAAAAATAGGTTAATTGCAGTGAGATGAATGAACACAGTCATGAAGAGATTCCAAACAAGAAGCTTCAAAAGTCCCTTCCAACCATATTATTCTATGTTCTAAATCTCAGTGGAGAAACTGAGAACTTCAAAATGAGTTTTTAGCAAAACTACAGATGCTGATTGCAAAAATCTGTATGACTACTATTGTAGATTACTGCTATACAATAGTATTTTCTGCATCTTTTTGCTGCCATCTTGTGGTCACTCAAACGTTTGCAGTCTATATCCACATTTTTTTCTTCCGTTCAATCACATTTAATTCTTGGAAACTGCCTTAGATATGGCCCTGCAACTGTCTTGCCCAGTTTTTTCAGGAGTGGCTTTCCATTCTTCATAGAGCTGAGGGAAAGTGACTAGCCTCAGGTCAACCAGCTGGTTTTGTGCTAACTGGGACTAGAACTCAATCTCCTGGTTTCCTGATGCCTTAACCATTACACCACATTGTCTCTCAATATTGCAAACGACTATTAATGTGCAGTACAGTATTTAGTAGCTGGCCATTATCTGACTGATTCGATTCTACAACCCAGTAATCCCACATTGGTGGTCAGATTGCTGTAGTAACAATCCTCAAGAAGCTACGATAAATGTCAGATGAACAATGCTTGTCAGTTTATAACTTGTTAACAAAGAGGCATATATTAATAAAACCCGGCTGAGCAAGGACAGTGACATTGCCCTATTAAAAATAATCCAAAATGAATTTTGGGATCTGCATCAGCCTCAAGGCTAGGACCAATGAGGGGATGGCATTGATCTATCAGGAGATCTTGCCTATGATAGCTTGTAACTCTGTTGGCGTGAAACTCAACATTAAGAAAACTAAGATCATGGCATCTGCCTTTTCAATTCCTGGAAAACAGATGGGGAAGAAATGGAGATAGTGACAAATTTTATTTTCCTGGGTTCCAAAATCACCGCAGATGGGGACTGTAGCCAAGAAATTAAAAGACGCTTGCTCCTGGGGAGGAAAGCTATGGCAAATCTAGACACCATACTAAAAAGCAGAGACATCACCCTGCCAACAAAAGCCTTGACTTGCATATAGTCAAGGCTATGGTTTTCCCAGTTGCAATGTATGGCTGTAAGAAAGCTGAGTGCCAAAGAATTGAGAACTTTGAACTATGGTGCTGGAGAAGACTCCTGCGAGTCCCTTGGACTGCAAGGCCCGGTCAGTCCTAGAGGAGATCAACCCTGACTGCTCTTTAGAAGGTCAGATCCTGAAGATGAAACTCAAATACTTTGGCCACCTAATGAGAAGGAAGGACTCACTGGAGAAGAGCCTAATGCTGGGAAAGATTGAAGGCAATAGAAGAAGGGGAAGACAGAGAATGAAGTGGCTGGATGGAGTCACTGAAGTAGTAGGCATGAGCTTAAATGGATTCCAGGAGATGGTAGAGGACAGGAAGGCCTGGAGGAACGTTGTCCATGGTGTCACGATGGGTTGGACACGACTTCGCAACTAAAAACAAAAACTCCATTGGTATAAGGTTGGAACATAGAGAGAATCTAGACTTCCCTTTGATGTATTGGTTACCTTGCTGGAAATTGGGATTTTTCCTGGTCTCTTGTACGTGGTTGTTGAACTGATGGTTGAGTCCTCCTAGTTGTGCTGCTGTGGGACTTCAACCTCTATATGGCGAGGGATAAGTCTAGTAGAGCCCAGAGGTGCATGGCATCCATGGCTTCTCCCGGGTGATTTTGAACATGACACAACGGTGGTCACCTATTATACCTTGTTTGACTTTAAAACAGTTGTTTTTGTTCTGTGTGATGAAGAGTATAACAAGAACACCTTTGCCATGGTTAGATCATTTCTTGCTCTAGATACAATTGATATCTATTCCCTGACATCCACAGGGCGATATCTATCTGGATGGTCCATCCTAGGCTGTCCCCACTGCTATTTAATATGTGCACGAACCCATTGAGAGAAGCCATTCAGCAGCTCAGGGTTCAGTATTATTAGTATTCTGGCTATAGTAATTTTTACATCACTATTCTGGAATGTGCTGGTAATGCTGTTGAGGCTTTTCCATATGTTTGGAGACTGAAGGGGTTTGGATGGGAGACAATAGTTCCAAAATTGAACCATAGTAAGACAAAGTTCATGTTTGTCTATTAGAAGTAATCCTTGGCTCATGACCATAATTGTGTCTGAAATTATGTTCATTAAGTCATGGCAGTCATGCCTGTGACTGATTTTATGGATTTTTTGTGTGTCAGTCATTAAGTGAATGCTGTAGCCATTAAATGAATGCGGTAGTCGTTATGCAAGTCTATTTACCCCGAATGGGCTTTTTCTTTTGCTGGAAACCAGAAGTAAACACCAGAAACTGGCTCCAAAACGTCACGGAACATTTTCACGTGACCATGGGATACTGCAAATGTGAGCTGGTTACCAAGCATCCAAAAGATGATTATGGCGATGTAGGCAGCTGGTGGAACTTCGAAAACAGATCTTAGGTAGCTCTGGAATGGTCCATCCTAACAACCGGTCACTTAGTGGCTATAAGTGAGGAATAGTGTGTGGGTGTGTGTGCGTTGGCATTTGATTGGTGTTTCTGGATGGAGAAGCATGACCCCTGAAGGAACAGATTCTTCTAGAGCAGAGGTGTCAAACTCGATTTCATTGAGGGCTGCATCAGGATTGGGTTTGACCTCGGGGGGGCAAGCTAGTTGGGCATGGCCAGCTCAATGTCACTTGTGTCAGGGGTGCCTATGGTGGCCCAAACGCTCTGTCAGTGTGATGACCCAGGGCGGGATATAAAAGCAACAAAGTCACAAAAACAGGTGAAGTCCCTTTAATTCCTTCCACTTGGCTTCAAAGGTCCAATTATCATTGACTGGAGAAAAAACTCCCCCACAAACAGTTGTGAAAAGGAAGAACTTCCGTTCAAACTCAAAATACATATAAATTATAAATAGAAAAAAACAACACAAACCACACTGAAGCAATTAATGAGACAAGACAGGATTAGGGTTTGAAGACGTCCACAGATATCAAAATACACACACTGGGAAGGATGCCAGAATTCAGATAAGAACTGACAAACTAGAAATATTTTCATGCTTTGTTTCCAGCACTGGCCCATGCACAGTTTGTCCTTTTAAACAGTCCTCACAGCTGCAGCCCATGAAGGGGATCAAGGCCCTTTCCTCCCCTGTAGACCATGCCATTCATGTTTCTCCCTTATCCGCTCCTCCCTGCGTGCCCTAGGATGAAGAGGGGATGGGCCTGGGTCTTCCTATGAATGCCCAGCCGGCCTGTGCCCTTCCCCAGTTTCCTCCACAATCTCTGGAGCCACACTCCCACTCCCTGTCGGCTGTTCCTCCTCTCCCTCGGAGTCAGATTCTAACAGGGGCATGACAGAAAAAATGGAGCTTGGGAGGGCTGCATGCAAAAATGTACTCAACCCATGCTTAGATCTGGCCCCTGGGAACAGAGAAGGTCCACCAGTTTTAGAAACAACAGCAGTTGTAAACCAATACAAGTAATCCTCGACTTACGATCACAATTGAGTCCAGAATAATGGTCCTTAAGATATTGCTGTCGTTAGGCAACCCCGGCTCTGCCCATTGCAGTCATTATGCAGAGCGGGGGGGGGGCTTCAAGCGGTGAGGGAGGCCATGCTAAATGAATGGTCACAAGTCGAGGACTATCTATAATACCCTTTGCAGGAACAATGGAAGGATTTTGTACAGTGTATCGAGAACATATCTTCCAATGGATGGATTTCTTTCAAGCATTCCCAACAGCTGTTATCTGAAAACCTGTTATATCATGGCGGCATTTCTATAAGCAAAGACTATAATGCCCTAATATTGCTCTTGCAAACAGCTGTGGCGCTCATTAGCACTGAAATATACGCTTTTCACCCTTACATTAAAAAGAACATGTATGAACATATAAATGTTATTTTCCTTATCTAACACATTTGTTGCAGCTCTAGGAATGAATTAAGTCTGTATGAGCATACAAGGTTATAATCATCTTGGCTAATTGGTTTTGTTGGTTTTTCAGCCCTGTGATTCATTTGTCATCTACTTGCAATAATGATTCTCCGTTGAGCTATGCAGACCACTTGTTATTTATTTCCTAAGTGAATTATAGATGGGTACCCTCTAAATAGCTCAAGGAAATTATATGTATTAGCTGCAATCTAGTTTGAATGTCTGTAGGAATCAGAATTACAAAGTGAATTGTAAAAATAATGATTTGAGAATCAGTTTCATTTTAAAATACTTGGAATTATTTGTGGAACAGATTTGCGGAGGGCTCCTTTCATTACTCTTGGGAGCCGAATGGAATCTGGTATTAAAAATCTAAATGTTTTAGCAAAACATTGTCAGAGATAAAAGATAACAAAACATATTTCTACCCCAAGGGATTCATATCTCCCAGCCATTTCATCATACAGTACCATTTTGGCATTGCAAATGCATTTGTATTTAAAAGATATTTTTCCTGCTCCAGACTCAAGGTAACTAGCAAAGATATCCTAAAGTCACATTGGGTTACACAATATCTTCAGCTAATAACAAGCTTATCACATCGGAATTAAAATCACAGAAAATCTGTCCGCAGCAAACTTATATGGACAATATACTGCCTCTATTAGGTAATTTCTATGTCCTTCTTAAGGAGTATATTCCTAAAGATTATACAATGCATGTTTGGGAACATACTTCACAACTTTCATAATTTATACCTTATGCCAGGGGTGTCAAACTGAAGGTCCACGGCCTGCATCTGGTCCACATGGTGCTTAAATTTGGCTCATGGGGCCAGCCTGGAAATAGCAAAGGATTGGCCCACGGTGCTTCTGGCAGCCAAAATGGAGTGGGGGGGGGGGTTGTGTGAGGCTTCCCCGTGCCTCTTTCTGGCCAGCAGGGTGCTGCATGAGGCATCCATCTTGTCACACACACCCTCCCAGCCAGTCCACGGAGGAGAACTACAATGCTGATCCAGCCCTCAAAGTAATCCAGTTTGACACCTCTACCTTAAACACATATGCACTAATTTCAGTAATTTGGGAAGAAATTGTTTTTGTATAAATTTGTTTATTACTCCAAAGTAATTCTCTTCTCCTTTGAAAAAGATTTTTAAAAGAAATTTTAGTTCACCAAACTAAAACAACAGCAGCAACATAGGAGTTGCTTTTTGCTCTGCACAAAAGACCCTTACTGCAAAGGTTTTACTATAATCCTTATCTGTACTGAATTGATTGATGACAAAATGGAACTTCTGTACCCCAAAGCATCTCATGATCCAAAATATTTAAGTTACACAGCTCACATACTATTTGCAATGTGGAATGAAGAATCCCTTCCCGCTTTGGTTCTCTGCATTTAGGAAAACACTTTTTGGGGGCTAAAGATGCATTAATATTTATGCATCCTTAATTGGATATGCAAGTAAACACTACAAGAATAAACACACATAATACTCTAAGAAGTATTTGTAACTTTCTAGAGGAAAAACATAAGGATCTTGCATTCCAAATTAAAAATATTTGGAATTCAAGTCTAGAAGAATAGCTTGGGTCGCTGAACTATAAAGGCAAAAAAGATAGTTTGGGAATAACTTTGATTTGATACAGGACAATATCTCCAGGATTTAGCATCTATTATAGGGCTTTTCTTGGGTACGTTAAAACTGATATTGTTTCTAACCACAATGACACTACAACCATGAAATCTGTGTTGTAACATAATGGTACATGTTCTTCCCTTTCATGTGTGTGTTGTGGTATCCTCCACTTGTCCATGAGAGTGTAGTTTGTGTGTTTCATCATTTGTCCTCACAACCTCTCAAGGACAATTTTGAGTAGAAAGCCACAATGTTAAGCCCAAGAGTTTAATTTCACACAGAGTGAACATCTGCTGCTTATATATACTCAAACACACAACCAATTGATGTGTCTGGCAAGTAAATGATTACAGGCAGGGGTGGGATTCAACCGGTGCTACTACCGGTTCGGTACTTATGTTTTGCCAGATGCGCGCTATGCACGCGTGTAATACACCGAAAGCTGTGCCTCCAGGACAGCTGATGAGCACTGATAAATGCCTTTTTAATGCTTTTTCAACCTCAGCTGTGTCGTGCAAAGCAGCTGAAGTTGAAAAAACAGGAAATAAAAGTCAGGTAAGAGCCCGGGCGGGCGGGAGGGCCAAACAGCAGCAGACACAGAACTGGTTCTGTGTCTGCTGCTCTTCAGAGCTACCGGTTCTATAGAGCCAGGCAGAACCGGTAGCATCCCATCCCTGATTTCAGATAATAGGATTGTAGCTACGCAGACCATACTAGCCTGGCTCTTAGGAGCTCTAGTAGAAATTAAGCTTCTTTGGATGTTACTGGCAAGATATAATTGATGCCCCTTCAGCTGTTCTTTTAGGAGATAAAAAGAACCTCCTCTGAATAGAATATGGGAATGACCTTGGGGGACAGAGGAAAGAGATGCTGCCTAGGGAATGGCCAGATAACCAACTCTATAGCCTGCAGTTGCCCAATGGGTAGATAAAGATGCTCAAAAAGGGAACAGTCCCCCCACAAGATTTCTCAGGCTATAAAGGACACAGAAGGGAGATTTGTACTTTCAGACTGGCAAAATTCTGCAAATATAGCCTTACAGAAAAGTAGAATTAGGTCATCTAGTTGCATTTCCTCTCTGGTCTACCTGGCACACTTTCCCACTGAAATTAATTCTAAAAAAAATCCTTGCAGGTTCCTAAATGGCACAGATATGCTTAGTTAACAGAGAAGCTTTGACTATGATGGATTCACTGCATCTCTCAACATGTCCCCCAGCTTCTCCTGGCGTCCCTCCTTTGGTCCCCAAACTTATAAAGAATTGGCCCAGGAGGTGTGAGAAAGGTTCTAAGGTCAAGTTTCCTCCTGAAAGGAAGGATCTTTTGCTCCATTGCAAGAATGGCAGAACCAGTGGTATTATGCTACCGGTTCAGCCTGGTTCAACCGAACCGGTAGTAAAAAAAAGAAGCCTCCAATCCGCTGAGAGGAAGAAAACAAGCCTCAGCTGGGAGGATAAAAGACCGAAACACGCATGGGGGTGGGTGGGAGGGTCACTCCTAGCTTTTCATTTCTTCATCCTTTCAGCTGATTGGCTTGTTAGGGGTGCACGTGTTAGGGGCGTGTACGTATGATCACCCACCAAACCGCTAACAACTAAGGTAGGATCCCTACTGGAGCAGAACTGAAGAATGCTCTTGCCACAACTGTATTCTTCCAAGTCTCCTGCAGATTGTAGCCTTAACATGTCACTTACAACAGGGGTCCCCAACCGCCGGGCCGCGGACCGGTACCGGGCCGCGGAACAAGCCTTACCGGGCCGCTGGTTGCTGGGCGCCGCCATCTTTTTGGTAAAAAAGCAATTTTTCGTCAAAAAGATGGCGGCGCCAGCTGGTGTGAGCTTTTCCGGGTAGAAAGCCATTTCTACCCGAAAAAGCTCACCAGAAGCGCTGGCGCCGCATTTTTAAAAATCACTCCGTGATGTCACCAGAAGTGATTTTTCGTCAAAAAGATGGCGGCGCCACCTGACGCCGGAACCGGGCCGCGGCGCCAGCTGACGCCGGAACCGGGCCGCGGCGTCGAAAAGGTTGGGGATCCCTGACTTACAACACCTAGATAGAACTATGGAATCTCTACTGTTATATGGATAAGCCTAATTTCTCATTAGATCATAACTGTGGTAGAGTCTTCAACTATCCATACCCCAGCTTTGAGCCCCAAATTTCTGTTGCTTAGTGAGACATTTGTTATGTGAGTTTTGCCCTATTTTATGACCTTTCTTGCTTTAGTTGTTTAAATGGATCACTGAAGTAGTAACATGGTTGCTAAGCGAATCTGCTGTCCCCATTGCTTTATTCTTGTCAGAAGGTTGGAAAAGGTGATCACATGACTCAGGGACGCTTCAACCATCATAACCACGAGTCCATTGCCAAGCACCTAAATTTTTATCATGTGACCCTGGGGATGCTGCAATGGTCATGATAGCAATAACAATAGCACTTAGACTTATATACCGCTTCAAAGTGCTTTACAGCCCCCTCTAAGTAGTTTACAGAGTCAGCCTATTGCCCCTGACAATTTGGGGTCCTCATTTTACCCACCTCGGAAGGATGGAAGAGTGAGTCAACCTTGAGCCTGGTGAGATTTGAACTGGGAGTCAGCAGAAGTAGCCTGCAGTACTGCATTCTAACCACTGTGCCCCCACGGCTCTTCATAAGTGTGAAGCACAGTTATAAGTCACATTTTTCAGTGCTATTGTAACTTTGAACTGTAACTCAAACAAACTGCTGTAAGTTGAAGACTACCTGTACTACTATGTCCTGGAAGCTATTTTTCCTTCCATGCCCTTCTGGTCTTCATCTAAACCCAAGCCCCCAAGGCAGTCTTAATTACTACAGTGCTGCTGTAATATTTTCTTCCTGGTACAATTTTGTTACATACTGCCCCAGTCATTAGATTGTTGGCAGATCAGGTAAACTCTGAGGATGGGATCATCAGTCCTTTTCATATTTTTTTCAGACTGGGATGGTTTCTTTGTCCGATCCCCGAGCACCATCCTCTAGGGCCATTTTAGTTTGGGTAGTGGAAGATGTCTCAAACCAATTTCTTCCCCCTTGGTTTTGGGAGAGGGACCAGACTGATTAAAAGAAGGCAGGTGCTGTGGGATGATTGGAAAAGATCCAATAGGCAGACAAAAATGCCAGATTGCAAATTGCCAGTCTAAACATCTGCTCAAATGTGCAAGCAACTGTAATAATACTTCAGGTGGCCCCCTTCCTCCCCCACTCTATACTCTATATTTGTTATTTGAGCCATTGCTCTCTTCAGGTACGGTATTTCTACTCAGTTCACTTAATTATAGCAACCACAGCCCCAGGAGGAAAACAGTGCTGACTCATGGATTTCCAATCAACTTAAAATTGCTCTCAAATACAGCCCATTACAAGAAATTGTTCTCAGGTTTTTTCTCTCCTCTTGAATAATAGCATTTTCTTGATGTCGAGCTTTTCTGTCTTTTAACAAGTGCTCAATGTTTAGGTGGTGGCGTGTTTTTTTTTTTACCCATTGCAGTTTTGCATATTTTAAATCTCTTTCTACTATCTGAATTACATGTGCTTATTTCTAATACGAGTGTTTTGTGGTAGAAGTTATCATAAGATGCAAGCTGTGAGAAATGTCTTGGCAAGTCCAGTTCCTTAGATGGCAAAGAAGCAACTGGAAGAGCAAACAGTAGTATCACTGGATAGAATGTCCATTTACAAATATTCAAAGAAAACATAGAAAATGCACAATTTTAAAAAAGATGTCATCGTTTTGCAGAACATGTTTATATCTAGCTATCATTTAAATACAGCAAAACATCTCATCATAATAGAGAAAACTATAAGCAAGGACAAGCACACACAATCATTATGTCTTGATGGTATGACAAATGCCTCAGGCACAGAATATACAGTACATGCTCCAACACATTTACTTGATGTTGTTGTTTTTTTAATTTATACACACACACACACACCTCCATTTACACACACAAACACACATATAATCTCTGTATGTATATATATAGCATATATAGATAGATATAGATATATGAGGGAAGGAGGGAGAGGGAGAGAGAGAGAGAGAGGGAGGGAGAGGGAGAGAAAGAGAGATTCCTTCCCCAAACTGCTTTTTATAACAAGTCTTGCAAGAAAAATTGGTAGCTTCTGTGCACTGCCAAATAGAATGTACTTCAAAGTTGCAAGACAATGTGTTTTTCTTCTGGATGTTGCTAGCTGAAGGAGTATACTACATATCTCAGCAGGAAAAATCAAGACTGGGTGTCTGATAAAACTGTTTTATGAAATGGATTATAGATTAGGCAAATAACAAGTAAGCAAGACATCGAGGGACTGGGGCATCTTAAAGGACCAATGAGCAAAAAACAAACTGATTTCTTATCAATTTTTTTGTAAAAGAAAAGCTTGTGACAGGTGTTCAGAATAGAATAGAATAGAATAGAATAGAATAGAATAGAATAGAATAGAATAGAATAGAATAGAATAGAATAGAATAGAATACTTTATTGGCCAGGTGTGATTGGACATACAAGGAATTTGTCTTGGTGTAAATACTCTCAGTATACATAAAAGAAAAGATACATTCGTCAAGAGTCAAGAATCATAAGGTACAACACTTAATGATAGTCATAGGGTACAATCAGAAATCAAACCATACTAGGAAACAGTCAATATAAATCCTAAGGATACAAGCGACAAAGTTACAGTCATACAATCACAAGTGGGAGGGGATGGGCGATAAGGAGTGATGAGAAGATTAACAGTAATAGTAGTGCACACTTTGTAATAGTTGAACAGTGTTGAGGGAATTATTTGTTTAGCAGAGTGATGGCGTTCAGGAAAAAACTGTCCTTGTGTCTAGTTGTTCTGGTGTGCAGTGCTCTATAGCGTCATTTTGAGGGAAGGAGTTGAAACAGTTTATGTCCGGGATGTGAGGGGTCTGTAAATATTTTCACAGCCCTCTTTTTGACTCGTGCAGTATACAGGTCCTCGATTGAAGGTAGTTGGTAGTAATTGTTTTTTCTGCAATCCTAATTACTCTCTGGAGTCTGTGTCTGTCTTATTGGGTTCCATAACCAAACCAGACAGTTATAGAGGTGCAGATGACAGACTCAATAATTCCTCTGTAGAACTGGATCGGCAGCTCCTTGGGCAGTTTGAGCTTTCTGAGTTGGCACAGAAAGAACATTCTTTGTTGTGCTTTTTTGATGACGTTTTTGATGTTAGGTGTCCATTTTAGGTCATGTGATTAGTAGAACCTAGAAATGTGAAGGTCTCTACTGTTGATACTGTGTTGTCTAGTATTGTAAGAGGTGGTAGTATGGGGGGTTTCTTCTAAAGTCTACCGCCATTTCTACGGTTTTGGGTGTGTTCAGTTCCAGATTGTTCCGGTTACACCACGAGGCAAGTTGTATAACCTCCTGTCTGTATGTGGATTCATCGTTGTCTTGAATGAGACCAATCACTGTTGTGTCATCAGCAAACTTCAGCATTTTAACAGATGGATTGTTTGAGATGCAGTCATTGGTATTTTGGGAGAAGAGAAGTGGAGATAGCACACAGCCTTGGGGGGGGGGCTGTGGTGATTGTACAGGTATCGGATGTGATTCTGCCTAGCTTCACCTGCTGCTTCCTGTCTGTCAGGATTGAAAGAAAGAAGCTTTTTGTCAATATACAGTCATAGGCAGAAAAATGAAATAAAACCAATGTTTTTTTCTCACCTGGGAACTGATCCTATATTGTACCATTACTTTACTGAGGAACAGTTCCACTTTGAAAACTATCATTATGCTTCTAAAACCACGGTGCCTTCCAGACAGAAGAGGGCTGTTGGTGGATCTATCCAGGTAACTTGAATCCACATTCAGATGACTATCTAGGTCAGGGGTGTCCAACCTTGGCAACTTTAAGACTTGTGGACTTCAACTCCTAGAATTCCTCAGCCAGCAAAGCTGAGGAGTTGAAGTCCACAAGTCTTAAAGTTGCCAAGGTTGGACACCCCTGACCTAGGTGTTCAAAGCTGGTCATGGTTCTTTCTTTTTATTATTTGTGTTTACATTGTTTTCGGTTTGAACTGAACTTCCAATATACTACTATTCTTCTTGACAGTCTTTCAAGGGTCTAGGACAACTTGCTGTGGCCAACATAGGTTGGTACTGAGTGCAACCAACTTGCTGCGACCAACTAGCCTCAGGATAACTCACTGCGGGACAATTCAATGCTGTATTAATTGTTACATTCAGTTTCTTTTATTATGGGTGGCCATGTTTTCATCGAAATTATTGTAACTGTTGTATTTATGGATTGACTTTCTTTATTTCGTTATTATTATTGGCCATGGTTCTGTTGAAATTAATTTAACTTTTGTATTTGTTGGATTGTCCTGCAGCGTTTTCTCAGCGTTGAGTTGGCCATGGCAAGTTGTCCCATTCTGGTCTTTCAAATGAGGCAGGCCAATAGGAATGTTATCTACATTTCTTAGAGCATTTCACCATGCAGTTTCCATAGATAAGCCTGAAAGGAGTCAACTCAATCATTTCATTTTTCTCAGTACCAACCTGTATACATGGATGAAATGGGAGCCGATGAAAGCTTTTCATGTGTTTCCCTAAAGAAAGTCTTCCTGAAGACAAGGGACTACATCTGATAACTGTTAGTTAGGTCGCTGAACTTGAAGCCAGTCAAACTCTTTTAGCCCTAGGAAGGAGGCAAAGGCAAGCCACTTCCAAACTTTTGCCAAGAAAATGGCAAAGGCTGGCCCAGGAAGTTGTCAGGTGTCAATGATGACTGAAAAGCACAACAACAACAACAACAACAATATGGGATTTTTGGTATACAGAATGATACAGTCTTGGCACATAGCATAACCAATTTAACTGTGATTGAGACGAAAGTGTGGACAATTGATATGGCAATATCAGGGGATAATAGAATAGAAAACAAACAATCGAAGATCAGAACGTATCAAGATTTGAAAATTGAAAGATTATTGCATAAACTGGCTTTAGCGGTCCCAAGGACACACTGCTTGAATCCGTACATATACAAGGCCTGTACATTACAACAGTCTATGTTTTGGGGAAGAGTTTTATGCCCATAGAAACCAACACCGGATAAAGAACTGGCAGCTGTGTCTTTGATAACAATAACAACAACAACAGAGTATGGTGAATGAAATCCTAATGAGCTTTACGAAAGAAATCAGCTCTTTCTCCCTTTTCACTGTGTTTTGTCTCTCAAGCCCTAAAGGATAGACATTACAAAACGTTAGTCACCAGGACTGTGGCAGAATAAGCCACTGTGGGACACATTCAGTACTTGGCTGATCTTTCTCGCAGTATGTGCTGATCTCAAAGATTAAACTATGCAGGTGTAAAACACACAGGTGTTAAGCGAAATTGCAAAAGGCATGCTGATTTCCTTTCCAGATGTCTTTATAAATCCCTGCCTTTTGCTCAGTTTCAGAAATTGAAGATACAACATAACGATAGTTCTTGACCCAATAACTGTTCATTTAATGACCTGGGGCATGACACAGAGGCAACACGGTCAGCTGAGAGTTCGAACCGCCCCTGTGTTGCTCCAAATTTCCCCAAATACTCCCACGTTTCTGGCAAGTCCCTGAGGAAAGTGATGACACACACACACACGCACACGCACACCTCCAGCAGCCTCTGGCTGCAAGTCCAGCAAAACACTGTGACCACAATGGCTGCAAAGGAAGAAATCCAGCAGGGCAAGTCAATGAATCCAGGAAGCAAAGGAACAAGGAAATTACTCCAGGAATCCAGAAAGAAAGCAAGAAATCCAGGAAACTTTAAACACCAGCAACAGCACTCAACACTCCATGAATTCAGTGTTTGCTCCCAACAAATGCTCCTCCCCACAGCATTTGAGGAGATGCACAGGTGTGCCTTGTGAAGAGGAGCGGGGCACTCTCCTTCCGAGTTGGGTTGGCCTGCACTGTTCTTGCCTTCTCTCCACTCTCCGTGCTCGAGGATCAGGAGGGGGCGGTCCTTGCTCATCGCCTGAGCTCTGTCTTTCATGTTCACTGCTTAGCCTCACTTGGTCATCTTGCTCCCCTTCCTCCCTGCCTACAAGCTGTCCCAATCCTGAAAGGCCCTGGCCTAACTCGGCATGTTCCTCCCCACATTCCTCTGAAGCCAACGAAGCCGTCCCTTCGATCTCCGTTGGCTCCAGTTCCGGCTCATCTTCCTTCGCAGATTTAGACTCTGACGGGGACATGATGCCATTCAAAGTTACAATAACACTGAAAAAAGTGACTTATGACCTTTCTTCACATGTACAACCAATGTGGCATCCGCCTGATCACATCAAAATTCAAATGCTTGGCACCTGGTTCATATTTATGATGGCTGCATTCCAGGGTCATGTGATCACCTTTTGCGACCTTCTGACAAGTTGTTACTAACTTAACAACTGCAGTGATTCCTTAACAACTATGACAGGAAAGGTCATAAAATATTTTACTTAGCAACATAAATTTTGGGCTCGAATGTGGTCATAAGTCAAGGACTACATGTATAGTCAATGGTGCTTTTGCTTAGATTAATTGATTGAAATAATAAAACTTTGGGTGGATGTTCTTCTATGTTAGAAAAGGCTTGGACTATACCAAAATAAAGACTCATATTTGGAAGATTGTGAAAGCCTTGCCCAAAACCTGTGAGAGGGACGCTTTGTTTTAAATCAGTAGAATAAGTTGGAATCCTTTCTGATGCTCCAGCTTTCAATGCCCAACTGTCCCAGATGGAAATACCAATAGAATGAAATACCAATTGTAGGAACATAAGCACAACAATCACAAGAATTCTAAAAGTGAGCATTCTTAATTAAGCATGACACACTAGAGGACCTGTAGACAGTTCTTTGAATATGCAGTATTCATTTGCTTCCGGAGTCATTTAGAAAAGTCAGTAACTAGGACTGCAGAAAAAACACCAGAACAACTAGACACAAGGACAGTTTCCCCCCAAAAGCCATCACTCTGCTAAACAAATAATTCCCTCAACACTGTCCAACTATTACAAAGTCTGTACTACTATTACTGTTCATCTTCTCATCACTCCTTATCACCCATCCACTCTCACTTGTGACTGTATGACTGTAACTTTTTTGTTTGTATCCTTACGATTTATATTGACTGTTTCCTAGTATGATTTGATTTCTGAGTGTACCCTATGACTATCATTAAGTGTTGTACCTTATGATTCTTGACTCTTGACGAATGTATCTTTTCTTTTATGTATACTGAGAGTATTTGCAAGACAAATTCCTTGTGTGTCCAATCACGCTTGGCCAATAAAGAATTCTATTCTATATATTTGTCATCTCTGAAAAATGTATTTGCTTAAAATTGCCTATTCAATTTCCTTTCAGGTTGGGGCCACCAATATAGCTTATTAGTAACTTTGGATCACAATGCTGCTTTCAAATAGCAAGGAAAAATCTTTCCCTCATAGTCTTATATAGCAGATACATATCTAATAACAAAATGCACCTTATGCAAAAGCCAGTCGTGTTGATGAAGATTGGAATTCCATCATGTTATCAGGGCAAAAGATGCCACCTGAAATATCATTTTGGTAAAAGCCACATGAATTTCAGGGTAAAAGAATCTGAAAATAGATGTCATTTACGGGGCAGAAAAAGTCTGTCTCAAGACACGAGAATGAGTAATCACATCTTATTGTCCCTGCATCGTGACTGTACATCTAATTCTTGGGGGCACGGTGAGAATCACTTGACAAAATAACTTCTAGATGAAGAAGTATTTTTGGATCTGAAATTGGCAGCTTCAGGGCCACCCACCATCTCTCAATTGTTCCACTCAGTATAAATTGGGAGTTTTAGTGTTACCTAGGTTGAACCGCCTGCACCAACATTTCAGATAGCACCGATCTATTCTTGGTACAATAGCCTCTGGCCTCAATTTTGTCCTAAGAAGAGCTGAAGATGTCTCGGGAGGGAACCTCAACGCTATCCATAGAAAGAAAGAAAGAAAGAAAATAAAAATCAGGTGTTCTTTGTGGGGTTAAGCTTTTCCAAATCAGGAACGTGCTTAGACCTGCATTATAAAAATTGCAAACTTTCCTTCTGGTCCTCATAACTTACACTCCCCTGGATCTTCTGCCCCAATCTCCTTATATATAAATGAAGCCAAAACATTTTGTTTTAAAATATTTCAGCAGTATTCTGTGCTCTCATTTGTCAGTGTAAAATATTAACTAACAACCGGTTACCTCCTTACAGCCATGGGGGCTTCTATGAATAGCATCACTAATAACATCATTCATTATCCATATAATATATGTGTCAATTATTATGATAATAAATTATAAAATGATATAATTATATACATATAAAAGAACCACTCCTTAACCTCTATAGTATCTTAACAGGTGGGATTTTTGGTGTGTGTATGTTCAAGTCAGACTCAATTTTCAGTGACTACATAGAGTTTCCTTGACAACATTTTATTGAAAATGGCATCTTACTGCTTTCTTTCTAGGGCTGAGAGATAATCAGAGACGGTATTCAGCAGGTTCTGACCAGCTCCGGAGAACCGGTAGCGGAAATTTTGAGTAGTTCAGAGAACCAGCAAATACCACCTTTGAATGGCCCCGCCCTCATCTATTCTCTGCCTCCCGAGTCCCAGCTGATTGGCTGGGTCTTTTTTTGTTGCCCTGCACAGGAGAACGGAGCTGGAAAGCAGGTTAGTGGGGTGGGGAGGGAATGGGGATTTTGCAGTATCCTTCCCCTGGCATGCCCACCAAGGCATGCCCACCAAGCCACACTCACAGAACCGGAAGTAAAAAAAATTGAATCCCACCACTGTCCTCATGCATTGTTATGAACAGATATTATAGACTAATTATGTTTCTCAACTTTGACAACTTTGAAAATATGTGAACTTCCCCCACGCTGTCTGGGGAATTCTGGGAGTTGAAGTCCACACATCTTCAATTTGCCAAAGTTGAGAAACAGCTTACAGATAATAGCCCAATACTTAGAAATGTCTTGCTGAATCTAACAGCAATAAACACCCCCCCCCCAGAAAGAGAAGAAAAATAAAACTAAAGCTTAACCCTGCAGAGCAATTAACAAAGGTGTGAAGTTAATGTGCTAAGCAGCCTGTGATGTCAGACATGCAATCAACATAGGAGACAATAAAAGGCATGGTAATTAATGATTAAGTGGGACTGCAGGGATATAAAGCACAGGAGGATCTGTCATAATTAAATTTGAGAAAGGACCGATCTTTTTATAACTGTATTTTATGAAATCCATTTGTTCTTACCTTTAAGCCTTTTTTAAAAAGTAAAGCTTATCATAGTTAACATACCTTTTGAAGAGACCTTTCTGGATTCCTCTCCCATCATATTTGCAAGAACATATCCAAAATTCATGTGCTAAATGAATATTAGGAAGTGTGATATCCCATGCTGTGATAGTAGTAGTCTTCTGCAGTAGGCAGGGGGCTGAACTGCAAACTCTCTTTCAACTCTTCTATGATTCCTCTAAATTTAATCATGCTTACAAGTGGGATTCATTCATTCTGCTGGCATGATCCTTAAAACCATGGTTTGGCAAGAAAAAAAGGAAATATATTCTATGAAGAAAACCTCCATAAGATGTAGGAAAAGTGTGCACAATACAGCGTTGGTGGATTACTACACGGTAATGTATTGAGTTGTCTACTCTATGGAGACGATGTGGTGGCTCAGTGGCTAAGATGCTGAACTTGTCAATCAGAAAGGTCGGCAGTTCGAATCCCTAGCACCGCATAACGGAGTGAGCTCCCGTTACATTGTCCCAGCTTCTGCCAACCTAGCAGTTTGAAAGCTTGTAAAAATGAAAGTAGAAAAATAGGGACCACTTTGGTGGGAAGATAACAGCGTTCTGTGCGCTTTCAGCATTTAGTCATGCTGGCCACATGACCACGGAGACATCTTTGGACATGCTGGCTCTTCGGCTTTGTAACGGAGATGAGCATCGCTCCCTGGAGCCAGAAATGACTAGCACATATGTGTGAGGGGAACCTTTACCTTACTCTATGGAGAGTCAGTCATCCAGGTAATGGCTGTCCCAAAGGTGCTTTTTTCTCAAGAGGCAACTGGACTTTGTTTTTCCTTGAAGTCATTTTGCTTCTCATCCAAGGAGCTTCTTTGGTTCTGACAGACTGAACTTCTGATGGACTTCAGAACTGAAGAAGCTTCTTGGATGAGAAGCGAAACGTCTTCAAGGAAAAACAAAGTCCAGTTGCCTCTTGTGGGGGGGGGGGAACACCTCTGGGATGATATTGAGTTATACAAAAACATGAGATGAAATACTATTTATTTAATTTGAAATAGCACATCCTTAAAAATAAGACTTTCCCAGGGTGAAACACATACCTCCGATATTACCGACGATGATGAAAGGGTGGGAGTAATAAAGATAAAATTGAGCAACCTTATGTCATGCTAATGATTCTCGATGGAGGTTTGATCTTTCATTTCTCCTTTCTGAAGGGGAACTCCCAGATGCATAGCAGAATAAACGCATACACCGAATCATAGCCCCCATCCTACTTTTCAAAGCGTTTGGCATTTTAAGACTGTTTGGAGTAACCTCGAAGGCATTTAGAATTCGGAGAACAAATTCCAGTTGCTTTTCAAGGCCATCGGTATCTGCCTCATTTGGTGTACAATGTAATAGGATCAGACAGTCCTGACTTTCTGAGAGCTCCTTTATAATTGCTGTGTCATCAAGCATCACTCTATGCAGAGTCTCTCCTTAGGCTTATATAAATGAAATTCACTATTTTTAAAGGAAGACACTTTTCGGCCTGACAGAGACAGATCACACCGCAGAAACTCTGTGGAGGGTGCACGAGTATATTTCAGCAGAACAGAAAACAGTGATTTGCTTCCATTATCTGTCAAAATTACTGTACCCAAGGAGTGGTTTATGGCTGAAATAACACCACTATTTGCAAGCACATATGGTACATCAGCAGACTATCTCTAGGCTTTAGACTGGGTTACAGCTAAGCAATAATAAGGCTTGCTAGAAGTGTGATTATTACAGCTCAATTGCTTAGAATCAGCATTTCTCAATTTCATGCAATCTATTTGTTTTAGAGGATTGTTGTCATTCAATTATAAACATTATAGAGGGGAATTAATATTGTTATTAGCAGGGTGACTTTCTGCCTACCTGATCCTGAGGCACTCTTCTGGTTGCCAAGGCAACGGAAGGATAATGTCCATGAACTGTTGCCTGTGGATTTTTTTTTTTTTTAAAACCCAAGTCTCTAAGAATATTACACATTTTTGAGAACATGCAGATGAAATGTGTAAAATGTATCCATTGAATTTGCCCATAGCTAGTTACATGAGTGGGCTGACAATAAAGTAAAATAATCCAAAATGGGATTGAAGACTAGTCCTTAATAGGAAAACACCTGCTTGGCTCTAATAGCTCCACCTAGGCCGAAAAACTTAAGCACTGGAGAGTCACTGTCTATCAGATTCCAACTGTATTGTTCACAGTTGACTCTGGTAGCCTCTCTTGTTTCTGAAATAAGATTGCAAGCATAAATTCAAATTTCATTAGACTGACAAAAATTAAATGCAGTGTATTATAGGAAGAGATGAAGTTTTGGATTGAAGAGATGAAGTTTTGGATTTCAACCACCAGAACATGAAACTAATTTTTCATTCCCAATATCTAGCACATACAGCTTCTGTAGATGGAGGAGTCCATAGAAATCATAGTTAATGGGTATCCAGACCACATGAGACTGAGTCTTTCTGTCTCTTTTTAAAATCAGTTTTGAAAATTTAAAATAAAACTATTGCCATGCATGAAAGATCAAAGACAATTTCATAAATTGCCACATCATCACATTTTGGAAGATGAAAACCTGTCCATACAGGTAGTCCTCAATTTAGACACAATTGAGCCCAAAGGTTCCATTGCTAAGTGAGACAGTTACGTATGTTTTGCCCCATTTTATTATCTTGTTTGTCATGGTTGTTAAGTGAATCACTGAAGTTATATTAACACAGTTGTTAATACTATTGCTAAATTTGCAGATGATACAACAGTGGTGGGACTTATCTCTGGGGGGGATGAGTCTGTTGAGGACTATCTGTGAAATAATTGTCATAGACACATGAAAACCTTTGCCCTGGAATGTAATATTGGCTGCTGTGTTTACGCAATAGGTTAGATTAAGCTGGAATGGGGCTAGGTAATTTTGTATCGAGGAAAATCTAATCATTTTCTATTGTGTTCTACAGAAGTTCTATTTGTTGGTCCGCATTTTGAGTGGGAGTTTTGTTTGTTCTGATTGGCTGAGCAGCCTGACAGTGAATTATAAAAGGGAGCTGTCAACCAGCATCAGCTGTTACCTGTCAGCTGGCTGATTCAGCAACATATCAGCAGACTAGGGTAACTTGTTTCTTTGTTACAATAAACATTGTTTTATTCTTCAATGCCTGCCTCAGCTCATTCTTAGAAAGAATATAATATTGGAGACAAGGATGGGATGCCTGCCTGAAAGCTGAGGAAGAAAGAGCCAGAGGTATTGTGTTTTTTTTTAACCTCAGGATAGACAAGATGTCGATTGCTCCAACATTTCTGTGTTTTCACCTATCGTCAGAAACTTGGGAATCTTACATTAATCGTTTTGACTGTTCCCTAGATGCTGCTGATTTGTCTGAGATTTCAAACCATAGGAAAAAAGCATATTTCCTAAGCTTTTGTGGGGCCGTGGTTTTTGATACCGCCACAGCGCTGTTGGCGCCTCAGACTGTTAAAGCGGTATCCTGGGAAGATTTACAAGAACTTTTAAGTAATCATTACTCACCTAAACCTTCTAAAATTGCGAGGCGGCACGCATTCAGAAGAAGAGTACAGGCTGAGGGAGAGACTATCAGTACATACATGGCTGCCCTCCGAAAAGGAGCACTACATTGCGGGTTCCAGGATCTCGAGGTTCAATTACTGGATCAATTAGTATGCAGTGTACGAGACGTCAGGCTTCAAAGACGCTTGCATGCCTAGGGCAATTTAACCCTTAAGATGGCTGTTGAGGAGTCTCAATGAAATGTCAATTATCTCTGCTGCTGAGATACAAGGCTCTAATAGCACTGCTACATCCAACCCAAATGCTACTGTGCATTATGATGACAGTTTTCCTGACAAAAATTCTGAAGCCGATGAAGATGTAAATTGCCTCAGAGGACAGCCTCCACCATAGCAAAAGAATTGGATTCCTGATAACAAACCTATGCCACCACAAACAACCTGCCTGAGTTGAGGTGGTAATCATTTTAGATCCACATGCAGATTTAGAAACGTAATTTGTTTAAAATGCCAAAGAAAGGGACACATAGCTAGGGTTTGCAAATCAGGAAAAAACTTTAATCCACAATATCAGCCTCAAGTTTGATTACAAAAACAAAAAGTATAATGTTTTACTATTACTAGGGCTTCTTACAATTCTAAGTCACCTAACAAATTTAACCAGATCTATACTAACAAAATTCATGTGACTGTCTCCTTAGAAGGAAAGCAGTGTCCAATGGAAGTTGATACCAGCTCATCGCTATCCATTGTATCCTGGATTAAACATTAAAAATGTTAGTTCCTGCTATCACAAAGAAACATCTCCAGCCATGCAAACTGTCCTTAAAAGACTACCAAGGGCGACTTCCTGTTTGTCGGCGCAGCGAGCGGCAGGATTTCTGGCGAAGCGGTCGCGATCCCTCGCCGCGCTAGTCGCTTTTGGGGCTCCCACCCAGCCGGGTACGTGAGCTAGGCTGAGCACGGGGTCAGGGGCAGCTGAAGGTAGGGGGATCCGGAGAAGGGTTTGGGGTGCTGCAGACCCCCTCCCTGGCCGGCAGAACTCCCTTTCCCAGGACGTGCAGCGGCGGTCATGTAATGGCCGCCACAAAGAAGCTGGCAGCCGGGTAAGAATGCGCAGGAGGAAGTGGAGAAAGTGATTGAGAGGAGAAAGTTTTTCTTGGCTCCTAGGACTCTAAGACATATTTAATAAAATTCCTGAAAAGTATGACTTTCTGAATAATACCTGCCAGAAGAGGAAAAAGCGGCTGCTTGAAGGTGCTGAAAGGATAGCTTTCCCTCTTTTCCTACGGAATAAATAACTGGATATTAAGAAACCTATTTTTTTAGGTGGAAATTGGTTTTAAGCGATGAGTGGGAAGAGAGAGATTAAAAAGAAAATATTTGTATGCTAAGATTTGTTGGAGCAGATGCCTTAAGGATTTGAAGACTAGAATATATTGTAACAAGACTTTAAACAGATTTGGACTTTCTTTCTCTTTGATTGATATTACCCCAGAAGGAGAAAGTGAGAACTCTGCCTTGGTTTGGACTGATTGATAACTTTGGGACTGTTTTATCTTTTTTATTTTCTTTTGAATATTCTGGTTGTTGTAAGAAGAAAGAAGGAGAAAAGAAAAGAAAGATTTATAATGGCTCTTTCTGTTGAGGAACTAAGAAATGGCGTGGAAGAAGCTTTCCTTTTCTTAGAAATGGCGCTTACTAATTATCAACAAAAATTACAACAGATGAAGACAGCAGAGGAACAAGAAAGAAAGGAAGGAGCCATTTTTAATGAATCTCAGAATTTGATCCAGAAAAAAGGAAGAGAGAAAGAAAAGAAAAGAAGAGAAAGAAGAAAACTAAAGGATTTAAGGACTTAAGATCTAAAAAACATTTAAGAAAGGGAAAAATAAAGTGCAAAACCAATATGATGATTGTAAACAAAGGGGAAAAGAAATACGACAGAGAAGGGAAGCCGGTAAGGCAGAGGCTAGAAGAAGGGGGGGTAGAAAGGTTTGTTGGGAAAAGAAAGAAAGGGAAAAGGTGGAGAAAAGCTACAACGTTTTGAAATTAAATGGAAAAAGGAATTTTTATGGATAATGGATAAAGTATAATTTTTTTTTTAAAAAAAGATTTTGCAAGGTACATAAGATGAGATGGTAGTATTGCAATGGTTTAAGAGTTGATAAGAGATTAAAATGTTAAAATGTTTAAAAATGATTGGTTTTAAAACTTAATAATAGGAGAGGTTTAGAATATTGTTTTAATTAAAGAGTTTAATAAAATTATGGTATTGATGTTATTATAAAATTTTTATTATAGTATTTCTTTTTAATATTTGGATTTATTCTCTAATTATGCACTTAATTGTGTTGGATGTATTAGTTAGATAGAATGTACCAAGCAAAACCTGATTGGGTATTAGATATTATTTTAAAGATTAATTTGATTAACTTAGGGGAGATAGAAAGGCATCATACTCTGATTAATGATTTCAGGAGAAACTGATTTCCTTTTTTTCATAAGGGATGAGACAAAGGGATGATAAAAATGGACAAAAGATACAAATATAATGATTTAAACTAAGATGATTAATTAAGGTAGAATTAAGAAGTGTGAAATATGTGGAGAAGTTAATATAGAAGGCTTAGAATGGTAAATAAAATAAGTAATGATATGTAAGATGAGCATGAATATAATTGAAGTCCATGAAGAGAGAGACACCTGGGTCCAAGTTACTTTCCAAAAGATATTTTTTTATGTTTTGTGTGTTGTGTCTATATGTCTTTTTTGGGGGGAGAATTGGTAAAAACTTGTAGAAATATAGAATGAGAATAATGGTAACTAAGTCAGAAAGAAACAGATGAAATAATAATAATGATATTGAATAAGAGTAAAGAGAAGTAAAGAGAAATTGAATAAGAGGTTTTGGTATATTATATGGAAATGGTTTAAAACAGAATCATAATTTATCTGACTTGTTAAATTTACAAGGGAAAAAGGTTTAAACATGTAATGAATAATGATAATTTGTGTGTTTTAAAAATTAATAAAACTTGTTTTAAAAAAAAAAAAAAAGACTACCAAGGGCGTTCCATTCCAGTAATGGGCACAGGTAAATTCAATATCCAGTTTCAAAACTTTGAGGGACTACTTCCTCTCACAATAGTAGAAGGCACCCTACCAAGCCTATTAGGGTTAGACTGGTTCACAATTTTGGGACTTACAATATCTGGAATACATTCCATTCAGGATCAGGAATTATAAGCATTATTAAATGATTTTAAGGAAGTATTTAGTGAAGAATTAGGTCAATATGTAGGAACTCCAATCTCATTTACCTTGGACCCCAATATAGCACCCATCAGGTTAAAACCTAGAAGAGTTCCTTTTGCATTACAACCTAAAGTAGATGCTGAATTGGATAAATTAATAGCCCAAGGGGTTCTAGAACCCACAGATTTTGCAAAATGGGAGACCCCTATTGTGACACCTTTGAAGCATGATGGTTCTATCAGGATTTGTGCAGACTATAAAAGTACCATAAATAAGGCTTTGCAAACCAATGCTTACCCAGTGCCAATAATCCAGCATCTGTTGCATTCACTGGAAAAGCGGTCTATTTTTGCAAAACTCGATATGGCTCAGGCCTATCAAGAGCTATCTGTTGACAACCTTACAGCGGAGGCACAGACAATTGTCACCCATCATGGTGCTTTTAAATGTACTAGATTACAATTTGGAGTTTCAGTAGTACCAGGGTTATTTCAATGCCTGATAGAGAAACTGCTTCAGGGCATTCCGGGGGTATTACCATACTTCAATGACGTTCTCATTTCTGCTTGCAACAACGAAGAACTTTTCAAACGTCTCAGAAGGGTCCTATCCTGTTTCAAAACAGCAGGCCTTAAATTGAAGGAAAACAAATGCAAATTTGCAGTCAGCCAAGTAGATTTTCTGGGATACCACATAGATGCCAAAGGTATTCATCCCATTGAATCAAAGGTAAGAGCTATTAAGGATGCCCCTACACCATCCAATAAGACTGAACTGCAAGCGTTTTTGGGGCTCCTGAATTTCTATAGCTCTTTTCTTCCTCATAAGTCTTCTGTGGCGGAACCATTACATAGATTATTGGATGCGAAGGCTTCCTGGTCATGGGGGCCCAAAGAAGAATTCTCTTTCAATGCTGTCAAAGCCCTGTTGTCATCTGACAGTGTGTTAATACAATTTGACAGGGATTTACCTTTGATACTTTGCTGCGATGCATTCCCTTTTGGGATAGGTGCTGTGTTGGCACACAAATTGCCAAATGGCCTGGAAGTGCTGATAGCATATTTCTCCAGGTCCTTATCAAGTACTGAGAGAAATTATGCACAGATCAATAAGGAAGCCTTAGCAGCAGTCGCTTCTGTAAAAAAATTTCATGAGTTCCTCTATGGTCACCATTTTCAGCTTGTGACTGATCACAAACCTTTATTGGGCATTTTGTCTGGAGATCGTCCAAGTCCTACAGTGTTGTCTCAAAAAATGACTAGGTGGACAATATTCCTTGCTGCCTACTCATATACATTAATATACAGAGCTGGGAAAGCCCTTAGTCATGCAGACGCTTTAAGCCGTTGTCCTTTACCAACCCCTGTCATTGACCCCACATCATCATTAACTAGATTAAGCTGGAATGGGGCTAGGTAATTTTGTATTGAGGGAAATCTAATCATTTTCTTAGTATGCTGTGTGATATCAAACATTTGCTTAATCATAGCATGTATGGAATTATGTACACACAGGAACTGTGTTTTCACAACCGTGGAATTGTGTTAAGTACTGACCCATAGTCGACCTTACCCAGCATTTTTAATACTGACCAGAAAGAGCTATCCAGGATATTTACAATGGCAATTTTTTTCTAGCACAACTTAGAGCAAGGGTCTTCAAACTTGGCAAGTTTAAGACATGGACTCCCAACCCCCAGAATTCCTGAGCGAACATGACTGGAGGAGAAATTCTGGGAGTTGAAGTCCACAAGTCTTAAAGCTGTCAAGTTTGAAGACCCTTGACCTAGAGATACAGAAAATGAAACCTAGGAATCTGGGTATGCAAAACAGGCCTCTACTGTTGAACATGAATCATAGTCTAAGCTTGAAATAATGTTAAAACATTGTTATGTCATTTTTCATATATAGCATTAGCAATAGCACTTAGACTTATATACTGCTTCATAGTACTTTACAACCTTCTCTAAGCAGTTTACAGAGTCACTATGTTGCCTCCAACAATCGAGGTCTTCATTTTACCAACCTCGGAAGGATGGTATGCTGCGTCAACCTGGTCGGGATCGAACTGCTGGCAGTCGGCAGAATTAGCCTGCAATTCTGCATTCTAAACCAATGTGCCATGTGTTGTTTGTAAGTAGCAACATCAAACAAGTGTGGAGATCAAATCATTCTTCATTTCTGGAAGGGGCTTCTGAGTTCCAGTAAAGTCTTTCTTTGCCAGAAACTTAGAAATCAGGGACAAGATGTCAATCCCACAAGGTAGGCCTGACTGGGACATCAAATTCACACAATCTTCTCTTCTCACTACATTTATTGAGATTGGCTATAATAACATAATCTTGCAAGTCTGATTTTGTGGTGCCTCCCCTTCTTATATTCCAGTGAGTTAGGGAGGCATCTAAAAGAGCAGCTTCCAAATGTTATCTCATTTCTGAGGGCTTAAAAACGTTTCAGCCCCTTTTGCTTGGGCAACAGTTTTTTGCGTATTTCCACTAAGGTCATTTTCTTTACTCACAACACCAGGCTTTTAGGGTTGTAGGCAGAGCTTTTAAGCAAAATTCATGGCTTTTCTTACCTGAATGACACATTTCCAGTCCACGTAATATCTGAAGCTGCCCGCTCTGTTCTGATTCAATCTATGTAGGAACAACCTCTGACCTTCAAGAAGCCAAGAAATCTTCAACTCAGCAGCAATTTCATACAGGGGTGTGTGTGTGTGTGTGTGTGTGTGTGTGTGTGTGTGTGTGAGAGAGAGAGAGAGAGAGAGAGAGAGAGAGAGAGAGAGAGAGAGACAGAGACAGAGACAGAGACAGAGACAGAGAACCAGTGAGACTTAAGGATGGTATTGCACTAGTTCAAAACACACAGAAAGAAAACTTACCTGAATTTTTTTTAAAAAAACCATATGTTTGCAAGAATATGTTTGTGTTGGGTTGTGCAATGGCTCAGATTCATGGGGGAAATGGTGAGTCTGTGAGTGTCAACATTTCATCTATTGGTAGATTTAGGCAACATTGTCTAGTGCAGAGACAAAGCAATATGAGAAAGGCCCCAGCTATCACAACTACTGGAGTTTTTCTGACTTTCCCTTTCTGCCTTGCAGCTACTTAAGTAGAGCCTGTTCACGTCTGTTCTAATGCTGCCTATCACAAAAGGCTAAAGAGGGACATTTATTGTTCAGGACATTGTGTTCCTGCTATTAGGAGCCAGCCTTCTTTTTGTGCATAGCCTTACTTACCCAGGCCTTAAAAAACACTCCAACAGCCAGCCAAAATGATTTTGCACAGCCATCTATAATGAACAATTATTTCTTCCAATTACCTATTCAGTGTTTTCCATTCCAACTATTCCAACGGATGGAAATTAACAAAGTCGTAGCACTTTTAAACCTATTTACACTGTATGGCTACACTGCTAAAATACCAATTACACATGCAAGGAAGAGAGGAGAGGAGAGGAGAGGAGAGGAGAGGAGAGGAGAGGAGAGGAGAGGAGAAGAGAAGAGAAGAGAAGAGAAGAGAAGAGAAGAGAAGAGAAGAGAAGAGAAGAGAAGGAGGGAAGAAGGGAGAGAGAGAGAGAGAAGGGGGGAGAGAGGAGAGACAGAGAAAGAGACAGAGGAGAGAAGAGAGAGGGAGAGAAAGAGAGAGGAAAGAGACGAGAAGAGAGAGAGAAGAGAAGAGAAGAGAAGAGAAGAGAAGAGAAGAGAAGAGAAGAAGAGAAACTAGGCATAGCACATTAGTGTAACAAACAAAAGTAAAACTCAAGCATTGAAAAAATAGGTTGTAGAACAGATTGCTAAATTCTTCCATATTTTGGTTTGGCGTGATCATTATAATTACGAATTGTGTTACACAATTAAAGTGTCCCAATGTAATAATAGCTGGTTACTGTAACCCCATGACAACAAAAGGAAATTGAAATTCTTTATGCACACTGAAGACCTCCCAGATCCAGACCCATCACCCATGTCTGATACCAAAAACACACAAAAGGTATGATTACTCTGCAGGGCTGAGGAGGCAAGAAGATAAGACGAGAAAAGAAGACAATTTCTCCTAGACACAGCACAACCTCCAAGGCAAATTATGTCTGGAACAATTAGCAAAACCTAGATCCCTATAAATTTCCCCAAATTTATCTTCAAAATATGGCCACCTTCAAGAGTTGAATTGCGTGTTTACTATGCTGTTGAATAAAGTCTACCTCCACTTCAAGCAGGTGTCCTATGCTTATTTTCCCAGCCTCAGAATGGACCAGAATTTTCTCCCCACACCCAAACACCATCTAGACCAGAGGTCTCATTCTCACGGCCCGCGGGCCAATTGTGGCCCGCAGGACGATATCCTGTGGCCCCCCACTGTGATATGAAAGTATAATATTAGTGTATAATATAAATATAAAGTATAATATAAAGTATAATATTATGCGGCCCAGCCTCACCCAGCCTCTGCCTCCAGCGGCCCCCATGTAAATTGTGTTTGAGACCCCTGATCTAGACAGTTTCTCTTACTAAGAGGTTTCAGAATAAAATAAACTAATTAAACTTAAGTTACATTGTACTGCATTATCTTCTGTGGGATACAGAAGATTCAGAATTTTGTTCCAGAAAATATAATGGACATTTTGACTTGGTTATCTGTATGGGAGCTCTAAGTGAGTCAAATAAGATTGCATATTTTCTCGCAATGGCAAATTGAAAAATTAAAATCAGAAATACAGAACAAGTGGCATTTCACAGGAACAGAGAACCATTACTGTTTTTCTAAGTGACAATCATCTGAAGCACCTGGAATCAAATTTAGATGCTACTGCTATAAACAAAATTGCATGCACGCACACACAAACACCACAGTTGTATATGTATATGTATATACATATGTATGTATGTATCAGTGGTGGGATTCAAATTTTTTTACTACCAATTCTGTGGGCATGGCTTAGTGGGCGTGGCAGGGGAAGGATACTATAAAATCTCCAGTCAGAGGTGATATTTGCCGGTTCTCTGAACTATTTAAAGTTTCCGCTACCGGTTTTCCAGAACTGGTCAGAACCTGCTGAATACCACCTCTGGTATGTATATGTGTGTGTGTGTGTGTGTGTATCTGCTGCTACTACTACTGTCTAAGAAAAGCCCCCAAATTATATATATCTATACACACACACACACACACACATTTTATAGCAGTATATTTTAATAATCTCTGATTATATTTCCAAGTCAGTCTTATTTCATATTCTATTGGTGTCCTACAGTGTTATTTTACCTTCAACATATGGTTTGTAGTGAATATCTCAACTATTATTTGCACATCTGTTGAATAATATTACATTAAACTGTTAAATGCATAATTATGTTCAATTATTTTAAGAGAATTGCTTTTACTTCATCTAATCCTCCTGGGCCTTTTGCTTTATCAGTTATAGGAAGTTAGTACAGGATAGCAGGTGGTTCTGTGTAATTTCTTCCAACTAATAAATTTAAATGCCAAATACACCATGATAATTGCACATACATATGCATGTGTGAGGGGAATAAATAAATATGCAGAGAATGTGAGTGTGTATAATGAAATGCACCATGCAAATAATCTAACATGAAACTAAAGCACTTCACTCCTTTCAAATTATCTTTTTTAACTATTTTAGAATTATTTTAGAATTTATTCCATGCATTGTGATCCCACCTAAAGGTTTTTCTCTGTCTCCTCCTCCTTAATTTCACCTTCCTGCAAGTAGATCAGGCTGAAAAATTGGTGACCTTTCCAATGGCTAAAGAGCTATTTGACCCCTGGATTCCCTAATCCTAATCTAACAACTCTATATTGTACTCAAGTCGCAATCATATCTTCTTCACCTTTTGGTAACAATATGAAAATGGATTGCCATTGCCTTATTCTAAGTTATACAGATAGTCCTTGTTCAACAACCACAATTGGGACTGGTGACTCAGTTGTTAAATGAAGCAATCACTAGGTGAAATTGCAACAACGCTTATGCTCTTACTTCAGTTTTCCTTTACAGTCCAGATCTACAAAGGCTGAAAATGCAAAGATTGGTGACAAAGTCATCACCATTGTAACTTAAGTCACTAAGCAAGTCAGGGGCTAAATGAGAACTACTTGTATTTTATATTGTCACATATAAAAGTTTCTGCCCTGTAAGGATAGGGCTGGACCTGACAGCCCCAGCATTCCCTTTCTAAAGTAAACCCTGCCAGCTGTTACTTGTATTTATGCTTTTGCTTTGTTGATTTTTTTATGGCTACCTGGCCTTTTGATTAATGAGTCAAGGTAAGCAACAGTTTCATAATATGATTGCTAACAACAGGAAGCAAGCAAATATGTAAAGATTCCCAACTTAAAGAATACAGCATGAAAAATACACAGCAGGGCAAGATTAAGGTTCTTTCAAGCATACCAAAAATTAAGTGCCATTGCTGGCTGCTGAATTCCAAGGTTGAAATGAAGACAATTATTTGTGACATACCATGACATGTGACAGCTCCATCCCTCCAAAATAACACTCCCTCTCCCTTTCATTGAAGGGCAGAAGCTTTCGAATCTTTCTTGAATCCAACATACTAGTCCTACCTACCATAATCATTGCACGTATGCCGTAAGTTAGGAGAATCAAATATTGAGATAAATATGGCATCCTCAGAGATAAATCTGCCACAGAAGCAGAAAAGGGAATCTAATACCTTCTTTTCTTCTTTGTGGTTGGAGTTTTCCTTCCAATCTTGAAGTAGATGCTCATCCTGTTTTGCTGTTCCCTGATCTCTAAGTTGTATCTTTAATATCATCCTGCTGGTGACCTTCTACCGCTGCACCATAGAGAGTATGTTAACTTACTGCACCTCTGTATGGTTTGCCATTTGCACAGTGGCAGATAGGAAAGCACTCCAGAGGGTAAATGTCATTTCCCAGAAGATCATGGGTTGCCCTCTCCCGTCTTTGGAAGAGCTTTATAGCTCCCGCTGCCTTAAGAAAGTTCAAAACATTCTCAAAGATCCGTCTCATCCTGGGCAACCCTTTTTTTTTAACTATTACCATCTGGTAGATGGTACAGAATATTAAAAGCAAGCACAAATAGGCTGAAAAACAGCTTCTATCCTAGGGCAGTAGCGCTTTTGAATTCTACTGTATAGTGCAGTGTTGGTGCAGTGTTGTGGGTTTTTGGTTCAATGTGTGGAGTGTGAAGGATGTGTGTTTGTGTTTATTTTCATGGTCATGGTCATGACGTGCACTGAAGATGGTGTTTGATTTCATTGTACAAGGTGCAATGACAATAAACTAAACTAAACTAATGAAATGTTTCATGTTGTTGATTTCTTTAGTAGGTTGATATTTAGATGTTGAGCAAATACGTTGGATGTTAAATGCTCAGGATTTAGTTTCGGGGTTCTTCATGTATAGATGGAGTATAGACTTTTCAATCTACCCATACAGAATAAGAGAGTTGGAAGGGACCTTGGAGGACTTCTAGTCCAAACCTTGCTCAAATAGGAGATGCTTTACCATTTCCGACAAATGGCTGTCCAGTCTCTTTTTAAACGCCTCCAGTGATGAAGCACCCACAACTTCTGAAGGCAAGTCGTTCCAATTGGTTTATTCTTCACACTTTCAGGAAATTCCTCCTTAGATTTAGGTTGCTTCTCACCTTGATTAGTTTCCATCTATTGCTTCTTGTCCTGCCTTCAGGTGCTTTGGAGAATAAATTTATCCCCTCTTCTTTATGGCAGCCCCTTAGATGTTTGAACACTGCTATCATGTCACCCCTGGTACTCCTTTTCATTTAACTAGAGATACCAAATTCCTGCAACCATTCTTTATGCTGTATGTTTTAGCCTCTAGTCTCCTAATTATCTTTGTTTCTTTTCTCTACACTCTTTCTAGAATCTGAACTTTTTTTATATATTATGGTGACCAAAACTGGATGCAATATTCCAGTGTCATCCTTTTCCATGTTAAATCATCGGAGGACAGGGTTTCAATTGTCCAAATTTGATCCAGATCTAAATATTGTTTTGACTAGTCAAATTATTTATGCAGCAACTCAGATTTGCCCAGAAATAATAAGGGGACAAAGAGATCATAGTGGCAAAATCATGTACTTGCATTGTATTTCATTTGTGGAATATATGGACAAACATTAAGTATGGGTGAATGTCTTTTAAAGCAAGAATAGCATGACTTGTGAAAATGGTAGGAAGTTTCTGAAGTGGGTGAAGATTCCCAAGTACTTACTATTGTATTTGAAAATAATCATTCTTCAGACTACGAGGGATGAAAAAGAAGTGAGGATAAGAGTCTGTAAGTAGTTTGTTCTTACCATGTTCTTGTTGCTTTCACACACACAAATCCTTTTGGATGGAATTTGCACTTTCCTCCTCCTCCTCCTCTTCCTCCTCCTCCTCCTCTTCCTCCTCTTCCTCCTCACCATTATAAGTACTTATTTCTATTCTACTTTTCCAGAAAGGTTTTTTAAAAAAAGGGGGTGTCTGTGGATTTTATTCTGCTAGTTGGTGCTAACTATTCTCATCTCCATTTCAAGACCATTGAGCCAGTTCTGTCTGAAGACATTTTCACATCATGTGACCAGCATGACGTTATGGAGCACTGTTAACTTCCCTCCAAAGTTGTACCTATTTATCTACTCACATTGGCATGCTTTTGAACTGCTAGGTTGCCAGGAGCCAAGGGGATGGGAGCTCACCCCAACAAATGGAGCTCGGATCTCAAACTTGGGCTGCCAGCTTTCTAGTCGACAAGCTCAGAGTTTTAACTGCTGAGCCACCACTATCCAGAAGGTAGCATGGACCAAAATCTGATAGCTCCTTTCTCAGAAATAATAAAATCATATTAAAATGTTAAAACATTTACTAGCATTTGAAGATCCACACTGAAAGAGAGATGAGCCGTAATTCCTTGAAAATACAACAACAAGAAAACAAGCGGTCTGTTTTGGGGTAGAAAATCATTATCATTTTTTTTAAACCATGCAAATTATTGTTCCTTAATGAGAAGGGCATCAAACAGTAGTAGTAGCCACTATAAACAGAAAGCTGCTTCGCTCTGGAGTTTAGAGAGTATCTCAGTGGGAAGAACAAATATATTCTTCAAATGTCATTTTAAAGGAATGGTTGGCTAAGCTGAGAAGTATTTTTTTTTAAGGTAGCCAAGTTCCTGGTTCTGGCCATTTAGAATCATATTAAATAGCAGAAAAAGTTCACTTATCTAAAACCACATTTCATGGCACACAGTGAGAGCAGCTTGATTTGAAGGGGCTGGTTCTTGCCAGCAATAGATTACCAAACTGCACGACATTGTACAAAAGCTTAGAGACAAGGTTTTTACTGGAATATTTAATGAACGTGAACAAATATTTGGAGTTGTACACAGCTCCTATGGGGAAGTAATTAGCTATAGGATTTGCTTAAGAACTCCCAGGGATTTCACATATTAGAGTAAGGTCATTAGGAGCCTACCCATGCTCAGCTTGTGGGCTGAGACTCGGAGGTTTATCCCCCATCTGACAGGGTAATTTAAAAGATTATTCCCAGTAATTCTGTGTTTGAAAAGGCAGCTCAGGAAACAGGACTCAGCCACAAGCGATAACTAGTCATAAGGGTATAATGTACAGATTGCCAGGCAAATATCTAATGCAGTGAAAGCCAAGGATGCTTGTGCAAACGGCCTAACAGTCCTTGGCATAGCAACCAAGGATTCTGAAAGCTGCCTCTTGCCAATTCCCCCCCCCCCCACCCCCAATTCTCCAGGGACATCTTTGGCAGGTGCAGGAGGAGAAAGAAAAGGAGAAAAATTTGATTGTGCAGGTGTGCTTGTGTGGCCCTGATTGTAAGCATTCCAGCGGTAGCCTGATCAGGAATGACACGCAAGCCATTCGGCATCAGTGGATGGAGGTTGAAATTCTAAGGTAGAATTTGCCAATTTGGTATCACCTGGATGTATAATTCCCTCAACACTGTCAAACTGTTTACTAAGTCTGCATTACTATCACTATTACTATTAATCCTCCCATCCTTCCTTTCACCCATCTCCTCCCACTTACGACTATATGACCATAACTTTATTGTTTGTATCCTAATGAATTTTATTGGCTGTTTCCTAGTATGAGTTTTATAAATATGATTTTATTTTTTTATAAATATGATTTTATTTTATGCATTGCTATGATTATTACTATTAATCCTTCTTTCATTTCACCCATTTCCTCCCACTTATGACTGTATGCTGGGATTCAAATTTTTTTGCTACCGGTTCTGTGGGCATGGCTTGGTGGGCATGGCTTGGTGGGCGTGGCAGGGGAAGGGTACTGCAAAATCTCCATTCCCTCCCCACTCCTGGGGTAAGGGTACTGCAAAATCCTCATTTCCTCCCCACCCCACTAATCTGCTTTCCAGCTCTGTTCTCCTGTGTGGGGCAACAAAAGAAGACCCAGCCGATCAGCTGGGACTTGGGAGGCAGAGAATAGATGGGGCAGAGCCAGTCAGAGGTGGTATTTTCCAGTTCTCTGAACTACCCAAAATTTCCGCTACCAGTTCTCCAGAACTGGTCAGAACCTGCCTGAATACCACCTCTGGTATGACCGTAACTTTATTGCTTGCATCCTAATGATTTTTTTGACTGTTTCCTAGTATGATTTTTTTTATAAATATGATTTTATTTTATGCACTACTATTACTATTACAGTTCTGGGGTTTCAACTGTCCATGACCTCAGTTGTGTCTGAAAGGAGATGGGGGAAGCAGAATTCATCTGTAGGATTTTATACAGGCAGTCCTCCAAATTGCAACTGTTTGTTTAGTGAAATGCCCAAAATTGCAACAGGACTGTAAAAAGTGACTTACAACCAATACTCATGCTTACAACCATCACAGCATCCCCATAATCATGTGGTCAGCATTCAGGCACTTGGCAAACAACCTGTTTTTATAATGGTTGCCACATCCGAGTTCCTATCACCCATCAGTTGTGACCTTTCCAGATGGCTTCTAACAAGCAAAATCAATGAAGGAAATCAACTTCACCTAACATCCTTAGCAACTGCAGTGGTTTGTTAACAACTATGGCAAAAAAAAGGTTGCAGAATCAAGCAAGACTCACTTAACAACTGAAATTCTGATCCCAATTTTGGTTGTAAGTCGAGGACACTGATTTTATTGGGTGCATGGTAGCTCAGTGATTAAAGACACTGAGCTTCTCTGCTCTCCAGGTGGTTCCAGGTGTGAGACCCAAGCACTGAGCAATGGGGAGAGCACCTATTGCCTTAGCTCTTGCCCACCTAGCAGTTCAAAAGCATGCCAAATGCAAGTAGATAAATAGGTACCACTTCAGAGGGAACTTAACAGCATTCCATGAGCCTCAATGTGTACAGTCAGATTGACCACATGGAAGGATCTTCAGACAATGCTAGCTCCCTCAGCTAAGAAACAGAGGCGAGCACTGCTCCTAGAATCAGAAATGACTAGACAGGGGAACCTTTTAACCAATGGTGGGATTCGAAAATTTTTACTACCAGTTCTGTGGGCATGGCTTGGTGGGCATGGCGTGGCTTGGTGGGCATGGCGTGGCTTGGTGGGCATGGCTTGGTGAGCGTGGCAGGGGAAGAATACTGTACAATCCCCATTCCCTCCCCACCCCACTAGCCTGCTTTCCAGCTCTGTTCTCCTGTGCAGGGCAACCAAAGAAGAGCCAGCCGATCCGCTGGGACTCGGGAGGCAGAGAATAGTTGGGGGCGGGGCCAGTCAGAGGTGGTATTTGCCGGTTCTCTGAACTACTCAAAATTTCCGCTACCGGTTCTCCAGAGCTGGTCAGAACCTGCTGAATACCGTCTCTGCTTTTAACTTTTAACTTTTACACTGATTTCATCACAGTGATGAATTTAAATAGATCACCTTCCATCTTGTTTTGAAGTTGGTTTGTTTGAAATTGTCCACAGAGCATGAGCAAACATTAGTCAGAATGAACAGAAAAGCTTTAGGTTTATTCCTTGTTGGCTTACCAGGGAAGGTGAGGGGAGTACAAGAACCAGATATGAAGGTAGATTCTTTTAACTTTGCCGAGCCCGGCAACTTTTCGAACTGCTCTGCCCATTGTCCTTAACCATCGTGGGCACGCTGTCTAGTGATAATAGGATTTTATTTAAACCTTTCCAAGGGTTGGAATGTTGAAGAAGGATATTAAACCAGAACACACTCCATGAGTTCAGCCATAAACAGAGCATTCTGCAAAGCTGTGGGCAGTCTGGATTTTTTTTTTTTTCTGACCTAGAAATTTAGAAAACACAACAATCCTTTTGGAAAGCTGAACTGAGCTAAGTGGCGGGAAACATATTTCCATCCGCTGTCTGCAGTGGCTTCTAGCAATGAAGGAGGAAAAAGAGGGGGAAGGAGGAGAAAGGATCATGTGGAATGAAATGTATGAGGTTTTTTGGGGGGTGTCTGCATGTGTATCAGTGAAAGAGAGCAAGAAAGTGTATGAAGTGGAAACTGCACATCTGACTTCAACATCTGGGCAGTCCTTGGGTGTAATGTCCAATGATAGCTGAGAAAAAAGGCGAGAAGCTATTTTCCAAAGCACCTGAAGGCAGGACAAGAAACAATGGATGGAAACTAATCAAGGAGAGAAACAACCTAGAACGAAGGAGAGATTTCCTAACAGTGAGGACAATCAACTGGTACAACAGCTTTCTTCAGAAGTTGTGTGTGCTTCATCACTGGAGGTTTTTAAGAAGAGATTGGACAGCCACCTGTCTGGAATGTTATAGGGTTTCCTGCTTGAGCAGGGGGTTGGACTAGATGACTTCTGAGGTCCCTTCCAACATTCTATGTTCTAAACTGCTGTCCACCATTGCTTTAATTAACAAAAAATCTTTGCTCAGCTGCAGATCACATTCTCATATATTTTCATTCTTGCCAGTCCACCAAGCATTTATTTATTTATTTATTTATTTATTTATGGCCAATGTTACAACTACTTAAACTTTCTACATATAATATCTACATTGGAGAGCCGATGTATTTTTTTTTAACTGAGCAGAACACTGCATACAGCTAACGAAATTGGCCATGATCCACAAGGATGTATGTTGTAATGAGTTCCTTGACATAATCTTGACATCATTTTTGTATAATAAGAGGGAAAGAAGTTGCCTTGTTTAAACTTTCAGTGTACCCTTTGGAGCGATCATAATCATTTGGGGATCAAGTACATTTTTTGAAGAAAAAAAAAAGGAAAGGAAGGCAATAGACTATATTGATGGGATGATACCTAAATAGCTGCGGTTTCTTCACAAAGGAACATATAATAGGAAAAGATCAGCTGCAGCATTTATGAGTTTTGAGGTATGAATGGCAAAAAAATGTCCAGCTTTGTTGAACGAAGCCTGAAGATGGAGCTGTTATCCCATAAGTCCAGAGTACCCGAATGGCCCTTTTGGCTCCACACCGATAAGAAAGTTGCATTTCAAATGAACAATAAAAAGAATTATGGATGCCTGTATGAGGGATCGGCTGGAAAGAAGAAAAACTCAATGTGTCAGGCAGCAACCGGCTCTGTGTGGATGACCTTGGAAACTGAAAGATACAAACAAGAACAAAAAAAAAAAAAAACCAGAGTGGATAGCAAGTGGAAGAGTGGTAGGGAAAATATAAAGACTTCTTTCTGACATTCTGTCAATGGATTCTACAGAATTCATTGACAATAATGCGGCCAGATAGCTTAGCACATGAAAAGCCTTCAGCTTAATACAATCCAAGAAGTCTGTGAACTCATCCATGCTTTTAATTTGTTTTATTATCTCTCTCTTTTTAAAACCTCTTAAATATCTATGAGAGAACATAAAGGACATTTTTTTTATGTCTCTTCCCAAGAGACTTGAAATTCCCAGGGTGATAGGACTTTATGCTGGATGGACCAAAACGCATAGTCCTGCTGCTAGAGTCAGCATGTTGTTGACTCTTTTATTCTCTGGCTGTAGGAACGTGGTGAAGAGTTCATGAATTATAGGATAAGTTCATAATTTAATAATCCATCTCAGTTGAAAAACAAGGCTAGACTTCTCCGTTCTTTGTAACATGCTGGGAAATGGACATGGTCTATTTTATCCCATAGGCAAGAAGAGAAGAACTGTTTTAACAGGATTGTGCAGAGAATATGCAGATAATCTGGAAAAGGTGAGAATGATAAAAAAAAGAATAAGAGAAACAATAGGACAGGGACGGTAGGCACGTTGGTGCGCTTATGCACGCCCCCTACAGGCCTCTTAGGAAAGGGGTGAGGTCAATAGTAGACAGTCTAAGGTTAATACAGATTCCAACTTCCTGGGATCAGCAAAAGCATATTTAACAGAATAGCAGCGTTGGAAGGGACCTTGGAGGTCTTCTAGTCCAACCCCCTGCTTAAGCAGGAAATCCTATACCATTTCTGACAAATTGTTATCCAATCTTTTTTTAAAAACCTCCAGTGTTGGAACAGCCACAACTTCTGGAGGCAAGTCATCCCACTGATTTCTTGCTACTTCAAAAAGATATTTTTTTTTCTAAAACATGTTTTAACCCTTTACCAGGTTCCTGATGACAACCTGGGATCCAGTAATAGTAATATCTTGTTGTGATTTCAAAGGACGGTGAGTCATGTTCAAAACAATCAATATATAGGAAAGTCTCCCTCAAGCTGAGTTTGACTCCTGGTGACTTGATCAACCCATCCATGTTGTTTCCTTCACAACAACACAAAAGCATCTTCTTTCAGGACTTTTAATTCTGTTTGCAGTCCTGAAGTTTTCCCATGAAAGCTCCAGCTTAGTGTTAACAGCTGCTGAGTCACCAATAATAAAAAATAACAAATGAAACATTCTCCTTCCTTCCTTCCTTCCTTCCTTCCTTCCTTCCTTCCTTCCTTCCTTCCTTCCTTCCTTCCTTCCTTCCTTCCTTCTTTCCTTCCTTCCTTCCTTCCAAGTGAAAGTCATTTGACAATGTTGGAGGGGAACCTTAAAGTAGAAAAAAAAGTCAAATCTGAACATTAATTTGCATAACATCTGCATAATTTGTACACCGATTTATGTAACAATTTTTGTTACTTGGCCCCAACCGTTTCCTCCTAGGCCTTTGCTTGGGTTTTACTATGTCTTATTTTCAGTCATGTGCAATTATGGTAAGTCTCCTTTTATTCTTTGAATAGCACATCATACAATCACAGCCTCAAAAATGGCTACCTCAAACTGTGTAGGGAGCTTGAACATGCTGTATTGCAGTGGTCGCCAGCTGGTGGGCTGGGGACCACTGGTGGGCCGTGAGAAAATTTTGTTGGTCTGCAGAGAAATGTCCCCCCAAGCATGCCCCCAAAGCAATTAATCTAGGCTGCGCGGGAACACAAGGCTGTGTCCACATGGTCTGCCCACTGCTGTCCCCCACCCTTCGGCCAAGCGCAAACCTTACCTTGAGTAGAGCCATGCGAGCTGGAATTGGAAGGTAAGACCAATGGCGGGGGAGGGAAATCCACCCTGGGGTGGCTTGCTGACATTGGTGAGAAAGTAGGTCCCATATTCCAGAGCTGCAGTAGTCACAGGTGTGGCCCTTTGGTCATCCCAGAGCAGCTCCTCCAATCCATGGCAGGCCGGTGCACCCGGATGGAGGGGCAGCTGCTCTGGGATGACCAAAGGGCCAGTCCTGTGACTACTGCAGCTCTGGAATATGGGACCTACTTTCCACCAACATCAGCAAGCCACCGTCAGTCAAAATTCATATTAGTGGTCCGCGGGATTTAAAATATGAGTTTGGTGGTCCCTGACGTCCAAAAGGTTGGTGACTCCTGCTCTATTGAACAGGAAGAGGAAGGAGTACATGCCATCACTTCAGTACCCAAGGGAGAGACAGGATATAATACAGATAATATACAATCACAATAGAGCACAGGTGTCAAACTCACTGTGTCACGTTGCCATCACATGATGTATCATGATGTTTTTTTTCCCCTTCGCGGAGCTGGGGTGGGCGTTGACAGCCCTGCAATTCAGTCTAAAATTTCTGTTGCTAAGTGAGATAGTTGTCCCATTTTACAACCTTTCTTGCCCCCCAGTCACTAGGTGAATCACTGCACTTATTAAGTTAGTACCACAGCTGTTAAGTGAATCTGGCTTTACCGTTAATTTTGTTTTATCAGAAGGTTGCAAAAGGGGATCACATGACCCCAGGATACTGTGACTGTCATAAATAGGAGTCAACCAAGTGTCTGAATTTTGATCACATGACCATGGGGATGCTGCAACAGTCATAAGTGTGAATAAATCATTTTTTTTAGTACTGTCGTAAGCTTGAATGATGATTAAATGAACGGTTGTAAGTTGAAGCCCACCTGTATATCTAATCAACAAATAAAACACATTAGCAGCAATTCTTCAGGGGATGCCCCTTTCCATGTGCTTCTCTTCTTATAGAGCACAGGTTTCAATAATATATCCTGAGCTTTTGGCAAGATCCTTCACAATTTGTGCTTGACCCTTTCACAGATTATTATTATTATTATTATTATTATTAAATTTATTCCCTCCCCAAATTGCCTTTCATAATAACCCTGGACAGCTTACAGCATTAACTATAGAAAGCAGCAGCTTTTGGGCCTTGTGCCTCATACTGTGAAAGCTTTTTCCTAATATTCAACCATCCAGGGTGTTTTTTTTTTTTTGCCATGTCTATTTAATTGATGTTCAATATTTTCTTTATCAAACTTTGGGCTGTTAATGGAGTATCCCACATGGAAGCACTTCGTAATGTTTCCAGAGATGATTTACAGTGGTAGTGATTACTTTTCAAGCCCTAAATGACTTTGGGCCATCCTGCCAGCACTGGTAGGAAATAAGCTCCTCTCTGCGTCTCATCGACAGTTTATTTATTTCCTGCAAATATTTTATGATACCCCTCCAGCCATATTTGGTGAATGGTCTACAAGAACAGCGAAGCATTTAATATATAAAGCCACAGGAAAAAAAAATATACAAAAAAAGTGAAATGGGACGAAATTATGAAGGCAGCGGGTTTAAAACTGCTGCCCTCTCCTTGGATGGCAGCAAAAGCATGGTGGAACAAATCTTTGATGACTTGATATCACCTCTGTTGCTTTCTACACTGCTTCTACCTACTCTGCCTCATGACCTCCCATGGACAGAATGGATGATAACTATTCAAGTTGTTTTGCACGCTGCATCTTGGACACATGCTGTAGCACTCACAACATGAGCATTTTCTAACTTGCACTTGCATTTACTTCTCAGGATGTGCTATCGAAAGCCAGAATGTTTACCCGGATATGGAGAATAGGCATAGTACCAGTGGTGGGATTAAAAAAAAATTGCTACCAGTTCTGTGGGCTTGGCTTGATGGGCATGGGTGTGGCTTGGTGGGCATGGGTGTGGCTTGGTGGGCGTGGCAGGGGAAGGATATTGTAAAATCTCCATTCCACTAACCTGCTTTCCAGCTCCGTTCTCTGGTGCAGGGCAACAAAAGAAGACCCAGCCAATCAGCTGGGACTTGGGAGGCAGAGAATAGATGGGGGTGGAGCCAGTCAGAGGTGGTATTTGCCGATTCTCCGAACTACTCAAAATTTCCACTACCGGTTCCCCAGAACTGGTCAGAACCTGCTGAGTATCACCTCTGCACAGTACCCACAATGCTTCCCTCTAACCCAGAATTGTCCTAGCAAAACCAGGAACTTTGATCATCCAAATGTGAGCAGAAGCAGGATGTAAGACTCTGGGGTCTTCAAAATCCTGGACTTTTTGGAAGTCCTGGGGGTAGGCTTGATACAATGCCATAGTTGTATAGCTGCTGCTGCAGCATCACATTTGGATTCCATCTTATTTATATACCAGTGGAATATATAGTAAATGTTGGGTTTCTCCTTTGAAAATCTCCAATACTTCTTGATTATACCCACCCAAGCCTGGAGTGCATGGTAAGCAATTTCTCCTCCGTTTTTAAAATCACAACTTCATTATTTCATTCAGTCCCTAAAAAATATGGGCCTTTTTCTCTGTTTTAAATTCAATTATGCTTATCAAGGAAGAAAGAGAGAAAGAAAGAAAGAAAGAAAGAAAGAAAGAAAGAAAGAAAGAAAGAAAGAAAGAAAGAAAGAAAGAAAGAAAGAAAGAAAGAAAGAAAGAAAGAAAGAAAGAAAGAAAGAAAGAAGAGGAGAAGTAGGAGGAAGGAAAAGGGAGGGAGGAAAGAAGGAAAGCAGGAAAGCAGCAAAGAAAAGAACAAAAATAGATGATTCCTTTTTTGTTTCTACTGCATCCTGAAACAATATTTGGTAACATTAAAAAAAAACAATCTCCCCCCCCCCCAAAAAAAGACCAAGCTACCTCTAAAAGCAATGTTCTTTCTTTTTTTACAAATGACTACTTAAATGAGAAAAATAACTTTTAACAAGAATTTAATGACAAATCAAGAGTTTTATATACAGAATAGTGTTTGATATCTTAGTTTAATCCAATAACTACTGTAGATTAGATATGGATTTTTTAAAAAAATCCCTGAATTAACTGCCTATAAGTCAGTGGTGGCTAACCTTTTTGGGCTCCTGTGCCGATAATTGCGTGCATGACCCCCCCATGCCACGTAACTGCACATGTGTGAGCAACCCCCCGCACGGCACGCAGCTCTGCGCATGTGTGGGTGTGTCCCACACACCCTCGCCACCCTCGCATGTGCGCCAGATACCCAACAATCGACTGTCAGGTGGGCAGCATGTGTGCATGTACAGTAGACCTGCTCTGGGCGAGGGCTTGTGTGCTGGCAGTAATGGCTCTGCGTGCTACTTCTGGGTCACATGCCATAGGTTCGCCATCACGGCTATAAGTTTTTCAACACAGGAAGAGTCCAACAAAACAGCAGAAACATCTGTTGTAGTTACCATGGCAATGAAAAAAGTGACTGATGACCGTTTTTCACACTTTGCAGCATCCCCATGGTCACGTGATCAAAATTCAGATTAATAGAATACCTTTATTGTCATTGCATTCCACGAATACAATGAAATTTGAAAACTACTCCAGCACAGTGCCCCAAACACCACATCACAATCACACTACAAGTAAATAATAATAATAATAATAATAATAATAATAATAATAATAATAATAATAATAATAATAATAATAATAATAATAATAATAATAATAGGACTAAATCACAAATACACTGTTTGATTCAAGACAATTACTGCCTTGGAAAAGAAACTGTTTCTCAATCTATTAGTCCTCATTTTAACACACCTATAACGCCTCCCTGATGGTAACAGTTGGAAATATGAATGTCCAGGATGAGAACGGTCTGTGGAGATTTTTAGTGCTCTAGAGAGGAGTCTGGTCTTCACACTCTCTTCCAAAGAAGAAAAAGAGCAACCTATGATTTTTTTGTGCTGTGTTTATAACTCTCTGGAGCATCTTCTTATCCACTGCTTCCCCCGCTTCAGACACAACTGAGTTCATGGACAGTTGAAACCCCAGAACAGTAATAGTAATAGTAATGCATAAAATAAAATCATATTTATAAAAAAATAAAATCATATTTATAAAAAAATAAAATCATATTTATAAAAAAAATCATACCAGGAAACAGTCAAAAAAATGCAAGCAATAGGATGCAAGCAATAAAGTTACAGTCATACCAGAGGTGGTATTAAACAGGTTCTGGAGAACTGTTAGCAAAAATTTTGAGTAGTTCAGAGAACCGGCCAATACCGCCTCTGACTGCTCACCCCCCATCTGTTCTCTGCCTCCCGAGTCCCAACTGATTGGCTGGGTCTTCTTTTGTTGCCCTGCACAGGAGAACAGAGCTGGAAAGCAGGTTAGTGGGGTGGGGAGGGAATGGGATTTTGCAGTATCCTTCCCCTGCCATGCCCACCAAGCCACGCCCACCAAGCCACTACAACCACCAAGCCACACCCACAGAACCGGTAGTAAAAAAATTTGAATCCCACCACTGCTCAAAAGATTACACGTATGATTAAATATCCCACATTACCTAAAGCTTCTGTCCCAGAGGACCCTGATTATGTAGAGGATATACAATGCTGCTGCTGGATTATATGGAGTTTATAAGGTTAGGATTTTATAGCGGTTGTATAAATGTTCTTTTTCCTGTGACTCTAAATATTGATTGTATTGCTCTCACATGATTTTAATTGCTGGGAGTTTTCACCTAATTTTGACTGCAGGTGAACCATGCCGTGATGGTGAGGATATATTATAAACATAATTTTCTCATGCTGAACAGAACTAAGTTATCAACAGGGAAAGTAGGATGAGATTTTGAAGCTAAAGCCATGTCTGCAAAAATGATCAAACCCCCCTCCCCAAACAGTGAATGATAGGGGCCATGGCAAATACACCAACACCAGCATTTCAGCCAGATCCTCCCAGATCAGCTTTTGGGCTAAAGCCGCTATGTTTTAAGAAAAATTGTTAATTCACTTTGAGTACAGAATAGGCTGTCCCTATTTCTAAATACATACACAGCATTTATACACAATCAAAATAGGAGGGTTAGCAATAACATTTAGACTTACATACTGCTTCACAGTGCTTTACAGCCCTCTCTAACTGATATACAATACGATCAATATCGGCATAGTGCCCCCAACAATCTGGGTCTTCATTTTACTGACCTCGGAAAGGTGGAAGCCTGAGTCAACCTTGAGCCGGTGAGATTCAAACTGCCAAAGTGGCAGTCAGCAGAATTAGCCTGCAATACTGCATTCTAACCACTATTCCACCACAGGATAGTGATATTTACTTGGAGAATTATTCTGCACTTTCTTCTCATTCTTTGAATTCATGACTAAAGATGCAGTTGACTCTTTGGGGAAGGCGTAAAGTAATAGTGTTCTTGTTGCCATTAAGTTTTTATAGAAAGTGATTGCTGTGTTCTAGGTCAGTGCTCAGTTTTATGACATTATATATTGCAAGGAATATTCTGCAGCAGTTCTGTTTAGCACAAGGTTTCAAGATATATTGCGGTCTGTCTTTGGCTAACTCCGCTAGCATTTCCCTATCGGAAAACACACTGCCCTTTGTGACAATGTGAACTGTACTGTCTTTGTAGGAACCTCTGTAGTCTCTGTGGTGGGAACATAGAACCAGTAGTGGGATTCAAATAATTTAACAACCAGTTCACCCAGGGTCAGGTTGGTTGTTATGGGAGGTGTAGCACAACCTGACCCTGTGCAAACTGGTTGTTAAATTACACACACACACACACCACTATCAAAGTGCTTCCTGGACTTTGGAAAAACAGGCAATGGAGCTGCCTAGCACAAGGGGAGGAGGAGGAGCAGGGAAAAGAAAGAGGAAATGCGGCCTTCTCCTTCCCTTGCACTGGATACTCCATTGCCCCTTTCTCCATTGCAGTGCCCAGGATCCACTTTGATAGTGAGCGTGGGTAATTTAACAACGGGTTCGCCTGAACTATTGTGAACTGGCTATATTCGACTACTGTATATACTCCATGTTGTATTTAGCAGGAACATCTGGAGCCAATTCTTGGAAGATTACCCCTGTTGTTACAGCTGGTGAGGCTAGTCTTTGCATGATTCTGGTAAACTGACATAAGTAATGGAAAGGCAAACTCCTTAATGTAATCGCTTCTGTTATAGTTCTGCAGTGTGCGTAATAAACAATCTTGTTCCTGATTTGCATGTCACAATGAATGCGTTATGATATAGATGGAATCCTCTAGATTTGCCAGTTGTGACCATTGGCAGGAAGAAAATAGCAAGATGGACAGTGATGGGATTCAAAAATTTTTTACTACTGGTTCTGTGGGCGTACCTTGGTGGGCATGGTAGGGGAAGGATACTGCAAAATCTCCATTCACTCCCCACCCCACTAACCTGCTTTCCAGCTCCATTCTCCTGTGCAGAAGACCCAACCAATCAGCTGGGACTCGGGAGGCAGAGAATAGATGGAGGTGACCAGTGGGCTAACACAGAGGCTATGGCGTAACCCTTTTATAAGGTTAGCTGTTCCTGAACTGCGGTTCCCACTCTGACCATAAAATTTCCAATCACTGGCCCCCTACTGGTTCTCCAGAACTGGACAGAACCTGCTGAATACCACCTCTGAAGATAGATAGGCAGTAGATAGCAACACACAACTTTTATCCCAGCATATCAGAATCTTACAGAATTCTGAGTTATTTTTGAGTGCAAATATGCCAATGGAATGTGCTGAGGGTAAATATCATGATGTCCTGGGGGTGGGATAGTGGGGTGAGTCAAAAAAGTCATGGGCATGCAACTTGGCACATAAAAAGGGGATAAGGCTTTGATCACTTGGCCATGGCTGCCATTTTGATTCTTTTAGCTCCCTGCAGATGCCTGCGGTAAATAAGTCAAATCAAAGAACACATACATTGCATTATGAGCTTATAAAATTTGTGGCTCTGTGGTAGGATGGTGATCACAAACTGATTATTATAAGGAATCCAGAAGAGCCAGATGTTTAGACTGGATTCAGTATTTTTATCACCTTATTGTGCCTTTCCCAAGGACCTTGGATAGGAGGATGTTGTTGTTTAATGGTATTAAAGGTATGTCTGCAGCAGGTAAGTTGTTCCAAGTAAAGCTGTCTTTTGCAATAGTTTGATGGTGATTTTGTGAACACCAATGGTGTTCAAGTGGTACTTCAGAAGTTTTGGGATTGTATCCAAAGCGCCTGTCACTATTGGTACTATCCTTGCTTTCTTTTGCCATAGTTTTTCTACTTCTATTCATAGACCTATTTATAGGTCTTTGTATTTTGTTATTTTCTCCAGTACTTTCTCTTCTCTTTTCCAGGTACTGCCACATCCAGTATCCAGACTTTTTTGAGTGTTTTATCGACAATTATATCTGGGGTGTTATGTGGCAGGTGCTTTTTGGTCTGAAAACCAGCACACTTTAGCTTCTTCATCTCTTATTTCTTTATTTTGGTCAGAGAGCAGCATAAAATTACAAAACTGTAAAATTTACAATCAGTAACTAGAATATCAAATGTTAAAAATAATCAAAGTACCAGCATTGCTAGCATAGATGCCCACTATTATTAAATATTTATATTAAGACTAGACAAAAGATGCAAAAAAATATAAAATAAAGCATTATAAATACTAATAGATGTCTTGGATAACAATTAAAAAATGAGCACTGAATGGAAAATATCTGAGCTGAAAAAAATAAGAGACAGCTATGATTCTGAAAAATTCTGAAGATGCTTATATATTTTCTTTTCCTGTGCAAATCATGATTGGGACTTTAAATTTGACAAACTGAAAGGAGAAGAACTAACTCTCCTCGAGGCACCATAATATCTGCTTGATTCAGTATCTAATCCAAATGTTTTCTTTGGCATGGTAGGGAAAATATTGAAAAGTTAAAGCTATTTGATCAACTATATTGGTCATATCTTATCTAGCCTGGCCCACATGTTATTATTTTTAAATAAACATAAGGGAAAATACTTGAAGGCAATAGCCATGCTTCCTAAATAGCATCTCTGTATTATCAATTTAAGTAGAGTCACTTGGCCAGAGAGTGGTCCAATAAATAGAATGATAAAGAAGTAAATAAAAAAAAACTGAAGTATAAATTAGGGAGTCAAAACTAATGTACATCATTCTTTCCTGACCTGATGTCCTATGTTGGAGTTTTCCAAATGTTTTGCTCCAGCAGGAAAGAACGATAGCACATTGACTCATTCAGAAGGCATCAGTCTAAGAAAAGTTGGACTTGGTCTGACTAAAATATTTTTTCTTAATGTTCTGAGAAATGCAGGCTGCCTTCATGAGAAAAGAGGCTCTAGTTGAGCTAGTCATTCAAAACAAAAGATGTACGTGTAGAATTTCAGGAGAACATAGCTGTGTAAAAGATTCTCTACCATACATATTTAATTCATTAACTGCAAAATATGGAAATGCCCACGGTGGGTTAGAGGTGCAGATGCCTGTCAGAGTACATTTATGAACTGGAATTGAGCTTGGTAACAAGGTCAGCCAATGAATAGGCATAGCAACTAAATCAGCCAATGAGGATAGTTTGGAAACTGAAACTAGAAGTAACCTATGCTGGAAACTGAAACTAAAAGTATCCTAGGCCTGACTCTATATTAAGCTCTGCAACTCTGCAGCTGTGTCAAGCTCTGAGTCTGTCTATTGAAGATGAAACTAACTTACTTGCTTGCTTGCTGAAGACTGGAGCTCTGCTCTGAACTTGCAACATAAATTTGCTCCATGTTGGAGAAATCTACAACTGGTTTGTAAAATCTACTTATGTTTATAAAGATGTTAAATGATGCATCAGCCATCTGTGTTTATTTTTCTGGTGCTGAATTATCTCTGCAAAAACTCTCAATATTGCCTCCCACTTGGAAGTTTGAGAGTTCAATCCTAGGGAGCGGGAAATGTTTTTCTATCAGGGTACAAAGAGAAAATATCTGCTGCGAACTCTACATAGGCGACAGGAAGGCCATCCTGCCAGTAAATGCTCAGCTCTATTCAGTCATTCCAACTCTACCCCAAATAAAGGGGTTAAACCAGGGGTGTCAAACTCAAAGCCCGAGGGCAAGATCTGGCCCACGGGGTGCTTAGATCTGGCCCATGGGGCCACCCTGGAAAAAGGGCCGGTGGTGCCTCTGCCAGTGAAAACAGAGCCTGGAAGGGCCACAGGTGGCCCCCCTGAGCTCCGCTTTTGCTGGCGGAGGATTGCAGGAAGCCGTCACAGCTGAAAACGGAGCTCAGGAGCCCGTTTTTGCTGGCGCAACGCTCAGGGGCCCCTGATAGTGATATCGAGCTAGCCACTCCCACATGGCCCCCTCAAGGTGAAACACAACTCTCATGCGGCCCTCAATGAAATTGAGTTTGATACCCCTGGATTAAATGGTCATTTAAAAGAAAAAACAGAAATAGCCCCTAGAATGACTTAAGTTATATTCCAAAATAGACCAGGAGTTCATTTACTTTGACATATATCCAACATTTTCCCTACTGCTGCTAAAAAAGATAAGCAGAGATCCCACAAATGAATTTGTTGCCGGTGTGCATTTGTGTGTATGAAAGTGTGTATGAAAGTATTTTCTTCTAAAATTATTTCCAGGACATGCCATGAAGGGAGAGCTGCCAAAGGTAGCCCCAGATTTTTAATTATTAATAAAAGAGGCATTCTTCAGTAGGAGTTTACCTTAATAATAAAGACAGTATGCCGTCAGTCAGTCCCGCTGGAAAGCACAGACTTCACCAGTAGTTAATTTTCTCAAGTCAGAAACCTTCAGTTGAATGCAGTTCATGCCATTGAGAGAAAGCAGAAGGCCTTCAGCAATCACTAATGAGGTACATCAAAATCCATAATGAATGTGTTTGGCCTGCATAGATTTTCAGCAAACCTTCTCTTTGAAGGAAGAGAAAGTTATCTGATTGGTTATTTCATTCTATAGATCTGTTATCGCTTGGTAGGGTCTCATTGCAACTGTCCAGGAAAGGCTTCCATGAACACTGATTTCTTAAAGAAAAGAATGATGGAGCTTTCAGGCTTATGCGATCCAAGACTGGGGCATTAAGATAATAAATAACCAAGCACTGTATGTGCTCAGAGATTTCTTCAGGCACAAAATGAATTAGTGCTTGTCAAGTCTGAGATAAAGCAGCAGTGCGATGTTGGCCAGGATACCGAAATCAAGAGTTGAGCCATGAGACAGAACTGAGAGACGGAGCTGTAGAAGGGGAAGCCAATAACCTGTACAACTGATCAGAACCAGAATGACCTTGTTTTCAACCAGACAGGAGACCTTATTGAAAAAATACACTGTTCAGACGAGCGCCTAAGGGAACTTCACCTTTAGAAAGGTGTAGCTTGTTCTAGCATCTTGGCAATCGTACTTTTACACTGCTTGTTGTTACTCTTCAGATCTCAGGAACCCATACAAATTCTTTAGTCCACTTTCAATGGCAAAATCTCGATGTGGAAATTACAGGCTTTGCATCTAATTTTAAACATGGTTGCCTTCTGCTGTAACCTGGTCTTGAAGGCTCTCTTTTCTTCAAACGTCTTCTTGAGTTTTGTTAGTTCATTTATTTAATCACCATGAATCTCTGTTCTTAAACCCATAATGTTATCTCTATGAGAGCAATAGTGAAATGCGGAAGATTGGATGGGCTATAGAATTAAAAAAGTAGTTTGATAGCAATAGCGATAACACTTAAACTTATAGACTGCTTTACAATGCTTTACGGCCCTCTCTAAGCGGTTTATAGAGTCAGCCTATTTCCCCCAACAATCTGGGTCCTCATTTTACCAACCTCAGAAGAATGGAAGGCTGAGTCAGCCTTGAGCTGAGGAGAATCGAACTGCTGGCAGCCAGCAGAATTAGCCTGCAATAGTGTATTCTAACCACTGCACCACCATGGCTCCTTAAGAGGAATATAAGAGGTAACAGAAATTGTAAACATAATACAAATTCCTGCCTAGGCATTTCATCTTTTATTTTTTTACAGAAACAAATGAATTTCCTCAAACAAAAGTTCATTAATCTAACTATACTTCCCACAGGTTCCTGGATATTCTGAGCGGTAATCATAGACTGTGGTGAACAAAGGTGGTCCTGTTCTTTTCCTAGAGTGGATCCAGAGACTTCAATAGAGACAGTCTTCCCTTTGGTTTTTTTTTTTAAACAAAGTTTTTATTTTTTACAACAAACATACGAACAAAACATAAAGCCCTTTTTCAATTATATACATACAGTGTGTCAGTTGGTTACAATCTTTTGTGCTATCCTTTTTTTACCATTACTCACAAGTTATAAAAATTCTCACCTTATTGGTCTAGCTTGTGCTTATATAATATCGATTATTAAACATTTATTTGACTATTTTTCCATCATTTTATACGAGATATTCTAATTTTCATTATGATTTAATCTTATACATTCATCCAATGGTTATATATTTTATATTGTATTCTTTATCAGTCTATTAACTTTTATTGTAAATCTATTTTTTTACCATGTCTTTTTATCTAACCATTGATAAAATAAATCCCACATCATATAAAATTGTTTATCCTCTTGTTCTCTAATTTCAAATGTCAATTTACTCATTTCGGCACAGTCCATGATTTTCTTAATAATTTCCTCCTGCATAGGTATTTTTTCATTTTTCCAATTCTTAGCAAATACAATTCTAGCCGCTGTTAAAACATTTACAATCAAATATTTCAATTCTTTACAATATATTTCTGATATAATTCCCAATAAAAATATCTCAGGTTTAAAGTCTATGTGTTGTTTTGTCATTTTTTCCAAATATGTGTGGATTTTAGTCCAATATCTTTTTGCATCCGAGCACGTCCACCACATGTGGTAATATGAACCAGGTATCTGATGACATTTCCAACATTTATCCGATTTATTCTTGAACATCCTCGCAATTCTTGTCGGGGGTAAGTGCCCCTTGTAAAACATCTTATGCAAATTTTGTTTATATGCAGTTGACATTGTCATTTTATAATTTTGAGACCACAATTTTTGCCATTTATCTAAATCAATCCCATATCCGAAATTTTTCCCCCATGCAATCATTGTTTCTTTTACTTGTTCTTCCTCTAATTTAAACTCTAGCAAATGTCCATAAAGTTTTTTATTACTTTTTCATCAGTACCTGTCAAAATTTTATCTAAATCAGTCAACTTATCATAAATACCTTCTGTTTTAACATCTTTATCAAATCTAGATTTTATTTGCAAATATGAAAACCAATTCATTTTTACACCTTGTTCTTCCAACACTTGCATAGATTTAAGTTCACCCTTTTCATTCAATATCTGACCATATCTAACTGTTTGTTCCTTTTTATATATTATTGGATAGGAAAAAGCTTCAATAGTAGATAACCATAGCAGAATTTTTAAATAATATTGCTTTTTTATCTTCTCCCAGTTTAGAAACAATGTTTCTCGAATATAATGTCTTCTAAAATACCCCTGGGTTTTAGTTCCCTTATACCAGAGGAAGGCATGCCACCCTAACAGCAGGTCATGTCCTTCTAAATTCAAAAGTCTAGTATTCCTTAGTGTTATCCACTCCTTTATCCATATCAGACTCGTCGCTTGGTAGTATAATTCCCAATTGGGCAAAGCAAATCCTCCTCTTATTCTTGCATCTTGTAACAATGTAAGTTTTATTCTCGCTTTCTTCCCCTGCCAAATGTATTTTAGCACTATTTAGTTTAAATCTTCAAAAAATTATTTCCCTAATCTGATTGGAACGATATATCATAAACAAACTACAAAGGTTATGATAAATGGAGAGTTAACAGACTTTATAGATATAAGAAAAGGGACCAGACAAGGCTGTCCACTGTCGCCTCTGTTGTTTGTGTTAACACTGGAAATGCTAAATAGGAACATCACAGAAGAAAAAGAAATAAAAGAAATGAAAATTAAAAAAGAAGAGTATAAATTACAAGCTGTTGCAGATGACCTGGTATTTATATTAGAGGATCCATTGGAGTCTGCACCTAAAATGATAGAAAAGATAGAAGAGTATGGGAAAGTAGCAGGTTTGAAAATAAATAAAGATAAAACAAAGATTTTAGCAAAGAACATGTTAGTAAGACGAAAGAAAGAATTGGAAGAAGTTTTGGGGATCCAGGTCACAAACAAGGTTAAGTATTTAGGGATACATATAACACCAAGATGTAGCACACTTAAGGAGGACAATTATCTCAAACTTAAACAACAGATTGCGACAGATTTGACAAAATGGGAAAATTTACAATTATCACTGATTGGGAGAATATCTACAATTAAGATGAATGTATTGCCTAGAATCTTATACTTATTCCAGACAATTCCAATCAGATTAGTCTTCCCTTTATTTTTGAAGGACCAACCCTTTTTATTTTCAATGGAAAGAGGGGTTGGAGTATTCTGATTCTGTATGTGAAAATAGCTATATTTCACTTGAATTCTGTCTGATTTTACTATCTGCACAAAGGTATGCGTGATTGTATCTGAGCCTACAGTCTGGCAAGCGAGCTATGATTACTCTGCTTTGTAAAAAAAAAAAAAGTCTTGTAAAATTACTCTAATTCTCACCAGAGACTATACTACAAGTTTTGACTAGCATCTCTGTGGCATTGCATATGCTAATAGAATAATGATAGACTTGTAGTGGTTCAAGAACAGCAACAGCGGGCTTCAGCATTAGCTGAAGAAATAACTTGGCCCAGCTCTTTTGAAATTCCGCTATATATAATTTATCATTCTCAGTGATGGAGCAGCCTAAGTAACCAATTTATTAGGATACTTCCATTAACAGTTGGTTGACCTTGGCTGTTCTTGAAAAATAAGTTCAGTCCTGGTTACTACACAGATGGGAGAGTAACAAGAAATCCCAAGATTATCAACTAGAGATTTGACAAGAAAAAATAAATAAATCCCAGAAATGACTTTGGCAAGCAACATCTAGGTTCTTGCTAAAGAAAGTACATACAGGTACGGTTAGTCCTCGACTTACAACAGTCCGTTGAGTGACCGTTCAAAGTTACAATGGCACTGAAAAAAATGATTTATGACTGTAACTTTGTCACAGTTGCAACCCTAGCGGGATTCCCGGGGTCACGTGATCAAAATTCAGAAGCTTGGCAACAGGTTCATATTTATGACTGTTGCTGTCATAACCTTCTGACGAGCAAAGTCAATGGGGGAAGCCAGATTTGCTTAACAACTGGTTTGCTGACTTATCAATGGGAGTGATCCACTTAACAACCGAGGCAAGAAAGGTCATAAAATTGACAAATGTCTCACTTAACAACAGAAATTTTGGAGTCCGTTGCAGTATCTATAGTCCTGGACTTGCAACCTTTCGTCCGGCAACCATTTGAAATTACGATGGCACTGAGTGGTTCAGTTCCCTTCCTGACCAGCATCTCTTGAACATCCTTGCTTTATGACCACTTCACTTAGCGACAGAATGCCTTTTAATAAAATCTGTTAGGTTGATAAAAAATATTACTAGATTCCTCCTGATTTTGGTTTACCATAGGCTAATATGTCTTTCCTCCTTGAAGTCACTTTGAGATAATCTTTAACTGCTATTCTCTTGTGCACTTTCTCTTCTAGTTCCATCTTCCGTCTACAGCAGGGATGTCAAATTCAAGGCCCGGGAGCCAGATCTGGCCTGCTTGGATCTGGTCCCCAGGACTGCCCTGGAAACAGCGAAGGACCAGCTTCTGCTAGCAAAAACAAGAGCTCCGGGAGGCCTTTGTGGCTGAAAACAGGGCCCAGGGGGTATGCGTGACCCACCCAACCTCCATTTTCACTGTCAGAGCACTTGGGCCACCACAGGTGCCCCTGACACAAGTGACGTCAAGCTGGCCACGCCCACCCTGGCCACGCCCACCGGCCCCCGAGGTCAAAAACAACCCTGATGCGGCCCTCAATGAATTCAAGTTTGATACCTCTGGTCTACAGCAAAAACCCTTTGAATATAGAGAGGGAGGAGAAGACATATACTGCAAGTACACTTTGGTTAAGACAAGTGGCTGTTTATTCTTAAAAGATAACTTTCTGAAGGATTTGTGGGGGGAGGTATTAATAGAAAGTGGTACAGGTTGAATTTAGCATCAGCTTTCAGTGATAGATATGTGTTTCTTAGTTAATGTTTCAAAAGTGCCCTGCTATGGCACACCGATAGAACTTGCAAAAGAGACAAGAATCAGAATGGCAATTTACTTAGAGTTGTCAATCAGTAAGACAATTGGCAGGCCAGGTTTCTCCGGGAAGTTTTAAATTCAAATCAAGTTTAACTATGACAATTTTTCCCAATCTACAAAGCAGTTATATCACTTAGATTTTTCCTTAGTGTGTCTTGAGGATGCCTGTCCCTTTTGAAATATTTTGTCTCTTTGATAAAATAGTTATTTTTGCTTTTATAACGGTGCTGATTTTTTTTGCATAACAAAGATAATTAATTCTAAATCTCCCACTTTGACCCCCCCCAATACTTACCAGTGTAAATTAATGTCCCTTGTTATATATTAGCAAAAAAAATCACCTTTGTTATTTTACAATGTTTAAAGGTGTTTTTATCTGATATTTTTATTAGCGTAAGTATAATTATGAAAAGAATACTAATGTGCAAAAATGTACTTTTCTCAGAAGACCCTGAACCAAGAAACCTATATTTATTAACTTTTTAAAAATTGCAGTGCCAGTATTTTCACAAAAAATATGTATATATGGAACTTTAAAAAATTATCCTATGCCCACTTAAAATATATCTACCATTGGGGGCCTGGCCAATCACAAGGCACCCATTTACTGAAGGGCAATAAAATGGTGACTTTACTGTCTGCTATTTTTTCTAGTCTTCCAAAAGACATTCTAGGAATCCAGTTTTCCTCTGTCTTGTTTCTGGGCAGGTGAGCACAATTCCATTGGCCGAACTCCAGAGAAAGTTGGGGTGTGGGGAGCAGAATGCCCAAAGCAGTTGTGATACAAACCCATCCTTTTAGTACAGGCTGCGAAAGGGTCAACATTTCCAGCATGAAATTTGACGAAAGCCAGAAGCTTCTACACATGCCCATGTCTGCACCAGCTATACAGAACTTTATGAGGAATGATTAATGCCACATTTAGCCAAGGGCTGACTTAGGAATTCATGCTTCTAATGCCCCAAAGAGCAACTTCCTTGCAGTTGCCAAACATCAAAAGGTTCTTCAGGAAAAACATCTTGAGCCTAGAAGATAGGCTCAAGATCCAGGTGGATCTTTTTAAAAATATATGGTTTATTAATACATTTTCCTTTTATATCACATAAAAAAATTACCATATCAATCTGAAAAGTGTGTTGTCTGGACAGAATTAGTTTAAAGTAGAAATACAATATGGATCTTGACAGATTTGACCACTGGGCCCTATCTAACAAAATGAAATTCAATGTAGAGAAAAGTAAAGTCCTACACTTAGGCAAGAAAAACCAAAAGTACACATATAGTATTGGGTGAAAACAGGCTTAATAGCAATAGCACTTAGATTTATATACAGCTTTATAGTGCTTTGCAGCCCTCTCTAAGCGGTTTACAGACTCAGCATATTGCCTCCAACAATTTGGGTCCTCATTTTACCCACCTCAGAAGGATGGAAGGCCAAGTCAACCTTGAGCCTGCTGGGATTCGAACTGCCAAATTGTAGGCAGCTGGCTGCAGCAGAAGTAGCTTGCAGTACTGCACTCTAACCACTGCACCACAGAGGCTCCTAACACAGTAAGTGTGAGAGGGATCTTGGAGTCTTAGTGGACAACCAGCTAAATATGAGCAGTGTGCAGCAGCAGCCAAAAAAGCTAATGCAATCCTAAACGGCATTAACAGGGGGATACAATCAAGATCAAGTGAGGTACTAATACCACTCTATAAAGAATACTACACCTAGAATACTGTATCCAGTTTTCATCATCACACTGTAAAAAAGATGTTGAGACTCTAGAAAGAATGCAGAGAAGAGCAACCAGGATGATTAGAGGACTGGAGGCTAAAACATATGATGAACGGTTGCAGGAACTGGGCATGAGTAGTCTAGGGAAGAGAAGGACCAGGGGAGAATGATAGCAGTCTTCCAATATTTGAGGGGCTGCCACAGAGAGGAAAGGGTCAAGCTATTTTCTAAAGCACCTGTAGGCCAGACAAAGAATAATGGATGGAAACTGATCAAGGAGAGATTCAACCTGGAAATAAGGAGAACATTTTTGACAGTGAGAACAATCAACCAATGGAACAGAAATTGCCTTTGGAAGTTGTGGGAGCTTCATCACTGGAAGCTTTCCAGAAGAGACTGGATTGCCATTTGTCAGAAATGCTGTAAGGTCTCCTGCTTGGGTGGGGAATTGGACTAGATGACCTACAAGGTCCCTTCCAACTCTGTTAATCTGTAATCAGTCTTTGCACATTCATTCTTTCCCTGTTGTATTTTTTTTTTTTACAAACCCATGTAAAAGCATGATTTCTTTGGGAGTTCAAACAATTTAAGGAGATGGCTTCTTCACTAGTTCACTTTAAAGACCAATATGGATCGTATAGCTTTAGTGAAATCCTGCAGATGATGCAGAACAATCTTCAGGCACTATGTGGAAAAAAATATGCAGATTCCAGTTAAGCAAACGAGTCATCGAGACCACTGCCCTCAAAGATTAATAAAGCAGTACTCAGGATGATTCATTTCCTAGGACATTTCTCAGGTTTAAAAGAGGCCACTTAAGTTATTCACTCTGTTAAACCAGAAGGGTGAAGGTGTCAATGCTCTTGGAAAGAGACTAATTTTCAGCGGAAATAGATCACATAGCAATGCAGTCACTGCTCCTGAAGGCTAAAAGAAAAGCCCAAATGAAAACCATGGCACAACACTATTACATATTGGTTGGAATCCTGAGATATAAAGTCAGTGAAAATGTATGGTACAAGGTTGGGAAGGCCAGATTAAAGCAATGATTGAGATACTGGCAAAGCTGGATCTCCCTAGGAACAAAGGTTGAGAACACACCTTGCCTTCCACATCTCTCACCTTTCTGGTTCTGTTCTACCCATCTACCTAGAGCAGGGCTGTCAAACTCCCTACCCATGGGCTGGATGCATCACACGCTGGCCACGCCCACACCTGGTTTAGTGAAGGAGGAAAAAGTCCCGATACATCATGTGACACCGCTGTGATGATGTGAGTTTGGTACCCCTGACCTACCGAAAGCTAGACACTTTCATTGCATCTTTTACTAACCACTGAGATTTTCTCATATTGGAAGATAATTTAGAGAGAAGTGATGGTTTCCTTTGATTGTGAAAATAACTTAATATGTTTGAAAGTAGCTCTGAAACTGGTTTGAACCCATTGTGGCCATGACACAAGTGGAAACATGAAGTTCCATTGTGAATTTAAACACGGGCCCAGCACTCTATCTAGACACTCCAGTGAAGCAATTCTAGAAAGGAAAGATTGCTACTTGTTGCAGTAACCAAAGGAGGCTTTCTGGAGAAGGAAGAGTTTGAAAAGAAAGGGAAAATAGAAGAGTAAGCTGAGCTGAAGAAGGAGCAGGTCCACCCTTTTTCCTTCATACCAACTCAGCAATTCCAGTTGAATCGCTGTAAATGAAAATAGATGTGTGGGACAGTGGTGGGATTCAAATTTTTTTTACTACCGGTTCTGTGGGTGTGGCTTGGTGGGCGTGGCAGGGGAAGGATACTGTAAAATCTCCAGTCAGAGGTGGGATTTGCTAGTTCTCCAAACTAAAAATTTCTGCTACTGGTTCTCCAGAACTGGTCAGAACCTGGTGAATACCACCTCTGGGGTGGGATGAATCTAGGACCTACAAAAAGGAAGGGAAGATTGAGAAGAGAGGAAAAAGAAATTAATTCCTTATTTTCTTCGTTTTGACAGTTCTGTGCCACGATAACAATGCATTTAAATGAGCTTAATGAGAGAAAAGAGGATGAGGAGACGGACACATATTTTCAGCTAAATCTTGCTGGCAAGAACCCGTTTGGTGTATTAAGAAAGGTGCTCGAAACCAGGAGACTGGGAGTTCTTATCCAACTTTGGGCATGAAACATGGTGGGTAGCTTTAAGACAGTAAAATACTCTCAGCCCTGGGAAGAAAGTAAAGGTAAATCACTTCAGAAAAGTTTGCCAAGAAAAACTGCAGGAATTAATTGCTAGTGGTCAACACTGACTCAAAAGCCTCCCTCCAGTAAAGGTGGTACACTGTTACAAACTCCTTTCTGTTATAGATACCCACTTAATAGCCACTATGCCTTCCCATGCTTTTGAAAAGTATTTCGGGGGAAATTGAGACAAATTGAAGAGAATTCTTCACTGATAAAAAGAGTCCCATCTCTGCCCCAAATGGAGCAATGAACAAATGCAGGCGAGTCCTTGATTTCCAATTATTCATTTAGTAACTATTCAAAGTTACAATGGCACCGAAAACAGTGACGTATGACCATTTTTCACACTTACAACCATAGCAGCAGCCCCATGGTTACATGACCAAAATTCAGATGCTTGGCAACTGGCTCATATTTATGACAGTTGCAGTGTCCCGGTTGCCATGTCATCCTCTTTATGGCATACAGACAAGCAAAGACAATGGGGAAGCCAGGTTCATTTTACAGCAGTATTACTAAAACTTAAGAACTGCAGAGACTGATTGTCGAACGGTGGCAAGAAAGGATGTAAAATGGGGCAAAATTCACTTAACAACTATCTCACTTAGCAAAAGCTTGTATGTACACTGAGAGCTTATCTACTGGAGACAAATTCCCTGTGTGTCCAATCACACGACCAATAAAGCTATTCTATTCTATTCTATTCTATTCTATTCTATTCTATTCTATTCTATTCTATTCTATTCTATTCTATTCTATTCCCATTCCCATTCCCATTCCCATTTCCCATTTCTATTCTTATTCTTATTCTATTCTATTCTTTTTTTTTGGTATATGTTTTATTTGCAGTTTTCTTTAACAACCAACATAATTTGTGGACAGTGTAATGACTGGGTCAATACATTTTTTACACAGTGCTGACAATAATAATAAAATTACTTGTACATAGTTTTTATCTTCCAACTTCTAAGCTTGATATACTTATGTAGCTTATGTATTGGAGTCAAATTCCTTGTGTGTCCAATCACACTTGGCCAATAAATAATTCTATTCTGTTCTATTCTATTTCTGTTTCTGTTTCTGTTTCTATTTCTATTTCTATTTCTATTCCATTCCGTTCCATTCTATCTAATTATAAGATTTTTTGCCTATATAATAATTATGTATGTGGATGGATATGCTTCTATACCTCTTTCTACAATATCTTCTCTTGGCTTTTTCCCAGCTTTCTCCAGGAAGAACATATTTTGTATACAAGGTAATATTTTAATGTGGTTTTGTGTATAGATGTGTTAGACTTGCTAAGAATTCCAAGCAGGTGTAATATATACACCTGCACACCAGAGATTATGCAAATTGTCCCCAGCCTAGGGACATTTTCCTTTTTAACTTTAATGGTAGGTTCATAATTGTTTAGGAAACATGTAGAATATCATTTAGAGGCTTGAATAGAGACAGGGAGGAGAGAGAAATAGCAGGCGGACACCTCATTTAAGATAGATCAGATATTTTTGCACAGCTATAGACTGAACATACATTGGCTTGGCTCCACAAATTGAGTCGCAGTTGAATTCCACTGGGCTTTCCAGCTGAATGGAAAAGCAACATCTATACATAAGAAAACAACTAAAGTTCATCTTGGGTTTTTGACCAATCTGCAGTTTAAAAAAAGATTTGAATTCTATGGATTCATAACTCTTCCTACCCCTCTGAACTGATTTCTTATGTTCCTCAAATTTAGATTGTATAGCATGCAGGTGCTTGCTCATTAGACAAATATGAGCTGGGCTTGTATGTAAATTGTATTTTTTTTTTAAAAAAAAAACAAGTTTAACAGCTGCAACACAACCAGTAGTTTTTCAATGCAATAGAGCACAAGGTTTGATTTTTTTTTCTTTTTGTGTGCAACTGATCTGCGATAGAAGACAGTTGAAGGGAGCAAATTGTATAAGTAATCCTTGACTTACACAACAGTTCATTTAGTGACCGTTTGAAGTTACAACAGCATTGAAAAAAGTGACTTAGGGCCAATTTTCACACTTACAACCATTGCAAGCCTCCCTGTGGTCATGTGATCAAAATTCAGACACTTGCCAACTGACTCATACTTATGACAGTTGCAGTGTCCTGAGGTCACCGATTCACCTTTTGCGACCTTCTGACAAGCAAAGTCAACGGGGAAGCCAGATTCACTTAACAACCGTGTTATTAACTTAACAACTGCAATGATTCACTTAACAACAGTGGCAAGAAAGGACGTAAACTGGGCAAAATTCACTTAACAACAATCTCACTTAGCAGCAGATTTTTGGGCTTAATTGTGGTCGTAAGTCGAGGACTACCTGAATTAGACTGATTTTTCCTGCAAACTGATTTCTCTTTGCTGAGGAAAGAAAACTTTTAGCAGGTATCAGCTACCTTGTTAGATTTTTGTAAGCCTCTTCCTTGTACTCACAGTCTTTTCCCCATCCCTGCAGTCTGACAGTAAGATAATCCATTGCCATTAGGTGAGTAATTATTTTCCAAAACCAAACAACAAGAGTTACTGTCCAAAAATAAATATTCTGGATTTTTTCTCCATTAGTCTCCATCACTTCTGCTTCACCAAGGATTTAGAAAAGAAGTGGGGAGTCCCAAGAAACACATTATTTTTTCTACCTGTGGAAGAGATTGTTGCTTTGTAAACATCACAGCTGAAAAAAAGATTTTATTTTTATTGGCTACGACCAAAGGGAACGTGGAAGCAGTACATGTTTTCATTTTCAGTTAGACAGAATATCCTTTGATCATTTCTCCTTGTATTCTGCTTTTTTTAAAAGCTGCCATTCTGGGCCCCAAAGAAATTCATTAATCAACAGCAGGACGAGACTCTGAGAAAACCTCTCATTTCAAGATGCATGACAAACCTACATGGCAAATAGAACAAGGGGGTTGATAGTGCCTTATTCTTGCTCATCTTGTGTGGAAGGAGATTCTTTTCCACTGTTCCAAAGTGTTGTCACACAAACGAATGAGCAAAAGAACCATCCACACACCCCTCCCTATTTGCCATGTAGTGTTGCCACAGGACTTGAACATTGCCTAATTAGCGAGCGGTGGCTCAGTGGCTAAGACACTGAGCTTGTCGATCAGAAAGGTTGGCAGTTCGACGGTTTGAATCCCTAGCACCGCATAACAGCGTGAGCTCCCGTTACTTGTCCCAGCTTCCGCCAACCTAGCAGTTTGAAAGCATGTAAAAATACAAATAGAAAAATAGGGACCACTTTGGTGGGAAGGTAATAGCGTTCCGTGCACCTTCGGCATTTAGTCATGCCGGCAACATGACCTTGGAGACGTCTTCGGACAGCGCTGGCTCTTCAGTTTTGTAACAGATGAGTACCGCCCCCTAGAGACTGAAACAACTAGCATGTATGTGCGAGGGGAAGCTTTACCTTTATCTTTATAAACTGTATAATGTGAAAAACACCCTGTCTACATTTAAGAAACTGGAATATGGCAGCTCAATCCACAAAACAAGAACAAGGTTGCCTCTAATTATTCCTCCTCAGCAAACAGTAGTCACCTGCTGTATAGTTTCTGATGATGGAGAACTCTCACAATTATATATTTTTTCCTCAATTAATTTGGCCTGTGTTTGCTTCCTTGAGCCCCTGGAAGAAAGACAGTGTGTGAATCTAACAAACAAAGCAATCCTGCTTTTCCATTTCTGCTGTTTATTTTGGTAGAATTTATTTCATTCTCTAACCCAACTTTTCCCTTGTCTCTTACAGTATGAGGTGGTGCAACTCAGATGTGATAGTGAAGGCAGCTGGATGCATAGAGAAGGCATCAATTTCATCCTAAAAACATCCTAATTAACTACAAGTCATCCCTGACAGCTCCCTAATCCAGAAAGCACTTAAAAACCTCATTTTTTTTTAAAAAAAAATATGTCATTGTAATTTAAGTAAAGCCACTTAAAATTCTTTCCCAATGTGGCACTCATCTTTATGTAAAATGGGTAAGAGGACTATTATATTCAATTATACCTCAGCCCTAGAATCTGACAAGGACTGAAACTGCAAGGTTTCTAATACTAATAACTGCAATAAAAGCATTGTGATTTGTAAACAGGAAAATAACCAGTAATGGGATCCTGCACTGCCACCAAATATCTTTCTTGGAATTCAGAGTTGCATCCTTGTAGCTGCTGAATCTAGAGTCAACTTTACCACATTTTATTTTATACTTATTGTTCCGAACTAAGCAAGCTCGTTGGCTTGCAATTCTAATAGTTTTCTTTCCACGACAGGTTTGTAAACCTGCACTTCTGATTGGCCCGCTGATAGCGGATCGTGATTGGTCATTTTTGGCTGATCTGATTGGCTGACAGCGGGTCGCCGCTGATTGGACGCTCCCAGCGCGGCAAACTCAAACCATTGGATGTTGTGACAGCAGCCAGCTCTATAAAAGGAGCTGCTGCTGCCCAAGTCTTTCGCTCTGTTCTGAAGTCACTAATAAAGAGTTGGAGTCACTATTTCGATGCCACGTCTCCGTTCTTACACCCATATTCCCAGACATAACACTGGCGACGAAGGTGGGATGCGGAGACGATAGAGCTGACTGATCACCGAACGCTAACAGAGCACGTGGCTGAGAGCGCACCAATAAGCGGCAGAATGACTAGCAGCGCTATACCACCCGCTCCATTTGATCCAGCTAACGAAGACTGGGACTCGTATATGGATAGGTTCCAGATGTTCCTGGAGACCAACAATCTAAAGGATGCTACGCCTGGCAAGAAACGAGCTGTATTCCTGACCCATTGCGGTCCCGCCGTTTTTAAGATGGCAAAGGCACTTGCAAAACCAGCGGAAGTCAAGACAATGGACTGGGACAACCTCGCCCCAATCCTCTGGGCCCATTATGCCCCAGCGGTGCCAACACTCATCAGGAGACACGAGTTTTACCAGAGGGACCAACAGGAAAGCGAAAGTGTTGGAGACTTCATCGCGGACCTCAGAAACCTGGGAGGACTCTGTGGCTTCGCAAATCTCGAAGAAGCCATGAGAGATCGAATTGTCCTGGGTCTAAAAGACCCCACGACCCAGAGCAAGATTATGGCGAAGGGGGACATCGGCCTCGCAGATGTCATCGCCGATGTTACTGCAGCAGAAGCAACCAGGAAGTCAGCAGCTCGAATGCGCCGAGCGAACGCACCGCACCGCCAACTCGCCAGTGACACTATGCCCCTTTCCGAGAGGCACACAACGACCACCCATCATGAAGACCTCGAATCCTCATCAGGAAGTGAGGAAGAGGAGGTCAACAGACTCAGGTCAGAACGCGATCAGCGAGACCAGCGGAATCGTAAGCCCTCGTATCAATGTGCCGGATGCGGGGGAAATCACCCGCGATCAGACTGCAAATTCCTAGACGCCCTCTGCCGTTCCTGTGGAAAGAGGGGCCACATTGCAAAGGCCTGCAGAAGCAAGCGAGGGTCCAGCCCAAACCGAAGAGAAAATAATTTCGGGCAGACATCAGGCACCCCACCAGTGAATCGGGACCGCCCAAGCAACCCATGGTACCACTACTACAGAAACCGAACACCAGCCACTTCTACTAGACGAGAAGAGGCGCACCAAACCATCACCATCGGCCACGCTTCATCCCTTGATGCAAGGAAAATCCGAGTGAAGGTCACCATAGAGAATCGACCATGCATTATGGAAGTCGACTCCGGGTCGTCCCTATCAATGGTTTCCTGGAAAACCCTCAGACAGCTGATCCCTGACATCCGTCGCCAGGACCTCAGCACTCAGAAAGTTATATTAAAAGTCTACCAAGGAAACAGAATTCCAGTTGCCGGTTCCAGCCACGTCCAAGTCTCTTTCAAAGACCACACCGCAACCCTACCACTCACCGTCGTCGATAGAGATCGGCCCAGCTTGTTAGGCTTGCAGTGGTTCGCGCCACTAGGAATTGAACTAGCTGGCATCAATCAGACCGAAAGCGATGACTGGGAAGCTGCCCTTGTCCAGGAATTCCAGGACGTTTTTACCGAGAAGCTAGGCAAGTACAAGGGGTCCCCCATATTGTTTAATCTCAGCCCCGATATTGTGCCCATTTGCCTTAAGCCTCGTCGAGTGCCCTTTGCACTTAAACCAAAGATTGATAAACAATTGGACAAATTAATAGCCCAGGGCATGTTGGAACTGATTGACCACGCCCGATGGGAGACCCCAATTGTAACCCCCATAAAGCCTGACGGATCTTTGAGAATTTGTGGGGATTACAAGGCCACCCTAAATCACGTGCTTCAGCAGAGCGCTTACCCCGTGCCTGTGGTCCAACACCTTCTTCACTCCCTTGGGGGCGGAAAAATATTCGCAAAATTGGACTTAGCCCAGGCGTACCAGCAGTTGCCCGTAGATGCAGAGACTGCAGAAGCCCAAACTATAGTCACGCACAGAGGTGCATTCAAGTGTAATAGACTCCAATTTGGAGTGAGTGTAGCACCGGGCATCTTCCAAAGTCTGATGGAAAGATTGCTACAAGGCATAAAAGGGGTCGTACCATACTTCGATGATGTCTTAATAGCCGCCCCCACTAGAAGCCTACTAGAAAAACAACTACGATTGGTCCTCCAAAAATTCAAAGATGCTGGCCTGAAGGTCAAGAAGGACAAGTGTCAACTGTGTACTGAGAGGGTTGAATTCCTTGGGTACCTTCTTGACAAACAGGGAATTCACCCTACTGAAAAAAAATTGGCTGCAATAAAAAACGCCCCGAGACCTAAAAACAAAACAGATCTCCAAGCCTTCCTGGGACTCATCAACTTTTATAACATCTTTCTACCCCAGAAGGCGACTGTTGCTGAACCCCTACATAGGCTCCTCAACAAGAAGGCTTCCTGGGTCTGGGGACATCGAGAAGAGCGAGCCTTTCAGCAAGTAAAAGACCTTTTAACATCAGATGCTGCATTGATACAATATAACGAGACTTTACCCTTAACTGTTACCTGTGACGCCTCACCGTTTGGAGTAGGAGCTATCCTGAGCCACGTCCTGCCAAACGGTACTGAGGCACCTATTGCATTTTTTTCAAGAACTTTATCTAAAACTGAGAGAAACTATAGCCAACTTGATAAAGAGGCTCTCGCTATTGTGTCTGCGATCAAACGATTCCATGAGTATGTATATGGAAGATCCTTTTCTATAATCACCGACCACAAACCATTACTTGGCATTTTGGCGGGAAATAAACCGACTCCCCACATCTTATCGCCAAGAATGACACGCTGGTCAGAGTTTCTAGCCGCATACGATTACCAACTGCTACACCGACCAGGAAAAGCCATTCCCCACGCAGACGCTTTGAGCCGCTCTCCATTACCAGAAGTCCTAGATGACCCAGCTCCAACCTTATCTACACTACAAATTGAGACACTTCCTTCACCACCGCTGACTGCACAAGACATCGCCTCGGAAACAAGGAAGGACCCTTGTCTGTCACGAGTCCTCAGCTGGGTGGAAAGAGGTTGGCCTGACAACCAACCCAACGACACCTTTAAGCCTTTCAAACACAGGCAGACAGAACTGTTCTCCCAAAAAGGATGTGTCCTGTGGGGAGACAGAGTCATCATCCCAGAGAGACTACAACATAAGGTCCTAAAACTATTGCATGATGGACATCCGGGCATCGTGCGAATGAAGGCACTGGCACGGAGCTACGCTTGGTGGCCAGGTATAGATAAACAAATAGAAACCTGGGTAGCAACCTGCAACAAGTGCCAGGAAACTCGCTCCGCTCCACCAAAAGCACCACCGACAGAATGGGAAGCACCCCGGGGTCCTTGGTCACGTATCCACATCGATTTTGCGGGACCCACCAAGGGGCATACATTTCTCATAACTGTGGATGCCTATTCTAACTGGCTTGAGGTCCACAAAATGAAGAGCACCAACACAGAGGCAGTCATTAAAAAGCTAAACAGACTATTTGCTACACACGGCTTGCCAGATGTCTTGGTCTCAGACAATGGCCCCCAATTCACTGCCTTGGCATTTGAACAGTACCTAGCAGACCGGGGGATACGCCACGCTTTAACATCGCCGGCTCACCCTGCGGCCAACGGCAGGGCTGAACGAATGGTCCAATTCACAAAGAAAACCTTACACAAGATGGAGCAAGGGAACATCCACGACAAGGTGACCAGGATGCTTCTCCTCCAACATATTACTCCAAACAGCACCACGAACAAAACCCCAGCCGAACTCCTGATGGGCAGGAAACTTCGATCACACCTTGACCACCTACACCCTGCCTATACGCCGGAAAAGCCCCTGGGTTCCAGCAGCAAGTATCGCACGTTCAAGGTAGGCGACCCAGTTTTTGCAAAAACTTTTCCGGTGACCCATTGTGGGTCCCCGCTACCATAACTCAACTTACGGGGCCCCTTCCTACCGTTACAAACTGCTGAGGGGAAACTGTGGAAGCGCCATATCGACCAACTACGCTCCAGACTGGCACCTACCCCCGTCACAAGCCCTGAACTTCAAACCTGGGGGGGAAGGGAAATTGAGGGGGCCGGAAAAGAACTAGTATCTGACCCAGTACTCGAAACCCAGCAATCAGCGCAACCAAACCTAGGATATTCACCTTCCGAAGATGAGCCGGGGCAGATGGTCGTCTCTCCACGAAGCAGCACTGCGGCGTCGGCAAACCCAGAGAATCCGGATGACAGCCTTGATGGGAGTAGAGATGACAACCCCGAGTCACCCAGCGGAGAAGTCAGATCCTCATTGCCACCGAGTTCAACGAACAGCCCACCGGAACCAGAGTCCGGGCAAAGACTGGTAGAGCAACGCAGATCAGTTAGACAGGTGAGACGACCTGCCTACCTGCGAGAATACATCACCCCACCCTTGAGACGGAACCTAGGGGGGAGGGGTGTTCCGAACTAAGCAAGCTCGTTGGCTTGCAATTCTAATAGTTTTCTTTCCACGACAGGTTTGTAAACCTGCACTTCTGATTGGCCCGCTGATAGCGGATCGTGATTGGTTGTTTTTGGCTGATCTGATTGGCTGACAGCGGGTCGCCGCTGATTGGACGCTCCCAGCGCGGCAAACTCAAACCATTGGATGTTGTGACAGCAGCCAGCTCTATAAAAGGAGCTGCTGCTGCCCAAGTCTTTCGCTCTGTTCTGAAGTCACTAATAAAGAGTTGGAGTCACTATTTCGATGCCACGTCTCCATTCTTGCGCCCATATTCCCAGACATAACACTTAGTGTTTTCTTTGATTTGAGCCAGGAGACAAGGCAAAGGCCTAGCTTGCAATTAATCTCACAGCTAGTGGAAAGCAGTAAAGTGAATTTTGCACACCTAACCATGGGGCCTTATAAAAAAAACACATTTTAAACCTCTACAATAGATTAAGGTACAGGTCTCTTTGCATCATTCAGTGAATTGTGCAAGAAATAAGAAATGAGCTAGGGAATAATGCATCTTTCTGAACAGAGGATGGCAAATACTTCTTAAAATCCCATTTCTCTGCTGTGTTCCATTGGGTAAAGAGTTGTTTTGGATTGAGTCCAAGCAGAGTCACAGTTCTTAATTGTCTTTTCAATCCATGGAAGGTAATTTCAGTTATGATTAACGTGACCATGCACAATCCTATGCATTGCTTTTTGAAGTAAGCCCAATTAATTTTCATAGCACAGAGGTTTTCAACTTTAACAGAAGTTTCAAATGTGCCAAATATACTACATTTTCATCCAATGTATTGCATTTAACTAAAAATTCTCAGTGACAAACCAAACAGGAAACACTTGCCTCTGTAAGTTTAAAGTTTTTTTTGGGGGGGGGGGGTGCCTATTAGAAATTCATAAGTGTGATCCTTGGTCGCAAAAAATGTAATTAAATGGATTGGTGATGTTATCTAGTTTGTTAATGAAATGTCTGCAAGAAAACCATCAAGCTCAAAGAGCACCAAGGGACCGCACTGTTCAAAGCTGCAAATATTCTCTTCTATCAGTACAGATAAACTCTTGATTTTTCTGGCAAGAGCAAGCCGATCAACCTGATCCTTGATTGTGGAAAAACCAGAAAGCTGCAGTGCAGTGTTTCTCAAACTTAGCAGCCTGAAGACGAGTGGACTTCAACTCCCAGAATTCCCCCGCCACCCTTGTATTCATTAAGTCTTCATAATTTGGGACCTTCCCAGGGGTGTCCAACCTTGGCAACTTTAAGACTTGTGGACTTCAACTCCCAGAATTCCTCAGCCAGCAAAGTTTGAGTTGAAGTCCACAAGTCTTAAAGTTGCCAAGGTTGGACACCGCTGTTCTAAACTGTCTGCTGCTTTCTTTCCCTGCCCATCGACAGCTTAGATTTACATTTTTTAATTTATTTCGCAATTCCAGTCATTGGCTCCAGTTCAGCCCTGTAAAATCTACATTCACTATAATCTATAGACCCACCCCCCAATGACTTATCATAGGTTTTTTTCCTGTGACAAAATTTGACAAGCCCATCATTGTTAATTCTATTTTATTGCTAGTATATGTTCTTGAAAATAAAGATTTATTAGAGAACTTATTACAGTTGAAACTTCTTGGATGAGAAGCGAAACATCTTCAAGGAAAAACAAAGAAAGTCCAGTTGCCTCTTGAAAAAGCACCTTTGGGACAACCATGACTTGGTTGACTGAGAATCACGAAAGACAAAGATATCTGATGCTGGAAAAAATTTGTTCAGATACAGTGCTTGTAGGTTTAAGTACATTTTTGCTGGGGTCTTTTCCCTGTCATTTTTATTACATGTGCCAATAAATTTACAGTTAATGTGTCCTTCTCTCCCTGCCCCGTTTGTCCTTCTTCCCAGTTGTATGTATCCTCTTTTGTGTGTTGAGTTATAACACTCTATCCCTCTAGCAATACTGTTCAAAATTGTTAGGAAGGTGGAGGATCAGAGGTGGTATTCAGCAGGTCCTGACCAGTTCTAGAGAACCGGTAGCAGAAATTTTGCGTAGTTTGGAGAACTGGCAAATACCACCTCTGACTGGAGATTTTACAGTATCCTTCCCCTGCCACGCCCACCAAGCCACACCCACAGAACCAGTAGTAAAAAAATTTGAATCCCATCACTGTGGAGGATGAACGTTCAAATGATTTGGATGAGTATACAGGAATCATTGCATATTTGAATAGCTGCAGGTGGGGCTCCTACAAAGATGAGGGGGTCAAACTATTTTCCAGAGCACCAAAAGGCAAGATGAGTAACAATGGATGGAAACTAACCAAAGAAAGAAGCCCTCTAAAACTAAGGGGAAAGTTCGTAACAGTGGAAGCAATCGACTAATGCAGGGGCCTTCAAATTTGACAGCTTGAAGACTTGTGGACTTCAACTCCCATAATTCCTCCTCCAGTCACGTTAGCTCAGGAATTCTGGGAGCAGAAGTCCACAAGTCTTAAACTTGCCAAGTTTGAAGACCCTTGGACTAATGGAACAGCTTTCCTTCAAAAGCTGTTGGTGTTCCATCACTGGAGGTTTTTAAGAAGAGATTGGACAACCATTTGTCTGAAATGATATAGGGTCTCCTGCTGGAGCAGGGAGTTGGACTAGAAGACCTCCAAGGTCCCTTCCAACTCTATTACTTTATGTTCTATACAATTCCTTCCTTTCCCATTCCCTACACAAAAACTTTGAACCTTCTAAGCAAAGATGCCTTTGCTTTAGGATTAAGCTATACTAGGATTAAGCTTGAGAATTTTCATATTTCCCCATAATAGGAAAAACTATTTTAGAAGTAACAAACATAAAAATGGATATTCTGTAATGGAGTCACTAATTTAGCCAAATGTTATTTCATGCTGGCATCACTCTCTACACACTGCCATATTATGGAAAATACCAACAACATCAACAGTTCTTAAATGGGAATCAAAGAAGGCCAAATCTTTGGGGCAGCAGTCCCAAAACCTTGAACTTTTACATCAATGATCCAGCAACTGTAAATCTGAAATTTAACTAGTTTCCCCAGTGCTTCACCATGCTCATAGCGGTGGGAAAATCTTAGATCAGTGCTTCCGGTGGTCTAAAATATTTCTCTTCCATGATTTGTGATGCAAGAGGTACTTTGGGGACAAACTTGTGACAGTAAGGAAAGCAAAAACTGCCGTTCCCTGCCTCTTGGGCACGCCTGACAGAATATTAGTTTTTTGAAGAATCCAGCACTGGGGTTCTCTAAAGAACCCACGAATATTATTCTGTTACTTGTGTTAAAGTGGATTTCTTGAGGCAAGAACAATTTCTTGCAGGCCCCATTCTCAGGATGTTCACAAATGCCATCATCTTGATAGGCAATGCCACAAGCTGCTTTAATCACATCATTCTTCCTTGGATGAAAAAGGATGTTTTTCACAAATTTCCAGCACAAAGAATTTTAACACGAAGAGCATTCATTGTTATCGCCCAACTCTTGCTGGCAGTTTCAATATGAATTATTTCCACCCACCCACCCACCCTTTGCACTGGCAAAGGTGCGGTAATTACAACAATCCCGAAGAACTGTTTGATTAAAGCCACAAGTAATTAGGCCTACATTATTCCCAAATAAATGTACTTTCCTTTATCTTGTCATGTGGATTTATACCTTGAAAGAGGAAATAAAAAGTACCTCAGGATGCCTTTGGATTTCCCAGGACATAGTCCCATGATTTAAGTTTGCCAGATTTATTTGCATTCATATATCATGCTATTCTTTTCAGGAGAGCAATCAGTGGTGGTATTCAGCTGGTTCACGCCGGATCAGGCGAACCGGTAGCAAGGATTTGGCATGGGTCGCCGAACCAGTAGTAAGTTCTGGCTGGCCACGCCCCTGACCCGGTCACCCTCCTGCCCGATGCTGGCTTCACCCCGCCCACCTGACATTCGCCTAAGATATTTCTTTTTTTCCCCTCCCGACAATCAACTGTACATAAGATCAGCTGTGCCGGGATTCCCCTTGCTGAGGCCCAGGAAGGCAAAAAATGGGGGAGGGGCCCTGAGCCATCTTTTGCCTTCCTGAGCTTCAGAGGAGCTTTATGGGAGCAAAAACGCCCCCCTTAGGCTCCTCTGAGGCCCAGAAGGCCCAAAAAATGGGTGTGGGGGGGGGGTGGCTGCAAAAAAACACACAAAAAAGTGCCACGCCCACCCAGTCACATGGCCATGCCCACCAAGCCACGCCCACAGAACCGGTAGTAAAAAAAATTTGAATCCCACCATTGAGAGCAATGTTACATAAAATGCAGGGGAGGAGTACGCAATAGTAAGCAAAATAAATAACAGAATAACAGAGTTGGAAGGGACCTTGGAGGTCTTCTAGTCCAACCCCCTGCTCAAGCAGGAAACCCTATACCATTCCAGACAAATGGTGATCCAATCTCTTCTTAAAAACCTCCACTTCTGGAGGCCATGAATGAAATGAAATACATACAATAGAAAAAGGAAAGGAAATACAGCTAAACCCATATCGACCTCTGAACTCATGTCTTTGGTCAACTGAGATGTTCACATAACAATTTTTAATAAAATACAGTAGAGAAGATATAGACTAGGTTGTTCCATAAACAGCCGTGGTGGCACAGTGGTTAGAAGGCCACTTCTGCTGCAGCCAGCTGCCTGCAATTTGGCAGTTCAAATCCCACCAGATTCCAGGTTGACTCAGCCCTCCATCCTTCCAGGGTGGGTAAAATGAGGACCCTGATTGTTGGGGGCAATAGGCTGACTGTGTAAACCACTTAGAGAGGGCTGTAAAGTACTGTAAAGTGGTATATAAATCTACTGCTATGAACAAATATAAGTCTGAAAGATTTTTATTTTAGGAATTTCATTTCTGTTCTGGATTTCAGAAACTATAAAATTCAATTTGAGCCTACAAATCATAGCTGAGCCATTCCAAGACTATTATGCTCACATAGAGCGTGATCATCATCTGTACAGAGTCTATATTTCTTAAACAATTTGCTAGCTGTCTGGTTATATGTATGTTGCACAATGAATTGTCTCTGTCGATTATTTATAACCCACCCTATATCAATGAATCTCAGGGTAAACAATGCAAAAAGCAGAAATAGCACAACGACAATAAAAACATTGCCACATCAACACAATAGACCACCTCAAGGAAATGTAAATTTAAGGTTGGCTAAGACTGAATTCTAGAATTTGGATGAAATCTTCACTTGGATCCTAAATGTTGGTCTTGGAAAAAGAAGCATTTCCAAACCTGACTATCACAACCATGAAGACCCTCTCTCACTTTTCTTTAAGCATATATATCCGTGATGGTGAACCTATGGCACACATGCTAGAGGTGGCACACACAACTCTCTCGGTGGGCACGTGAGCCATCGCCCCAGTTCAATTCTGCCATGTATGTGTGCGTGTCTCCCGCTGGCCAGCTGGTCTTTGAGTCTTTGCCGTGCATGCTCGGGGGCGAGGCACATGCGGGGCACGGGGTGCAGGGATGCACACACATTGCATTTTGGGGGTTTGCGCACGCGCCCTTTGGGCACTCTGTGCCAAAAAGGTTAGCCATCACCTCAGAAGATGCAAAGATAGGAGCATCTGCAGGTCCTTGCAGCATTCATCGCAGTGATGAAATCTGTGTTATGTCAGAAGCCTCACCTCTCTGGAGTACCTGTCACATGTAGAAAAGGGATGCAATCAGGGGTGGGATTCAATTTTTTTAGCAACCGGTTCTGTGGGTGTGGCTTAGTTGGTGGGCATGGCTTGGTGGTCACGTGACTGGCTGGGCATGGCCAACTCAACATCACTCAACATCGAGGCACGCATCTCCTCGCCTGGCCTCTCATGACTGTGGGGATGCTGCAACAGTCGTAAGTGTGAAAACTGGTCACAAGTCACTTTTTTCAGTGCCATTGTAACTTTGAATGGTTACTCCACACAAGCAAAGTACCAGAAAAGAAGGGGGGAAAAAACTCCAGAGATGTTCCTGAGACAGGAAGTCTAGTCCTGCCAAGAATGTAGTCAGGGTTAATGGAGAGGCAGTTTCTGTAAGCAACACCAGAATGTTTCCTTCCTGCCTTCCTTACAGGATTAGGCCAGTAATTTCTTCTAACAACCGGTTCTTCCAACTGCTTAGAATGTTAACAACCGGTTCTAGAGAATAGGTGCGAACCTGTAGAATCCCACCCTTGGATGCAATACCACAATGTTCCTTTCGTCTTTTTGATCTCTTTGCTCTCCACCATAGATAAGGTCTTCTTGGCAGATCTTAATATTCAGCTAGGTATTACAAAGAGCAATTGTTTCCTCAAACACCAAACCATGTAAGAATTTAACTGCCTTCACTAACAAATTAAATTCAGACTTGAGGTGTATTGGAAAAACCAATACTGTTGCTTTAGCAATATTGCCGCATGGTTTGGAAATAATGTTTCTGACAACAATTTGGCCAATACCTTCTACAGTAGGGCTTTGTAGCATTTCAGCTTTTGAGGGCAAAAGGTCCTGTGGAACACATGGAACAGGAGTGAGGCATTTGTCTGTGAGTTGGTGAAATGGCTCTATGTACCTTTTCTGTCAATTTCTTTATTTTATTTCTTTTTATTTTATTAAATGTATTGACTGCTCATCTTACTACAAGGTCACTCTGGGTGGTTAACAAGATTTAAAAAATAAAATTTTACAAAACCTATATACAATAGTAGGTAAATAATAAAAAAAGATAAATATACAACCAGAGGTGGTATTCAGAAGGTTCTGACCAGTTCTGGAGAACCGGTAGCGGAAATTTTGAGTAGTTCGGAGAACCGGTAGTGGAAATTTTGAGTAGTTCGTAGAACCGGTAGCGGAAATTTTGAGTAGTTCGGAGAACCGGTAGCGGAAATTTTGAGTAGTTCGGAGAACCGGCAAATACTACCTCTGACTGGAGGTTTTAAGTATCCTTCCCCTGCCACGCCCACCAGAACCAGTAGTAAAAAAATCTGAATCCCAACGCTGTACACAACCCTAACTAGGAGATGTGGTCAAAACTTTCTATCTGGCTCTGAAATATCTAGCGAGCAGCCGATGACACACAGCATCCTATTTGCATTCCACGAGCACACTGGGATTGTGGAGCCCAAATTTGGCAGCCAAATTTCAGCAACACAACTTTTTGCTTTGAAATGTGAAAATAAAGATAAATGAAAGACATTGGGGACCTAGGCAATCCTTAACCAAGATCCCAAATTGTCCCCCCACCAAGTGAATCAAAATATTTTCCTTGACTTGCACATAATTTTTTCAGACTCAAGAGGAGAATCAGTAATGGTTCAGCTGCGGAGAGATAAGCAGTAAGAGGCCTGTGTTTATTCTGTGTGGTTGCTAAGAGAAACTGACCCAGGATACCACTGGGTAATTTGCCTTCTATTCATGCAAGTCAAGGAGCGTTCCATAAAATTAGCCACAGTTTGAGGGAAGGAGAAAATGGGAGAATGAATACTCTATCTGTGTGTAGTTAGTTGAGAAATGCTACAGATTTCAGGTTTCAGCAAAGCTGGCTGGGGAATTCTGGGAGTTGAAGTCCTCCAGGCTTAAAGTTGACAAAGTTGGAGAGCCCTGCTGTAAAGTACATGAACACAGTTCTCCTCCCCCCCATATATCTAATAGCAATTTCTCACAAAAATATCTTACTGTAGAACAGGGGTGTCCAACCTTGGTAACGTTAAGCCTGGAGGACTTCAACTCCCAGAATTCCCAGCTGGCTGGGGAATTCTGGGAGTTGAAGTCCTCCAGGCTTAACGTTACCAAGGTTGGACACCCCTGCGTGTAGAATGTATCTTAACTGTCATTGGGATTTACCGAGTTTCCCTTCAAACAATTAGTGAGCTGGAATGTTGGCATTGTGTTGATTTTTTCCTGCCTTTATTTCCTGCTTATAAATTTAAGAAATCCAAACAGCTGTTTTTCTAAACACAAGCCAATGGTATTTTTTTTTCCTCCTGGCTTTGACTGCTTTTCCCCCCCACCCTTTGTGTAGATCACACCTGGTCCTTAGCAATTCTTTTGAAAAATGCCATTTGTGTCATCTCAGAGTTTTGCAAAGTGTCTGTTTTCATCAAATGTAACAGCACCAATTCTCCTGAAAATAATTGTCATTTTTATCCACTCTAGAGGGAGCAGTATAATCTCCCTTCCCTTGTCCTCTGCCACCAAGAAACAAAATGGAAATATTATTCTGTTTCCTTCTGCAAGAACAAAGAAAAATTAAAAAGGGAGAAAGTGTTGTGATCAGAGGCGAGCAGGTGTGGATCAGTTGTGGGATGCAATTATTTTTTTTACTACCGGTTCTGTGGGCGTGGCTTGGTCGGCATGGTGTGGCTTGGTGAACATGGCAGAAGAAGGTTACTGCAAAATCTCTATTCCCACCCCACTCCTCTAACCTGCTTTCCAGCTCCGTTCTCCTGTGCAGGGCAACAAAAGAAGACCCAGCTGATCAGCTGGGACTCGGGAGGCAGAGAAGAGATGGTGGCATGGCCAGTCAGAGGTGGTATTTGCTGATTCTCCGAACTACTCAAAATTTCCGATACCGGTTCTCCAGAACTGGTCAGAACCTGCTGAATACCACCTCTGGTGAGGATGTACCTAATCCAAAGGATGATGGGAAATGGAATTCAGCAACCGTTGGATAGTGATTCTAAAGGCTTCACTGAGCCTTGAAACATCTTATTAAATAGGATTCAAAGCCAACTTTTAAAGACTTATTTCCTCCCAAATACAATCATCTATGAAATTCACTAGGACTTTCTGGAAGAACAGCAATGATAATGCAGACAATTGATAATTGATAATGTAGACAAATTGCACCCCCACGTTCAATATTGTTCTGAATCCTAAAGTTGGCCATACCGCATATCTTGTATGCGAGTTTTCCTTGAAATCTCTGGCTAGCTGTATGGCTACTGTGTTGGTCATGCCCAGCAAAGCCATTCTTTAGGTGAAGAGTTTCTCTATGGCATATTGGTGGGAGCTGATATAGTTATAGTTACATTAATGGATTATCTGCTGAAGCAGGATTTTAGTGTTGGTGATCTATTTAAACATCATGTACTTCACTTTCCAAACAGACCTTCCACAGCTTGATTGATTTAGGCCCCCAAAACACTTTATGTTAAAGGTGTAGCAAAATCTTCCGAGTGGGAGTCCCCTTCCCTCATTTTTTAAAATACTAGCAGGGTACCCGTGCTTCGCTACGAAACTATGTGATCGGGCAAATTTTTTGGGAGGAAAATAAGGGGGAAAAAGTGTGCCTCTGTCTACCAGCATCTATCGGTATTCATCTGGCTAGTGTCCTGTCAGTGTGTGAGAGAGTTGACGGCTGTTTGGAAGCTGAAAATATTTGCTGCGTGAGCAAGAAGGAGACAGCAAGGAGCCTGGGCGTGGCTTAGCTGAACTGCAGTTGGAAGAGATTTCTTTTCAGGTGGGGAGTGAGGGAGTTGATGGCTGTTTGGAAACTGAAACAGTATTTGCTGTGTCAGCAAGAAGGAGACAGCAAGGAGCCTGGTCGTAGCTTAACTCAACTGCAGTTGGAACAGATTTCTTTTCAGGTGGGGAGGGGGAGTAGAACTCCTTAGCATCAGAGCGTGTTAATAATAATATAGGAAATACTAATGCTCTGGTGGTCATTTCAAAAAATCCCTTCTTAGTGAGCACCTAGAAGCCAAGAGGAACATACGTGCCAAATTTCAAGTTTGTAGACTTTACGGTTCTGGAGATTTTGTGATGACGCATGAGTGCTATTTCGCTTTTATATATATAGATTTCAAATAGCAGCTTCAGAGTGGAGATTACAACTGATTCTGCAGTAGCCTCTCATGGAAGAGTTTTTCCTTTTCTACTGCTTAATGTTTTTGATAAAAAAAATATTTCAACTACACCTGGAGTTGATATGAAGTTGCCATTAGTATACTTGGCAAATACCTTTGCAGCTAATTTTGCTCTGTAAGAAAATAGCACTGAATCTTTTTATATTTTTGGCATTTAAGAAAAGGGTTTGCCTTTATATTTTCTTTTATTCTAAATTTGTTCGGGAATATATATTTTGGGAAATGTAATATATATTTTTTAAAATGCAATTCAATCCAGCCAAACAAATTTTATGTGGTACAATTGTCTATGGAGATTCTCAGTCATCCAGGTCATGGTTGTCCCAAAGGTGCTTTTTTCCTCTGAAGACGTTTCACTTACCATCCAAGAAGCTTCTTCAGCTCTGACTGGATGGTGGGGAATGGAAGGATTTATATTTCTTGCAGACAGCTGGTCATTTGCATTCTTTTAGAGAGTCACTGAAGACATCAGAGGTTTATCTGTGTCCTCCTCAGGGTCGCCTGAGTAGTGCAAATGGTATAGAGCCTTCTTGAAACTGCTGAAAGGACTGTGTTGTAGACTGGGGATATATGATGTTGTACCCCTCCCCCTCTGTTTGAAAGAGGGCTGTTCAGTTTTGTGGACTGTGCTGTCTTCAAAGGAGTAGCCATTGTCTTTTAAATGCAGATGGACTGCTGAATCTAGTCCTGATGGGTTTGTTCTCCTAAGTTGTGCCATGCATTTATGAAGTGGTTGTACATGTATGTATAGATCTGCACATGAAGTGGTTGTATATGTATGTATAGATCTGCACATGTCTCACTGCATTGTACTGCATATACCACATTGCTCAGTTTGTGTCTGGGTGTTTTATCCTTGGGGTGGAGAAGGATTCTTCTGCCTTAGTGTATTCTTGGGTTTGGAGTGTAGACGTATGTTTTGTTGGCTGAAGATCCTCCTGAGCTTTTCTGATATTCCTGCAACATATGGAATGACTACGTTGTTTCTTTGTCTGTTAGGGATGAGCTCCTGCTGGATCTTTTGTGGGGTTTGATGTGGCTATCCCAAGTGGGCCTTCACGATAATCTATACATTAATTTTTTAAAAAATAAGATTTCTATTGGAACAAAGGAACAGAGCCTGAAAAGAATATGAGTTCTTTTGATCTCAATTTGTCCCTATTAATGGCTTCATTTCCCCCCCTGCTTATAATATCCTTTCTACAAACAATCTGGTGCTTCAGATAGTTCTTTCTAAACTAAGGCATAATTTTCTAAAATGATATACCAAAAGAAAAGAGGGTTTGTCAGGGGATGAAATAAATATGCAATAGGCAAATAAAAATTAATTTCCTTTTTTTTTTTTTTTAAACTGCAAAAGCATTATTTAAGCAGATCATTTCATCCTGACTGCTCATACAATTCACTCCAGGGGAGAAGCATTTATGTGCCCTTAATAATTAGCATAACTACTCTAAATGTGAACACAAATTATATAGTGGAACTTAGAAATGCCCTCCAAAGGTTGCGTGGTCACCTATAATTACAAAGGATAAATCAAGCTTGAGGAAGATGAAGGCCTGAGGATTGAAGTTCAGATGTTTTAAAAGGGGATTTGGCACTGAAACTTGGCTTTGCTCGATTGATTCTGAGCTTTTTTAAAGCAACCTCTTTAAGATTGGATTTAAGATGCACAATTACCAGAGAGTAAATGCCACTGGTCTCAGTGAGAAGTTACTTTTGAGAGCAGTAGACATCCAGAAGATTGCACTGCTGCAGAGCCAAAGTTACTACAGGTATTAAAAGAAAAGGATTAGGTCTGACATTTTGAAATTCTCAAGGACAACTGGGAAGGTAATTAGAGAGCTCAACCTGTTGGTTTGATTTAAATTAAACATCCCTCTGTAACCCCAAGATATTCTCTGTTCAAGTCATAATACACTGGCTCTTTTTTGCTTTCAGATTTCTGTCAAACTGCTTCCTTGCTATGGGTTTCAACATTTGCTAACATGAGTCCTCCCAGACCTTCTCTGCCCTTGATTTTTCCCCCCCTTCTTCTCTGCCTCCTCCTTGCTTTTGAGGATAATTTTGTGGTCTCTGCTAATTACTGCATTTGCAACATAACCTTTGGAACAGCAGAGGCAATTTAGAGTGGGCAGGAGAAGGCAATTATCTTGGGGGCCACCAACTTTGTGTGATTATTCATCAAACTGACCTACATTTCCGACCAACTTAGCAATTCTGTTAGAAATAATTATGGCCGCACACCCGCTTGTATAGCTTGCAGAATGAATCCAGGTACTCTCAGCTTCTGACTCGGGGTAACAACTTTCCAGAGAAGGAAAAAATCAGCACTGTTTTTATTTTACTGAAGAAGCAGCTGGTACAGATTGCTGATTGGCTGGCCCTGGGGGCAATAGTTGTCTCGGCTTGATGATGTCATGGATTGCAAACTCTTGACATCAAAATAGCCAGGGCCAACAAGGGAACCAAGGAGCCAACATTTCAGAAGGAGCTCTCATAGTCATTCAATCAAGGGAGCGGGGAATGGGGTGATAGAGGGAAAAGGCCATTGAAGGTATTGAAATGGAATCTAGCTGCTGAATTCTGATGAACATATATTTGAGAGGTAAATAGTTCTGCTGTCAACAAAATCAAATTATTGAATTTCAGTAGTGGGTTTAGATCATCTGGATTTCACATATGGTAATGAGGGAAGTGAAAATTTATGCTAGGATGTTTTTGTGCCTGCTCAAAGACTGGAACTAAGCTCATCTGTCTATACCCCAAGACTACGAGATCTGAGCTTCGTAAATCCAGATGACCATTAGATGCCATCAAGAAGTTGACTGTTCTTTTTTTACTTCTCTTTGCTGCCACCTTGTGGCATTTTGGATGAGGCTGAAGGTTCATTCTGTGAGCTTGTGGGTTGGTTTCCAAATGTTGGTTTCCTCGCCTGGTAACAAAACGTTCAGAAACCAACCCACAAGCTTCCAGAATGAACCTTCACCTTCATCCTACACTCGAGCTACAAACACTTGCCATTCTTGCAAAGGGATATTGTAGTATAGATTGGGTAGACCTAATCTATAGGTAAACTAGTGGCCCCCAGACTTTGGGGTGTCAAGGACTGGTTCCATGGAGAAAGGTTTTTCACTTGTTTGCATGGACCGGCTGCTGGCATGCCATGGACCAGTATCGGTCCACAGACTGGGGGGGTTGGGGACCCCTTGCTGTAAACATCTCTGTCATCTCAAAAATATTTATCTGGTCTTTTAGAGTTGACAGCAGAAAGGGAGTGGGGGAACTAGTGCATTCCTTAAACGCTTCATAGATAATGGCTAGGCGGCCGAAGCTTCTGGCGTGCAAGTTTATTACTGGAGAGCATGATTGATGACTCTTGGCTATGGATGTGTCCCATTGGAGAATATACATCCAGGGGGTGGGGGGGAAGACCGAGGTCAAGGGTAAAATGAATGAGTGTCTCAGAGTCAGCTGCACCCAGGTAGTGTCGGCATGTTCACTCCTAATAAATCTTGTTTTGTTTTTTTTGTTTTTTTAACTCTGAGATGTGGCTAGAAACTCATAATTTGAATGGAGGTAGATGCTGGAGCCTTGACAATCTCATTGTAATGCTCCACTCCACACTTTTATATTCATTCTGGTGCACTGCAATCTGGAGCACTTTCAGAATTTCACATGACCCTTTCCTCACATCTTGAAAAGTATGGCCGGTCAGGCTCATCTGCTTTGTATATTTTCCGGGAAGCATGTTGTGTTGACCATCAGAAGAAAACTATGAGCCCTTCCGAGGAAAGAGACATCCTGTTGAATGTGTGAGATTGATGGATTTCTTCCTTTTTTAAAGGCCATCCAGTTGCCGAGAGGCAAAATGATTCAGCAGTCCATGAAAAGCACATTGCATATGTCTCTCCAAGGCACGAACTTTGATCCCAAAACCTGGAGTGTGATTCCTCAAAGAACTTTCAAAAGTTGACATTGAACTATATTTTTAATAGAAGAGAAGGGAGAAATTATGAGATAAATGGGGAATAACCAAATGTAATTAATTATATTTAAATTCAATTAGATCAAGTATCAGTTTTGATACTCAAAGTATACTTGTGTATACTTTGATACACAAGTGTGGCCTTCATCCTACTGAATAACTATAGTAAGTTGACTGAGTTCCTGTGCATTTTCTGAAAACCACTTAATCCTCCATAAACATTCTAGTCAGTGGTGGTATTCAGCAGGTTCTGACCAATTCTGGAGAACCAGTAGTGGAAATTTTGAGTAGTTCTGAGAACTGGCAATTAGCATTTCTGACTGGCCCCGCCCCCATCTATTCTCTGCCTCCCGAGTCCCAGCTGATCGGTTGGATCTTCTTTTGTTGCCCTGCACAGGAGAACAGAGCTGGAAAATAGGCTAGTGGGGTGGGGAGGGAATGGGATTTTGCAGTAACCTTCCCCTGGAATGGGGTGAGAATGGAGGTTTTACAGTTTCGTATCCTTCCCATGCCATGCCCACCAAGCCACGCCCACCAAGCCATACCATGCTCATCAAGCCATGCCCACAGATCCGGTAATAATTTTTTTTTAATCCCACATAAAGTCTAAATGATGTTGAGAATTGGGTTATATACAGTGGCGTGGCCCGCTTCCATTTTTCCCCTTTTATTTTCTTATATCTAGGAAGTCAGGAAGTCTGAAAAGGCTGTGCAGATTTGATACTATATGCATACATCCTTATAAGGTGACACTATATCTCTATACAGTGTCACCTTATATAGATATATATACCGTATATCTATAACTGCACTTACAGTATATGATCTCATTTACAAAGTTTCTTCAGCCTTTGAGGGCGAGACTGGGAGAAGAACACAAAGAGAGAACTGCATTCCTATAATTTGCAGAGTGTGTTAATTTGCAGAAGAAACATATCTTCTGCCTCCTTGTTCCATGTTTGTTTGTGAAATAAGCTGATTATTTTTGTCCAGTTACTGAACAAAAAAATGACCATGTTATGCAATTCCTCCACCTCATGAATCACTTTCCTCATCTGAGCTCCGGGAATGAGCAAGAATGCAGGGGCAGAGGGTCCACCCAGAGTAGAGGGACTTCTCATTTCCCTTGGGCAATTACACCCACTTCTGTTGTGCACAGGACAGTTCAAACTACAGGTAGCCCTCCATTTGCAACCATTTATTTAGCCACTGCTTGAAATGATAAAAGCACTGAAAAAAAGTGATTTAAACCAGCCCTTACCCTTTTGACCATTGCAGAATCCTCATAAACCGTATCATCAACATTTGGATGCTTAGGAGACGGTCGTGCATTCATGATAGTAGCAGCACCTCGGGGTCATGTGATTTTCATTAGTGACCTTCCCAGCCAGCTTCCGATGAGCAAAGTCAATGGGAGAACCCAATGATGCAATGCAATGAGTCACTTAAGGACCATGGACAGTGGATATTTTAAATGGAGTGTTAATGTTAATGATATATTGGATATTTGTTATCTGTTGTATGCCTGTTTTTTTATTACTGTTATTTTGGTTATTTTGTTTGTAGTCGATGTTCTTTCTTTCTTTCTTTCTTTCTTTCTTTCTTTCTTTCTTTCTTTCTTTCTTTCTTTCTTTCTTTCTTTCTTTCTTTCTTTCTTTCTTTCTTTCTTTCTTCTTTTCTCTATTTTGTATTTTAACTTTGTAGATAAATAAAAATTTATTGCAAGAGCCATGCGGGGGGAGCCATAAAAATATGCAGGATTCACTTTGCAATCACCCTGTTTAGCAATCAAAATTCTGGTCCCAACCGCAGTCATAGGTCGAGCACGGCTCATATCGCACCTTTAATAATTCTATTCAGTAATGCAGAGTCTCAGACACCGAATGTTTATAGATGAACACATCTTTCTGATTAATTTAATTCAGCATCAGTGTTGATGGTTCTCTGGTGTGGCTGACCAAGGGGATAACGATTGGTTGTAAGCACTATGACACAGTGTAACCACTGGGTAGGAAACACACACAATGATGTTCAAATGACAAAGTTCATTTGTGGCAGCCTGTCCTATGGATCGACACACCCATGGAACTCTGGATGTCTCTGATCCTGTTGGCTTTCAACAAGGCACAGAAGACCTGGCTGTTTTCCCAGGCAGCTGGGGCAGGAGGTTAGATGAGCTGTGCTGTTCTTCATTTCCTTTTTTGTGTGAATGAGTTTATTGCTTAGCTTTGGGCACCAGGGGTTATATGTTCTCTCTCTCTCCCTCTCTCCCTCCCTCCCTCTCTTTCTCTCTCTCTCACTCTGTGTGTGTGTGTGTGTGTGTGTGTGTATGTGTGTGTGAATCTTTGTCTGCAGCCCAGAGTCACTTGTGTGAGGTGGGCAGCCATATAACCTAGGTGGTTTTTCTCTTGGGGTGAGGGAGAGTAGGTGTTCTGTCTCGCCTTTCCTCTTTCCCAAAATATGAAAGAGTACAAACTCACACCAACACAGGTAGGCAAGCTGGCTCGGACTTCACAGAGTTAATTCTTTGGAACTGATAATATTCTTGGCATTCCCACATATCCTGCCTGCCAAGTCCGAACTGATAAAGTTTTACTCACAGCAAATCACAAGGCAGTCCACAAAAATAGTCATTCACGAAGAAAATCTGAAGTAAGGTTAAACTTTGTCCCGTAGAAAGTTTCAGGAGAAAACACACCCACTTTTATCCCCTGTGGGGTGTGGCTCAATGACTCAGCTCACTCTCTGACCCTCCCACGCCTCCTATGTTGCTGCTCACGTTTCTCCCTACGACGCTGCTTAGGATCGAGCCAACACTCTTCCTCTTTACTCCCTGTCAGGGGCTGCTCCAATATGCCTTCCTCCTGATTAATCTCAGGCTGTTCCTCTCGGTTGTCTGATGGAACCTGAGGCATTATCAGGGAGGAAGGTCCTGGGGAGTAAGGCATTGCCAGTTCCTCCTCCTCATCTTCCAGGTCCTCTTCCTCTGACAGCATAGGCTCAGGAATCGGGGCCACAACTGTAGGGTTTGCAACAAACCCAAGAAACAGATTAAGCAAAGAAATAGAAAAATCCACATCTGAAATCACGTTGGTTTAATGGAATCATTCTATTTATTTATATAATTAAGTGATTCTATCAAATCAGTGTGATTTCAGGTATGGATTCCCCCCCCCCCCATTTCTTTGCTTAATCTGTTTCTTGGGTTTGTAAGCCTTACTCTCCCTTGTACTGAAAGAAAACCACCTAGATTGAAGAGCACAATAAAGCAATGGCCTTATATTCATAAAATATACTCAGCAGGCAGGTGTCATAAAAATCTTTAATGGAATGTGTTGTCTTATAATATCTGCTTGATAGATTTGGCTGGAGCATCCTAACACAGAAGTCACTTCCTTCATCCATGCCAACATCAAACTATTTTTCTTCCCTCCCCCCTTTGAAAAGTTGCTCATCAGCCACTCAAATTTACTAGAACTGTAAAAGAGCAAAATTATGAAACTAGGTTTATGAGGACTGGCTATTACAGCTTGTCAGCTTGAATGTATGAAAGAGATGTGGATTTGTTATTAGGAAAGGGGGGGAGGAGACAGAATACGGCAAATCCTTGTTTGGTTGCTGATTCCTATCCTCATCTAATAGGCTGTGCAGCTTGCAAGTCTACGTATGTTTACCTGAGAATAAGCCTATTGAGCTTAATAGGATTTCTATCTGAGTAAAGATGCACAGAATCACACCAGCAGACAGAAAACTTACAATAACTTTTCTAGGAGCCAAATCAGTTGAACTCAGTGGAATTTCTGGATCTACTCTTGATCATAAATTGTTCTAACTTCATGTAAATGTTTTTAAGTACAGGTTGAGTTAAAATAAAAACCCACAGCTTTAATGGAAATAGAGATTCCAACTGCCCTTTGTAAATGTTTAAGTGGGAATTTGTCTTAAATTATCCCATGCCATTCTGTACTTTTTTTTATGTGAGTTTATGGCTTATCCTTGGGCACCAGGGTTGCATGTTCTGGCTTTTTGTGTTTTTAATCCTTCTATGCCACCCACAGAAGGGATGAGATGGGTGGACATATAAATCAGAAAGAAAGAAAGAGAGAGAGAGAGAGAGAGAGAGGGAGGGAGGGAGGGAGGGAGGGAAGGAAGGAAGGAAGGAAAGAAAGAGAAAGAAAGAAAGAAAGAAAGAAAGAAAGAAAGAAAGAAAGAAAGAAAGAAAGAAAGAAAGAAAGAAAGAAAGAAAGAAAGAAAGAAAGAAAGAAAGATTCATTCAAATCTGTGTGATTTCAGGTATGGAATCTTTGGTTTCTGTCCATTTCCTGGTTCTCTGTCCTATATTGCATAAAGATCTTCCAACTCTTTCCTTTGTCATAAAAGTTGTCTATAGTTTTGGAATCAAACAACTTAAAGGCAGAATGCACATATTTTAAATGTTTAGCCCGCCATAATGTAAGCAAAGGAGACAGTTGCTGACCCTACTGCTTAATGAACTGTAGGAGAAAGGATTATTCTGTTGACAATAAAATGTCCATGTTTGGAAGCCACTAAAAACTGACAGAGATGATTTTATCCACCTAGCCACACAGAGTCAGGACTTACCGCCACACGTTCTCCATGCTCCATTCTCCAGCAAAAATATTTACTACCAGCTTCTAACCAAATTTTTAAGTAGGCCAAACCAGGGGTGGGCTTCAAAATTTTTAGCAAAGGGTTCTCTGCCCGGTTGCTCGGTGGGTGTGCCCATGGTGGGCGTGGACTAGTTGGCCTCCTGCAGCACAGCAGGGAGGCATTTTTGCCCTCCCCAGGTTCTGTAGGCTTTCCTCAAGCCTCTGGGAGGGTGAAAAGTGCCTCCCCAGGCTCCGGAGGTTCTCTGGAAGCTGGAAACTGGCTCATTTCTGGCCTTCCCAAACTTCCGGAAGGCCCGTTTTTCACCTTCTCCAAACCTCTGCATGCGCTCTGCACTTACCTACATCCAAAATGAGCCACGTGGGGGACTTCTGGGAGGGACGGGGCGGGGCCAGCCAGGAGTGGGATTTGGAGGTTCTCTGACCTGCACAGAATCTTAGCTAGGGGTTTTCCTGAACCCCGCCGAACCCCCAGCAGCCCACCCCTGGGCTAAACCTACTATTAGGAGAATGAAGCAGTGGTCTGGTTATGGGCAAAGAACTGAAACGAAGTCCTCAGTGCTACTTACTGGAGCTGGTGCCTGATGGTTGACTGCAGCAGCTGCCATAAGTGGTAACTCAGTAAGAAAGGGTCTCAAGGTGATATTAGATTTCTGTTAATTAGACCAGTTTTTCCCAACCTGAATGCCCTCCAAAGGAGGGCACTTCATCTCCCAGAATTCTCTGGTCAGAAAGGCCATGGTCATTAATTCTTTCTGATAAATAATACTAATAGATAGCATCTGGAAGGTTTGGTTGTTAAAGGTGGCTCCATTTTGGCTGTTTTGTGATGTGTTGTGTCTTTCTTCTCTCTCCCTTTTCCCAAGGTAATAACTGCTACTTAAATGTTTTAAATGCTTAAATGTGCTTAAATGCACTATACTGGATATCTGCAGTTATTACAGACCATTAGGACTGATTATTTGTTTATTTTAGACATCTTATCTTTTTCTTCAAAAATCATAATATACTAAGCATCTTAATTTACCTTGTTTTATAATATGTTATTTATAAAAGAACCACTCCTGCTTGAATTTTGTCAGACTTCTGCTGGGAATAAATATATGTATGTGTATTTATACAAATGCCACATATTCTTCCATTTTAATCTCCCAATCCTGCATTGGAGGGGGGAATGATAAATCTTAAAAGTTGGTAAATCTTCCACATCTGGAAGGCTTCCAAGTTTGGATAGTCCAGGTTAAGTACCTTCTGCCATGTTTAATGGTAATCAGCTTGTGGTAGCTGTGGCATATAGCAATAGCACTTAGACTTATATACCACTTCATAGTGTTTTACAGCCCTCTCTAAGTGATTTACCGAGTCAGCATATTGCCCCCAACAATCTGGGTCTTCATTTTACTCACCTCGGAAGGATGGAAGGCTGAGTCAACCTTGAGCTGGTTAGAAATGAACTGCTGGCAGTGGGCCGAATCATCCTGCAATATTGCATTCCAACCACTGTGCCACCACAGCTCTTGTAGTCTCAATATAGTCTCAATTGCCTAGTCATTCTGTTGAGTTATTCTGAGGATTCTCTTAGAATATGATTGGGTGAATGGATTGAGCATTAATGGTGATCCTAGTTGGGCAGGAAAGGGTTGACTAGATAGATAGATAGATAGATAGATAGATAGATAGATAGATAGATAGATAGATAGATAGATAGATAGATAACTTTATTGTCATTGTGCTCAGGAACCTGAGAACAACGAAATAAGGTGCTCTTTCGCAACATACAACTAAACAACACCAAAAGACATATACAAATAACAATATAAAACAAATTAAAACAGATAACAATTAAAAACTGTACAACCAGGATATATATATGTTAAGACCACCAGATTCATAACTCTGCATTTAACCTGATCACAGCACTTGGGTAAAAGCTATGTTGAAATCTACTTGTCCTGGCTTTCAGCACTCTATATCGTCTTCCTGATGGTAGGATCTCAAACATCGGGTGGCCTGGATGCGAAGGGTCTCTCAAGATCTTTTGTATCTTCCTTCTACATCCCATGTTGTACAAATCCTCCAATGAGGGAAGAGGACATGCACTGATCTTTTGTGCCCTTTTTATCACTCTTTGGAATGCCCTTTTCTCCGCCTCTGTACAACTCCTAAACCACACACAGAGGCAATAAGATAAAATGCTCTCTATAGAGCTTCGATAAAAGGCAAGCAACAGACTCTCTGGCAGTTGTTGTGATCTTAAAAGTCTTAAAAAATACAGTCGTTGATGAGCCTTTTTTTCTAGGGCTAAAGTATTTGCCCCCCATGTTAGATCCTGTTTCAGGATGATACCTAAAAACTTACATTCTGCCACCTGTTCTACCAAAACACCATCGATGTACAATGGCTGAATGTCCGAACTGCTCTTCCTGTAATCCACTATGAATTCCTTCGTCTTATTTATATTAAAAATAAGATTGTTTACTTTGCACCAGAGGGACAGCTGATGAACTTCATCCCTGTACGCAGACTCATCATTATCAGAAATGAGCCCCACCAACGTTGTATCATCTGCAAACTTAATGATCTTATTACTCAGATGAATGGAGGTGCAATCAGACGTATAAATAGTGAATAAAAGTGGACTCAATACACAGCCCTGAGGAGTGCCAGTATTGAGGATCTTCGCAGAAGAGATATGTCCATTCATCCTAACCCTTTGTGAATGATGTGATAAAAAGTTCAGAATTCACCAACATATGGAGTCCGGTAGCTTCAGATCTTTAAGCTTAGACATCAATCTGTGGGGTAATATTGTGTTGAAAGCAGAACTAAAATCAACAAATAATATTCTGACATACGTTCCTTTTTTCTCCAAGTGAGATAGGGCAGTATGAAGAACAATATTGACAGCATCCTCAGTAGATCTGTTTGTTCTATAGGCAAACTGATAATTGTCAAAGGTAACAGGAAGGCAAGAAATAATATATTTCCGAACTAACTGCTCGAAGCACTTCATTATCACAGAAGTCAATGCTCCCGGCCTGAAGTCATTTAAAGCATTTGCAGGTGACTTCTTAGGTACTGGAACAATAATAGAAGCCTTCAGACAAGTTGGAACAAGAGACTGTAGCAAAGAACGATTGAAAATCTCAGTCCACACTTCGGCTAACTGATCTGCACATTCTTTTACTACACAACCAGGAATGTTATCAGGTCCTGCAGCTTTTCTAGAGTTTACCGCTTTCATTATACACCTAACACCATGCTCCTTCACAACAAGAGGAGCACAATGCTCGGTCCACAATGGTAGTGGTGATGGTAACTCCACTTCCAGTTGGTTCATCTCAAACCGGGCATAAAAGGTGTTTAATTCCTCTACCAACTCATGTTCTCCACCCATACTAGCCTTTTGTGCTTTAAAATTAGTTAACTGCTGAATCCCCTGCCAAGCTTGTCTCAGGTTATTATTAGATAACCAGTCTTCTATCTTTCCCTTGTATGCAGCCTTGGCTTGTTTAATACCATGCTTCAAATTTGCTCTAGCCACACTATACAGTGAGGCATCTCCAGACTTAAATGCCTTATTTCTCTTGTACAAAAGGGACCTAACAGTGCCAGTCATCCATGGTTTTTGGTTTGGGTAGGATCGAATACACTTGTTCGTCGTAACAGTATCAATGCAATGGGCCATATATCCCAAAACTGCAGCTGTATAATGCTCTAAATCTTGATGTTCAAAAATATCCCAATTGGTTCGCTCAAAACAATCTTGAAGCTGCGTAATCGCCCCCTCAGGCCAAGGAAAGGGTGGTGGTAGGGGAAGGATGAGTCCTCTTCTCTCCCCAGGTGGGAGGTTTCTTGGAGAAGCCTGGAGCTCTGTCCTCCACAGAAACATTGTTGCTCCCATCTACCTGAGTTTCCTCAATGCCTTTCATCTGACCAGTTGCATAATTTCAGTTTTAGTTTTGCTTTCCATGATGACTAGATGGGTTAAAAGTGGTACAAATAAATAAAGGCCCGAAACTGGCTGAAGGACAGTTACTGCATTGTGTTATAAATCTGGCACTTGCGCCTTGACTGCTGTTAAATTGGATTAGCTAATTAAATGAAAAAAACCCCACAGCATCCAGTTTCTTATATTCACAAATGCAAGAATTGAGGCTAGTAATTTGGCATCCAGATAATCAGTGAGTGATTAGCCCAATTGTTTGCATTTAAGGGATTTGACTTTTCCTGCAGTACCACTGGAGTACTTTGCTAAGCAAAATGCACAGTTTTGCCTCAGTAAATTGATTTTTGTGGCTTCTGATTAGGATTGCTTATAAGTAGTAACAGTGCTCTTCGTATCACACACAGTTTTCATGCAAAACAGGGGAAATTAAGCATGGAAATAATCTAATCTAAAGACACTAATCATTGAGAATATAAATGGGATCGCTGGTTGATGTTGTGCTAAATACCCAGATAATATTGGTCATGGGGTACCTGATAATGATTGAAAACCCCCACTGGGTACACAAAGTAAGTAGGTGCCATTTAGTCACTTCAATGAAAATGAAAATTGTATGCAAATATGTAAGGGATAAAGGTTACGAATTCACAGTGCATGTTGCATCCTTTTGATGATATCTGGCTTGCTGAGATGCCTCAAGTCAAGACCTTGTTCCTTGACTTCTATCTGGTTCACTCAATTAATGGAATTTCCTAAGTTGGTAATTTCTGAACATTTACCTACCCAGGCTGCAGAGGTGACAATCACAATAAATCTCTTCCCCTATTTATGTCTTTGATTGATTGATCATGTGAGTCATTTCTGACTTCTAGTGACCATCTAGATAAATTTCTCCATGACAATCTGTCCCTAATCTGTTCTTTCAGATCTCCCAGTGGTGCACTTATTGCCACTGAAAATAAGTTCCTCTCCCTTATTAATGATTGTCTTTCTTTTCACCTTCCTTTTTTGGGGGAAATAGTACCCTAGCAAGCTTTTTTAGGGAATAAATCAATAAAAAAGATCAGCACAGTAATAACAATCCACCTCCACTTGTCCTTTTCCTGAAATGTGAAACTCTTGGTTGAAACTTTCCCAGCATATGTGCCCCTCCCAGTTAGTTTGATAGTAAATTTCCAGAGTCCTTTTTAAGATACACATTTCCATTTGGCAAAGATCAATCATACACATATTCCTTTTTTTAAAAACAAACTTTATTGATTATACAACTAAAATGTCAAACAAACACATACACAACACACAGAAAAAAAAGGAAAAAGGAAAAAAAAATGATTGCTAGTTTTTAATCATTTTTTTTCCATACACATATTCTTTGTAGCACAGTGAGTTCATGAATTGAAATAAGAACACAGGCTGAATCATTTTGTACATTGATTGAGATTGAGTAAAAAATATGATACCGTTACTCTAAGTTCCTTTGTATTCATAGACGTCCTTTTCTGTGCCTCTCAAGTAACATCCTTAAAAAGAATATGTTCATGATTGGGCCAATCTGTGCCTATTACAGATTGGCCCAAGAGTTCACACCTTGAGACAAAGCAGGCTCAAAGACAGAGGCTGGCATCTCTCCTTATCTTTGGTAGCTGCAAATGTCTGATGACCTTGTGAAAATAACAGAGCCTTGTCTATGTTCTATATTGAAGTTGCTATGGCTTTTATTTGCAATAGGTTGCACGCATATTATATGTATCTAAAACATTTTCACTCCATGAAACTTGTAGTTATCTTGTATCCTTACCAGTTATAAAGAAATGCTTCTTTATTTTGGATCTGCTGCTTGTATGGCCACATATTCAAGCTGTCTTCAGTCGGTTTATTCATGTAACCTTGTGGCTCTTGTTTTTGGTATTTCCGGGTGCAAGAGACCGTTGGCTCATTGTAATCGGATAGCTATGGTCTAATAAACCGTTGCTAGTACTCAGGGCTGCGATTAAACCGGTGTAACAACGGGTTCAGTGAGTGTGCGCACAGCGTTGAAAAAATGCTGCTTTTTCAGCTCTAAAACTTATCTTCTGCTGCAGTCCCAGTTATTAAACGAGCTGAGGCATGGCAATCTGTTGTGCCATGCCAAACAGCTGAGCTGAAAACCCCAGAAATACAGGGCAGAATAGGCCAGGAGTGGGTGGGCGGGGCCAAATCATTGCTGTAACTACTGGTTTGCCCGAACCGGGCCAAACCATTAGACTCCCACCCCTGCTTGTACTCTTTCCCATTTGCTGATTTTCATGATAGTTTACATTTGTCTCAATAACCCAAGTGACTTGCATACACACTTTTTAATGTGCAATTTCTGCTTTTTATTTAAGTATCCTTCCTAAATTAATGTTGTTTCCTGTGAATAGACTGTTTGTTTATGTTCGTCATGCCATAATAGTGGGTGGGGGGTTTTTTGTGTGTGAATTACGCCAATTTGATTCTGCAAAATCAATGGTCGACTTCTTTCCTTTTCCAAAATTCTGGCTGGCCCTAAGTCATGTATGCTTCAACAAGTTTCAGTTTACTCAGGGTGGGATTCAAATTTTTAAACAACCGGTTCTGTGGGCGTGGCTTAGTTGGTGTGCGTGGCTTAGTGGTCATGTTATTGGCTGGGTATGGCCAACTCAATATCACTCACACTGAGGCACGCATCTCCTCGTCTGGCCTCTCATGACTATGGGGATGCTGGTACAGTTGTAAGTGTGAAAAATGGTCATAAGTCACTTTTTTCAGTGCCATTGTAATGTTGAATGGTCACTCCACACAAGCAAAGTACCAGCAAAGGAGGGGATAAAAACTCCAGAGAGGTTCCTGAGACAGGATGTCTAGTCCTGCCAAGAATGTAATAAGGGTTAACAAAGATGCAGTTTCTGTAAGCAACATCAGAATGTTTCCTTCCTGCCTTTCTTACAGGATTAGGCCAGTAATTTCTTCTAACAACCGGTTCTCCAAACTGCTTAGAATGTTAACAACCGGTTCTAGAGAATAGGTGCAAACTGGTAGAGTTTACTCAATTTAAATCTAAACTAACTAAATGTTTAATTCCGGCTGAATCAGCAATAAGTTGTCCCTCTCTTCCTGTTGCAAGTTAGGTGGGTGAATTTGGGCATTTTTGCAACAGGCAATTTTTCCAGGAGTTGTGGAACATGGGGGAGGGGAAGGAGTAAAGATGGCAGTGGATAAAGTTCCCAGGTCAGGGAAGACTTCCTGCCTACCACCAATGTCCTGCTCACAGAGAGTTTCAATGCTGCAGATGGATGTAGAATGTGGGTATTTGAGTGAGTGTGATTTCTGCCTGTAACAGAAATAAATCCACTCAGCTGGAAACCACTAAACAACATGGCATGAGAATTCACACAGGTACAGAGATACATTGCAGTGGTATAGAATCTGTGTTAAGGGCCCTCAAATTACTGTATCTGGTGTTGTTCTGTGTGAGGATTTTCCCCAGAAAGGCCAGTAGGTGCACTGAATATTTTAGGGAGGATAGCACATACACGAAGGGTCATGTTTTTACAGGACTGAGTTTCTTATGGTGTGTCATCAGGGTTTGGGGGAAAAAAATGGGAGCTCTTTTATTTTAAACTTTTTTGAAAAAAAGAAAGAAAGAAAGAGAAAGCCAACCCTATGTTTATGCTTTCACCATAGCCATTTTATGTCTCGAAAAACATGCTTCCAGTTTTCACCTGGGGTATCAGAGCAAGTTCCTGGCTGTAAAAAAAAAAAAAAAAAGAGACTTAGGCAAGATGGTCCATGGTGGGAATTGGATTTTTTTTTTAAAAAGTCAAAATGGCAGCTGTGACACACTAAAAGGGGCAGGGTTTTGATCAGATGGCTGTGGTTTTCTTCTTGACTTTTTAACTTTAGACTACCTAGACTAGGAGGGTCAAACTGGTGGCCTGAAGGCCAAATGCATCACGTGCTGGCCACGCCCACGCCCATTTTAGCGAAGGGGGAAAAAGTCCCGATATGTCACATGATGACAACTTGACGACGCGAGACTGACACCCCTGACTTAGACTATTTTGAAACTCACTATGCTCATCCCTTGCTTTATGCACTGTATAAATACAACCATGTAGCCATTGTGATGTATACGTTTGAATTTGTAGATTTTTATTTCAAAGATGTCTTTAACAGATAACAGATAATCAGAGTTGGAAGGGACCTTGTAGGTCATTTAGTCCAACTCCCTGCCCAAGCAGGAGACCCTATGCCATTTCTGACAGATGGGAGTCCAATCTCTTCTTGAAAGTCTCAAGTGATGGCGCTCCCACAACTTCCGAGGGCAAGCTGTTCCTTTGGTTGATTGTTCTCACTGTCAGAAAGTTTCACCTTATTTCCAGGTTAAATCTCTCCTTGTTCAGTTTCCATCCATTATTCCTTTTTTTTTTTTTTGCAAGTTTTATTAATTTCAAAAAACAAACAAATCATCATCAACCATTACATATTTGAACCTTTTTCCATTATAGATTTAACAAGTCAGATAAAACCTTATCTTATACAATACATTTCTATATTATTTCATCTATTTCTTTCTGACTTGATTATCGCTCACTCTCTTTCTATGTTTCTACAAGGTTTCACCAATACTCTCAAAGACATAAACAAACACAAACATACATATAAAAAATCTTTTAGTAAAGTAACTTGGCCCCAGGTACCTCTCTTTATATGGGCTTTAATTATATTCATGCTCACCTTACAGATCATTACTTATTTTATTTGCCATTCTGTATCTTCTATATAAACTTCTCCACACATTTCACTCTTCATAATTCTATTTTATTCAATCCATCTTAATTTAAATCATTATATTTGTATCTTTTGCCTATCCTTTATTATCCTTCTATCTCATTCCTTATAATGAAAAAAAAAAAAAAAAATTTCTCCTGAAATCACTAATCAGAGTATGATGCCTTTCTATCCTCTCCCTAAATTAATTAGATTAACATTTAAAATAACACCTAATACCCAATTTGATTCTGCTTGGTACATTCTATCTACTAATTTTACTTTTAGTAACAATAAAAACAGAGTAAAAAGTCAAAAATGTTTAAATACATAATATCCTCCTAAATACGTAGTTAAATAATAAATCTAAATAATAAATCTTATAGCATTCTCATTGCCTTTCCCTTCAATATTTTATTACATTTTAAAAATCAATCATTATTAAACATTTCAACATTTTAATTTCTTATTAACTCTTAAGCCATTCTAATTTTCTATTTCTAATACAAATGTTACAGTACCATCTTGTGTACCTTGCAGAATCTTTTTTTAAAAATTATGCTTTACCCATTATCCCTAAAAGGATTCCTCTTTTCCCATCTAATTTTAAAACTTTGTGGCTTTTCTCCGCCTTTCCCTTTCTTTCTTCCCCACCAAATCTTCCTACCCCCCTTCTTCTAACCTCTATCTTGCCGGCATCCCTTCTCTGTTGTATTCCTTTTTCTCTTGTTTGCTATCATTGTATTTATTTTGCATCATATTTTTCTCTTTCTTAAATGTTTTTTTAGATCTTAAATCCTTCATTTTCCTCGCTTTCTTCCTTCCTTCTTTTTAGATGAATTTTGGGATTCATTGAAGATGGCGCTTTCATCTTCTTCTTGTTGTTCTTCAGCTTCCATCTGTATTGTCTGTTCATAGTTAACCAACGCCATTTTTAAAAAAGAAAAGCTTTTTCCATACCATCTTTACAGGCTGCTTTTGTTTGCTCATATTCATCCCTCAGTTCCTCAAAAGAAAAAAAGCCATTATAGATCTTTTCTTTTCTTTTTCCCTCTTTCTTCTCACACCAACCAAAATATTCCAAAAGAAAAATAAGACAATCCCAAAGTCCACAATCCTCAATCAATCCAAGCCAAGCCAAAATTCCCACTTTCTCTTCCAGGGGTAGTATCAGACAAAGGAAAAAAAAAGTTCAAATCTGTGTTTTGAAGCCTTATTAAGATTTTATTTCTGTTTTCAAATCCTTAAGGCATCTCCTCCAACAAAATCCAACCAGATAAATATATTTTTGTCCTCTCCCTTCCGACTTATCCCAAAAGCTAGTTTTACCTGGAAAAAAACAGGTTTCTCAATATCCATTTATTAATTCCGTCGGGGGAGTAAACTTTCCTTTCAGCACCTCAGAATTGCCGCTTATTTTCTCTTGTGGAAAAATCATCCAAAAAGCCATCATTTTCAGGAATTAAATTAAATATATCTTAGAGTCCTGGGTCAACCAAGAAGACTTTCACTTTAAAAACTTTCTCCTCTTCCTCCAGCGCATACTTGCCCAGCTGCCGGCTTCTTTGTGGCGGCCATTACGGACTGCCGCTGCACCGTCTTGGTAAAAGGAGGTTCTGCCGGCTAGGGAGGGGTCTGCAGCACCCCAAACCCTTTCCCGGATCCCCTACCTTCAGCTGCCCCTGCAGGGCAGCCTTGCTCCGCACCCTTTTGGATCGGAGCCCCAAAAACGGCTAGCGCGGCAGGGGATCACGCAGCTGCGAATCCCTACCGCCGCAAAGCCGACAAACCGGAAAATCTGTTTCCATCCATTATTCCTTGTCTGGCCTATAGGTATTTTAGAAAATAGCTTGACCCCTTCCTCTCTGTGGCAACCCCTCAAATATTGCAAGACTGCTCTCATGTCTCCCCTGGTCCTTCTCTTCACTAGTCTAGCCATGCCCAGTTCCTGTAACTGTTCTTCATATGTTTTAGTCTCCAATCCCCTAATCATTTGTTGTTGTGTTTTGCTCTGATTTGGTTTACTCTTTTTTCATATTTACTAGCTGGATGAAGTGGTATATTTCAAATATATTCCCCATCAGTATGAATCAGCCTAACATGGAACATTCCATAAACTTTGGAGTTTCCCTTCCTCTTTTTGACCTTGTATCCCATTGAGACAACTTCATTGAGGAAACTTCACCTTCAACTTCATTCTATATGAGGCTGGTTCAGTTTTCTCCCTGCCCTCTGGCTATAAAGCCTCCTGTTGATCTTCCACTTGCAGCCTGTATATAGCTTCCAAACTGGCTTTTTTTCTTCCCAGATTTCATCCATCTCTTCACTTGGCTTGATCCTTCCTTGCAGCAATTTGCATTTTTATTTTTCCAATGTTGTGACTCTCTGTTGCTGCATTTCAAACTGTGCGCTCCATATATTTGGAAGAGGGTATTAAAATGCAGAGCTACGTACAGCGCAGCCTCCTTATTAAATAATGAGCACCCAGCATGAACAATCACACACGCACACATACACACACATTCACACAGGTTCCTGCATTTGTCAGAGACACCACGGGAGCATGAGTACTTTTAATAAAATTGTCTTGCCTACTTATTATCTGTTATGGTAAGGAAGACGGGGGAAGGCCATTATTGCCATGCTGAGTCTGAATACACACAAAGGTGACCTTGATCAAGAACTCACAAATCCCCCCCTTAGATAGCTTTTTATTACAACTTCAGTCAACACATCAGTACTTGATCGATCCAATTTGTTGTCCTGAGCAGAGGTTGTGTGCGGCTCACAATAAAAATTCTTTTAGGAGCTTTCATGGAACCAGAGTGAAAAAAATGTGAGACTACTTCAGCTGAAGCAAGCAACTTAATCAGGCGCTGTCTTTATACTTTGGATTCAACCACCGCCAGAATCTTGATGACGTTAGCAAAGTAGAGGACAGGGTTGGCCAGAGGCCTGTGGTGCTGCAAGAGACAAAACAACATTCTCACATTTTCAGAGTTCACCGCAATGGAAGTTAAATCTTGCTTTAATAATAATTTTTAACTTGAGAAAGCAGGTGAGCTTATGAAGCCTAGGATGTGATGCATGGCTAGCAATGATTGCCATGGAGAACAGATAGAAAGGTCATAAGGATCAACGAGAAGTTGCTAGAATTCTAGAATTCCCTAGAATTATGATAGACTTAGTCCTGAATTTGGTCCTGTACCTCTTGGAATCTCGGAGCCTAATCTAAAACTCACTATTAATACAGCAGTGAATGTTTCTTTCAGGCAAAGATGAAACAGTCTAACATAACATCTAATAGATGTGCCACAAATAAAATATTAGGCTTTGGGTTAATAAGGAACATATGCTAAGCAGCTGCTCCAGTTTCACATAATTGTCAGGAGTTACTCTATACGTTGAATAATTCTTTCTGATGATGTGATGCCCTCTTTTAACAAATGGACGTTCACAGATCTCAAACAGTAGTAGTGAGCAAACCCAAATCCTCATAAGCATCAACATCGCTATGAAACTCAGTGCTCTGTTCCAGCTCAATACACAAGTTCTTGACCACATAACAATTTATGGAATATCATGGGTCTTCTGAATAAATATTTGGGGTGAAATCCATTTCCATAATGTAAATAGTAATTGTTGGAGGATTCATGTAGCCCAAACCAGGCAAGAGGCATTGGAAATCACTTGTCTTAAACCTATCCCACTCCTTCTCTTGTCCATACATGCAATAGACACAACAAAACAACATGGTGGGGTGTGTTGGTGTTCTGACCCAGCTCCCCAAACATGATAAACCCTCTGAAGTTAACGCAAAGGTTCCTTTATTAGGCGCGCCCACAGTGACAGCAAAAAGTTTCTCTCTCACCACAGGCTAACCTGTTTGGCCGGCCAGAAGATTAACAGTTGTCTGCTACATCTATTTATCTCCGCCCCTTGCCTTTATCCCCAGAGTTAGGATGGAGCTTTGCCAGCAGCACTGGCTCTTCCATCCCAAGGACCAGCCCATGGATTTCCACTACTGTGCTCTTCCCTTCCTTCTGTGCATCCACGTGTCAGGCACCGGACCCACCTGTCCTCCTCTTCCTCATCAGCCAATGGCTGACAGGCCACAATAGTTGGACTGAGCAAAAGTAGTTGGCCCTGAGTTACCCAGCAAACTTTCCATGGTTGAAGGCAGACTAAAACCTAGGGCAATATTTTCACCACTATAGGTTGCCCTGAGAAGCTGTTGGCTGATTATCCAACCTAGAGCTATTACTGCCTACTTGATTAATAGCGAAGGAGTTAGTGATGTTATGAAGTCTTATCTGTACTTTCTTGGTGCAAAGGCTAACAGGATAGTTGGTATTTCTTTCAGAAAGTGAGTAGAAACACTGTTTCCCAAAGGATTTTTTTCTAAAAAACATTTAACGTGAGTACATGCTTCCAAGAACTACTTGGAGATTTGACTGAGTTAGTGGCTAACTGGGTTAAGAGTATAGTGGAACAGATACTAAAGTGTGATAAAATGGAAGAAAGGGACAGGACTAGAGTTATTGCTGTCTGCTTCATTTTACTTGACCAGCATTTTCAAAATCTAATTTCCCCCTATATTTCTGTTTGTTATCCCTCCTTCTTTATCCAATAAGAATTTCCCCCCCTGGGAACCAAAACATAACATTGACTTCTTTTTCTCACTGCAAATTGGGTGCCAAGCCCATTACTGCAGGGAGGCCTGGAAATGTGACAAGCCGGTAGGAAAACATGGCAGCTACAGGGATCTCACAAGCATATTGATGTACCTGACACTTTGAAAGCAACAAATCTGAATGTTTTCTAGCCCAAGGGCCTTACAGTCCAAAAGTGGAATTACAGAAAAACAAAGCAAAAAGGATGGAAATGAAAGAAGACACCAGAAGATAGAGATGAGACCATTGTTTACACTTGATCTGAAAATGTCCCTCGTAACATACTTTTTGTAGAATGCTTCTATATTTTGCTAAGCAATTGTAGGGTCGATTTGTTAACTGGTGTTTGAGTTATCAGAACATTTGATACTGCTCCCTGTAGAGTTGAAACAGGAAACCAGAAGATTTCACATTGGTGTAAATATTAGCATGCATATAAAATAGTGCAATGGCGTTAGTATTGGGAGAGTAAGACACTTCTCTATAAGGACTCCCACTGTGAAGTGGAACATTGCTGATTTTTTTGTAACAGCCCTGCAGAGGCAAAAATGTTAATCAATTAGAGCAACCAAACTAATTAAAAAGCATGCATTATACATCTCAGAAAACATATTCTTCATTACCATGGAGTCTTCCATTATAAATTCATGTCCCACTGCATTATGAAGGGCATACTTAAAATAACAAGTTTTCTTCCTCTTCCTCTCTTCTTCATTGCGTTGACCTTGATCCTTGACCCAGCTCTGCACTGGAACAAGGCTTGTTCTATCAAGATTATCTATTACATAAAAACAAGAAGTGATGGTCTAGATAATGTGTAGTTGACTTATCACAGGTATTTTGCTCCTTCAATGTTCAGAAAATCACGGCGGACTTTCCAGGAAGTCTTGGAGATGGGGGTTAGGAAGGAAAGGTCAGAAAAAGTAAAGTTGGCATTGTGATTGATGTATAAAAAGCACCTTTAATCATGCAGCTTCACATATTTGACTGTTTTGACAGTGCCCTCACCCAGGGACACCCCTAACTGTTTAGTCTTCTATTATCTTCTGCAATTCCATCAAAGGTTGTGATAATACAATGGCTGGGCTAAAAATCCACATACCCTCGACTGTTCACTCAACCTAGGATATTCTCAATTAATCCAATGTGCTGGGCCTGTGCAACACAGTGGGCTAAAATCTGGTTGGCTCGTATGTACTTTAGTGTGTCGTGTAAATTCAGCCTGCCTTGAGATTTGCAAGTTCCAGGAATAGAGTTATAAAGGTAACTGGTAATTTCTGCCTGGTAATTTCCTGAAAGTTACCTGTTCCTGTGGGGGAAAAAATCACAATATTTAGGTATTATTATTAGTAGTAGTAGTATTAGTACTAGTATTATTATTATTGAATTATGCTAATGTTCAATGAATCAAATGCTAATGTTCTAGATTGTTTCCATCTTTATATTCCATCATATTACAATCCACCCATCAATTTGCAATTCCCAGATGCCAAACTTCAGAAAAAGGCTCATGGAAGGTAGTCTTTCAAAAATTCTTCCTCTGAGTCGTCCCCCCCACCCCTTTTTTTCCCTATAGGAATGAAGTGAAGTGGTGAGCTTCCTGCGTGCCAGAGAGTTGATACTGTAATGAAAGATGGGGTGCGCGCATATACAGTACCTCTCTGCTGCCTAATCGGGAAAGAAAGCGCAAGCAGCTTATAAGAATTTTCTTTTCATTTTCTTCTCTGTTGGGAAAACAACCTGCAGCCAATTTCTTTTCCATCAACTGATGAGACTTCATCGAAACGTCGCCAAGATACTTCCAATTTTATGCGGGAGAAAACCCGAATAACCAAAGATCCACGTACAAATACCCGAAAACCTCAGAATATATATATATATATATATATATATATATATATATATATATATATATATATATATATATATATATATATATATATATGTTTTCTTAAGTTTTATGGGTACTTACATGTATGGTGTTCGGCTTGGTTCGGGTATTTTCCCACGTCATTGTAGTTGTTCTTTTAAAGTTGTAGCAACGTTTCAGCAGAATCTCATCTGCCATCATCAGGCTTCTGTATTGTGTCCGTCTGTGAGTCAGACTTTTACAGTGGTTTCAGATTTGAATTTGGGGCAGCCTATTGCTGTGCCAGAATGGTTTTTTTCTTCATCCTGATTGGTTGGGAGTCTTGGTCTGTGTTTATTGGTCTCGGAGTTTGCTGTGTTCTGCTTGATTGGTGTCTCTAATATCTTCTGTCTGTTTTTTGGCTCTTTTTGTATCTTGATTGGCTGGCAGCATTGTGTTACTTTAATGGAGGCCTTTAGTGCAGCTTGGCTTCGGGTAAATGGACGGCTATCATTAGTTAGGAAGCTGGGTTTCATCTGGGTGCCTGGTTGGGGTGTGTTTGAGCTGGAGGTATCAGGGGGGATCTGTTTGTGCCCAGGTGTTTGCCTGGCTTGTGGTGTGGAGATTTTTTTGTTTGTGAGTGCAGGCTTCCAAATGATTGACAGCCTGGTGGAATCATCTCTTCTATTCATGCTTTCTGGTCTTTTTTCAATCTCTATATATATGTTTTCTTAAGTTTTCGCGGGTACTCACATGTATGGTGTTCGGCTTGGTTCGGGTATTTTCCCACGTCATTGTAGTTCTTTTAAAGTTGTAGCAACGTTTCAGCAGAATCTCATCTGCCATCATCAGGCTTCTGTATTGTGTCCGTCTGTGGGTCAGACTTTTACAGTGGTTTCAGATTTAAATTTGGGGCAGCCTATTGCTGTGCCAGAATGGTTTTTTCTTCATCCTGATTGGTTGGGAGTCTTGGTCTGTGTTTATTGGTCTCGGAGTTTGCTGTGTTCTGCTTGATGGGTGTCTCTGATATCTTCTGTCTGTTTTTTGGCTCTTTTTGTATCTTGATTGGCTGGCAGCATTGTGTTACTTTAATGGAGGCCTTTAGTGCAGCTTGGCTTTGGGTAAATGGACGGCTATCATTAGTTAGGAAGCTGGGTTTCATCTGGGTGCCTGGTTGGGGTGTGTTTGAGCTGGAGGTATCAGGGGGATCTGTTTGTGCCCAGGTGTTTGCCTGGCTTGTGGTGTGGAGATTTTTGTTTGTGAGTGCAGGCTTCCAAATGATTGACAGCCTGGTGGAATCATCTCTTCTGTTCATGCTTTCTGGTCTTTTTCAATCTCTATGGCTTCTCTGATGACTCTGTGGCTAGGGTTTTCCATAGTGGCCAGGGTTTTGGTGCCATTGAAGTTGATGCTATGACCTGTAGCTTCCATGTGTTGGACTAGTGAGGAAGTGTGTTCCAGCTTTTTGACTGCATTTTTGTGTTCATCCAGGCGGTACTTATTCTTCTATTGGTCTGTCCAATGTATGTGGCCGGGCATGATGCACAGGGGACTTCGTATATGCCTTGGTTTTCCAGGTCAATTTTATCTTTGGGGTTGCTAAGGATGGCTGCTATTTTTCTGTCTGTTTTGAAGGCAGTCCTGATGTGATGTCTGTGTAGTACCTTACTAATTTTGTCTGTAGTACCTCTTATGTAGGGCAGGACAGCTGTTCCATAGGTCTGTTCATCTTCTGGGTCTCTATTATGTTTCAGTGTGTTTTTGTGGATCAAGCTGGTGATTTTGCTTTTGTGGAAGCCGTTGGCTGTCAGTACTTTAGTCAGGGTGCATAGTTCAGCCTTAATGTGTGTCTTGTCTGCCAGGCGTTTGGTTCTGGTAATTAGTGTTTTAGCCACGGAGTTTATCTGTGCTGGGTGGTGGTGGGATTGGGCGTTGAGGTAGCGGTTGGTGTGTGTTTTCTTCTGGTATATGGTGTGTCCTAGTGTGCCATCTGTTTTTTTGTAGATTAGTACATCTAGGAATGGTAGTTGTTTGTTTGTTTCTGTTTCCATGGTGAACTTGATTTTGGGGTGTGCGCTGTTTAGGTGTGTTAGGAAATTGTTTAGGTTTTCTTGTCCATGGGGCCAAATCACTAATGTGTCATCGATGTATCTTAACCATAGTTTGGGTTTGAGGATGGCATTGGCCAGGGCTCTGGATTCGAATTCTTCCATGAACAGGTTAGCAATGACAGGTGACAGTGGTGATCCCATGGGGGCTCCTTCTATTTGTTTGTATCTTTGTCCTTTGTATATGAAATATGTGTTGGTTAAGCAGTGTTCTGTTAGTTCCATGAGGTGTTTGGCTGGTTGGTATTTATTTTTGATGATTTCAAGGGTCTCTTTTATCGGGACTTGAGTGAATAGGGAAACCACGTCAAAACTTACAAGCAGATCTTCTTGCTCCACGTGTAGATCTTTGATCATTTCCAAGAAGTGGTATGAGTTTTGTACATGTGAAGCTGCTGTTTCAGCATGGGGCTGTAGCTGCTTTGCTAGGTATTTGGCTAGGTTTTGTAGTGGTGCTCCTCTGGAGCTGACTATGGGTCTATATGGGATTCAGCTTTGTTCGGGTATTTTCCCACGTCATTGTAGTTGTGCTTTTAAAGTTGTAGCGACGTTTCAGCAGAATCTCATCTGCCATCATCAGGCTTCTGTATAGTGTTCATCTGTGAGTCAGACTTTTTACAGACTTTCACAGATGAACACTATACAGAAGCCTGATGATGGCAGATGAGATTCTGCTGAAATGTCGCACATCTTTAAAAGCACACCAGATGTGTAAAAAGTTTCAACAAAGCTGAATGCCATACATAAGTACTCCAAAAACTTAAGAAAACACACACACACACACACACACACACACACACACACATGTATATGTATATGTATATATTTGTTTTCTTAAGTTTTCGCGGGTATTTATATATATGGTATTCCGCTTTGTTCGGGTATTTTCCCACGTCGTTATAGTTGTGCTTTTAAAGTTGTAGCAAGTCATAGCATAGCATAGCAAGTCAAAGCACATAGTTGTGCTTTTAAAGTTGTAGCAGGTCATGGCATCGACTTCAATGGCACCAAAACCCCAGCCGCAGAATTATCAGAGAAGCCATAGAGATTGAAAAAAGACCTGAAAGCATGAATAGAAGAGATGATTCCACCAGACTGTCAATTATTTGGAAGCCTGCACTCACAAACAAAAAAATCTCCACACCACTAGCCAGGCAAACACCTGGGCACAAACAGATCCCCCCTGATACCTCCAGCTCAAACACACCCCAACCAGGCACCCAGATGAAACCTAGCTTCCTAACAAATGATAGCCGTCCATTTACTCGGAGCCAAGCTGCACTAAAAGCCTCCAATACAGGAACACAATGTTGCCAGCCAATCAAGACACAAAAAGAGCCACAAAACAGACAGAAGATATTAGAAACACCAATCAAGCAAAACACAGCAAACTCCAAGACCAATAAACACAGACCAAGACTCCCAACCAATCAGGATGAAGAAAAAACCATTCTGGCACAGCAGTAGGCTAACCCCAAATTTAAAATTCAAACGGCTGTGAAAGTCTGACTCACAGATGAACACAATACAGAAGTCTGATGATGGCAGATGAGACTCTGCTGAAACATTGCTACAACTTTAAAAGCACAACTACAATGACGTGGGAAAATACCCAAACAAAGCTGAATATATATATGGATATCAAGAGGCCAAAATGGCAGTTTTCCCCCTCCAACCTCGCAGCTTCTGTCAGCTCAACTCCTCCCCGCTCCGCATTGGACTTATGTATCCAGAAGACTATAACATTTGAGGAAGATCAAAATACGATGAGAGTTTTGTTGGCCCCACCAAATATAAGTTTGAAAACATAAACATAGTCTGTTAAGATGACCCCATCCTAAGAGACTAAGTTTACATTTTCAAAAGCTGGAACTTATATTTGGTGCGGTTCTTCCATGCATGGTGCCTGAAAAAGAAGCCCTTCCAAAGGTGTCTACACGGGAGTTAGAGAAAGCCATTATGGTGGTTGACACTACCATATTTTTCCATGTATAAGACACCCACATGTATAGGATGCCTCATCCTCACACTTTTCTTACCCAAAATTCAGAAATCAATATTTTAAACATTAAATAGAAGACATTAATTTTTGCAGATTAAGACATTTACTTACCGGTACTGGCATTTATTTATTTTTTGTTTTCTGAGATTTTTATGGGCTCAGAATGCTTCGACATTACTGCTCCCTGTCACTTTTGGACACTGGCTACATGCTCTTTGCAACATCATCCGACGTCAGTCACATAAGGGTCATGATTGGAGGAAACCTGTTAGCTTGTCTCTCAATTGGAAATTTCTCTCGTGAGGCTAGTTTGCAGAGATAAGGTATAGGTAATTTCAAAACCGTGGTTCTCCTCTCATCGCTCCCATGTATAAGACACCCCTCTATTTTTAGATAAATATTTTAAAGAAAAAGTATCTTAATACATGGAAAAATAGGGTATGTGATTGAAGCTCCACCCATTTTCAATGAGCCATTGCATGGGCTACTCATGTAAGAGAGAGAAGTGGAGCTTTGATTGGGTGGTTCTATTTGGATGGATGTTCATTCTCTTTTCCCTGCCATTCAACACAACCCAATAGAGAAGCTGATGGGGCAAAGCTTGCATGGATGAGTTACCAATTTTGGCCCAGAGAAATTGAGAGTAATATGTCAGTAGTGCTTAACTTTTCCATGAATGAGGCAGAAAAAGAAAGACAGGGAAGATCGGCCATAGTCAACATTTAACAGCCAAAAACTGCTTAAAATTGGTCTGCACATTCACAGCCAATTCAATTTGCAACTCAATCTCAACAAGTCTTAAGTATCTAGAGACTAGCCTGAGTACCTCTGCCACCCACGTCCATAGCAAAGATCTAGTAAAATCAAACCTCTCCCATTAAATAGGATCCCATTTGCATTAATGAGGTAGTGCATGCAAGAATGAATACAATAAGACTGCCATGGAAGGAGATTACTGGATAGGAGTTAGGCGAATTCACTTAAAATCAAATCTGTATAAAAGCAAGTAACACCGTATGGCCAACCACCAAAAGTTCTGAACCTTATACATGCCATGAAGATGGTTCCATTGGTCATTAGGCATTTCATTTCTTAACCATGTCAGCAATGATCCAGTCTGGCAGCAGATAGACATTGCACCAGTAAGAGAAAATGCAGGAAAAACACTTACAGGGGTATAAACACGTTGTTTGAAGTAGCACCATTGCCTGTACTGCTTACTACTTTGACACTGATAACCAATGCTGCATGGAAGACCAAAGCAAAGATGGCAGCACACAATTAACACAGACATGACAATCATTCAGTTGAACCTGCTTGCTTTTGTTTGATTGCATGAAATGGTGTTCATTGTTCTTGCACTGCAGGAAAATTCTAGGATGATGAAGAATAGAATAGAATTCTTTATTGGCCAAGTGTGGTTGGACACACAAGGAATATGTCTTGGTGCAAATACTCTCTGTATACATAAAAGATACATTCGTCAAGAGTCAAGAATCATAAGGTACAATGCTTAATGACAGTCATAGGGTACAATAAGCTATGCTGGCTGGAGAATTCTCCACAAGTCTCATAGTTGCCAAGTTTAGAGTACCCTGGTCTAAGGGAAATTCAACCCAAAGTATTTATCACATGGGACAGAACAAAAAGTGATAGGTTTTCTATCCAAGGGTAGCCACACATTTTTGCTCCATGAAATAATTTACTTCACGAGTCACTTTTCCATCCTACTTTTCCCTGGACATGTTTGAGGGCTTGGAAAAAGCCACATTGCATAGAACTGTTTCCTAAGCCCTTCAACACATTCTGAATCTTGTCTTTGAAAGAACTTTTGTTTGGTTGTCTGTAAGAGTATTTTACTCTGGGACCTCTGTTTGGTTTAAGGCTTTTATCTGTTTTTATGGCTTTTTTTCTAGTTTTGTATGCTGTCCAGAGTTCATTGAAGTTGGGTGGTTCAATTCAACCCAAGCCAACCCAATTCAACCCAACCCAACCCAATCAATCTTACAACCCTAATAAACATAACAAAATCACTAGATAATGTTGTAAGAATTTGCTGGTTATTTTAAGACACCAAATATCTGTTACTGAGACAGCCCTCTCACTTTGCCTTATAGGAGAGCAAAGCCCTTATGCCTGTGGTGGCGAACCTATGGCACGCGTGCCAGAAGTGGCACGCAGAGCCATTACTGCCGGCATGCGAACACTCGCCCAGGAAAGGTCTACTGCGCATGCGCGTGCGCCACCTGCCCAAAAGCTGATTGTCGGGTATCTGGCATACATGCGCAGGGGCATGGTGGAGTGCAGGAGGCACTTGTGCATGCGTAGAAGCAGGTGGCATGCACAGGGGGTCGCATGCGCAAGTGTAGAAGCACGCAGCATGCGTCGCATGGGTCACGCACGCATGCGCAGGAGGCATAGGGGGTCACGCACATTGCCTTCTGGGTGATGGCACGCGAGCACGAGCAGACAAGTGCGCTCGCAATTATCGGCACGGGAGCCCAAAAAGGTTAGCCACCACTGCTTTATGCTATATGCTTATTGCTATTTTTGTTATGGGAAAAATAGGAGGAGGAAGTATGTTGGATATGTTTGCTGCCTTGGGTTATTTGTAAAAATGGGATACAAATATACCACTTCCACATGTCTGATGTCTCAATGGTTCTTATTCAGTTAGTTAGAGCAGTAGGGAAAGCCACATCCCTAAAAATGTCATGACTTTCTCAGGGGGAAAAAAAAAAACAATTTCCCCAAACACAGAGTCTAGTCTGAGATCTGCTGAGCTGTGTAACATCTATTCAGTTGCAAATCTGCCTATCTGCAGATTTGAGTGTCAGGCCCTTTGATCTGGAACAAAACCAGGACTGCTGAAGACTTGCTTTGTGGGACAGGACACAGCAGCTTGGCTACCATCAAGCGGGACCGTTAAAACAGAGAGATCGCATTAATAATGCATGCTGCATGGTAAAGATAACAAAAAAACACTGAGGGGAGGGGAGGTGAACCTTGTCAGTATTTACCACGCAGATGTTTAATTGGAGATCTAAATAATGCATTAGGTTCTCGGCTTTAGAATTTGAAGCTGCCGCTCGGCTGATCACTTTCTGGATCAGCGAAGGGTGAGATGAATTCCCAGAAACAAAACCCCCCAAATTGCTTTGTTTTAACAGGACGGCAGCTATTGTTTAATATTGTGCTTGTTTGTTCGAACAACCACAACACAGGCCCCCACTCTCGGTGGGGGCGGTGTCTGAATGTGCTCATGTTCCATCACAAGCTAAAACAAAGAAAGACTACAGAGGTGGGCATATTAGATGCTTTGCCCTTTGGATCGCCTATTAAAAGTTTTCCCAGGGTAACAGCGGCTAGGATTGTATTTGCTAAAAACTGGAAAAATGAGAAAATACCATTGCAGGAGGAAATCATTAAGAAAATATTGGAATGTGCTGAAATGAGTAGATTGACATTTGAAATTAGAGAGCAAGAGGATAAACAATTCTATAAAATTTGGGACCTTTTTTTATCAATGGTTAGATAATAAAATACAATAATGAAATACGTAGAATCTTAGAAAATAATAAATATATAAAGATGTATTTTTCTTTCTTTTTTACTATATCTATAAAAAATGTTTAGGATAGATTTGGGAAGATTATATGAATTGTTATAAAATGATACTAAGTAAATTATAGTTATCTCGCAAAATATGAATGAATAAAATTATTGTCAAATGACTGAATAATAATGATACTAGGGTATTTAATTTCTGATTGAGAATATGAGTTATTATACAATGTAACTGTAATTGATGACTATGAAATGCATGCACAAAAAATTTGTAAACCAACCGACACACTGCTTGTATACTCATGGAAGAAAGGTTGCTGTTTTTATGTTTTGTCTGTTTATGTTTGTTTTTAAAAAATCAATAAAAAATTTAAAAAAAAAAGTTTTCCCAGGGAAACAAGGTGGAAAGGGTCTGAGGCCCCGATGGGATTTATATCATAGCAAAGAAAGAAAAGTGGATGGGAAGAACAGGAGGAAAGAGACAGAGAGAGAGGTAGAAGGCAGAGATGTCTGCATGCAAGCTCAAAAAAATCAAAAATCAAAAAAATGCTTGAAACAGAACAGTGCGTTTACTTACTATTACAAAAAGGTTTCATCGCATATTGTCATTTTTTTTTTACCTTTCTTAGAAATATCCCTGGAGCAGGGGTGTCAAATTCAAGGCCTGCGGCCTGGGGGGGCCATCCTGGAAAATGTAACAGGGCGGCTCATGTCACTTTGGCCTGGTCTACCTATGTCGCTTTGGCCGGGTCTACCCGCATTGCTTCAGCTAGGTCTACCCAATGCGAAGAGGAAACATGCCAGCAGTTTGGGGAGTGGCGCCAAGCTGGCCATGCCCACCCAGTCAGCCATGCCCAGTGAATGGCGTCAAGCTGACCACGCCCACCCAGTCGCCCGCAGCACCCTTCCTCGAGGTCAACCACAACCCTGATGCGGCCCTCAATGAAACTGAGTTTGACACGCCTGCCCTGTGAGAGAAGGGTGGGAGGAGAATGCTTTAGCGTCCCTGTGGTCAGTCATAAGGGTGAATGGCTGCATGGGCACTGCAGCCATAATTACTTTGAAACGGGGTCATCTGTAATGTTAGGGTGTCTCTTGGAACATTCATGAGGTAACCTGAATCTTAAGTGCAGGTTAACTGCAGGTAAACTTCCACATTCCCTGGTTCTGATATATGATATGTACATGAATATTTTCAAGAATATTTCATTACAACTGCCATAAATATGAGTCAGTTGCCAAGTATCTGATTTTTTTTTTGAATTTAAGTAACCCTCTTTATATGTATAAACAAAATTAATTCTAAGTATCATTCATATTGATCTAATTCATGCTAACAATATTAGTAATCTCTATCACATTTATCGAATTTAAGTAATTCTCATTATATTATTTGAAAAAAATACGTAAAGAAAATGCCTAACATCTATAAACTTCTAGTCTTTTCTATCTATTATTTTTATTCATTCTATAAAAATTTATATTCTAATATTTCCCCTATCTAATTTTATTTCTGCCTCCTTTAACTTACCAGACAGGCCACCTAACTATTTGAATGGCAATTCTTTTTATCCACCATCTCTTCTTCTCCTTAGTGCCTCATTTCTTATCCATTTTTAAATTCGCCTCCCACACTCCTCATCTTTGTCTCTATCTTCATCTATGTCTTTCTTATTCAATGTAGACATTTCTCCCAATACAATCTTATGGTGCCAAATCTCCCAAATATCTGCCCATGTCCCAATCTCCTTATCAAAAGTATATTCCTGTCTCTCCAACTGCCGATTCATCTGTTTTATTTTCTTCAGTCTTTTTTCCTTTAATCAGCTGATTTGTCAGTCCTAGTTTTTGCTCCAGTCCTTGGTTTCTTTGTTGATGTGACCAATCCATCTGTTCTTTCTGCACTTCTTGCTTGCCATTTATTTGGTTTTCCTCTTCATCAAATGTGCAACAGGTGACTCAAAAAAGAGTGAGCCAAGTTAAAGATTACAGGGCAGGACACATTTTTTTCCAGGCTGGGAATTAAAACTTGTAAGGAACAAAAATCAAAGTTATTATACTTTCAAAGTCTAAAGGTCAGGAGGAACCATAGAAAAAGTATAAAGGCCTCAGCGGAGAGGCAGTTAAACACTATTGCTACTATCACTCTACACTATACCTTGTAAGTCACCCATTCTTTATCCAGCCAAACATATAGTAAACATCTGCATGATGGGGATTTCACGAAGACATAAAGAATGCAATTGTGCCTATTTACAGGTAGTTCTCAACTTATAACGATTCATATGGTGACTGTTTGTAGTTACAATGGCACTGAAAACAAATGGCTTTTGACTGTTTCTCACACTTATGACCGTTGCAGCATCCCTCTATGGTCCTGTGATCAAAGTTCAGCTGCTTGACAACTGGTTCATATTTATGACAGTTGCAAAGTCAATGGGGAAGCTAGATTCACTTAACAACCATATTGCTAACTTAACAACTGCAGTGATTCACGTAACCCATCCGTAAAAGATTGTAAAATGGGGCAAAGCTCACTTAACAAGAGTGTCACTTAGCAATAGAAATGTTGGGCTCAAATACGTCGAGGACCACCTGTATCCATCTCTACACACCTGTGCATATATACACTGGAGACACAATTCAGCCTCTGCCAATTGGCTGGGGATAACAGATCCATGACTCTACTGGTTTCCCACTCCATGTGCATGTAGCTTTTCTTGGTCCCACTCCCACTCCCAAACATGGCGACTTTAATACTTTGAGGTTCACCTCGTGCCATTGCGTTTCATAGCACCCCAATTCCAAGTGCTTTACACTGCCCTAATGGTTGTTACTTTACTACCTTAAAATGGTGGGTTGCTGTGCCTCTCCCTCACCCTTCACCCCCCAGATTTTCAATCATAAAGGGATCCTAGCACTCTAAGAGAGGGAAATGATGGCTGTGCTTTTCTATCAGCAGACTTGACTCTTGTGCTTAGGATCTCTCCTATAGGATTCCGATAAATATTTTTTTCCCATCCTGAGAGCTCTTTAGAGCAGGGGTCTCCAACCTTGTCAACTTTAAGACTTGTGGACTTCAACTCCCAGAGGAACTCTGAGAGTTGAAGTCCACAAGTCTTAAAGTTGACAAGGTTGGAGACCCCTGCTTTAGAGGCATGTCTAGCTCCCAGAATCGTCACCGGTGGCCTTGCTGTAGGGAATTCTGGTAACAGAATTTCCCCAAAACATGTGGAGATTACCCTGATTGGGTTAGGCTTTAAGGAAGCAACTACAGAGTTTATTTTTATTTTTGCTTTTTAAAAAACTGGCACACCGACACATAGGAAAAATGATGTCATTTTTATTAATCTTTATTTTTGTAGCAAAGTTTTTTTTTTTAATTTTTGCATTTCAACTGATGAAATTCATAACCTTGTTTTCTGGTAAGACAATTCAAACATACAAATAAATAACAACAATGTGCTTTTCAGCTTTTTTTTGTTTTTGTCATTTAAATAACCAACAGTTTTGAAGGACATAGACAAAAGGGCTTTAAGCAGAACGATGGTACAATTAAAACAGTTTTTTTTAGTGAAAAGCAAATGCCAGTGGCTGAAAGTGAAGATGAATGATGAAAGATTTCAGATTTTAGCAGGGCTAGGTTTATTTTAAAAAATTGGCAAAGTCTGGGTTTAAAAGAGGAATAATATGAATGGCAGAAATGGTAATAATTAGAATCCTTTTCCAGAGGAATTGAGGAAAATATTTTTTACACTGAAAAAGGATAATTAGTGAAGCAAATGGAGAGAGAGAGAGAGAAAGAGAGAGAGAGAAAATCCCTTATAATAACAAAAACCAATCTATGTCTCCATGCTAACCTTTTTACATACTGTAGGAAAATATGTGCTTTATTTCTCTTCCTTTCAATGATTAATTTGGTATCAAATTAACATATGTTATACTGATGGTTTATTCCTTAGCTAGTTTTCATTTAAATTTTTCCCTTTAGACAATAATTGGAAGAAAAAAAGTACATTTCATAACATTTGAGATGCTTCTGTGTAGCATGACTCTACTGATTTATTTTTAACTTTTCACCTTTCAAGTGTCACCAATAACAGGGAAATCATTTAGCCAAACTATTGCTTAAAATGTTCCCCTAGAGTCCACACAGCAGTGGGTCCTTCCCTACGAAGTTCCACCTTTCCTTGCCACACCTTCTTTGAAGTCACTTCGAGTTTGGGGATTGGCCGGTTGTGCAAGTTCTAGAATGCCTCAGAATTGCAGACTGAACGCAGAATTTCAACATCAGAAATCTTTAATTGAGCATTATCTTCAAAATTTACCAAAAGCTGGTATCAAATTTGCCCCTCTTTGCCCTTTCTTTTACTAATATTCTCGTACACATACATGTATCTAAAGATGCAAAGCTATGTATTGTTAAGCAAAACCAGTGCTTTAATCAAGATTTGCCCCTAAATTGTGGAGAGGCTGGTATAGGGAAATTATGCTATCGTTTCATAGTGTGGTAAAGTTGTAAGTTGTAAATTATGGGAGTCGAAGTCCACACATCTTAACATTATCAAGGTTAAGAAACAGAGGTCTGTCTGAACCAAATGGATGTAACACATCATGTATGTACCTACATATATGTCCCTATTGTAGGTATATACATGAAGTATTACATCCAGTTGGCTCAGTCCACTGTTTCTTAACCTTAATAATGTTAAGATGTTGTGGACTTCAACTCCCATAATTCCCTAGCCAGGAAGTTGAAGTCTACAAGTTTAAAAGTTGCTAAGGTTAATAAGCCCCGAAATAGATGAATGTGCTTCAACTGTACCACTTCAGAGCACACATGTCCAAACATTAATTTAAAATAAGTTATTTTTAGCAACTGTTTACAACTGGCAGTAGCCTTCCCAGTAACCTCAATCATGCCTTTTGTGATTATCTCCTAAAACTCATTATCTGGGCTGCAACAATCTGGAGAGCTAGCAGATGTCAGCAAAATGGTAGAACTCTCTGTATGGCTTTGCTAGCATCTAATAGAAAGTCCAGAACTTTGCAACCTGAAAATAGTAGTCCTATTTTATCAAACATCACCTGAAAAATCCTTAAGGGGTTTAAACAGTCTGTCATATTTTATTACCTGTGATATTAATAATAACACCTTGGAAAAATAGTTATTGGAACTGGGACATAAACATCCAAATATTTTGAGGAAACTGGTGAGGTTCAGTATTTCCAATTTAAGGAAAGAGAGCTTATCAACAAAAATTAGCATATCAGGAAAATGGCCCTGGTATAACTTTTTCCAAAGGCATTAATTCTTTTTTATGTGCATATAGTTTTTATTTTATTTTTATGATTCATTTTAAAACATGGGATTCCCCACCCACAACACTGAATTACAGTTTTATCCAGGGGTGGGATTCTATCAGTTCGCACCTATTCGCTAGAACTGGATGGTAACATTCTAAGCAGTTCAGAGAACCGGTTGTTAGAAGAAATTACTGGCCTAATCCTGTAAGGAAGGCAGGAAGGAAACATTCTGGTGTTGCTTACAGAAACTGCCTCTCCGTTAACCCTTATTACATTCTTGGCAGGACTAGACTTCCTGTCTCAGGAACTTCTCTGGAGTTTTTTTCCCCTCCTTTGCTGGTACTTTGCTTCTGTGGAGTGACCATTCAAAGTTACAATGGCACTGAAAAAAGTGACATGACCATTTTTCACACTTACAACTGTTGCAACATCTCCACAGTCATGAGAGGCCAGGCGAGGAGATGCGTGCCTCAATGTGAGCGATATTGAGTTGGCCACACCCAGCCAATAACATGACCACCAAGCCATGACCACCCAGTCACATGACCACCAAGCCACGCCTACCACCTAAACCACGCCAGTTGTTAAAAATTTGAATTCCACCCCTGGTTTTATCATCCTATTTCTTTTTCAATTGAACTGGGATATAGGTGTTTTCATCAAGATAGGACAAGCTTCAGCTGGCCATCTAAATTCAACTAGTTTTGTGGGTTCTTTCCCTTTAACTTTTAGTGTGGCACATTTGAACAGACATTTTTCGGAGAACTTTATCAGGTACCTACCTGATAAAGTAGGATATCACTGTTTCCTTGTGTTTCCATTTAAGGCAGAGATAGGAAAGATTTACATAGCCAAGGACTTTTCCAGAGAGAACAAGTGAGTAGAGCAGGGATATCAAATGGATCTAAGATGGATTACACATCTGGATGAACTTGTTTCCTACCCCTGCCCACAGGATTTTGGAAGGGAGTTCTTTTGTTTTAAAGTATTTAAATAGTTCTTTGGTTTTCTAAACAATACTTGAAGATGAAAGGTCTTATGAATTTTCTAACTCAGAACAGCAGGAAATTATGCCATCAGCTTTGGGCAATTGAAGGGCCATGCAAAATACAAATGAAAAGTAGAATGAGAGATGAAGGGCAAGTAAATGTGTGTTCGCTGCAGCATCCTGGCAATTGTTCCAAAGGGAGAATTCTCCACTTCCCTCGGCACATGCCTTTGGTACCTCTTGCTGTTTTTTTCTATGCCTTTGTGGATTGGCATCCCAAAGGGGAAGCAATTTGAGCAAAGTGGGGCATGACCAGACTAGAACAGTAAATGGATCTACCTGAACAACTAGGAAATAAGTACCTGTATTAGCCCTTCTGTCTTTCCCCCCCTAATTTACACTGGTCTCTTTAGTACAGAGATCTCCAAACATGGCACCTTTAAGATTTATGGACTTGAGGACTCCGGAGTTTCTTCGGCGACGGACCAAAATCCGCAATCGTGCGCAGTTTTGATCCGTGCTCGCTGCTGGAGCGCCCCGAGTTGGCTGGATTCGGGGCTAAGCCATCCCGTAGAGGTGGTGAAGAGGGGGGAGATTGCCAGCAGGGTTGAGGAGAGCCGCATCTCTCCTCCTCAGCTGGCCATTACCCCCTTTCCCAAAGGCAGTTGCAGCGGTGGTCAGAAATGGCCACCTCAAAGAAGAACTCAACCGGAAAAGAATGTGCAGGAGGAAGATAAGAAGAGAAAGTTTTCGTTGACTGGGTCGAACTGAAAAAGCAGCAACGTAAGGTACCCTGGAATTGGAACTATAAAATATAACATTGTTCCCAAAGAAGATTTTGAAGCAGCGAAGGAGAGAGAGAAGGGAAAGAACTTGGCTTTTTTTTTTCTTCCCTTCCTTATACTGACAGCTAAGAGATTTAAGTAAGAAATTGACAAAAATCCACTTTGACATCAATAGGCATTTAAGCTGAAAATAAAATGTCAAAGGGATAATAAAGACTTTTGGATACTCAAAAACCTTTAAAAGAAGGAAAGGAGAGAAAAGGAAAGAATAAAAGGGTGGGATCTGGAAAAATGGAGGAGTCTGCCTGGAACTAAAAGGAACTTACAGTAAAACTTTAACAAGATTCCTAAAAGATACATTCTAACTGAAACTTTGTAACAAAATAATAGAACCCCAGAAAGAAAAAGTGGAAAAAAGAAGCAAGAAGAAACAGCTTTGGATTATTTGGATTACTTGGTGATTTTTGGATTTTTGGCTATTGGACTTAAATGACTAAAATCAATTGGGTGGTTGTTTAAAAGTGTTTAAAATGGCATCACTTTTGGAAGAACTGAAAATGGAACTTAAAAAACAGAAAGAAGATGCATAAGAAGGAAGAGGTTCTTTTGGCTTCGTATTTCAATTTTTAGAAATGGAGATCTTGAACTATGAGAAACAAGAAGAAACGCTTGTAGAACAAGAAGGTTGGGACAAAGAAGAAGCCATCTTTAATGATCAAGTAATTTTATATGGGGGAAAAAAGGAAAGGGGGGAAAGGGAGTAAAAAGTTTAAGATTTGAAAAAACAACCAAAAAAAAGAATACTTTGAAAAATAATTACAATATTAGGAAGCGACAGAAGAGAGGATTACAGAAGAGAGAATTAGAAGTAGAGAGACAAGGGACAAAAAGGGGAGGGGGAAGAAGAGGGGGAAGAAGGAAAGGAAAAGAAGTTATAAAAGAGAAACAAGGTATAGAGAAACAGGGAAAATGTATAAGGATTGAAAGTATAAGCCTATTTAGAGATAATGGGTGAAAATTTAATTGAAAAAGGGATTTTGCAAAGGTACATAAGATAGTATTGTTATATTAGAAATAGAAATAATTTTAGAAAATATGAAAAAATGTATGATTAAAATGATGGATAAAATACTTATTGTAATGCAATGGAATGTTTGTTAATAAATAAATGAAAAAAGCGAATGAGAGAATGAAATTAGGAAAGGATGGGAACATTTTAATTATTATTAATGATTTATAAAAATATAAGTGAAGAGAAATATGGGGGGGGGGGGAAGAATTAATTATGGAAAGTTTATAAGTGTTCCCAAGGAAGTATGATATTCAATTGAAAAGAAATGTTAAAGATGTTAAGATTGTAACTAATATTAATGATAGAATTGAATTGGAATGGAATGAGTGTTTTATTTAAGATATATAAATATATATATTCTAAAGTTTTTGCAGGTACTTACATGTATGGTATTCAGCTTTGTTTGGGTATTTTCCCACGTCATTATAGTTGTGCTTTTAAAGTTGTAGCAACGTTTCGGCAGAATCTCATCTGCCATCATCAGGCTTCTGTATTGTGTTTGTCTGTGAGTCAGACTTTCACAGCCGTTTCTGTTTTAAATTTGGGGCTAGCCTACTGCTGTGCCAGAATGGTTTTTTCTTAATCCTGATTGGTTGGGAGTCCTGATTGATTGGTGTTTCTAATATCTTCTGTCTGTTTTGTGGCTTTTTTTGTCTTGATTGGCTGGCAACATTGTGTTCCTGTATTGGAGGCTTTTAGTGAGGCTTGGCTCAAAGTAAACGGACGGCTATCATTGATTAGGAAGCTAGGTTTCATCTGGGTGCCTGGTTGGGGTGTGTTTGAGCTGGACGTATCAGGAGGGATCTGTTTGTGCCCAGGTGTTTGCCACAAATCTCCACACCACAAGCCAGGCATCTTACCATGTCAAGAAGGAAACCCTTATGGATCCATTAAGTTTATAATGACTGAGGTGTACCATTGAGATGAAATGCTAGAGAGACGGAAAGAATCACTTCCTTTTCCTGTCCTAGGACAAAAGCAAATTAGCTGATCTGAGATATTTTATGAGATTTATTTTGCAGATGGAGAAGACTGGGGGTGGGGTGGGGGTGGGGGTTGGAAGGAGGGAGATGGCCAAGAGGCATTTTGGACAGTGAAGTACAAATACTCCCCAGTTTAAAAATGTGTTCTGTTCCCAAGGCCTATTGAATATGTATATAAGCCAGATGGTATTATTGCATAATACCGCATAAGTAGTACTGTATAATAATATGCATTCAGTTGGAACCATTGCCTATTTAACTCAAATTTTGTTACAGTGGGCTTTGTTCTTAATTATGGATCGCCCTTAAACTGGGATGTTCTTAACCTAGGGACTTACTGCAACTCCATCATTACTGCTTGAAAGAATGGATTCATTACCAGATTTGATCTTTGAACTGTAACCTAGATAACTTTTATAGCCCCTGGAAGGCTTTGGAAATACAGGTGCTTATTATTGGTTGTTTATTGCTTTGTAGTTTAGTCTGAGCTCATCTCATTTAGTTTCAACTAAAAATTGATAATGGGTTTTGTTGATATTTCTACAAAGCATGCGACCTCCAGTAGCAGATCTATGGCAGAAAGTTATTATATATATCTGCCATGGGTTTCCTTTCTCTTCCCAGCATGGTAGCCATTAGGTTTCACATCCCACTATACTTCACATAGACAAGGTGCTTAGGGTTTAAAATAGATAACACAACAGCATTCACAGGACTGTTCTGCATCTGACTGGGAAGTCTTCAGGGTTTTTGTTCAGGGCATGGCTGGTCAGAAGGAGATTTCACAGAGTCCAAACTGGAGTAAGTTGATACAAGCCACAAAGTCTTCCAAATAGTTCTTAACCAGGCTTAACTCTTCCCCAACATCCTTGTTCTCTTCTTCTTCTGTGAATTTTATTTATATTTAAACTGTGCATTATAGGAAACAAACCAGACTGGTATGCAGAACATAGGATGATCACTAGATGGCAGCAGTGGGATTAACATTGTGGCCCCCTAGAGCTTGCCTGGATTTTTGCTGCCCAGGTATATTATTCCAAAGATGAATGGCATTATTTCACCTCTGATAGGATCCCTAGTCTTCTGAAATTGCTCTATTTTCATGGATCTTATAGTCTTCCAAAACAAGAATAGATAAGAATCTGTGCAACAGAAGTATTTGGGAATTTGGCTTCTCTTCTTGCAGCTTTGTGGTTAATGGTAAATGTTATTTCTAAATGAAATTCTTCAGAGGCTCTTTCAAATGTACAGCCATTTCCTACAAAGTCAAAGCAATCACTAACATGTGCATTAAGCAGTTGGCTCTTGTAAATCAAAAGGCTATTTCCTCCTTCTCAAATTGTTTGGATGACACAGCTTGCTCTTCCACTCAAAGAAAAGAATTCTCTAGGAAACCTAAAAGGAGATGCATTGAATGTCTACAAAACATGGCCGTCTTTTTTTAAAGCAGGAAAAGACTATTAGTTTCTTCGTGACAGCCAAACTTTGCATAATGGGAGCAACCTATTAGTCAGTGAACTAAAGGCCTTAGTGCACAACTAGCGCTCAAGTCTTGCAATAATATCATATTTATCTATTTTAAGACACAGCTTATGCAATCCTCTGTGCTTCTAAAATAAAGTAAACCATAAATTTTGGGAAAAGAGCATAAAAGGGTAGATGTTCTCCCCTTCAAAGCAATGAGGTAAATAAGCATTTTCAGCTTATTTAAAATCCCAACTAGCTAAATGAATCCCTCAGGTATCAATTACCAACCAATTCCTGCAAAATATGGACCTGGTACTCAGGCGAGATGTTAAGTAGTTCACATCCTACTCAATTTGGCGGAAGATTCAGGTCCCCTTTTTATTGATAGGGGGACACAGGCTGGCAGAATCTGGTTATTTTATCACAGTTTCTTAATTACTGAGACACAAATCCCTCACTGCCAAAATGCTCTGCTAGTCCCTACAGGAAAGGAACAAAGAGTCTGTGGTTTGTAGCAACTGAGGTAGCTCCTTTCACATATTTGCAGAACCAGGAAATGTGTTCACACACAAAAGACCCAGTTCTTTGTGTTCTCTACAAGTTCCTGCTAGGTATGGAAGAATACAGCCATGCTCATACTCAATCGTTGGTGGTGATATTGATACATTAGACCTCTGTTAAAGAAGCTACACTGGTTACCAGTGGCTTCCAAATAGATTCAAGGTTATGATTACTACCTATATAGCCTTAAATGGCTCAGGAATTGGATATTTTACAAATCACCTTTCCTGCTATCAAGCCACAATACTTTTTTTCTGCCCTGCTACCAAGCCACAATCTGCAAACCATAACATGAACAGCTGCAGTACCTCACCAACCCAGAGGTAGAATGATTTAAGTGGAGACCATGAATATCATCTGGTTTTGAATTATTTACGTGCAAACCAATATCATCAATCTGACTCAGTAGCAATATAGCTTAGAATTCCATTCTGAATTCCAATCTGGATGTACGTTCTGCATTATGTAGTTTTTGGGAGAATCTCATGCATAAATTACTTAATAGGCACAAGCTATCATCAGACAAGTGGCCCTCTAATGATAATGGGGGTTGCAACCTCTACACTCAGTTGTTTCAAAATTATGTTTAATGCCAGAATGGCTACCAAAAGTTTCAGATTTCAGAAAACATTAAATAAATATGCTTCGGTTGGATTGGAGTCAATGGATCCAGCAAAATTTTCATGCCCAACGGATAACACAATTCAGTCAAAGTTCAGCGTATTTATGAACCATTGATTTCCATGGAGGAGTTAAACACACGTATGACTTACTTCTTAAAAATACATAGGTCTATTGAGTTATTCTCAATAATGTTTTAATATTTATATTATGCTTCCATAGGAAAACAACATTAAAAAAATCCTCGTAGGCATTATATAATCTGCATTTATCTCTCATCATAATTGTTCTCTTCTCATCTAAAATGTAAATTCATTAAATACCAGTGTATTTAATCAACTGAAACATGGCAGTTTCTTTTCTTTTAAAAGTTTGGCCAAGTCTTACAGGCAATTAGATTAAAGACTAAAAATGATCAAACCTCTTTTCATGCATATATTTGATAATTGCTGATGGATTTTAATGATTGAAACTGGCTACAACATACACTGTAATTAAAATACGTTCTTCTGGGTATACAGATTCTTTTGTGAATGCAAACACTTTGAAACAGAAGGGGATTTCTTATCTGTTTCTACAATGTTCAGAAATCAATGTTATGCAGACAAACATGATTATATATTAAAAATAAATTATAATAACTAGTTATTGCAGTGACTACTTTAGAATTTTCTCTTCACTGATCTTAAATTTAGCTTTGAAATCTAAATACAAACATGGACTTTTAATACTAACTTTTTATGTTGGTCCATTTGGTTTTCGTTAAGGATACAACGGGCTGTATTTAAAATGTGAACTTGATTGTATCTGAAATCAACCACCCTAATGTACTTGAAGCTAATATATGTGTACCTGATGTTAATCAAAGCACTATTCTTATATTCTGAAGGGAACAAAGATTTCCTGCAAATTATAAGCCATCCATAGTTATACTCTTGACTATAAATATTTACTCCTACTTTTTACTGAAAGATAGGCCTCGGTCATAATTAATCTCATTCAGGATTTAGGTCACAATTTGATGAACATCATGAGAATCATATCTAAAAAATGAACCTTTCTTCATTTATGTCAATAAATATGATAGAATTAATAAGAAAGTATTTTCCTAAGATCTTATACCAGAACAAAAATCTTCCCTTGTAGGACAAAGGAAAGCTCAAGATTCTTATCTTGACAGCAATTGTATTGGTAAGAATTTTTTCAGTGGAAGACACAAAATTGTCAAATTAGACTGATTTAACAAAATATTTCAGACTTTTGAAGGTGGTGGGACTGGGACAGTTTTGTGATATTTAAAAGGATATCTTACCCACATTTAAGTGAAATGACTCTTGTAACTGTGCTCGGTTCTGTTTACTAAATGCTCAGCAATTTGAATTATATGCTATTTATAATGCAAAGTTGAATGGTTATCAAGTTAAAGTATTTATTTTTTCAATTTATCTTGGATTTAGATAAATGTTGTGTAACATTGATCTATAATTATCAAATATAGAATCTATAAGTTATAGATAACTGCTTTGTAATTCAACATCTATTATTTGGGATTGTACTGAAGCAGTAATATAGCTTATTTAACTAAAAACTCAAAATAACAATGAAATTGTTCAGTTTTTGGCATCTCTTAGCAACTTTTGAGACCCTGGAAGATTTCTCAATCTTGGCAACTTTAAGATACATGGACTTCAAGCAAAGTTGGCTGGGAAATTCTAGAAATTGAAGTCCATTCATCTTAGAGTTGCAAAAGTTGAGAAATGCTGCCTTGAAGAGTTAGTGCTTGTTAGTACAGTAATACTGAGATGGATGGAACAAGGGAAATTCATTTAAAGAAGGAACTTATCTGTTTTGCTTAAATCCCCCGGTCCTAAGCAACTCAAATGAGAAGTGGTTTCATGATGAATTAGCTTCTAGTAGTGACTGCTATGTCCAAAATCCATTTATTATTAAAATTTAACAGACCCCAATTTAGCATAATTAAATGTAATGTACAAAAATGTGTACATAAAGTCTTCTAGATAATTTATGCAAATTGCACCATTTGCCAAACACATTTGTATCATTACATGACTATGTATATAATGTCATTTTTGTCAATTATCTCATTACATAGGGGCATTGATGACCTGCACTGACATGGAATTAATGCAAATAATGATAAACCATATTTAACAGATATTTGGATGTAATGGACATTCCCTCCTCACAAATACATAATCAAATAATTCCACCACCACCCTGTAAATTTCTAATAACAGAATTAGGAAAAGTTAGCATAAAATACTGCTTTGTATATCACCATATGGTCTCCTATATAGTGATAAACCAGCTAGCATCCAAGCAAAGATTACTTAACAGTTACAAACATTGCAACATTATATTGTTAAGTTTTGATTCTTTCTCAGATTTTGAAACAGGCACTGGAAGCTAAAGGGTTAAAAAAAATGCTAAGGTTGGCTAAAATGTCAGGAAAGATGTATTGGCATATAAGAAAACTTTTAAAGTAGTTAAAAACACAACTGCTCAGAGCCATTGCCTGAGATGGGCGGCTATAGAAATGGATAAATAAAAAAAAATCATTCTGAATTAACACTAAGTCATCCAGCCTGTAAGCAAAATGATCCCCACTGCTTTGTTGTCAAAGGACTTGATGATTTCTTTCCTTTCTAAAGATAGGTTGTCTGTTTCTTGAGCGTTTTCTCTATCATTAAGCAGTTCTCATTTTGGTTCCCATCAATCAGGGTTCCTTTTTGCAATCTACCACCTGCATTACCAAAGGGAAAGGCAAAACATTGAACAAAATATTTCCCAGCCGATTTTCATTTTAATCTAAAAAACTACTGTATGCAATGGACTGCAGGGATGCAAACCAGATCAGATAGAGGCCTAGTGGAATATAAGCCAGTTATAGCGAACCTATGACTGGTGTGTCCCCTTTGAAACACCTTGATAGTTTGGGTGACACCAACAAGTAACAACTATTTAAAAAAAAACATGCCTCATTCTAGCACAATTTTTATAGGCTGCAGAGGTTGCATGAGAATGGGGTGTGCTTTTGCCTGACGTCTGAAAATCGTGTGAGAACAGGGTGTGCATTTGTGTGGCTTTCAGAGACTGTGGAAGAACATTCTCCGAAGCCGCTTGAAGAACAAAGACCTTGTGCAACATAGAATAGCCTCAGGTAGGCCGCAGGTAAGCCACTGCTGTCAACAAAAAGCAGACACCATCTGTGGGTGAGTGGTACCCAGCAGAGCCTGGAGAGTGCTGGGCCACATGGGCAGTCAAGTGCCACACACCTTGGGAAAAGGTGCCAGACAGTCTTTTTCAGTGGCAGTGGGTGCCATAAGGGCTGAAGTCAAGGCCCGTTCCTCTTAGCCTCGACACTCAGTGTCTTCAGAATGGCCCGGCACATGTGTGCGTGAGACACAACGCGAGAGTCAAATTAAATGTTTTCCACATTTTTGACACTGAACTCCAAAGTTCGCCATCACCGATGTAAGCTTTTTTCCTCCAGAAAATGTAGCTCGGCATTAACATATCCGTAGATTTGTATATCTAAAGAAAATGTGTGTGTGTGTGTGTGTGTGTGTGTGTGTGTAGGGAGAGTTGTGAAGCAAAGAAACAGCCAATCTCAACAATGACAGAAAATATCTTTTGTAACTAGTAAATCTGAACAGGAAAAAAAATAATAGAGACATCCATTGATATTTCCCGCTGCTAAATTACATGAATGGCTTATTGTTATTAAAATTAATGGTTAGAAGACTTCCAAATTGTCAAGGTGACTTTGAAATACCCTCTTATCATCTTTGGCAACCAGTCGTGTAATTAATTCTTATATCATTAAAATAATGATAGAACATTCTCAACAGTATTTATCTGGTCTTTAATCCTGTGTACAATCAATCACGCCTGCTGCAATTACTGTCTTGCAATATTTCCAGCCCAAAAAGGCCTTGATGAAGTCTGTGACAATGAATGTGGAATTAGGGAGAATCCAATGCCAGCCTAGGGAGGGGTGGTGGTGAGAGGAGGAGCATCAAAAGGGAACAAGCTGTGGCTATCACAACTTCAGAATATTGTTCAGATTCAGCTCTTTGTGCCTAAAGACATAATTTGACATTCAGCTTCTGACAGAATGTGACTGCTTGCTTCCCAAAAAGTTACAGGCTCCAGAAATACCACTAGGATGGAGACTAGATGGGTACTGAAAGAGATCCCCTTTCTTTACCAAATTTTCTCTATTCCAACTACATGCCAAGCAGCCAATAGGGTGCAGAACTCTCCATTAGCCTCTTAGGTAGGTATTTCACATGGAAATCTATAGACACGCGTGGTCTTTAAGACTGGACAATATTCCTCAGCTTTCATCTCTGAGGAATTCCTATCCTGTTTTTGTCTTTCAGGAGAACTTCCTATTGGAAAAGTAGAAACCTTCCTATATGGGTTTTCTCCCTTTGCATTTACCCAAACAATGAATATCTATTTATTTTAATGGTCTTAGAACATCCTGTTTTTTGTGCGCACATTGTTTACAAATGGTCTTCTGTAGCTGCTCTACACATGCTTAGAAGGGCTCCCGTAATTCAGGTTTTGCATATCATCAAGCCTGCAATTGCTCAGATGTCTTTGCGATGCTGGCATGGCACCATGGCAGAGGTGGTATTCAGCAGGTTCTGACCAGTTCTGGAGAACCGGTAGCGGAAATTTTGAGTAGTTCGGAATACCACCTCTGATAGGCCCTGCCCCCATCTATTCTCTGCCTCCTGAGTTCCAGATGATCGGCTGGGTCTTCTTTTGTTGCCCTGCACAGGAGAACGGAGCTGGAAAGCAGGTTAGTGGGGTGTGGAGGGAATGGAGATCTTGCAGTATCCTTCCCCTGCCACGCCCACCAAGCCACGCCACCAAGCCATGCCCACCAAGTCACACCCACCAAGTCACGCCACACCCACCAAGCCACGTCCACAGAACCGATAGTAAAAAAATTTGAATCCTACCACTGCACCACAGTTACAATCACTCAGGACGTCTCCATTAGAGAAATGGAGACAAATAAACCGACAATTGTGAGGGCCTGTCAGTTAGTGAGTTCTTTTTATTTTAACTGGGGAGATATTTCTCAGCCTAATTGGGGCTATGGCAGAAGACACTCAGCTTACCAGTCAGCCTGGAGGCTGCTAGGTTGAAATAATGATTGACATATTTTGCAAGCTCTAGGTTCACAAAAGGATTAAATGGACACACTGAAAGTGTGAATCCACATGTGATTATAATGAGATACATCCACCTGTAAGTTTGTACCTGGGAATTGTAAAGGCAGTTTAGAACTGTCGGGAATTCATTCAAATGTCTAATGTAAGGCTGGGAAAAGAAATGGGTTGTCTACAAAGACCTTCCAAATCACGCTCCCTTCCTGAGGAAGTCTATCTAAAAATGAATTAGGCTTCTTCCAAATAGGTTAGGTTTCTTGGAGCAGAAAAGGAGAGGATGATCAGCAGTAAGATGGGTAGACTCAATAGTAATGGATGAGTACACCATTCAAAGAGTAGAAGGATCCGATTATGGACAGATAATCATGCAGAAACTCCATCTATGCAGTTGCTAGAAAGTTAAAAAAACAAACCCCAATAACTTAAGGATTATTTTCCAACCCTCCCTGCAGTTCATGATATCATAGAGCTGTGGTGGCACGGTGGTTAGAATGCAGTATTGCAGGCTAACCCTGCCGACTATCAGCAGTTCGATCCTGACTGGCTCAAGATTGACTTAGCCTTCCATCTTTTGAGATGGGTAAAATGAGGACCCAGATTGTTGGGGGCAATAGGCCGATTCTGTAAACTGCTTAGAGAGGGCTGTAAAAGCACTGTATAAATCTAAGTGCTATTGCAGTGGTGGCTAACCTTTTTCGGCTCACGTGCACACTTGCGCTCGTGTGCCAGCACCCAGAAGGCAATGCATGTGGGGCCCTCAGGCATGCGTGCGTGACCCCCCCATGCGCTGCACGTCTCTGTGCATGTGCACATCTCCTGCTCCCCCACATGCACGCCAGATACCCGACAATCAGCTGTTGCAGTGGGGCTCTTCCTGGCGACCTCTCACGGGCTTGCAGAAGTGGGTATGCATGCCTCAGCATGCATGCCATAGGTTCACCATCACGGTGCTATTGCTATCACCTGATCTGTCAGGGTCTTTGAAGAAACACGAAAAGTGTGTCTCCAGGAGGGTTATATTAGTTCAGTAGCCTGCAACTCAGACCTTCTGTGACTGCCTTTCTAATTTGCCTTTCTTTCTCTCCTAAATTTTTCCCACCCTTTTAGCACTGCCTTCCTTTAAATCTTGCCCAATTCTTCCCATTATCTTTTAGCCTACTCTCCTTGCCAATCTCATTTGGAAGGAAGAGTTCCTCCCCGCACAACTTTCTCTACTAATAACAACAAAAATTACTCTGAAAAAAGAAAGAAGAGAACAGAACGTTTAGGATTTCTAGGTGAATGCCTCCCTTTTTCTCCTGCACTATTTATCCCTTATCCATTTTTCACCTCCTCTTGTTGCAATCTGCCATTGAAACCAGATTTTCTGGACTGAGAAACTAAACACCGAGTGCAATCATTTTTTGTTGGGTTTTGATGCAGAAGTCAGGGAGAGAACAGGATGTTGTGGATGAGACAGTATTACAAATGCACATGTGAAGTTGTGTGTCTTTGTATGGGCGGATGCATGTGTGTGTTTGTGTATACATATATACCTGTACTTATCACTTGGGTTTTCAGCTGGTCGACTGCTCTGGTGCATTGACTGGTCTACAAAGAACAAGACCCAACCATTTGGATTAACATGTACCTCAAAATAAAGCAAACAATTGTTCACAGATGTATTTTATCACTAGCTTTAAAAAAACAAACACATGGGTGTTTTTCTTAACTAAACTGAACATTTCTTGAATCAACAGAAAATATGTAACAGGAATAGATTCTTGGGGAAAAGGGGAAAAAAACAAAGATTAGAAATAGGACCACTTCCTTATTTCTCAAGGATGTTTACAAAAATAGATTGTCAGCGAACAGGGAAATATCTGATATTTCAACCATTATTGTAATGTGTTTCAATCCCTGCTTTAAGTTGCAGTAGAAATTCTCATGCCATGTATGTCATCTTGTCTGGTTTAGCAATTATCAGTTAATCATATATGCAACACTGATGATTATTGACAGAATCCTAACAATCTATGAACCTGTGTGAGTTTGCCATTAAAAAGTAAAGAGCATATCTGCAATTTGGAGTTAAGTTTACCTCAAGAATAATTTCAGCAGAAATAAATTCCTGCTGCCTAAAAGGGTTATGTAAGCAATAGAAAAAGTGTCATTAAAAAAGAATAAGAAAAAATAATTATTCATAATTCAACTGCTAATAGATAATGATAATTTAACGAAGAAATCAGTGCAAATATCTTCAATAGGCTATTTAATCCTACTTCCTCTCTCTTTTGTTTATTTCTCCATATACATGAAAGTATCGTATTGTTCTTGAAAGCCATATCTGATCTGCTTTGAAGTTAATGAAATTCCATAGTTTTTATAAAGACTAGAAAGATATAGCTACTAGGGAGAAAAAAGTAAGTAAACTTCCAGAATCCTCTACTTTCTTTTCTGATGTTATTGATATTGGGATGAATACAGCCTATTAAAAATCTCATCAGGCTTTGAAGTAATCCAGGATCGTAACCATTCTGTTCCACCAATCATTTGTTTCTGAATGGGACTTCACTGAAAAGCTAAGCCCCGGTAGAGCAATATTGAAAGCAGTTAGAGATTTTTCTGGGAAAATAGGAGGAAATGCTAATATTTGTAACTGAAGTGTTTTGGGTTTAATTTTATTGCCGACTTCTTGTATACTTCTTTGTAGGCATATGCTGACATTGCCTTAAACTCCTGAGTTCAGAAATGCATGTTCCATTTTGGACCTCACAGAAGGAGCGTGTGAGATATATAATTATCCTCTTTTTTGCAATTCTGTAATGTCCAAGGTTGCTCAAAGACCACTAAATGCTCATCCACCCAGCAACTTGAATTTCCGGTGCTGTTAAGAGACAGAATGTGATAGGTGTCTCAGGCAGCCAAGTTACTTTGGACACAGTAGGTGAGATATTTTTCTGGTTTTACTGCTGTATGTGCCAAAATAATTTGCTGTCTTTGGAAATAGACTCTTTGACTTGAGTGGAGCTGTTGTAAGATGTCTTCATTCATTTTTATATAACTTCTTTCTGGACTGCTCTAAATCTTTTAGATCAATCTTCTTCAAACTTGGCAAGTTTAAGATGAATGGGCTTCAACTTCAAGAATTCTTCAGCCAATGTGCTGGCTGGAGAATTCTGGGAGTTGAAATCTACACTTCTTTAAAGCTGCCAAGTCTGAAAAAACACTGTTTTGGATAGAGAAACAAGTAGATGTTTTCCTGCCTCATTCCCTGCTGAGTGATCTGCTGTAGATTAACAATGAAATTGGGGCTAAACCTGCAATTCTAATAGCTAGATGGTGAGGAACAGGTGTATTTCATGGCAGGATTTGAAGTATTTAGGTAACATACTTATAATGACCATGGTTATTTCCTGTGGCAATTAGATTGCCATATCAAATGGGTCAATGTTATTATTAAGTCTGCATTCAAGCTGTTCTTATGGCACACCATGATTTAAAAGCCTCTCCATAAAAAGTAATGCTATAACAAATAACAGGGCACTCTGGTTATCTCTGAAAATAATTAATAGTCTTCTGGGAATGATGTGCCAGTACATCAAGGTAAATGTATCAGATGTAACACCATCACGATAGCAAAAATCTATTTACTGATCAGAAAATATACATCAGGCATTGCTGAATTTGTCTTCCATTGATAAGGTAACCAATTGTCCAAATGCTGCTAAACTGATATGAAAACAAATAGCACAACCTACATTTTGATTTTATTACATTCTACATCCAATGGATTTAAAAAAAAACACACATATGAAATTGAGTGAAAATGCACTGCAATTGTTTCAGAATCTCAACTGTAGGCAATAAGTTAAGCTATTTTCATTCCTGGAAAGATCAGAGCTAACATTTGGATACATATCTTTTATAGGTGTTTTAAATCCTACTCATGACTTTTAAAAATCTCATTGGCTCCTCGTGTGTTGTAGTTCACCACAGAAGCTTACTATTTTAAATATTAAATATTTTAACATTGGGATAAAAGATGGAATAAAGACTCAAAAGATATGAATATATGAAAACAGCCTTCTCTAGCCAATGTCTCATAAACCTGTTGGGACCACAACTCCCAGAATCTCCAAATCATTATAGCAACTGTAGGAATTTAGGGAGTTGGAGTTCAACAAGCAACAGAACACAAGACCTCCATTTTGTCTTACCAGTATTAACCCACAGTGCTTCTTTATTATCTTGAGAGGGAGAACACATAAATAAAAACAAACAGCTAACAGATAAACAAAAATAAACAGCTCAAGAAAGTTTGCCTTGTACATATTATTCCCAGGTTCCAATCTATCCCTGCCCATGTGGATTTCCACACTGCAGGAAAAGGCAAGTAGATGTAAGTAGGCAATTGGCAACATGAACAATTAAAGAGTGATGACTTCCTAAGAATAATTAATACAAATTCAAGAAATTAAGCCTTTGTCTTTCTAAAGCTAGTTCATACAGTAGGTTTTTTCCCCCCTTTGCTTGATTGCCCTTGAACCTGTGGAAGGGAAGAGAAAATATCACAAACCTCTACCACACATGGCAATTTCCTGAAGGAATGTTTAGTGGCACCGAGGACTCAGCCCCTTCTGCATAGTCTAATTTCTGAACCACCAGCTTACCCTGAATATATCTTCTCAACAGCAATGGCAGCCATGTTCTTCAACAATTCTTTCCAGCAATGGCAACTATGTTCTTCAACAATATCAAACAGCAGACATCATTAATCCTTGGGAAAATTCTCTCTCTCTCTCTCTCTCTCTCTCTCTCTCTCTCTCACACACACACACACACACACACACACAAAACACAAAAAAACCCATTATATATTTCCATTCCATTCCATTGAATGGAGTGTATAATTGCAGGGGCACTTTTGTCCTTTCTGTCTTTGGACTACTTCCATCAATTAGTATGTCCCCTGAAAGGAATTGTGGGAGTTACTCCGAATACTTTGCCGGCAAATACTTACCTAGCTCTGCTCTGAATTTTAATGCCAAAGACATACATCATTTTCTTTTGCAGGTGCTAATTCACGCTGGGCATACGACTCTCATATATGTGTTGCAAGGGATGAAGTAAAACAAGCAAAATGCTCTTAAAATTCATCGGGTTGTGCTTTACATAACTCAAAAGAGGCTTGCTTCCCCACTCTCAATTCTTTGCTTTCTCACTATATTGAAAACAGAAACACAGTACCTTTCTGGTTTGTTTTTCTTACAGGGTCAAGTTTGCATGAAGAAGACACAGCAGGAGGACTCTGTGTTGTTCAGCCTTCACCACCAATAAATACAAAACTGACATTGTAGTTTGGCAATAATATGGCCTGAAGGAAACCAACACAAGTGAGTGGTATCTCCTGTTCTTGTACCAAATTTCTTGGCATCAGAGAGGACCTATTTCTACCCCACAAATCTTTTGTACATTTTTTTTTCATTTGCTTCCATTAAATGCAACACTGACAGTTTTTTCCTAAGCAAGTGGCAGTATACAATGCCCTGGTTCTTTTTCCTAGGACAACTTCATCTTTTCTAAATAATAGACCAGAAATTGAGACAGATGTGGCAATGGTGGTAGATGAAGGTGTGTTTGGCAGGGCATGATAAAAACAAAAGGGTCTGTCCTTCAGGTGTGATCTGGCTGATTTTTTGCCCCCCCACCAAAAGTGGTCAAGGTTAGCTTTCCATCTTTTTACAGCGAACTGTTCTAGGGTGATCCCACATATATGTTTTTAAAATCCATTCTGTATTAAAATGAAGCCTGTGGCTTTTCTTGACACAAAATAGCATCCCACAAATTCTGCTCGATTTGACGATTTCCTTCACATCTTGGATGTAAATTTAGATCTCAGACACTATTACCTCTAATTATTTCAGAAGTCCGATTTCAAAATTTGATTAGAAATTTGGGAAGAGGGATGTCACACTTGGATCAGTCACTGTGGATGGAACAAAATTTCTCACCTGTATTGCTTTAAACTATACATAGTGTGTGTGCATTACTGTAATACATACATACATACATACATACGTATATATTACAGTAATACATTAATTTTTGCAGTGTTGAACCAACTAGAAGGTAAAGATGCAAGGATTTAGCAAATGACCTATAGATACAAATTTTACTGCAGAGTAGGTTGTAAACAAATCTGTCTCTCTCTCTCACATTTAAAATATGAAATCCTATACTGTAGGGTTGTTGTTGTTTTGTTTGCTTTGTAGTGGTAAAAATGTTTTCAATAAGTGTCCAGGAGCTGACCGTTTGTTACTGAAATCCCCAGAACGCCATAAAATTTGCAATGCATACAATTAGTGCCGTATGCCAAACTCTGCAAAAAATAAGAAAGGAAAAAGCCCTCTCACTCACACCGCCTCGAAACACGAGGCTCTGCTGTACAATCTGAGATAGTCTCTTTGATTTCCATCTACCGCTTGACATGACGGGTGCCAAGCGGAGCCTGCCTCCGGCCTGGCCTCCTTACTCGCCAAGTTGGTTCGAATGCCACAGAAGGAGGAAAGGGGCAAAATTAATAACACTAGAGCACAACCATCAAATCATTTTCATATTGAACCTGCGGGGTCCTGAAACCTCCCCTTCCACCACTGCACCATTGTTTTTACGGGGGACGTACTCGAGGTCGATGCTGGTTTTATGCTTGCCTTTCCCACGGCTCCAGACAAAAAGTAGTAAGAAACAAAATAAAACAACCCCAAGGAAAGTGAAACAGCCCATGGCCGTCGACACCAGTATTGTCTTAAGGTCCAGAGCAAATGTATTCACATTGGTTCCATTGGAACTGGTGTCATTGGAATCTGTCATGTACATAGGAGTCCTGTTGGCATAAAGAAAACGATCTGAGGCAAACCCCTTGACGGTGAGGGTGGCTGAGGAGGTGTCATTCCCAGCAGCGTTGCTGGCCACACAAACATAAATCCCACTATCTTGATCTTGGGCAAACCGGATCTCAAGTGTACCGTCTCCGAGCACCGTCACTCTCCCGCTGGATTTTGCAGTGACCAGTCTCCGTCGTGGCGTCAACCAGGCGATGGTCGGCTGAGGATCTCCTTCTGCATGACACGAGAACTGCACCGACTGCCCTTCTTCAACCACCAAGTACTGCAGCTTCTTTTCGTAGATCCTGGGCTTCTTGCAAGTGAAGTAGAAAGAAAGGGCAGTGCTGTGGAAGTCTTTAAACAGCCTCTCTTTGACGCTGTCTGGACCGGCACACATGGGTTGCCGGCCACCAAACTGCAGCATGGGCTGCCTTTGTAAGATCCAGAGCAAGCGGCAGTCACAAGCGAGGGGATTGTGGCTTATGCAGAGAACCTCCAGGGATTTGATGGAATGGAACACATTCTCTTCCAGAGTTTCCAACAGGTTTTGAGACACGTTTAACACACGGAGGAATCGAAGGCCTTGGAAAGCATGAGGTTCAATGGCGTGCAGCTGGGCTCCCACTATGTGCAACTCTTGCAGGCGCAACACGTCTGCCAGCATGCCGGATTCGATTGTGCTGATGGGATTGTAGGAAAGATTCAGGTGGGTCAGGTAAACCAGATGCTTCAGAGCAGCATAAGGGACGGTGGACAAATTGGTATTGGTAACGGAGAGAGAAGTGAGGTTCAGGCCATAAAGACTGTTGGCAGGGATCGTGTCGAGCATAGGCCAATAATCTATTTCTAGATTTTTCAGATGGAACAATCTCTTAAAGGCATACGCAGGCAACAGGTTGATATTGAGATGTCTCAGGTGCAGGCTGAGGAGGTTGTGAAGGTAGGAAAGGGCCTCTGTTGGTACAGCTGTTAGGTTGCATTTTTCCAGAGTGAGGTGCTCCAGACTGAGCAATCCGTTGAAGGCCCTGTGGGAGATGTAAACCAGATCGTTATCCCCAACCTCAAGGGATTTGAGGTTGTGCAGATCCTGGAACATGTAATCCAGCAGGATGACAATCTTGTTCTCGCTAATATCCAGCTTCGTTAAGTTTGACAAGCCGGTGAAGACCCCTAAAGGGACCAGCTTCAGACGATTTCCTTTCAGTCGCAAAGAGCGCAAATTGAATAGGCTGTTAAAGGCCCCGGGCTCCACATTGGCCACGATGTTGTCACTCAGATCTATCTCTTCAAGCAAAGGGAAAGCTGTGAACTCCTCCGGATTTACACTTTTTAACCTGTTCTTGCTAAGATCCAGGATTTTAGTCTCTATGGGGATGCCCTCGGGGATAGCAATCAGGCGCCTCCGGTGACAACTGACAGACTTATTCTGTGCTGAGCATTCACAGCGAGCTGGGCAACCTAGGGTGGAGCCTATGAAAAGGAGCAGCACAGCCAGACTTAGAAATGGCTGCCAGCAAGATATGGCTGTGTGAAGCATGACTCCACTAATGTTGTCTAATCCTCCGTCACAGGCCTGCCAAGGAGAGAAGAAAGAGAGAGAGAGAGAGAGGGAGAGAGAGACAGACAGAGACAGAGAGAGAGAGAGAAACAGCTATTAGTTAGGAAAACTGACAGGTCATGTTCATTTTCATAGTGAAAGCTACTGCAGCTAAACTAAATCTGACCTCTGACCTAATATTGAGGGATTGCATTGAAATCAAAGGCAAAAAAAAATCTGTGGCTCTCCAGATGTTGTGGAGCTGTTCTAGTGTAGTTAAGCAGCATCAGAAGAGGTGAAGATTCCCTAATCCTCACCCCCAAATATGGTTTTTCTGCCAATTCTGCTTCTTCAACCAAACATAATAATGCTTAAAACCTTAAGGAGTTCTTTCAACAGAAGGGAATTACTGTCAATTGATTTTCATCGTTAATATGTCAGGTAGGTATTTTCTGTTTCAATTCCTGAAGAGAATCCTATCAATTGTTACAGTCAGTCGTTAGGGACAGTTGTATAATTACTAGCACCATTCTGTAGTTTTGAGTGCAGGGAAAATGTTCCCTAGAACTGATTTTGTAGCATTAGCAAAAACATCCCTTGGGTTTCTTACAAAAGAGTAAGGTGCTTCTGTCCCATTTCTACCATTTATTCAAAACATACACATTCACCTGTTCTCACATGGCACAAGACACAGGCTGCTGTCCGGTCTTGTAAAGGACGAACAGAAGCCGGTACCTGCCAGATCTCTCGGAATGGACTGAGCATACTTTTAACCTTGACTTCAAACACCTTTCAGTTCTGCAAGACTTGGGTTTCATTTCAGCAGAAGCCGCTAATACGTTGTGCCAGGAAATTCAGCCATAGCTTGGGAAGAGGAGCAGGCTTTTTTTTTTTTTTTAACTTATTAGGGGAGTCCAAAAGGAGATTTCAACCCTGCTGGGCAAAGAATCAACTACCAAAACCTGTTTACTTCCTCTCCTCTCCTCTCCTCCTCTGCTCTTTTTCCTCTCTCCTCTCCTTTCTTCTCCTCCTCTCCTCTCCTCTCTTTTCCTCTCTCCTTTCCTCTCCTCCTCTCCTCTCTCTTTCCTCTCTCCTCTCCTTCTCTCCTTTCTTTTCCTCTCCTTTCCTCTCCTTTCCTCTCTCCTCCCCTTTCCTCTCTTTTCCTCTCCTTTCTCCTGTCCTCTCCTCCTCCCCTCACTTCTCCTTTCTTTTCTTTTCCTCTCCACTCCTCCCTTTTCTCCACATACCCCTACAAGGCAGAGAAATCGCTTGCTTGTAACACCCAGCAGTGTCAAAAGCCCCCCTTAATTAAATGAAACTTTCCTTCATTAGGAATTACGTTATGCCCGAAAATCTACCAGGCTGTATGATTAGGGCCTTTTCAATGAATCCTGATCAAAGGGAATTTTCAGCCTCTCTGATCATTGCTTGCTGAATGCAGTCTTGGAGGCTTGGATTGTCAATCTTTTTACTGAACAGGGAATTTGTAAGACCCGCCCCCTCCCTTCCTCCATCTAATACACGAAGTTGCAAACAAACAGGTTTAAAGGAAATAAGCTTCTTTTCTCCCCAGCCCAAGAGTTCATTCTAGTTGGAAAAACCATGAAAAGCTCAAACAGCAGGCACAATTAAAAAGCCATTTAAGTAGTGCCGAGTTCATAATAAAAGAGAACAAAAAAAAAAAAAGCGACTTTCTGTCATTCAGCTAAGTTTAAATGGGAAGGAATGTAATGCCAGACACTTCTAGGTACTGTACCACCTTATAAAGGGAGTCTACAGGATGGGCAGCCCATACCATTTTAAGATTAAGGTTGTCTGATTCAGTTTAGGAGCTTGCAATAAATTATGGAGGGTTCTTGGAGCTTTAAGGGCCTTTAAATCAGAAAAAAAAGGTAAAGAACAATTGGCTTCTTACCCAATCAAAGATGCAGACCATCCCTATAAAGCCATTTATTATAAGGGTGTCCAACCATGGCAATTTTAAGACTTTTGGACTTGATCTTCCAGAATTCCCCAGCCAGCCACTTTAAGACTTCTGGACTGACTAACTGTGGAATTCTGGGAGTTGAAATCCACAAGTCTTAAAGTTGCCAAGGCTGGGCACCCTTGCATTACCTCCAGGACTATTTGATCCCAGGAGAACCTGACCATCTAATCCAAGGGTCTTCAAACTTGGTAAATTTAAGACTTGTGGACTTCAACTCCCAGAATTCCTGAGCTAACATGACTTGAGGGGAATTCTGGGAGTTGAAGTCCACAAGTCTTAAAGCTGCCAAGGTTGGAGACCCCTAATCTAATCCATACTGACCAGGAATCAGATGTCGTTAGTCAAAAGTTGGAGTGCTTTTCCAGGAAGACTTGGAGGTAAATCCTCCCTCTGCTAATATTTAGGGAGTTCATCAGGATAAGAACCATGGTAGCGCAGTGGTCAGAGTGCAGTACTGCAGGCCACTTCTGCTGACTGCCGGCTGACTGCAATTTGACAGTTTGAATCTCAACAGGCTCAAGGTTGACTCAGCCTTCTATACTTCCGAGGTGGATAAAATGAGGACCCAGATTGTTGGGGGCAATATGCTGACTCTGTAAACCACTTAGAGAGGGCTGTAAAGCACTATAAAGTGGTATATAAGTCTAAGTGCTATTGCTATTGCTGTAACTCTTTTCTGTTCAGCTATTGCCCTTGCCATATTTATGAATGTTGATTAGTGCTTTATTTATGCAGTTTTATGGTCTGGCTTTAATACTTTTATGAATTCAAGTCATTAAGAGTCTTTAAAGTTGACTTCCGGTTTGTCGGCTTCGCGAGCGGCAGGGATTTGCTGCGGCTGCGCGATCCCCCTGCGCTAGTGCGCTTCTGGGCTCCACGACCCAGACGAAGGCGAGGAGCTAGGCTGCCCCTGCAGGGCAGCTGAAGGTAGGGGATCTGGAGAGGGGTTTGGGGTGTTGCAGACCCCCTCCCCGGCCGGTAGAACCCCCTTTTCCCAGGACGTGCAGCGGCGGTCCGTAATGGCCGCCACAAAGAAGCTGGCAGCCGGGTAAGAATGCGCAGGAGGAAGTGGAGAAAGTGCTTGAGAGGAGAAAGTTTTTCTTGGCTCCTAGGACTCTAAGACATATTTAATAAAATTCCTGAAAAGTATGACTTTCTGAATAATACCTGCCAGAAGAGGAAAAAGCGGCTGTTTGATGGTGCTGAAAGGATAGCTTTCCCTCTTTTCCTACGGAATAAATAACTGGATATTAAGAAACCTATTTTTTTAGGTGAAAATTGGTTTTAAGCGATGAGTGGGAAGAGAGAGGATTAAAAAGAAAATATTTGTATGCTAAGACTTTGTTGGAGCAGAAACATAATAATGCTTAAAACCCAGGAGTTCTTTCAACAGAAGGGAATTACTGTCAATTGATTTTCATCGTAATATGTCAGGTAGGTATTTTCTGTTTCAATTCTGAAGAGAATCCTATCAATTGCTACAGTCAGTCATTAGGGACAGTTGTATAATTACTAGCACCATTCTGTAGTTTTGAGTGCAGGGAAAATGTTCCTAGAACTGATTTTGTAGCATTAGCAAAAACATCCCTTGGGTTTCTTACAAAAGAGTAAGGTGCTTCTGTCTCATTTCTACCATTTATTCAAAACATACACATTCACCTGTTCTCACATGGCACAAGACACAGGCTGCTGTCCGGTCTTGTAAAGGACGAACAGAAGCCGGTACCTGCCAGATCTCTCGGAATGGACTGAGCATACTTTTAACCTTGACTTCAAACACCTTTCAGTTCTGCAAGACTTGGGTTTCATTTCAGCAGAAGCCGCTAATACGTTGTGCCAGGAAATTCAGCCATAGCTTGGGAAGAGGAGCAGGCTTTTTTTTTTTTTTTTTTAACTTATTAGGGAGTCCAAAAGGAGATTTCAACCTGCTGGGCAAAGAATCAACTACCAAAACCTGTTTACTTCCTCTCCTCTCCTCTCCTCTCCTCCTCTGCTCTTTTTCCTCTCTCCTCTCCTTTCTTCTCCTCCTCTCCTCTCCTCTCTTTTCCTCTCCTTTCCTCTCCTCCTCTCCTCTCTTTTCCTCTCTCCTCTCCTTCTCTCTCCTTTCTTTTCCTCTCCTTCCTCTCCTTTCCTCTCTCCTCCCCTTTCCTCTCTTTTCCCTCTCCTTTCTCCTGTCCTCTCCTCCTCCCTCACTTCTCCTTTCTTTTCTTTCCTCTCCACTCCTCCCTTTTCTCCACATACCCCTACAAGGCAGAGAAATCGCTTGCTTGTAACACCCAGCAGTGTCAAAAGCCCCCTTAATTAAATGAAACTTTCCTTCATTAGGAATTACGTTATGCCGAAAATCTACCAGGCTGTATGATTAGGGCCTTTTCAATGAATCCTGATCAAAGGGAATTTTCAGCCTCTCTGATCATTGCTTGCTGAATGCAGTCTTGGAGGCTTGGATTGTCAATCTTTTACTGAACAGGGAATTTGTAAGACCCGCCCTCCCTTCCTCCATCTAATACACGAAGTTGCAAACAAACAGGTTTAAAGGAAATAAGCTTCTTTTCTCCCCAGCCCAAGAGTTCATTCTAGTTGGAAAACCATGAAAAGCTCAAACAGCAGGCACAATTAAAAAGCCATTTAAGTAGTGCCGAGTTCATAATAAAAGAGAACAAAAAAAAAAAAAAGCAACTTTCTGTCATTCAGCTAAGTTTAAATGGGAAGGAATGTAATGCCAGACACTTCTAGGTACTGTACCACCTTATAAAGGAGTCTACAGGATGGGCAGCCCACACCATTTTAAGATTAAGGTTGTCCGATTCAGTTTAGGAGCTTGCAATAAATTATGGAGGGTTCTTGGAGCTTTAAGGACCTTTAAATCAGAAAAAGGTAAAGAACAATTGGCTTCTACCCAATCAAAGATGCAGACCATCCCTATAAAGCCATTTATTATAAGGGTGTCCAACCATGGCAATTTTAAGACTTTTGGACTTGATCTTCCAGAATTCCCCAGCCAGCCACTTTAAGACTTCTGGACTGACTAGCTGTGGAATTCTGGGAGTTGAAACTACAAGTCTTAAAGTTGCCAAGGCTGGGCACCCTTGCATTACCTCCAGGACTATTTGATCCCAGGAGAACCTGACCATCTAATCCAAGGGTCTTCAACCAGGTAAGACTTAGGACTTTCAACTCCCAGAATTCCTGAGCTAACATGACTTGAGGGGAATTCTGGGAGTTGAAGTCCACAAGTCTTAAAGCTGCCAAGGTTGGAGACCCCTAATCTAATCCATACTGACCAGGAATCAGATGTCGTTAGTCAAAAGTTGGAGTGCTTTTCCAGGAAGACTTGAGGTAAATCCTCCCTCTGCTAATATTTAGGGAGTTCATCAGGATAAGAACCATGGTAGCGCAGTGGTCAGAGTGCAGTACTGCAGGCCACTTCTGCTGACTGCCGGCTGACTGCAATTTGACAGTTTGAATCTCAACAGGCTCAAGGTTGACTCAGCCTTCTATACTTCCGAAGTGGATAAAATGAGGACCCAGATTGTTGGGGGCAATATGCTGACTCTGTAAACCACTTAGAGAGGGCTGTAAAGCACTATAAAGTGGTATATAAGTCTAAGTGCTATTGCTATTGCTGTAACTCTTTTCTGTTCAGCTATTGCCCTTGCCATATTTATGAATGTTGATTAGTGCTTTATTTATGCAGTTTTATGGTCTGGCTTTAATACTTTTATGAATTCAAGTCATTAAGAGTCTTTAAAGTTGTGGCCTCCAATTAGATCTAATAAGTCAGTAAATATACATTTCAGAACTTTCACAGGGCAGTATATATAAACACAAGTTTTACCTAGGAAGCCATAAATGACTGAGTTCATTTGTTTAATATCAATACTTTTCATTTTAAGTTTTGCCCCTTGATTGAGAGAGTTGTATAATAAATACGCCTAATAAAGGAAGCCTTATTCAAAAAGTCAAACACCACTGAAAAATAAACATGTATACACAGAATGTCCAGAATATTTTTTAAAAAAAAAATATTGAAAGCTTCTGGCGATATATAAAGTATGCCATTTATTCTTTAATTGATTCAAGTAATTTATAGGCTATTAATTATTTAAAGTTATTTTATTTCCATGGGTCTTTATGCTGTTGAAGGGGCTATATGTTGGCAAACAGGGAGCCATGCTGGCTTCCCTTGTTTAGTTAATTTTTACTCAAGCTCTCTGAAAGTGCTTGAGACCTCTTTTGATACTTGTTCCTTGATTCTCTGAAACACAAAAGCTGCTACACTTATAAAAAAATGTCAATAGCATCCTGAATTTTAATTTGAATTATATTTCTATAATTTCTATATTTATCTCTCTGTCTCTCTATTATTGTCGTCTGTCTGTCTGTCTGTCTATCTATCTCTACTCTCTCTCTCCCTCTATTATCTATCTATCCATCCATCCATCCATCCATCCATCCATCCATCCATCCATCCAACCATCTACCTCTATCTATCCATCCATCTATCTATCTATCTATCTATCTATCTATCTATCTATCTATCTATCTATCTATCTATCTATCTATCATCTATCTAATCTATCCTCTCTCCCTCTCTCTCTTCCCTCTCTCCCTCTCCTTCCGTCCTCTCTCTCTCTCTTTCTCCATCTATCTATATCATCCATATCTATTTTTTCCAGAGTGCCCTTCCTATCAACTCAAAGCAATCTACAAGGACAGAAAGGAGGGGCAAAGGAAGGAGCGGGGGAAAAGAGATTAATTTTCAAGGTCAGAAAGCAGGGCTGATCTTCCTTTATTAGATTTTTTTGCTCCTTTCAGACTGGGTAGAGTTGACATTGCTGAAAAGTCCCAGAGTCCCATAACAACTCATGGGGAGTTAAAGAGAGAGCCCAAGAAAGCTTTGTTTATATTTTTGTCCAGCTTATGTAAAATGATGTGATGTACTCCTCCCGCAATGCCTCCCACACCGGTCCTGCAATCACCGCTGCTTTGTTCCCAGGGGTGCGATTCAACCGGTGTAAAAACATGCGAAGCGTTTGCTACTGACGTTCTCCAGCAATCCATGTATGTTAAACATCTGACACACAGCAACCCGCTGTGACGCGTGAATCAGCTGAGCTTTTAAAAACAGGATATAAAGCACAGCCTAGAGCCCGGGCAGGTGGGCGGGCCCAATAGCTGATCGTTAGAGCAAACCGAATTGGTTTGCTCCCAGCTGATCCTTGGAGCTACCGGTTTTCCTAAAGTAGTCCAAACTGGTAGAATCCCACGCCTGCTTGTTCCCTCTTTGAAAACAGGAGAACGTCCCCAGGCCGAAGCTCGAATGGTACATAATGTAACTTTCAGCTCCCTAATTTTAATAGTTCTCAAACAAGTACAAGAATAGTAAATTAGCTCGAAGAGACCTTTCGTCCAACCTACTTGGAAGGCACCAATTTGAACAAAGCTGCAATTTGCTACCAAAGTTTGTACTGGGTTGGTTTTGATAAGAAGATGGTGAGCTAAATACATGACTGGTTACTCTTTCATATAGGCGCAAAACTTTTTAGTCATAAGCTTCTAGTCTTCTCTGCCAATGAATTCATATATACTGGTTTTGAATTTAATGGAACTACTGTATGTACTTAGGAATGGCTCTAGGTGAAAGCCTATGTACTGTATTTAATAAGGCATGTGACTCCACTGTAGCTAGTACTCAACTTACGACCACAGTTGAGCTCAAACTTTTCTGTTGCTCAGCAAGACAATTGTTAAGCGAGTTTTGCCCCACCTTACGACCTTTTTTGCCACCGTTGTTAAGTGAATCACTGCGTTTGTTAAGTTAGTAACATGGTTGCTAAAATGAATCTGGTTTCCCATGGACTTTGCTTGTCAAAAGGTCGCAAAAGGTGATCACATGACCCCAGGACAGTGCAACCGTCATAAATATGAGTCAGTTGCCAAGCGTCCGAATTTTAATCATATGACCATGGGGATGCGGTCATAAATATGAAAAACGGTCATAAGTCACCTTTTTCCAATGCTGTTGTAATTAGGAATAGTCACTGAATGAATAACTGTAAGTTGAAGACTCCTTGTAAACAGGCAATCTTTGACCTATGACAACAATCGGGAACAGAATTTCCATTGTTAAGGTCATAAAGTACGTAAAGCCTTCCGGTGCTTTGGAAAATAGGATGAATCCCTCCCGTTCTTTGAGGCAGCCCCTCCAATATTTGGACCACTTCTATCAAGTCACTAGGTGAAGTGATAAGGAAGACTTTCTCGGAGAAGGTCAGCTATGGAAGCAGGGACCCACTGGGGCCCAAAAGGCATAAATGGGAGAGAGATAGCAGGGGTGAGCTTCAAAAATGTTAGCCATGAGTTCTCTGCCCAGTTGCTGGGTGGGCGTGGCCATGGTGGGCGTGGCTTAGTTGGCCTCCTGCACCACGACACGGGCAGGGTATTTTTGCCCTCCCTGGGCTCTGGAGGTTCCTTGAGCCTCCGGGAAGGCAAAAACGGCCTCCCCGGGTTCCAGAGGCTCTCTGGAAGCTGGAAATGGGCCCGTTTCCAGTCTTCCTGAACTTCCAGGAAACCCTTTTTTCGCCTTCCCTGAGCCTCCATACACTGCCTTGCACTTACCTGCATCTAAAACTGGCCATGTGGGGACTATTGGGAGAGGAGGGGGTGGCGGGGCCAGCCAGGAGTGGGATTTGGGGGTTCTCCAAACTGCGCAGGATCTTAGCTAGGGGATCTCTCAAACCCCTGCAGACCCCCAACAGGCTACCCCTAAGAGATAGGTGGTAGGGGAAGATGAAGTACCCCTGGGATGGTTAGTGCGTCTATCAGTCTGCTAAGTGCCCAAATTTTGATCATGGGGATGCTGCCATGGTTATATCTTTTGGGTCTTGTCATACGTTTCTTCCATTCATCTGTGCTGTAGCTTCAAACAGTTGCTGCATAATGATCACACATTGAAGATTACTTAAAACCAATTTTCCCCAAGCTCTCATTCTTTTTTTTCCGGCATTCAGTGGATGTTTTTCAACCACTTTCTTTCTCTCAAAAAGAATGGGAAGAGGGAAGAAGCAAGATAAATTGGATTGATTTCCCTACGTTTATCCCCAGCATGAATGCTGATTATGATCTGTATTCTGGCTCGTGGAAGGAAATGGTATTGTTAAGATCTAGAAACATCTAAAGAACTGCTGACGTGTTTTCTTTATGAGTACCAGTTATTTTTATAATTACAAGTCACTGTGGGGAAACAGCCGGAATTGCAGTGCAGGATTTAATAAAGACATTGAGCATTACACTTGGAGTTCTGCAGGTCTCTGACATTCTTTTTTATTCTCTGCTGAATAGTGAAATAAAAACACAAGAATAAAAGCCATCATCCAAGCCCCTTCCTCCATTCCCATGGGGTTTCAAACTATGGCAACTGTTCTAAACCAAAAATGGTTTATTTATTCGCCTGCTTCAAGCATTAGACTAAGCTAAAATCCTCTATCTATCTATCTATCTATCTATCTATCTATCTATCTATCTATCTATCATCTATCTATCCATCCATTCACCCACCCACCCACCCATTGCGCTCTCTCTCTCTCTCTCTCATCACCTGGCTATTCCTTTCTCTAGGGGTGGGATTCTACTGGCTCGGACAAGTTTGAGTGAACCGGTAGTTCCGGTGATTATTTGGTTTCACCCACTCACCCCTGCCCTTTTCCTGTGCTTTACTTCCCTTGTTTTTGAGCACAACTGATTCACGCAGTAGAGCGGTTTGCCACGCATCAGCTGTTTTTACTCATCAGGGTTGCAGCAGAAGGTGAGTATTATAGCTAAAAATGGTCTTTTCTTAATGCTGGGTGTGCGCGCTCACCGAACCGGTTGTTACACCAGTTGAATCGTACCACTGCCTATCTCTATCTATTTATTTTCTGCCTTTATTATTTTACAAATAACTCAAGGCAGTGAACATATCCAACACACCTTCCTCCTTCTATTTTTCCCACAACAACCACCTTGTGAGATGGGTTGGGCTGAGAGAGTCAGCATATTATGTTGTTTTGGGCCAATGATTGGATGGAGCAACTCCTCTTGCCTGACATGACAAACGTTTTGAACTGGATTCCATGCCTGAAGGTTAGACTGTGAAGAATAGGGGGGTGGGGGGAGCCTCAGAGGTATAGGAACATCACTTCCATCTGCTGCCTAGGAAGCTATGAAGTCAACTATAATTGAGAATAAATTGAAAATGTCTTTCCTTTTTTTTTTTTTTTACTGATTACAAATATAAGCTTAGTTTGTTGCATGAATGTTTCCTGGCTTGTTGTTCCTGATTTCTTTTCATCTCCATATCGGTTTCTAAGCAATCCACAAATGAACAAGACACGTTTGGTGAAAAAACTTGTCATGATTTTCTCAACCCCCCACCTTATGTTCCTGATTCAATTTGAGGGAAGGGGTGTTCAAATACCTTTCAACAGAGAAGAAGATTTTAGTGAAATTCTCATCAGCAAATATGATATTCTTATAAAGGTAAAGGCTCCCCTCACACATATGTGCTAGTCGTTTCCGGCTCTAGGGAGTGGTGCTCATCTGTTACAAAGCCAAAGAGCCAGCGCTGTCCGAAGACGTCTCCGTGGTCATGTGGCCAGCATGACTAAACGCTGAAGGCGCATGGAACGCTGTTACCTTCCCACCAAAGTGGTCCCTATTTTTCTACTTGCATTTTTACATGCTTTCGAACTGCTAGGTTGACAGAAGCTGGGAAGAGTAACAAGAGCGCACTCCATTACGGAACGCTAGGGATTCAAACCACCAAACTTTCTGATCAATAAGCTCAGCGTCTTAGCCACTGAGCCACTGCATCAAGTATAAAAATAAAAAGTCTACTTGACTGCATCAAGTCTAAAAGTATAAAAATTATATTCTTATACTTTTGCAGAAAAAGACGCATTTGACTTGCGTTAAACCATGATCTCTCTGGGGATCTAGAACTTTCTGTGCTTCTGTTAGTTTCTTTTCGACTTTCTCAGATTATGAGATGGGACAACCCAGCCAGTGTACATCAGAGTGATTTGAAGATATCTAATAGAAAACCAAATGGCCCTTACATCAGTCTCAACAGGGAAATAAAATCAAAAGCACCAGCATGAAAAACCCTAAAGAAATTCTCAAGCACCTAAATTAGGTAGAAAAAATAAGCTTCTGTCTGGGGACAAAAAATAACCTATGGATAAACCACAAGGCACCGATTCAGGCATTTGTGAAAACAAAGCATGGCACAGTCAGATATAATTTCATTGGTGGTGATAGTGTGACAATATTGAATCTGCAAAAAATATGAGGCTGCTTTTGGCGGACAGGCCCCAAACATTTTGTAATCTCCGCTAAAATTCTTCTACCTCCTTCCTATATGGGATTTCTGATAAAGATACAATCGACACGCAAAGAAACATCACAAACACCGTTTTGTCCTTTCTTCATCATAAAATCCCAACAACAAATTAAATAACTTACACATTGGATTGCTTATCATCATAAAAACCTAGTTAATAGATCTTCAGGCAGATAGATACTCTTGGCTATCTTACAGGCTACTAGGACTTTATTACTTGAAGTTTATAGATGTGATTTGGAAAAAGGGAAAGCTGAGATCGAACACAGAAGTCAATTTATAGGGTAAAAGATGTTGGGGAAATTAAAGTAATAAATTATTTCTAATGCTAAGACAGGACTTTTAGAACTTATGCAAAACAGTCCGCTCACAAACATGTAGTGCAAACAATGGGTACAGAGGAAAATAATAAAATAATAAACTAAACTAAGCTAAGCTATACTAATAATAAAACTATTCACAGCTGAATATGGTTGGAGAAATTAAGAAGCAATAGTGTAAGACACTGCCATATGAAATTACTCTGCATTCATTTGTCTATATATTGCTCTAGTACAGGGGTGTCAAACTCGATTTCATTGAGGGCCGCATGAGGGTTGTGTTTGACCTCAGAGGGCCGAGGTGGGTGTGGCCAGCTCATCACTCATGTCGGGGGCATATATGGTGGCTTGAGCACTTTGACAGTGAAAACAGGCTCCTGAGCTCCGTTTTCAGCTGCTATGGCTTCCTGAAACCCTCTGCCAGCAAAAACAGAGCTTGGGAGATTTCCCGAGTGTGCGGCCCTCCTGAGCTCCATTTTCGCTGACAGAGACACCATGGGCCAGTCCTTCGCTGTTTCCAGGCTGGCCCCCAAAGCCAGATTGACACACCCCGCAGGTCGGATCCAGCCCACGGGCCTTGAGATGACATCCCTGCTCTAGTATTGTGATTGATAGCTGTTATTGTTCCTACTGTTTCTCCCACATGAATACAAGTTCCACTTGTTTTTGTGCTGTGCAAATCTAGTTCTTACAGTGAAGCTCTCATGCATGATCCGACGAGACTTTTATTTGATCAGTCAGCTTTTTCACAAAGTCTGATTCTGAGTAGAACTCAGAAGGAACAACTACAAAGAAGATTACGCAGCTGGCTTCAGTGCCTAAGGAGGGACTACAACCTGTGTCTCCCTGCCCCTAGTCCAGCACCTTCACTGCAGTACTGCACTGGTTCTCCTGACTGAAAGTTCCTCTTGAGTCTTCATGGGTCTTTTTCAAACCATTTCTTTTAAAGAAAAGAAAGAAATCTGATACGGATGGGCATTCTTCTAGATTTAGAGAAGAAATGGTGACTTGGACCATATGTTAGCACACAGGTCATACCATTTGCCATCTTTTTAAGCCAGCAGAGAAAAAAAGCAATAGCTTCTTAAAGGAACTGAGGACAATGGTTACGTTTTGCTTCTTCAATCCAAGTGGTTGCTCAGCCCTACAATTTTGTAATTGGAAAACTGATTCCTGATGACTTCAGGTACGCCTACATATTATTTTATTGGCAACAATTTGGAAGTGACTCTCATCCACTTCTTATCTACCCTACAACCCTGGTATTCCAGTGGTAGTTTTCTACCGGTTCAGCCTGGTTCAGCCAAACCAGGCTGAACTGGTAATAAAAAATGCTACTGGTTTAACTGAACCAGTAGTAAAAAAATTGCTATCGGGAGATCCGGTTTGAGCTTCTACGGCGACAGACCAAAATCTGCAATTGTGTGCAGTTTCGATCTGTGCTCGCCGCTGGAGCGCCCCGAGCCGGCTGGTTTCGGGGCTAAGCCACCCCGTAGAGGTGGTGAAGAGGGGGGAGACTGCCAGCAGGGTTGAGGAGAGCCACGTCTCTCCTCCCCAGCTGGCCATTACTCCCTTACCCGAAGGCAGTTGCAGCGGTGGTCTGAAATGGCCACCTCAAAGAAGAACCCGACCGGAAAAGAATGTGCAGGAGGAAAATAAGAAGAGAAAGTTTTTGGCTGACTGGGTTGAACTGGAAAAACAACAGTACAAGATACCCTGGAATTTGAATTATAAAGAACAACATTGTTCCCAAAGAAGACTTTGAAGCTGCGAATGAGAGAGGGAAGGGAAAGGATTTGGTTTTTTTTCTCTTTTCTTCCCTATATTGACAACTAAGAGATTTAAGCAAGAAATTGGCAAAAATCCACTTTGACAATAACAGGTATTTAAGCTGAAAATAAAATGTCAAAGGGATAATAAAGATTTCTGGATTTTCAAAAACTTTTAAAAGAAGGAAAAAAACAAAAGGGTGGGATCTGGAAAAAGGGAGGAGACCACCTGGAAGTGAAAGGAATTAACAATGAAACTTTAACATGATTCCTAAAAGATACATTTTAACTGAAACTTTGTAACAAGATAAGAGAACCCCAGGAAGAGAAAGTGGAAAAAAGAAGCAAGAAGAAACAGTTTAGGATTATTTGGATTACTTGGTGATTTTTGGATTTTTGGCTATTGGATCTAAATGACTAAAATTAATCGGGTGGTTGGAAGAATTGAGAATGGAACTTAAAAAACAGAAAGAAGATGCACAAGAAGGAAAAGGTTCTTTTGGCTTCGTATTTCAATTTTTAGAAATGGAGATCCTGAACTATGAGAAACAACAAGAAATGCCTGTAGAAGAAGAAGGGCGAGACAAAGAAGAAGCCATCTTCAATGGCCAAGTATTTCTATGTGGGGAAAAGAAAGGAAGGGGGAAAGAGAGTGAAAAATTTAAGATCCGAAAAAACAACCCCAAAAGAATAATTTGAAAAGTAATTGAGACTTCGGTTTGTCGGCCCAAGGGTTCGAGCTGCGCGATCCCTGCCGGCCAAGGCCCCTGCAGGGGCAGCTGAAGGTAGGGGATCCGGAGAGGGGTTTGGGGTGTTGCAGACCCCTCCCGGCGGTAGAACCCCTTTCCCAGGACGGTGCAGCGCGGTCCGTATGGCCGCCACAAAGAAGCTGGCAGCCGGGTAAGAATGCGCAGGAGGAAGTGGAGAAAGTGCTTGAGAGGAGAAAGTTTTTCTTGGCTCCTAGGACTCTAAGACATATTTAATAAAATTCCTGAAAAGTATGACTTTCTGAATAATACCTGCCAGAAGAGGAAAAAAAGCGGCTGTTTGATGGTGCTGAAAGGATAGCTTTCCCTCTTTTCCTCGGAATAAATAACTGGATATTAAGAAACCTATTTTTTTAGGTGAAAATTGGTTTTAAGCGATGAGTGGGAAGAGAGGATTAAAAGAAAATATTTGTATGCTAAGACTTTGTTGGAGCAGATGCCTTAAGGATTTGAAGACTAGAAGATATTGCAATAAGATTTTAAACAGATTTGGACTTTCTTTCTCTTTGATTGATATTACCCCAGAAGGAGAAAGTGAGAACTCTGCCTTGGTTTGGACTGACTGATAACTTTGGGATTGTTTTATTTTTTTATTTTCTTTTGAATATTCTGGTTGTTGTAAGAAGAAAGAAGGGGAAAAGAAAAGAAAAGATTTATAATGGCTCTTTCTGTTGAGGAACTAAGAAAAGAATATGAACAAGCAAAAAAATGGTAAAGATGGTGTGGAAGAAGCTTTCCTTTTTTTTAGAAATGGCGCTTACTAACTATCAACAAACATTACAACAGATGAAGACAGCAGAGGAACAAGAAAGAAAGGAAGGAGCCATTTTTAATGAATCTCAGAATTTGATCAAGAAAGAAGGAAGAGAGAAAAGAAAGAAAACTAAAGGACTTAAGATCTAAAAAAACATTTAAGAAAGGGAAAAATAAGGTGCAAAACCAATATGATGATAGTAAACAAAAGGAAAAGGAATTCTACAGAGAAGGGAAGCCGGTAAGGCAGAGGTTAGAAGAAGGGGGGTAGAAAGGTTTGTTGGGAGAAGAAAGAAAGGGAAAAGGTGGAGAAAAGCTACAACGTTTTGAAATTAAATGGAAAAAAGAAATTTTTATGGATAATGGATAAAGTATAATTTTTTTTAAAAAAAGATTTTGCAAGGTACATAAGATGAGATGGTAGTATTGTAATGGTTTAAGAGTTGATAAGAGATTAAAATGTTAAAATGTTTAAAAATGATTGGTTTTAAAATTTAATAATAGGGGAGGTTTAGAATACTGTTTTAATTAAAGGGTTTAATAAGATTATGGTATTGATGTTATTATAAAATTTTTATTATAGTATCTTTTTTAATATTTGGATTTATTGTCTAATTATGTACTTAATTATTTTGGATGTGTTAGTTAGATAGAATGTACCAAGCAAAATCGGATTGGGTAGTGGATATTATTTTAAAGATTAATTTGTTTTAGGGGAGATAGAAAGGCATCATACTCTGATTAATGATTTCAGGAGAAACTTATTTTCTTCTTTTTATAAGGAATGAGACAAAGGGATGATAAAAAATGGACAAAAGATACAAATATAATGATTCAAACTAAGATGATTAATTAAGATAGAATTAAGAAGGGTGAAATATGTGGAGAAGTTAATATAGAAGGCTTAGAATGGTAAATAAAATAGGTAATGATATGTAAGATGAGCATGAATATAATTGAAGTCCATGAAGAGAGAGACACCTGGGTCCAAGTTACTTTCCAAAAAGATTTTTATGTTTTGTGTGTTGTGTGTACATGTTTTTTGGGGGAGAATTAGTAAAAACTTGTAGAAATATAGAATGAGAATAATGGTAACTAAGTCAGAAAGAAATAGATGAAATAATAATAATGATATTGAATAAGAGTAAAGAGAAGTAAAGAAATTGAATAAGAGGTTTTGGTATGTTATATGGAAATGGTTTAAAATAGAATCATAATTTATCTGACTTGTTAAATTTACAATGAAAAAAGGTTTAAACATGTAATGAATAATGATAATTTGTGTGTTTTAAAAATTAATAAAACTTGTTTTAAAAATAAATAAATAAATAAAAATATATAAAAATAATTAAAAAAAAGAAAGAAAAGTAATTATAACATTAGGAAGAAACAGAGGAGAGGGGTACAGAAGAGAGAATCAGAATTAGAGAGAGAAGGGGTCAAAAGGGAAGGGAGAAGAAGAGGGAGAAGAGGGAAAGGAAATGAAATTATAAAGTACAGAACCAGGACATAGAGAAACAGGGAAAAGGTACAAGACACAGGGATAATGGGTGAAAACTTAATTGAAAGGGGGATTCTGCAACGGTACATAAGATAGTATTGTTATATTAGAAATAGAAATGAACTTTGAAAATATGAAACAAGTGTAATTAAAATGATAGATAAAATACTCATTGTAATGTAATGTTTAATAAATAAGTGAAATAAAGAGAATGAGAAAATGAAATTAGGAAAGGAGGGGAACATTTTAATTATTATAAATGTGTCATAAAAATTTAAGTGAAGAGGAATATGAAAGAAACATGAAAAAATTATTGAAATATTATCAGTGTTCCTAGAAGTATGATATCCTATTGAAAAGGAATGTTAAAGATGTCAAAGATTATAACTAGCATTAATGATAGAGTTGAATTGGAATAGAATAGGTATTTTATTTATTATTGTTATATATATATTTTCTCTTTAAGAACTTAGTGCGTATTTTAAGAATTCGACTGGAAGTTATGTGTTATATTGAATGTTATAATTGTAAAGGCATAAATTGAAGTTTAAATAAGAGCTGAATGGATAAAAATTAAAAGATACAAAGGTGTCATACTCCAATTAGTAACTACAGGGGAAAATTTTGTTTAATGAGAAAAGAAAATATGAAATTGAAACAGGACAGACAAAAGTATAAATATGATGACTAGAAAAAGTTATAAATAATTGAATATAGAAAGGAATGAGATAATTAAAAGTAAGATTGAGAAAACTAAGGGAAGGGAAAAATATTGAGAAAATGTTAAAATAGTAATAAGATATGGAATAGAACACAAAGATGAATATGAAATTGAATTTGTGTTTGTATGGAGAAGTGATAACCCGGGACCATGCTATTCTCAAAAAAAGAAATTTTACTTGTATTATGTTTTGTGAAAACCCAAATAATTATTTTTTTTTAAAAAAGCTATCTGTTTGACTGAATCGGTATTTCCGATGATCAGCTGGGTGACCATCAGTTATGCCGCGCGATTTAGGTTAGCTAGAAAGCAGGAAATCATCAGATTTCTTGCTTTCTAGCTAATCTAAATCATGTGGCACAGCAGATTCCCCCCCTCCCCCCGCTTCAAAATGCATCTTTTTCCAGCACTTCCCTGAGGCTCACTAGGCAAAAACGGGGTGTGGGAGGCTGCAAAAGAAAAAGAGAAAGAAAGAGGTAGGGAGGTGAGAAAAGAAAGGGAGGGAGGGGAGAAAGAAAAAGAGAAAGAAAAAAAAAAAAGAAAAGAAAGAAAGAAATAAAGAAAGGGGGAGGGAGGGAAAAGTAGAGGAAGGGAGGACTACAAATCTTGCTACTAGACCAAGGGTCTTCAAACATGGCAAGTTTAAGACTTGTGGACTTCAACTTCCAGAATTCCTAAGCTAACAGGAGAAGGAATTCTGGGAGTTGAAGTCTACAAGCCTTAAAGTTGTCAAGTTTGAAGGCCCCTGCACTAGACACAGCTTCAGAGGATGCTTTGAAACAGCACAGCAAATCCAGGGCTGGAAGATGACCTGGAGGTCATCCAGTCCAACCCCCTGCTCCAAAATGTGAGTTTCTGTCTGTTGATCCCCAGTCAAATGACCACATAGCCACGCCCACCAAGCTATGCCCACAGAACCGGTAGTTAAAAAATTTCAACCATGTTGAAGATAAACAAATACTACAAGACTGGAATGGAAATGGTAGTGGTAGTTTGGAAAGCCAGAAAAATTCTCATCTGATATAGGGCAGCCACCTGCCCTGATGTTTCATTTTGGAGGATTTTTTTTGAGACATACAAAACATACAAAAACTTTGGGTGGGAAAATGTCTGCTTCGAAAACTAAAGTGACCAATCTCTGTGGCTCCATCTGAGAAGTCCCAAAGCCAATGCAGGCACTTGGCTGTTTGGCACAGCTGCCTGTTGAAACCTAGCTTTGAGGATCCCCAATGGTGTGAAGCAATTCTGGAAAACTGCACAGACCTCAATGCCCCAAGGAATTTAGCGAACAAAGCAGTGACAAAACCAGGTTTAGGGAGTGCGGGTGGTCCTTTCAGGGTCTTTAGAATAAGGCCCCATGGGAAACTAGCCACAATGGCCGTTTGGATTGTAGTGGCATCACTCCAGGTAACTGAAAGAGGAAGGTAGTAATAGAAAAAAGGCATGAAGTTACGGAGTGAGTTTCTCTTGGGTACTTCAGAAATTGCACAAATAACTCAACTGACACACATGAAGGTATTTTTGAATTCTCTGTTGACACTCGGAAGCTGAGGAAGCAATGTATCAGCTTGCTTATCCTCAACGCGCCCACATGCAGTTATGACATGTTTCTTATGCTGTCACCGTTCCTTAGAGTTATATTATCCCTTTGCACCAACAGTTCTTCAGAAGGCTGGCAATACACGTGGACAGCCATAAGTGAATTAGAGCCTCAATTAAAAATAATATATAAATCATCATGAAGAGCAGAACAAAGAAAGCCACAAGAACAAGCTGTACCTATCTCTGGCAGTTTAACTGTCAATACTTCACATATGCCTCAAAGGCCTGCCTAAAACTAAGCAAAGCAAGAGAGGGAGCTAATCTGGCCTCATTTGGTATATACAAATGAAGTCAGTCAATCTTTAGGTCTTTTTATATTGGAAAATGTGTCCCTTACTTAGGAAAAAAACCCCAAACCCCACACCTTCATTTTTTCTTCTACAATGCTCAATAAAGTATTTTCTGTTTTCTATATGACTAACCTAAATTACCTGGCATAATAATGGCTAAATATCTATAGGGTAGACATATTGCTGAGGTACACATTTTAAAGAACAGCAGGTTTGTTGCAATGACACACATCATCATCAATCATCTATCACCTCTCTCATCTCATATCCAATCTACGCATAATCTACAAGGATTATTTAATTATCAGCTCAGTGTGCAGGAACATTTCTGAATAGCATGGAACTTCCAGCTCTCTCTCTTTTGCTCTTCCTGTTAATCATTTTATCACACTGTTTCTTACAGAATGGCAGGGCTTGGCACTTCAAAAGTCCTCATGTAGCAGCCACCGAATCCTAGTGACATTTCTCGTGAGCGTGGCAACTTGAATAAAGCAAAGTCACAATAAGAATAATTATCAGTAAAGTAACTACTTCTACATTGAAAGAGGAATTGGGTCACTTGTAAAGTCCCCTGACTGGTTTTGGCAGTGTGGAAAAAGAGTGAGAATAGCAAAGCTCGTATGTTACAGAGACAAAAGCTCTCTCTAGTATATTTATTTATTAATTTAGAAAATTTATTTCCTGCCTATCTTATATCCAACAACTATGGGCAGTATATAGCAATGAGGCCACTGAGGGATTTGAGTGTCTATGGAATCCTGCTTATTACAATTTGCCCGTTATAGTTTATTCAGTAAATATACTAAAGGTGTCCTACTCATATTTTTACAGTATAATCTACAGCAGTTCCCAAACTTTTTCAGTCCACCACCCCCTTGGTGCTACAAAGCCATCCTCAATGCCTCCCACCCAGGGGGGGGGGACTGAAATTTCTGTGGGTGTGGCCTAATTTGAGGGTGTGGCTTGCTGGTCATGTGACTGGGTGGGCGTGGCTTGCTGGTTGCGTGACTGGTGGCGTGGCTTGCTGGTCACATGACTGGGTAGGCGTGGTTTGGTGACTGGCAAACCAAATATAAGTGGTCCTCACTTAATGGCCGGTTGCTTAGCAAGTGTTCTAATTTATGACTGGCCTCCCCAGAACTACTTGACCTGTTTTTGGAGTTTTGACAGCCATATACACATATACACACACTCCTTTCCAACCCTGCTGGAGCAGGTTATTGGATTAGAATCGGCAAAGCATCTCTGATTAGATTCTAGTAGTGAATAAAATCTAATCAGAGATGCTTTGCCGATTCTTGTTTATTTGTTTTATTTGTATTTCTTTATTTTATGTGGCTGAATTGCATTGACATGTGTGTCCCTTCTTGTGCACAGCCCAGAAGCTTTTGTGATTCTTTGCAGCAAAAATTACCGACCTCTGGCTTTGCTCTACTTTTCAAACATGCCAGCACTGCCACGTTCTAGGTGCCAGCCCTGCAGATCCACCCCACTGAGCCTGCTGCACTGGAGGGACTTGCCCAAGCAAGTCCGAGCGGAGCAGTGCACCTAGTCAATGGGGTGAGTCTGGGAGAGGGAAAGAGAAAGAGATGTTTGAAAAGGAGAACAAAGCCACTCTGGCTTTGCTGTCCTTTCCCAACGCTGCGTTTGGGACGAGGCCCCGCAGGATCACCCCATTGAGCCCCTTGCACTGGAGTGTGCAAGTCAATGGGGTGATCCTGCAGGGCCTTGCCCCGAACGTGGCGGCGGCGGGATGTTTGAAAAGGAGAGCAAAGCCACTCTGGTTTGCTCTCCTTTCCCAATGCTGTGTCCAGGGCGAGGCCCCACAGGCTTACCCCACTGAGCCCTTTGCACCAGAGCATGCAAGTCAATGGGGTGAGCCTGTGGGGCCTTGCCTCAAATGCCACGGCAACAGGATTTTTTCTCACCCCTGAATTGTGCCCTGTGTGGGGCCCACCCTCAGTGCCCCCTGCCACCTCTTAAGCCCCCCCTGCTGGTCCCCTTGCCTCTTAGCGCCCCCCTAAGGCATCCCACCGCCCCCCAGGGGGCGGTACCACCCACTTTGGGAACCACTGATCTACAGGTAGTCCTCTACTTATAACAGTTTGCTTATTGACCATTCAAAGTTACAACGGCCCTGAAACAAGTGACAGTTTTTCACACTTACAATCGTTGTAGCATTCCTAGGATCCTGTGACTAAAATTCAGAAGCTTAAATATTTATGATGGTTGTAATGTCCCAAGGTCATGTGATCACCTTTTGCGACCTTCTGACAAGCAAAGTCAATGGGGAAGCCAGATTCACTCAACAACCATGTTGCTAACAGCTGCAGTGATTCATTTAACAACAAATGGGGCAAAACTCACTTAACAACTGTCTTGCTTAGCAATAGAAATGTTGGGTTCACTTGTGGTCATAAGTTGAGGATTATCTATATTATGTATATGGATCCAGCTTATTCCAATTCAAGAATGTCTTTGGCTGATGCCATCTTGTGTGAAATCCTAACTAAGGAACAAGTTGATTATAAAAAATGGAGGAACGCCATCATTTGCTCATCCAGACTACCATTTTATGCTCTATACCGATACGTGTTTCAGGTTAATTCCAGAAATCAACATAATCTTGAACAAAGCAGTTTCAAATTGGTCAGAATCATTATATTGATTGTGGTCAATATAAGGAGGAGAACATTACATGTATTCCCCCCCCCACAATGATAACTTATTGAAATAAAATTTCTAGGCAGATGGGCAAGGGGGATGGACTCGGTTAAAGAGGCCATGGATGCATGATTGAAAGACTCAAAGGGTCAGTTGAGGGACAGTTCATTATGGAGGTATCTAAGAGTTGACATGTGGCACATAAGCAATCAATCAATCAATGGCCTGAGGGCAAAACTTAAGATGACTGAAGGAGTCAACACAACTCCAAGTACTGTAGTTTACACTGCTTTGAAATCTGTCTCAACTTCTTATTCTGGACAACTCAGATTATCTCTGAGCAGTTTTTAAATTGCTTGTCCAAGATGATAAAACGTGGGTAGCTGCCTGTTTATCTACAGTCTGCCAGCTGTGGCACTGTGAAGAGAACATTTAAAGTTATTTTAGAGCAAATTTTAGGAACCAATTTCTGGAAGTGATATTCTCCACTTATTACACAGATTCTGTATTCAAATTTTGCACTGTACAATCCAACTAGTAAGAATAATTGTGTAAACCTGAATGCTACTTTACAACCAGGGATAAGCATAATGAATAGGCACAGGAATCAATGGCAATTTATTTTAATATATTGAGCATGGATGATTATAATTTATGGTAATTGATATATTCCGCTGGGACTGTATTGCTGTTTAGATCTAGTTATGATTTTTTCCCCATGTTTCTAAACAATGCAGTTTTTGTGCAGAAAACATACATCATGCCCAATTTTCAAACTTTCTGCAAATAATGTACAGTAAGTTATATCTGCTAGAATTACATAGAGCAGTGGTTCTTCACCATGGAACCCCTTTAAATAATTTTTGTGGCCATGGACCCCCAAGACTTAACTCAGGATTGAAATCATAATATTTCTTCATGCCTTCGCAGACCCACTGTGACATTGTGGTTCCGTGAGGGTCTGTGGATTACACCCCGAGAACCACTGACTTGGAAGATTGATAATGTTATAGTCATAGAAAACCTATGGAGTCATTTTTGAATCATAAATATAACCCAACACTATGCACATTTGCTAGCTAGCCCAAAGTCCATGGTTTCTTTCAAGTATTTATAGTTCAAAGGTTTACAGTCAGAATGAACTGTCCATGAGAATGATGCCAGTGCACTAGTATCCTTATACATTAGATTGCTAGCACAGCATCTCATTGGAAGTGACTATAACACCAGTGTCTCCATGGGCAATGAGAAATACTAAACGAATGCTTTTCAACTGATGCTGGAATCAGTTGAATGATCTTTAAATGATGGTGTTCTACCACACTTTTTTGGGGATATACACAAGTGGCCTGTGTGATTTAAGACACACACGAGTTATACAGTTACCATGAGATAAGAAAGCGTTAGGTTGGCGACAAGTAAAGAAACTAGAAAAATCAAAAGACAAACTACCATCTGAAAAGAGCAATCCCCCCCTCCGCTTTTTTTTTTAATGCTGAATCAAGAGTGGATTTTATTGTTCTGTTGCCTTTGAACAACATCAGTGAGCAAAGCCTTCCTCCGGAACTTTACTTTTAATAAATTGATGTTTTCTCTTTCATGTAGATAAATAGAAGTGGAACAGTGTCCCTTTGATCTATTTATTTTTATGGGGAGCCATACATCTTATCACAGAGGAAGTAAAGCATAGTTGGGATGGAGCAAGCCTATATATATATATATATAAAATAATACTTCCATCTACCATTGGCAATGGACTCAAATCTGAGCTGCATCTTTGAAGAATTAAAAAAAAAATCTATCTCTGCTAGATCCCTCCATCTTAGTCCAGCATTTTGTTTGTTGCTGTATATGCTTCTGGAGTGCTTGCAAGCAGAAGAACTTGCTATTGTTCTCTAATATTTGGTATTTGGATGCATGCTGTCCATAACCTGGAGATAACGCTGGATAGCAGCACACTGTAGACCATAGGTGTCAAACCCAAGACCTGCGGGATGCTTTGATCTGGCCCGTGGGGCTGCCCTGGAGACAGTGAAGGACCAACCCGTGGTGCCTCTGCCAGTGAAAACAGAGCTCACGACGGCCACCCGCAACCCTCCCAGGCTCCGTTTTCGGCTGCAACGGCCTCCTGCAGCCCTCTGCCAGTTTTTGCTGGCAGAGGGCTGCAGGGCATCGAGCTGGCCATGCCAACCTTGGCCCCTTAAAGTCAAACACAGTCCTGACGTGGCCCTCAATGAAATCGAGTTTGACATCCCTGCTATAAATTGTTCTTCATGGCAGTAAGAATATCTATCTATCTATCTATCTATCTATCTATCTATCTATCTATCTATCTATCTATCTATCTATCTATCTATCTATCTAAAATATAGGGGTTATATTGTCATTTAGTAGATGTCATTGAAGTAGGGTTTGATGATCTGTGATCCTCTGAGACTTCTGAATTTTATCTTTTAGAAGTCTCACATTGGATGATCAAAGAGGACAGGTATCAGGAGCCATAGTTCAAGCACAGAATATCCGGAGGAGCTATAGTTCAGATATATGTTATTTTAGCCTAGCAAATTTCCCTAAGATTCAACAATCAATTATTTTTAATGCATTGAAAAAGAGTGTTGCTTTTTTCCTCCTTCTCCTTTTCCTCCTTTTGTCCATAAAATGTGCCTTCAATAGAAAATCTGATAGCAGAGGAAAGGAAAAGAGTTAAAAAAAATCTGTGCAGTTAAATAGAACTAATCTCATTACCGAAAGCAGCTGGTGAAGGAGGGAAAAAAAAAGAATGTGAATGAGAATCAAACACCTGAAGGACTATCAAGATACAGTATCCTACTAATTATCACCAAATGAAAAGATTCCAGGTGTAGAATAAAATGTAGCTGGCCAGCACATTTTTCTTTCTTTAAAAATGGGATCAGAGAACTATGCTGAATTACAGAGCTGAATTACTTTGGAAATTATTTTCCAACTTTGCCAGCTACTAAATGTTCAGTTGCAGCTGAACAGTTTCCACTGAGTGGGTGATAAGATTTCTCTCCCCCAACATCAAACTTTATTTTTGAAAAAGTAAGCAAGCAAAAAATATCATTGTTTTATTCTTGTTCTGGTGGGGACTTTTAGGATAGATACCCCATGAGTAAATTATTTGGGGGGGGCAAAGAAATCAGAAGTAGTTCTTTTCAGAAAGCCATAGAATGTATTGTAAAGTGGGACTTGTTAAGGACAATAATGTTTTCTCAGAAAAAGGACAAAAGCCACCTTGGATTGCAAATAGTTAAAAATCAATTTATGCATTTGTGCCTTGAGTGACAGCTTGATATACTGTCATTAGCAGCTGCTAAAGATGCTGTTCATGTGAAAATGCTTCCATGCTGCAATCTTATACTGTAGATTAGGCTATTTATTTAGGTTTGTTAATGGTTTCTCAATGTCACCACTAGAAAAATTGCATCAAACAACACTTGACTCCTCTTATCTTTCTTCTATGCTATGGGATGTTCTGGATCTCAATAAAGTTACTCTCACTGTGCCTGTGCCTCTACTTTAAGCAAACAAATACAGGGAAAAAAATTCCCTCAAGTTGAATTTGATGATCTCATCAACATGTCCATATAAAATAATTGGCCCTCTAAAAATAAATTGCCCAATGCCGCCTTTCAGAATAAAATTTTCACTTTCCATTGTATTTTACAGCTGTGATATTTCTTGGTGGTGGCCATTTCAAAGACCAACTTCACTTAGTTATGTTAATTATTAGTTTATTAATGATTTAATTAGCTACACAATGCCAGGTATTATATGAGTCACAGTGGCACACTGGTTAGAATGCAGTACTGCAGGCTACTTCTGCTGACTGCCGGCTGCCTGTAATTTGGCAGATCAAATCCTACCAGGCTCAAGATTGACTCAGAGTTCCATCCTTCTGAGGTCAATAAAATGAGGACCCAGATTGTTGAGTGCAATATGCTGAGTCTGTACAACTGCTTAGAGAGAGCTGTAAAGCACTGTTGTGGTATACAAGTCGAAGTGCTATTGTTATTATGACAAGCAAACTAATAATTTTGAATGGAGGCCTGCATGCCAGTGGTGGAATTCAACCAGTTCACACCACTTTGGCCGAACCGGTTGTTAAATTGCTGGCTGGGCCCTCTCCTCCCTGCCCCTTTCAGGAGTCCCCATGTTCCCCGTTTTGGCTCCCAAGTAAGTGCAAGGGGGCCCACTAGGCCCAAAACAGGGTGTGGGGAGGTATGGTGTGGCTGCCCGTGGCCCATTTTTGCTCCCAGGGGGTTGTAGGGGCGGGGCCCAAAATGGGGTGTGGGGGGCCCCTGCAGCCCGTTTTTGCTCCCAGGTTGTTGAATTATTTGAATCCCACTACTGCTGCATGCTGTTTCCTTTAGAACAGGGATCTCCATCCTTGGCAACTTTAAGATTTGTGGACTTCAACTCCCAGAAGTCCCCAGCCAGCTATTCTTAAAATTGCAAGGTTGGAGGCTCCTGCTTTAAAATAATAAATAATAAAATAATATCCAGCATTCTCCAAATGCATTGAGACCAACAGCTCTCAGAATTCTTAATTGTAGCCACAACACATACAAAAGCCAAACATTCTGAAGAAAAAGAACCATAATTTGAAGGCATACTCTCAAGACAACTGATCAACATTTACGCTGCTCTTAATGAAATAGCTGCATATTTTCAGAAAACCGGTATATGTTTTGACACGTAATAAAAAGCGACAGATTGGATCATTTCATAACTCAAAAACATAAAATATGAACCAGTATTCAAAAATCTCAATTCCTTTATATCAGATGTTTTGTCCTTTCTAGTTAAAAGCTTGACTCAATTAGCCATTTTTCAATATGTTTCATAATATTTGAACTTTCTCACTGCAAGGAACTCTATTGATGGCGAATTAAACACTGAGGAACTCCAGTGTATCTGTCCTGCTTCTTCATAGCAAAGAATTCTAGGACATGTTTCAGTGAACACAACCAGGAAACCAATGGTAAACAGTAACTCATCTAAATTATGAATCTCAGATTTAAGTTTGGTATCAGGAGAATTCTCTGCCACTACTGATGTTCACACTGAAAATGTTCCTTAAACTTTAAAACAGTCTCATAATTCATTATGTGGAATGTCACTTGAAAACTATGTGGGTTCAGTCCCATTGGTTAGTGCTCTTCAGGCTCACAATGTTATTGATACTGTGATGGTAAATCATTACTAAAGTGTGCAGTTGTCTTCTCAACACCTGAAAAAAAATACTGACAATTGTCATCAAGGATACTATGGATACAGCGCACAGCGAGTTTGATTTAATATATCAATATTTTTTCAGTTTTCTCAATTGTAAAATATATGAGGAAGAAGTTAAGTTTTTATATATAATATATTTCTGAAGATTACCACCCAATCAAGCTGTCAGTTTAGCTGCAGCTGAACTCTCCATGAAATAACAGATACCATTAAATCTTTGAAAACAAGAAGGGCTCCCACTGGAGTTTCTTTGAACCAGAGTTTTCTAGCTTACATTAGTGAAGCCAAATATATTTAGTTTTAATGCCTGGTAAAAAAAAATCTCACTGACAGTGCAAGTTATGGCCCCATTTCCTTGCTAAATATCGATATTAAACATTGGCAGTGCTCCTGGCATAGATTTTAGAAGTTACATTTGATTATTCACCCTGCACAAAAATGATGCATTAGATCACGGGTGTGAAACTGGCGGCCCACAAGCCAGATGTGTCATGTGGAGGCCACTCCCGCCCCAGCTCCACAAAGGCAAAAAAACATCACGATATGTCATGTGATGCGATCAAGTTTGACACCTGTGCAATAGATTATTGATATTTTATATGCATTTAAAATATAATATCACATCTATAGCGAACTATTGGTTTGCTTAATGACTGCAGCATCTGCTTAACAGCCACAGTGGCCATTTTATGGCCTTGGCTTTCGCTGAAGCCTGGTATTCAACAAATGGGTCGATCAACAAATGTACTGATTTGGAAGCAGCCACGAGCCTGTTAGAGTTGGATTAATCAAGCGATCAACCAACTACGGCATCGACCACCTCTTCACTAGGTGACCTTCTCATGACGTGAACAGTTGACTTCATGAACAACTGACTACGAGATCAATAACAGCTGAGAACTGAAACAAAACACTTCAACTGAAGTTCTGATGATGATGATGATGATGAAATGTTTGGTGATGAAATGTTCAGAAGCTAAACAGCAAGCTTGGAGAACAAACCACCATCAACTACAAATATTTTCTATCATCTCAAATGTATTGAACTGCCACAAAAACGGCTGTAAAATCGGGTCAGTCCAGTAGTGGGATTCAATTTTTTTTTTACTACTGGTTCTTGGTGGGTGTGGCAGTGGAAGGATACTGTAAAATCTCCAGTCAGAGAGTGATATTTGCTGGTTCTCCGAACTACTCAAAATTTCTGCTACCGGTTCTCCAGAACTGGTCAGAACCTGCTGAATACCACCTCTGGGCCAGTCACATCATGACGATCTGCTTTGCAACCATCACAAATTACAATGTAATGGGCAGATTCCATTACAGATGTAACTCAAGGACTACCTGTAGAAGGCTGGATATGTAAAACTTTTGTGTCCCAGAATCCTCCTGTCTTCACATCCCAGGCTAGTGTTGTCAACAGGCTACTGAAATTGTTCCATTTTTTCAAGCACTGAAAAGCCAACTTTTCAGTTTCCTGCCATGGTCAGTTAATCCATGTATGCTGACAAATTCCAAAATGTTGATATATAATTCTAAAATACGTTCACATCATTTACACTGTATTGATCTTTGTAACATTGTATTTAGACACACTTGGTTTGACAGATCTGGGTCAATGGAATGTGTACACTTTCTACCTGTGAATTAGGTATCAATCAGCACAGTGGAAAGACTGATCAATATTATCCCAGCTGATCACGGTTCAATGATATGTTTAAACATTGGTTAAAATGTATTTAAAAACTGACTTTAAAAAAAAAAGCAATTAAATGTGGTGTCTGAAAAGAAAATAGCACAATAGTACAACGTAGTACAGTCCATTATCAGGTTGAGTGACACAAAGACAAGGAGGTAGGCAGCTCCTGGACTTGGAGACATTAACAATTGCGCAGTGCTACATGTGCTAAAAGAGAATCCTTTGTCTCTCCGTTTAAATTCCTTTCAAGCGTTTATCAAAAATTAACTTGGAAGAGGAAAATGGCACTTGCTTTGTCCTCTTTCTGTCCTCAAGTTGACAGGAAATTTCGACTGCTGGCAGATCAGGATAAAGAAATTTCAAGGGAGCTGGAGCTTTTCAGAAGGGAAGGCTAGAAACAGGAGATGTATTCTGTTATCCCCTATTTTGCGTGCTCATTTCATGAACTCCTGAAATCAAGGAGTCCACATGATCGGTCAAGAATGCCAAGGGAGCAGTTGAGACATCATAAACCAAGCTTCTGGGTAGAGAAGTAGACAACGTAGCAAACATATAAATATGAGTGTCAAAGTGTGTTCAGGATTCTCCTTTGCTAAGGGAGGCCCACCTTTATTCAGCTGAATAAACATGCAAAGCTTATCTAGGTAAATACCTGGATTTTTTCTTTCTTTATACCAGGGGTGCCAAACTCGATTTCATTGAGGACCGCATCAGGGTTGTGTTTGATCTTGGGGGCGTGACCAGGGTGAGCGTGGCCAGCTCAACATCACTCGTGTCGTGGGTGCCTGTGGTGGCCTGAGCACTCCTGAGCTCCATTTTCACCTGAGGCAGCCTCCTGCAACCTTCTGCCAGCGAAAACGGAGCTCCCTTTGCTGTTTCCAGGACAGCCCCACGGGCCAGATCTAAGCACCCTGTGGGCCGGACATGGGCCCCGGGCCTTGAGTTTGACACCGCTGCTTTATACCAAGCCACACCTGAAACCAGCAAAACAGTTTCCATCATATCATCATGGCGTCCATTTTGTCTCTTTTGACCCTATCCTGAGGACATCCCTGAGTTCGGAAGAAAGTTTCTATATTTATACTCGGCATATTCAGCTGTCCCAATTTTGGGACTCCAGCTTTTTCTTGGTGGTGAATTTTTTTTTATAAGGGTATCAGCCATTTCATTTTATTTTTCAGAGCAGGCATTTCATGGTTGTTTCAAAATTACTTCTCTATACTCCTGGAAAGCTCCTTGCTGGAAGAGGACAACTGACTATAATTATGAGGAAAAGCAGCCAATGCCAAGATAAAAATTGCAGACAGAACACTAAGTTTCATCCTTCTCAGAAATGAGTTCTTGAACATTAATTTGGTTGAGTGGCATGCTTGGGGACTTGCATGTAACTCTAATAGAAGAACACATGGACAGGTGATGGAGGGCAGTTTCAACAGACGGGCCTCTTATTCACTTCCAGCTGCCTCTTTTCGGTCTCTTCGAACGATTTGGCTCCAGTGATGGAAAAGACTTCTAATTTGCATAAAGGGTTGCCTTGGAACAGCTTCCCTGCAATCTTTCTGCTTCACAGATTCTGCATCTCGTTTAATAATCTCGGCAATTTCCTCCCCTTGTTTATGGCTCTTAATTTCTTTTGATGTATTATCCCTCTCTCGAATGTGCTGAAAGATGTGTGTGTGTGTGTGTGTGTGTGTGTGTGTGTGTGTGTGTGTGAAAGCTGCATGGAAGCAGTGGGGGAAAAAAAGAGAAGAGGAAGAAAAAGAGGTTTCACTGTTTTAGACTTGGGACTGATGCAAAATGCCTCTTCTCTTAACATTGTAGTTGCTTCCAAGAGTTGCATCCATATGGTTGGTTCACCATTCGGTTTATAGAGACATTTTATACCCGCTTTCCACGGGGACCGAAGCAGATTGTACGATAGTAGATATTCCAGTGCTCCTGTCCCCGGGGGAATATGATATACGTATATATATCACCAGATACATTCACCAGATGTACACATATTTCTAAACGTTTAAAAATATTATTTTCTCCTATCATCCTGCCTGCAACCTGATATTTGTATACCGTGTATCATGATGCATACAGTGTAGTTAGAAAGACACTCCCTATTCTCTGTGATAGGAATGAAGTTCCTGCAAAAAGCAGAAAGAGCAACAGGTTTGGCCTGCATTATATGGACGGATGTCAGACACAAAATGTTACCTCAGTTTTATTCAATCCAGGATAAATCTTTTTCCTGTAATCCTCATTTGAGACGCACCAACGTGCCTACCGTCCCTGTCCTATTGTTTCTTTTATTTTTCTTATATGTACCCATTTCATGTATTCATAACTATGTATATACTTATACCTATTATCTTGAAAGCGATTGACAAATCAAAATAAAATAAATAAATAAATAATAAATAGCCTATTTTGAGTATAAGTTTCCTTTTTTAAAGTCATTTTTCTGTTTGGATTAATAGGACAGTAACAGGTAATCCTGTTGTGTCTGATTTTATGACTTTTTAATTTTTTTTGGCATGGTTGTTAAGCGACTCACTACAGGTGTTGAATGAATCATACTATTGTTAAGTAAATCTGGCTTTCCCCATTGGGATGCTACTGGTTCTGCCTGGTTCTATAGAGCCGGTAGCTCTGAAGAACAGCAGACACTGAACTGGTTCTGTGTTTGCTGCTGTTTGGCCCACCCGCCCACCCGGGCTCTTACCTGTCCTTTATTTCCTGCTTTTTCAACCTCAGCTGCTTTGCGCGGCACAGCTGAGGTTGAAAAAGCAGGGAAAAAGAGGCGTGCGCAAAACGTAATCACCAAACCAGTAGTAATGCCGATTGAATCCCACCCCTGCTGGACCTGGCTGGTCAGAATCTGGTTGGGGAAGTTGCAAATGGTGATCAAATGACCCTGGGACACTACAACTGTGGTAAACACATGTCGGCTGCCAAGTGCCTGAATTCTGATCGCTGACTATGGGGATCTGTAACAGTTTCACTGGTTGTAAGTCCGTTTTTTTCAGTGCCGTTATAACTCTGAATGGTCCCTAAACGAATAGTTGTAAGTTGAGGACTACGTGTATTTGGTAGGCTAGCTTTTTTATAATTGGTATATTTTTTTCTAAGCACCTAGTTTTTGACACAAGTTCTACATAATATATGTTTATGTATATTCCTTTAGAGCAAGGGTCTTCAAACTTGGCAGCTTTAAGACTTGTGGACTTCAACTCCCAGAAATCCTGAGCTAACATGACTGGAGGAGGAATTCTGGGAGTTGAAGTCCACAATTCTTAAAGCTCCCAAGTTTGAAGACCCGTGATAAACATATATTATGTGGAACTTGTGTGAAAAACTAGGTACTTAGAAAAAAATATGCCCATTATAAAAAACCTAACCTTCCAAATACAGGTAGTCCTCAACTTATAACCATACATTTAGATAGACAGATTTCTCCTTGATGTTGTTCTCCGAGAAAACTTTTTTGGTGTGCAAATCTCCCTGAGCTTATTCTTAGTAACATACATTTCTCCAGTGCAGGCTCCTTAATGTAAATCTCCTTGAGGTTATTTCATACCACATACATGTTTCCAAGGCATAGTTTTTAATAGCCAGGATTTGCCAGTATAAGCTCTTTTAAGGTATAAGTTCCACATATTGTGTGTAAGTTTTGGAAACATATGACACAACTCTGGATTTTGGATTGGAGACAGAGGTTATATTGCATAGGATGAAAGTGTCATAGCCCAATCCATTTTGACACGTTCAGCAAAACCTCTTTCCCATAGAAATCGGCAATTAGGTCTCTTTTATATTCCTCATTCCAGAATGTAACATATCTAATATAGTCTCTTAGTTCAAGCAGCCTTTGTAAAAAAAAACAAAAAAACCCATCAGCCCCATTTCTGTATTCTTCCAAATAACTCAACTATGTTCTGCTCACCTCACATATTATATGAATCAACTAGAGCCTTTCAGAAACAACAGATAAATTATATGAATAAACAAATAAACACATTAAAATGCCTACTCCCTCATTCACTTAACATATTGGCTGGTCCTAGGCTAAACTCAAGATAAGGTATCTGTATGTGGCCTCTGCAAATAGGGCACGCTCAGTGGTGCAATTTTTGCTAGTGAGAGCAACTTAAGGTTTTTAAGTAGTGAAAAGTATGCTGTTACCTGTGACGGTATAAGGTTTGATCAATAAAATTAACTAAAAGCATATACCCTAAACCTCAAGAGCTACTTTGCAAGCAGCCAACTAACCAGAGTTGGCACTTCGTTCCGGCATTTGCTATAACTCTTTAAAGGCAGAAGTGGTCCCTTTTCTCATGTCCCAGATTTTTAAATTATAGCTGCGTGCTATAATGAAATGTGCAGCCAGTTTTCCTAGGCAATTACCTCACTGAAGTGGAGAATCTTTAATTGAGAATGAGGTTCTAATTAAAGTTTCAATCAGGGGTCAGTATTTTATAGGTCTGCATTTTATGCACCTTCCGCAAGTTAGATTTTGCTAGACTGTGAGAGATCAGAATATTTCCCCCCCCTCATACATTTGTGGATTGTGTCTGTGTTAAATGTACATTTTTTTAAAAAAAGAAACAAATGTTAGATGGAAAAGAAGATTGAGTTTGTTGGCCAATGCTTTTAATTACTGGCAGCAAAACATTCAGATACTGTATTTGATATGCCTTTTCCTATGACTCAGTGATTATTAGTCTTCCTTCCTTCCTTCCTTCCTTCCTTCCTTCCTTCCTTCCTTCCTTCCTTCCTTCCTTCCTTCCTTCCTTCCTTGATTCAATCATCTCTCTTCTGCCTATACAACACTGTCCCTTTGGCTGAAAAAAATCAGATTTTATAGACCAATCTCATTTCTTACTTTTGTCACAGAAACAGGTTTAGTAGTTTTGCTGAACTATGCCACATATGGACTGATCAATTGGAACTATCTGAGCAAAGTGGCCACTTACTAAGGATGAAATTGTGTTTTCCTCTCTTATATTTTTCAGTCATGGCTCTTGAAATATTTCTTGGAGCCACGAGAAAGTAATGAAATTGGTGCACTATTCAACCAAGGGAAGATGGGCATCCAGAGAAGGGAAACAAGGAAGGAGAAATGCTGAAACATCCATTGTGATGTTATAGTGCAAACCCTATCTTTTTTGTACACATTATTATGGTTCGTCACAGTCAGACAGATGTTGAGACTGGATTTGACATTTTTGTCTATCTATCAAGCCCTTTCTAAGGACCTGGGTTTGATGGGTGTTACATATATCATTGCAGGGTATTATATACTATTCTATTGTGTACTATAGGCTATTTCATATTATTGAAAGGGATGGAGCTTCCACTGTATGTCACTATGTGGTGGCACAGTGGTTAGAATACAGTATTGAGGCTGACTCTGCCCCCTGCCAGAAGTTCAATCCTGACATGTTCAAGGTTGACTCAGCCTTCCATCCTTCCAAGGTCAGTAAAATGAAGACTCAGATTGTTGGGGGCAATATGTTGACTCTATAAACCGCTTAGAGAGGGCTGTAAAGCACTGTGGAGTGGTATATAAGTCTAAGTGCATTTGCTATTTTAACTTTACCTTTTGAATTTTTAAATATTATTGCAAGGATGTCATGAATGAGGACAGTTTTGGCTATCAGCTATTTTCCTTGTCAACATGAAACCCAGTTCAATGCCTGTACAGTTTATTTATTTAACAAATTTATATAGCCACCTATCTACTCAAGGAATTTATAGTTCTTCATCCTCATACCCTTTCCCCTGCACTTCCTCCTTAAACAAATAACTCTGGGCAGTTAATAGCCAATGCAGAAAAAAATTGTATATAAAAATCATTACAAAAAAAGTATAATTAAAAGCATAAACTTAACACAATAACTAAGGCACTGAATAATTAATAACCCACAACACTAAAATATACATATTGGGCTGTACTAACCTGCTTTCTGTTCTTTTCCCTAGGGGGGGAAATTAGATCTTCAGAGCCTTCTAGAAGGCCAGAAGGGTGAGGTTATCTAAACCAAATAAAATTATTTTAAAATTCCAAGCATAGACTATTGCTAGAGATAGACTTCTATATTTAGAATGTAATAATCTCAAAAAGGATTGTCCCATATCTATAATTAGCAATTACATGCCATATTGCATGTAAAATTGTAGCATGTCATTTGGCTCAACTTTTCACTTTTCACACATCATACACACACACAAAATATAAAATATTTGATGCATAACAAAAAGTATATACAACACCAGCCATTTTATTTCTCTTTATCACATCTGTAGGAATGAAGCCACTGCTTAAGAAGGAATGGCTGTAATCAGGGGTGGGATTCTACCGGTTCTGACCAGTTCTATAGAACCCCTTGTTAACTTTCTAAACAGTTCGGGGAACCGGTAGTTAGAAGCAATCTCCTTTTGTTTTTTTTCCACCCTTATTACATTCTTGCCAGTATGCCTAGACTTCCTATCTCCAGAGCTTCTGGGGCTTGACTTTCTTAAAGGGGAAGGGTTGTTTTAAGATTTTTACACTGCTGTTGGGAGGAAATACTTCCCTGGACAATCAGCACTTTGAAGAAATAATTGAATAATGAAGCAGAGCTGTCGGAAAGAAGCTTTTAATGACAGGGAACCAAGATGAGTGACATTCAGCAAGGCTTTCTTCACTAGCTAGAAAGATTGGCATTCAAACGTGAGTTTGCATACTCTTTCTGAGTTTTGGTCTACAACTGGTTTTTGGTGAAAGTTTAATCTTGTGTTTATTGATGGGAAATTTTTCCCTATTCAGCTTCAACAAGCAACAGCTACTTTTGTGATTTAATTATTTGTATTGTGTTTGCATTTTTCCTGCCTCATGGTTTTTTTCTCTATTTGGGGAGGGGGGGGTCTTCCTTCACTGCTTTAGTGGTATCTGGCACTGTCCTTTTGGGGTGTACTTCCAAGAGGCAGGATGCAAGCTTGGCACTGATTTTTTTACTGCCTTTCTGGGGGGCATGTGACCTTTCCTTAAATCTGGATGATTTCCTTAGGATATCTTGTGAGCTGAGTGAGACCAGCTGGTATCTTTAAGTGGTGCAAATGGATCTAAGGATTGCTTCTCCTGGGTGTGCTCTTTCTGGAAAGCTTAAATGACCTCTCTGCTAAAGGGTTTCACTTTATGAGCAAGAGTTGGCTGCTGATAGTTATCACTGCATTTTAACTATTTTAATTCCTCAAGGTACTCTGGCACCCTGCCTGATTTGTAACTCCGGCTTGCAGGTATTTTTAATCTAATGATTGGTATTTAGGGCAGCTTTTTGCAAGCAAAGAAGCTTTTTGTATTTTTGTACAGGTAATCCTTGACTTACAACAGTTCATTTAGTAACCATTCAAAGTTACAATGGCACTGAAAAAAGTGACTTATGACCATTTTTCACACTTATGACCATTGCAGCATCCCCACTGTTGTGAAAGGCCAGGTGAGGAGAAATGCCCCTTGACATGAGTCATGTCGAGTTGGCCACGCCCACCCAGTCACATGACCACCAAGCCACACCCACCAACTAAGCCATGCCCACAGAACCAGTTGTTAAAAAAATTAAATCCCACCCCTGGCTGTAATGTACCTTGAAAGGTGTAAGAGTAGAAAAGATAATGTTGGACATGAGCAGAGCTAGTTCACTGCTCAGTCAAAGGGCTGAGGTTTTCATAAAACTAGTTTCATAAAACTAGCCAAGGTGATATCCCTTTGAGAGTGATGGAACTGGGCAGTTTTGTCAAATACCAAATTTAGTTGTGACTATTTTAGCTGATGTTAGAATTTGATTATGTTTGTCTTTGTCTTTTGTTCACTCCACAGATACCTTAAGATGGGCAAAAAAGAAGGAGTTGGATAAAATCCCTATTCTGTTTTAAATGACATCACTAGAAAGAAAGTTCTGGAGATGAAGTATAATTATTCATTTCAGAGACAAAGAGTTTGTCTAAAAATGAAATTCTTCTAAAACAGGTTTTATATGTTGGCATTTAATTTTCTTCAAAATACTCCCCTCACCTCTTTCCTGAATCTTAGAGTTATGGATGAAAAGTAACATTATGGAGATAGATAGAGATATTATGTGATCTCCAGATAATACATAGGTACTTCAAATTGCCATTCCAATTCTCTGTGACAGAAGCCATAGACTCTTTTTAAACATTTCTGTAGTAATTTTTTTAGTATATGCAACAGTGATCCAATTAGATTTCAATTTATAAGACATTTTCTGTGATACACCACAAGCAGAAAACTTGTTAGTTTGCCAGCCTCTGTTATGTGTATTTCATTTTTTAACAAAATTATTAATGGGGAATGCTTTTTTTCCAGTAGGATTTAAATATTACTTTTATAGAGGAGGAAAAACAAAACAAAGGTGGCAGATTTTGATAGAGGGTCATGTTCATGTTTTCTTATGATTTTTAAGATTTATGGTTACAGTATGAATAGCAATATATGTAAATAATTTCATCTCCTCATTAAGTCCAAGAGTGAATTGAATGTTTATTGATTAACTGGTATATTAATTGTACCTTAAAATATATATTTGCAACTTTTTATATAATCCATCCTTTGCAACCTAAGTTATTTTTCTTAAATATCTTTTGTTAAATATCTTGAGGTGCTTTATTTTCTAATTTACAAGGATAGTCTTAAAAGCCATCAGAAATATCAGGACACCAGACATAACTACCTCTTGTTATTATGCTCAGTATGGCATTTACCTAAATACAACACAAGTACCATCTAAACACTGCAGTTTTTATCAACACACTTGCATCTTTTCATAATATAATGATGTGTTTCGAATTTCATTTTGTGGTATGTAGTTAGGATGATGGAAGAAGCTTGCAGACACTTAGTATATCACATGACACAATGGGTATATATTTAGAGCATTCTAATAAAGCCAGATCTCCATATAGCTCCCCACTCAGCAACTTTTGAAGACCAGGAGCAATCTAAAATGATAAGTGCATTTCTCTCTTCACATTTGCTGTGTGCTAATATCCTTCTGCTTACTCACACATTTCAAAAGAAAAATAATTTGAACAGAAAAAGTATTCTTTGTACTCGTAGTACTGCTGTATGAATTGTATTGGGAGACGATGCCATATTTTGTGGCAATACGAAGTTCTATGCTTAATCTAACACTTGTTCTACTACTGATTGATAAAACAGAAATATTAATTGTTTGTGCATTGCATGAAATTGTTTAATATGTTGGGAGCTCAAGCGTTTCTTTCTCAATCCTACTGATATCAGCAGTTTGGAGAATTTTTGTCTCCAGTCCCTAAATTTCTTAGACAGGGAGGAATAATAAGCAGTTAAACTGACAAGAATCAGTCAAGCTGGTTTTCCTTGATCTTTGCACTCAAAAGTTTATAAGAATGATGAAAACATACCTCCTGAATTTCAAGATAAGCACATGCTAAAGCAGGGGTCTCCAACCTTGGCAACTTTAAGACTTCTGGACTTCAACTCCCAGAATTCCTTTTGGGAGTTGAAGTCCACAAGACTTAAAGTTGCCAAGGTTGGAGACCCCTGTGCTAAAGGATGTTATGGGATGGTACATATTACATGAAACCAGTGGGTAGGAACAAAAAGGTCAGTGATGCATTTAATTAGTGTAACTAATGAATGAACTCTGCTTGTTATTTTCTCAGAAAATCACTCTTCTTCCTGGTTGAAACGTCAGCAAGAGGGCCCTCTTTATTTCTGCGCATAAAGAGCATTTTTACTAGCAATATACAAGAAAATCTCACTATGGACATCATCTGTCAACAACTGGCTAATGCTGGCCAGTCCACCATCTGCAGTTTGCGATTAACCAAAAACTCTGAAATATATTCCCTATTTATCCTCTACCATCTGTAACATCTAGTCAGGGGAAAGTTCTGTCGAATGAAAAAGCTTGAACCTTCTTTCTGGTGCTATTTGCTGGATCCCAAGAAAGATATTGTTCAACTACTATCCAAGTATTTCTTCAGAGACCTTCAAAGCTATGATTGCTTTTCAACCGGATTTTGTATCCCCTTTCTTTTGCTGGCATTTTTATTTCCATTGATGGAACATATTCTCCAGCGAATACGCTAGTTCTCGATTCATTCCTTGAAATAGTTGACAAATACGCAGTTGCTTGTGCTCCCTTTGGTGCCATGTAGCACAAGGTTTTGTTTATTTACATAAAGGAGTGGCGAGAGCTGTCCAGTGGTGCCTTATCTTTGCATTTTTGATCCTGCCTGAGAGCAAAGGCTTCTCGGTGGCTAGAAGCTTCTTTTTAGAAAACAAATACAGCAATGATCCATGTTTTTATTTTATTTATTTTTTGGTCTTGGCTGAGTGCATTCCTTTCTCTTGTTCCTCCTCGAGCTGCCATAATAGAAGCATGGTTCCAAACACAGGAAAACCCCTAGGCCTTCTTGATGGAAGGGCTTTACCAGCAGGCTACACTAGAGGGCGCTACACGTTTCACCAGATTATTACAAATGGATTTATTGAACCAAATTGCTTTACTTAAGGACCGTGGATCTCTGAAAGAGATGGCAGAGGCAACAGCAGCATTATAAGGAGGCTTCTGCATGTGATGATAAGCAATTATTGCCAGATCAAAGGAAGACTAGATAAGGCTGCATTTACCATTTATTTTTTGTATTATCACTATTTCATTATGGAGAGCTTCTAAGAAATGTGTTTTCGGAGCTTGGATTTCTTGGGAGTATTTATCAAAACAAAAACCTGAATGCTATTGAAAAGTTTACATGAGGAAGAGAGCTCTGGCTGGCCTCCACAGACCCCCAACGAGGAGCTCAGTGCCATTTTCAAACAAGACAGAAACAAATCCTTTCCTTTGCTTGATTTTTAAAAAAAAATAAAAGGTGGACATTGATATTCCTTCAAACAGAATCCGAAATACAAACATGCAGACATGAAAGAGGAAAGGCAAGAAGCTCACTAGACCACTGAGAATCCTTTTAGGAATGATTTCAGATTCATATTCTTTATACAAAGCATTACTCTGACAACAGCTACAAGCAGAGGCTTTTATAGGCCTGGTTTAAAAAAAAACAATTTGCATTCTATCAGAGTGGTGTCAGTAGGTTTGGAGACCTCAGCACAGTGTTTTTGTGAGAAAAAAACTGGCTGTAGAAGAAAATGCATTTTTTTTCCAATGTAGATTACTATATATATATATGGCCGCTGAATAAATTCTTGTTTTAAATGGGGCCTATCAAGCGGTTTTGTGGGGGATTTTTCTTCCTTTTGCTAATGAGAAGGTGTGGGGTTAAAATAATGTATTATACTATAAAATACTGGTACTACCTTGGCTTTGGCCTCTGAGTACAGAATCAGTACCTTTGATCTTGTCTCAGGATAGTACATTTTGGCTTTGCCATTTGTTGTGTTATTGTTGTCCGGCTGGTAGCCCTCCAGCAGCCGAATCAGAGGAGAAGGTGTGAGAGTCAGGGTCAGCATCAGGCCAACGTGGGAGCTCTGAGTGGGAAGAGGGGATGGAGCTGGCAGAGAGAGAGAGACAGAGAGAGAGACAGAGACAGAGAGAGACAGAGGCGGAGCTGTCCATCAGCCCATAGATGGAGAATCAACAGCCCCCAGGTGGCTGATCAGGAAGAGGAGGAACAGCTGGGTCCATTGCCTGACATGCAGATGCGCAGAAGGCAGAGGAGAGGAGAGCAGTGGAAATCCGTGGGCCGATCCTTGGGAAGAAAGCCCCACCCTAGCCCTGGGGATAAAAGGCGGGAGGGGGGCGGAGATGAATAGATCATCTCCCAGTCAGATGGACTTGTTAGCTTGCGGTGAGAGAGAAACTTTTTGCCGGGGCTGCTGGCGCTCCTATATAAAGGAATCTTTGAGATAACTTCAGAGGATTAATTGAGTTTGGGGAGCTGGGTCAGAACAGTTGCATAGTTTCTCCTGACTGTCACAATCTTCCTTCAGTTGGGGTCAAGAAAACAAGTGGCACATCATATTTCGGATCAAGGCTTTTATAGCAACCGATGGTGGGCACCTGGCTTAGCATATCTGCTTTTCCAACATTTTAGTTGAAAATGCTGGGGGCTGAGCATGTAGCCCTGACAGATACTAGCACAATTTTTTTCTTGTCCTGCACATGATCACTGATGCAGAGGTTAATAGTTACTGTCAGCCTGACCAAACTGGATGCTTCTGCTCCAGTTGTGTAGTAATTCTCCATATTAGATTTCATGTGTAACTTTTTTTGGTCACCAAGCTGGTATATTTCAGATTAATTCAGATTGCCATATGCCTCTTCCCCAGGCATATTAATAGTTCTCTCTGTGAAGCTAGTAATTCTGCCTTTCCCAACAAATTAGCTTCTCTTTCTGCTGGCCAGCCTTGTGTGTTTAATTCCATGTCAAGGCAGGGGCTTTTATATTTTCATTTCTTTTGGATAAAAATATAAGCGAAGGTTTACACTTATTTTGGTAACAGATTGTGAAGATGGTTTTTTTTAAAAAGTAATCTAATTTAAAACTTTAAATCAGATTTTATTTCTCTTTAAATACACCTTTATTTATCCATCTCTTTTCTATTATTTCTTTGAAGAAGAATAGGGGTTACAGAATTGGACCTCCTTAACAAAAGAAGTTGCTTTGTGATGCATACCAGATTTGGCTAATCTTTTTTCTCTCTCTAAAGGCTGGATTACACTTTCTGTTTGAGTCTTGCCTAGGATTCATAAAGAAGTAACTGATGACATAATATCATTAAAAGGAACGGGGTTGAAATTTTCAGACCCAGAAAAATATTGTGTGTTTATTTATTTATTTGGCAAAATTGGTACCTGCAATACTTGCAAAGGCTTAATGCACCCATTAAGAACATTATTAAAAAATAATATTAAATAAAACAAATATTTATTGTTTTATGCTAGTTAAAAGCCCCGGCTGTCACACTACTAAAGATTCTACTGTATTCTGTCTTTGTCAACTACATTTTTGTTAAACTCTGCAGCAACATGTCATCACAGATTTAAGAGCCAAAGAAAGGTGGTTGACAAAATTATATAGTTTGACTCAAACAATATAATTCACAAAACAATGTCATGCAGCAGCTGCAGGTATAAAAAAAAATCAGGCTGTGCACTGACTGTTACTTTTCTGTTTTAAGCACAGGCATTAATATGCATGTGTATTAGAGTAAGTTATGCTGGCAGATAGAAGCTCTCAATGCCTTGAATATTGATCATAGCTCTAGCATTATTTAGAAGACTTCCCAAATGAGGGATCACGCAGGGGCAATATTTTACCAAGAGAATCCTTGAAAGGGAAACTGTCCCTAATAAAAAGATAGGTAGAGTTTATATATTCATCTTTCCCCCCACCCACCATAGCTAATTTCCTCTGTCGTTTTACTTTCCGTTCTCCGTAAGTCCTGAAAGTGTTACTGTCATCCTTTGCACAGAATTAAAACAGAAGGATTCTCAGGCATCAGTATATTCTGAAAACATATATTTGCTCAGAAAGATTGGAAGATGCAACTGTTGTGCCTCGCCAGATGCCAGCAGAGCTGGTGGCAGACTTGAATGGTGAGGAGCAGGGGTGGGATTCAATTTTTTTTACCACCAGTTCTGTGGGCATGGCTTGGGGGTGTGGCTTGGTGGGCGTGGCAGGGGAAGGATACTGTAAAATCTCCAGTCAGAGGTGGGATTTGCCGGTTCTCTGAACTACTCAAAATTTCCACTACTGGTTCTCCAGAACTGGTCAGAACCTGCTGAATACCACCTCTGGTGAGGAGGTTGGGGAGGAACTTGGGCCAGTCCTGGAGTCTGGAGAAGACTCTGATGGATTCTCTGCATTGGAAGCAGAGATGGAGCCAGAGCCGTCTGACATTTCCCAGATGCCTTCGGAGTTGGAGATAAGTGGGGAAGAAGAACAGCTGGGGCCTGTTCCAGATGCGCATATGAGCAGAGCTATCAGGAGCGAAGAACAACTGAGGAACAGGGGCTGACTCGGGAAGAAAAACATATGGGGACACTGAATGGCCCCTTCCTGGGGAATAAATAGAAGCAAAAGGGGAGTGGTGGTTGCAGGAGACAATAATTTGTATTTCCTTCTGAAGATTTACTTATAGTGGCACGAACTCCTTGTCAGGAATTAATTTACAGCTTTGGGACTGGAAGGTCTCAGCCTGGCAATTATCCAAGGACTGATAAGGTCTGTTCTTGCAATTAACCCTTGGAAGGATTATTGCCTGGACTTTTCTGTGTGTGAATGTCATGAATTCATAGTAACTAAATAAAGGGTTTTTTAAGGGGGGGACACAAGGAGTCTGTTTCTTGGTTCTGCTAAGGCTGGGTCAGAACATCAACATCCTGTACAGTTACCAAGGATGGCCCTCATTCTTTTTCTGAAAAGAAAACTAGCTGGAAAAATTCTTGCTAAGTAGATAGAAAGTGCAACTTGAAGAAAGCATGACTGATTTTTTTTTTCAACAGAAAGCTTTGAGGGCTCTAACCACACAAGTTCAATTGCAACCAACACCTAGACTTCAGACAAAGCAACAGATTTAGCTCAAACGGAATTGGAAAATTGGCTTTCTCTGGGAGCTTAATCAGCACCAAAGGAGGTGATCTAGCATTCTGTTCAAGGAAGCAGTGAAGATTTAAACACAGCATACAGTATCTACACAATCATTTTTCCAGATACGGTATGCTGATGCAGCACTGAGGACATTATCGCCTGCTGACTGGCCCCTGGTTTGTTGTTATCAAAGCTGAATTAAGTTAATGGGCATTTATTAAGTGTCCAAATCTCAGAACACGGTTATATTTGCTAACAATAATAACATGGAGGCAGAAAACAATGTTCCACAATTCAGAGTAATAGGCCACCATAGCACTAGGTCCAGCCAGAGGAGCAGAACAGCCTTTGCGCTTAATGTGATCTAAAATATTTAATTTGTAGTGTCTGAACAAGAATCAGGCTCTGTAGATAAAATGGAAGAGAAAATACAATTGATTGCAGAGCCCAAAACCGGAAACTAAAGAAAAGAGTGACTATTGGTGCTCTTTTCACAATGCAATGTGGAAAGTTTTATATTGGCTATAAGTGATACCAATAAAGGAGACATATGTACCTTAGGGTTGAAATGAGGAGTCCTTGATGCTCTCTGAGCTTGATTCTTTTCTTGCAGACATTTCATTATCAAAACAAGATAAATTAGATGCTATTACCTAGTTTGGATAATGAGATGTCTGCAAAAAAACCAACCAAGCTCAGAGAGTACCAGGGATCCCTCATAACTATGAATAAATATGATAGCCAGGATGGGATGCTATCTTCATGAAAATGTCCAAATTTTTATATCTTCATGAGATAATAAAAAAAAATTATGTCAATTGCTTATTAAACATCTAGTCCAGCCTTTTCCAATCTGACTTTGTTCAGATGTGAGGGACTACAATTTCCAGGCTGACTAGGAATTCTGGGAGTTAGAGTTCTGATATACCTGAAAGGATCGAGTTTGAAGAAATTTAATAGGCTCTACTCAGTGGTCAGGACAATTGGTTGGCATAACTAAGGGCCAGATTAATGACTTTGTAGAATATCTTCAAATCTAATTTAGTTGTTTATTGACCACCTTTTAAATATATAGCATACCTTTGTGCTGTAGCAAAAGAAGGAAGTGAGCCATAATGTTAATAACCAAAGGGAAGAAGAAAAATATCTCCAAATGTTGGGTCTGGTGAAGTTAAATGAAGGTTTCTTAGTGAATAATTATTTCTTGAGCTAGTTTGGTGCAGTGTTTAAAATTACAAGCAAGAACCCAAGCAACTATGAGTACTACTTGTACCTTAAAGCATGAAGACAGCTGGGCGAACTTGGGCCAGTCACTCACCCTAAGCCCTAGGAAAAATGCAAGGGCATGCCACTTCTCAAAATGCTGTCAAAAAAACAGTAAGGATCTGTCAAGACTGACATGAAGGCACATACAACCCTTGCCATTTTTACTGAGTTGATAATTCATAAAAATTTCACTGTGCATAGGATTGGTAGATAAAAGTATAATGTAAACTGGTTTCACACACAGGATTGTGTGTGAAATTGCTCCCAGAAATCTTTCTTATCTAGGCCCATTTCCTATATTTTGCTCTATTGAAAACTGCTTTTAACTATTTTTTTCTCAATTCAAACTCTTGATATACAAATAGTACTGGCACTTAAACTTATATACCACTTCATAGTGCTTTTACACACTCTCTAAGTGGTTTACAGAGTCAGCATATTATCCCCAACAATCTGGGTCCTCATTTTCCCAACCTCAGAAGGATGGAAGGCTGAGTCAACCTTGACCCAGTCAGGATCGAACTGCTGGCAGTCAGCAGAGTTAGCCTGCAATACTTCATTCTAGCCTCTGCGTCACCATGGCTCTTTAAATCACATGTGGTTTAACAGCTTTCTTTACTAAGAATGTCAAAAACTGGCCAATGTTAAATATAAATTCAACTATAGGCCGGAAGCATCGTCTTAGTGCCTTTTTTTTTGTGACCACCAGTTTTTATTTTGGCCACAGCTGCTGAAAATTGATGGCATCAAGTCTCATCATTCAGAGGAAATTTTAGAATCCAGTCATGACAAGATTAGGATTGTTAAAACTGCTGGAATTGGAATCAGCAGTATTTCCTTTGTACTAGCTATAAAGCCACTGTCTTTTAAATAAAAACACAATACAGCTGTTTTCATGCCTATAGCAACACAGTGATGACAAGCTGACTGTCATTACATGACAGAAACAAGTGGCAAAGGTTACAGGGCTCTTTGATAGTTTTGCTAGCTTGGTTTGTTAGGATGGATTTGGTCAGGTGTAGTGTCTCATGCTCTGACCATGTCAGCATCATCTTATAAAACGAGTCCACAAAGTGGGAAAAATGATTTTGATGTATAACTTCAATTAAATACCAAGGGCAGGGTAGAAGGTTAAATAAAATGAAAGTCATCACTATGTTGGTGATATTGGGTACAGACTGCAACATTGGATGATGAATCTCAGTCACATTCACAATTGCACTGAAGGTGCTTTAGGATCTCTTCAGGCAATTGTAGCCTCTCACCGATCTTCTACAACTATCCCAAAGGTGTTTTTTCAAGAGGCAACTGGAATTTCTGGTTTTTCTTTGAAGATGTTTTGCTTCTCACCCAAGAAACTTCTTCAAAAAAACCCCAGAAAGTCCAGTTGCCATGACCTGGATGACTGAGAATCTCCATAGACCTATGATGGCGAGCCTATGGCACACACATGCCAGAAGTGGCACACAGAGCCATTTCTCTGGGCATGCCAGCCATCTCCCATTGCTCTTCCAGGTTCCAATGTGCCCATGCTCACCAGAGACCGGAAAACCAGGTGGCCAGCGCGCATGTGTGTGATAGAAAATGGAAGCTCAGCTTCCCAGCGCGTGCATGCCATACCAAGAAACTGTTCTTCCAGTTTCCGGTGCTTCCTTGTGTGTGCGCGTGCTCCCATTTCAGCACTCACTGCCGAAAAGGTTTGCCAACACTGCCACAGACATTCTTCTGCAACTACACATTTTCAATATGCAGCAAGTAACATGCAGGAAGGGGATACTTTGTAAAGGCAAAGTATACTTTATACTGAACTGGATCCACTTTTGCAAAACCTTTGGAAACCGTCCTCCTACCATGCAACAAATTCCGGTTGCTTTCCCCAAGTTTTCACAGAGCAAAGCTATCTCTTTTTAATCTGTTTTAATCCCACTGTTATTTCTATCAATAAAGGAGAACGTTTGTAGCTCAATGAGCTTGCTTGTTTTCTTGCAGCACTGATGTTGTTACCTAGTTTGGGTAACGAAACATCTGCAAGAAAACAAGCAAACTCAGAGAGCACCCTCTCATCATTTCTGTAAATAAGAAATATTTTCAGGCAGCAACATACCTAATGCTCCTTCCTCTTCTTATTTTCCCTCAGAACAACCCCGTGAAGTGTGTTGAGTAGAGAGACTGTGATTGGGCCAAAGTTACTCAGTCAGCTTTCCTGCCTGAAGTAGGACTAGGACTCGCAGATTCCTGGTTTCTAGCCTGGTGATCCAAAAAACAACAACAAAGAAGTCCAGCTGCTTTTTGGAAAAGCATCTTCGGGACAACCATGACTTGGATGTTTGAAGAATCTCCATCAACTCCTAGCTTTACATTCTTATTTTTGGAGCTTCATCACATTCATTTCAGTTTTTCCTGAAATGGTGTGGTTACATGAACCGCATTCTTTAATTTATGACATTCATGATATTTGATAAACGTAATGTATTCTGTGATGTTTTAATTTTTAAAGGTTATGCAAATGGTAGGTTTCTTTTTAAAAAAAATGCACGAGTTATTAAAATCAAATGCATGTTCCAGTAACATCAACCTTGGTTCCATAACCATTTATGAAACAAAAGCGCATTAGCAGTTTGCTAAAGAATTATTCACTGGCCTTTCTTGCCGAATACCCATCCATTTTCATTTCATCCAGCTGTTCTAACTGTTTCTGGTATCCATACCGTGAGCTTTGCAGCTCATAATTAAACTCACATAATTTTGCTTACACAGCTGTTCTTAAACTATCACCAATAGTGCAAGCTTCACATTGCTGAGGTCAGCCATTTGGAGAATGGAATTAGGGACAGGCTGTGCTAGTTACACCAAAGAATCACAATTAAAAGAACTGCAGATTGATCATCTTCTCCATCCTTTTAAAATGTTTGTAACTCTTTCAATATATCTTAAGGCACGGGTGAGATTCCACTGGAATAACAACCGGTTTGGTGATCGTGCGCTTTGCGTGTGCACGCTCTGCATTTTAAAAAGGCAAGCCCATACTTACCTTCAACTGCAGCCTCTGTGAAGAAAACAGCTGATGCATGGCAAAATACTCTGCCACGCGAATCAGTTGCGCTCTAAACAAAGGCATAAAGTACAGCAAAGAGCAAGGTTGGGTGGGTGGGCCCACCTCCTCGTTGCAGCGAACCGATTTGTAGAGAACTGAACATGGAAACAAGGGGTTCGCCCGAACCGGTCCAAACCCACGCCTGTCTTAAGGTCTCCTGCCTACAGTTAATTCCTCATCAACCAATTTAAAACTCTAAGTCTCATTTAGAAACATAATCAAAGGTTCCCACACCCAAAGTGAAGAACTCTGTGCCAACCCATTGTTTTATTTTCACTACATCAAATGAAGGCATTTCTTTTATTAACTGGTCAAGCAATATGGCAAGACCTGATTGACACACTGCATATGAAATACACAGTCAAATTATCCAAAGGAAATACATGATTTACTAAGTTTAATGAGCTTTTCATTAGCTGAGCTTCTGATTTACCAAAGTGCAGGTAGGGGGGGGAGAACAAAAAGAGACTCTCTCTCTCTTCTGATATGGTGTGTTTGAATTGTAATTGTTCATGTAGTTTCAAACAAGTACTAATTTTTGCTAATGCTTGTTCCTGATTGATTAGATGCCCCATTTTCAGACTGAGGCTAAGGTGCCCATAGACAAGTACAGCATTTTATAATTGTGCAGCAAGAGCAGAAGATGTGATCATTTGCCAACTACTTATTATATGAACACCTATATCAAAGCATGAAAGCACTAATTAGAAGGGCTACTCTACTATTGTGTAGTGCTTTTAGAAAGTGAGCCAAAAGTTACAAAAGGACCATAAGCTTACTCCATTATGAGAACGTATGTTCTTGCATTGGTTTTAGCCTGGACTTTTGAAAACTTCAATTGCTGCAGATGGAAAAAGTCTGAAAATTGCACCACTTCTGCAGTGTTAGTAGAGAATGACAGCACATGACAAAAGTCCTATTGGAACAGACCTAGGTCCATCAGACCGTGGCCCACAAGGAAACTCACAAGCAGGACACCCTTTTCCAATTAACTCTCTCATACACTTTGGCAAGTGATCGTGAACCTGTGACACGTGTCAAAAGTGATACAGCACACCATTTGGGCTGACACACCAGCATTTGCTTACACCCAACAACTGTTCTCAAAAGCACTACCCATTCTCACACATTTTTCAAAGGCTGCAGAGGTCACACAAGAGAGTTGTGCTCTTGCACGGCCTCCGGAGCCGCTGAAAATTGTGCAAGAACGAGGTGTGCTTTCATGTGATTTTCAGAGGCTGCAGAGGCTGTGGAAGAGAATTCTCTGACACTGCTTCAAGAACAAAGGCCTCCTGCGACCTGAAGCAGCTTTGAGTAAACCACAGGGCCATGTCAACAAAAAGTGAACACCATCTGAATATTAACAGCATGCAGAAGATCCCGGGATACACTGGGCCAGTGAGATAATTGTACCATTCCCCAAGGCTCGTGTTTCTTGGGGAATGGCACAAGGCAGCCTTTTTGAGTGTCAGTGGTGGTGCTAGGGCTGAAGATGAAGACTAGGCCATCCTCAGTAGTGCTCCTGAGTGCTATTTTTCTGGATGGCCTATATGGGGAGGTAGGGAAGATAATTACAGTGGAACCTCAGGTCGTGACTGTAATCCATTCCAGGAATATGGTTGCAACCAAATTTGGTCATGGCTAGAAGCACGACCGTCTGCGCATGCATGGACAAAAAAAAATGGCACCAAAGGGGAAATTGATGCAGAAAGGAAATCTTTCCATGCCGATTTTGTTTGCCACCCAATTTTTGAATCGTGACAGGATTCAAAAATCGGGTGGATTTTTCAGTCATCACCTGATTTAGTCGCAAACAGAAGCGTTCGCAACCCGAGGTTCCACTGTGTTTATTTTTTATTTGGGGGGGGAGGGGTTGGCATACCAGCAGAGTCAAGTTAGGCATTTTCTGAATTTCTGACACACTGAGGTCAGAAGGTTTGCCATTACTGTTTTTGAAGATAGAAGTGAATTGGCCTTATGCTTGGAAGCAACATTAATTAGCTAAGCTAGTAGCTATTGATAGTTTTCTGAGAAACTGTCTACTCCCTTTCTCAAACCATATAAACATTTCGTGGCATATTTTATGAGTTGATTACACGATTCATCAAGAAATAGTTCCTCTCATTATGTTTTAATTAATTTCATTTGATGGCCTTGAGTACTGGTATGATGGGAAACAGGAAAACACGGTAGCGGAAATTCTGGAGAACTAGTAGTGGAAATTTTGAGTAGTTCAGAGAACCAGTGGCAACCTTCCCCCAGGAGTGGGAAGGGAAGGAAGATTTTACAGTATCCTTATCCTGCCATGCCCACTAAGCCGCACCCATCAAGCCATGCCATGCCCACAGAACCGGTAGTAAAAAATTTTGAGTCCCACCACTGGAAGACTGGATACGTTTCAGAACAAAAATACTATGGGACATAAGCTGCAGAGGTGGTATTCAGCAGGTTTTGACCAGTTCTGGAGAACCGGTGGCAGGAATTTTGAGTAGTTCGGAGAACCGGCAAATCCCACCTCTGACTGGAGATCCTTCCCCTGCCATGCCCACCAAGCCATGCCTACAGAACCGGTAGTAAAATTTTTTGAATCCCACCACTGAACAAGACACAGCCACAATGAGGTGTTGGATATGATCCTTAGGTGCATTATGGCTTGACAGCCATGGTGCCCAACAAACATGAACATTGTCTCGAAACACTGAGAGCAATATTTCCCAGCTGTCTATAGAGTACAAGGTTGATAGCAGAGAGATATTTTTCTGCAGACAAATAAATGTGGGCAGTATTTCACAGAAAGCTGAAGGAAAGGAAACGACTGATCTAGTGCACGAGGTTGTTGCAGTGCATATTTAAAATGCCATGTCTGTGACCAGGTATCATGATGGATGACAGCGCTGCGACAGCCATTTAATCTTTACAAAAAAGTCAACAAGTACAACATCCGAATGTCTGTGCAATAAGGAAGGCTTCATGACCATTATGCCTTGCTCCCCCTTCTCACATCTTCATTCCTCAACAGCTGATCCCATGATTAAATTATTTACCAGGGGGGCAGTAAATACTTACTAATGGTCCTGAGTCTGTCCATGAAAGTAGGCTGCTCTCATTTCTTCTGCTGCTTGTAAGAACGTCATTGTTTGTCGCTGCTCAAAGACAGTAATCATATTCCACAATGTACGGAACATTATTTTTTCACATTCTCTCATGCTTTAGGTTGCCGATAATATATAATCATGCAACAATTACTTGTACCTTTATGGATGATGCTCAGAGCACATTTTTTTTTCATTACAGGTGCTCCTTGACTGACAACAGTTCATTTGATGACCGCTTGAAGTTACAATGGCACTAAAAAAAAAAGTGACTTATGACCATTGCAGCATACCTATGGCCATGTGATTTATGTTTGCATGTTTGACAACTGTCTCACATTTATGATGGTTGCAATGTCCCAGGGTCATGTGTTTCCTTTTTGAGACCTTCTGACAAGCAAAGTCAATGGGGAAACCAGATTCACTTAACAACTGTGTAACTAATTTAACAACTGCAATAAATTCCCTTAACAAATATGGCAAAAAAAAACAACAACACGGGGCAAAACTCATTTAAAAGGTTTTGTCAGGACTCCAACAAATCCACCTCCATTCAAATCATAAGTCTCTAGCCACATCTCTCAGAAGTAATAAAATGGATTTATTAGAAGTGGCTATGTTGGTGTTAGCTGGATGCAGCCTATACTAAAATAGTTTCATTTCTTCCTTGACCCTGGTCTTCCCCCCACCCCCTGGATGTATATTCTCCAATGGGACACATCCATCCCCAAGAGTCATCAATCATGCACTCCAGTAATATTCTTGTGCTCAGACAATTTTGGGCTGCCAGGGTGATTATCTAGGCACTTAAGGAATGCACTGTTTCCCCCTAAAAAGACCACTCCCTTTCTTTTTAGTTGACAGATTTCTCATTTAACAACATAAATTTTGGGCTCAATTGTGGTCATGAGTTGAGGACTACCTGTATTATTATTTCTGTTCACTGAGCTTGCTTGTTTTCTTGCAGACGTTTCATTACCCTAACTAGGTAAGATCATCAGTGCACTGTTGATGTTACCTAGTCAGGGTAATGAAACGTCTGCGAGAAAATAAGCAAGCTCAGAGAGCACCAAGGACCCCCTCATTTCAACCCTGGGCTGCAAATATTCTCCTTTACTGGTATTTCTGTTCAGTTTCTCCCACTTTGACAGGGAGAGAATGTGTGTCCGTGTATTTAATATAAAGGAAAGAAACTCCAGCACATTAATTGAGAAAGAAACTCCAGCAAGCAATTTTCCTTTCCACAAACCCGAGTGGAAATAAAACACACATGACACAGCCCTATTGTAAAGCTAAGCAGAATTAGTTTTATCAAAACATAAATCAGAAATGAAGATCCTTTGGCAAACATATAACATGATGACGCTACTGCATCAAATAAGCAAGCCTACATTTGAATTCTAGATACTGTAGAGCTGCCAACTGACTCCTTTCTCCTATGCATTCACCAGCAGTCTGAGAAACCTACAAAATGTAAATCTATTGAATGGTATGTGGGAATGACCTTGGGAGACAGGTGGAAGAACAGCAAACTGGACAAACATTGTGTAAAAGATATTTCAACTCACAGAAGGAAGGAAAGTTTGAGAAGTATTTCAGAAGGGAACCTCCCTCGTATTCTGGAGAATACAAGGAAAGGATGGGTTCCCCAAACCCCAAAAACTTTAACCTTAGACTGTCTACTATTGACCTCACCCCCTTCCTAAGAGGCCTGTAGGGGGCGTGCATAAGTGCACCAATCATGCCTACCGTCCCTATCCTATTGTTTTTTATTTTTCTTATAAGTATCTATCTCATGTATTCAAAACTATATTTATTTTTATACTTGTATCTTGTAAGTGATTGACAAATCAAATAAATACTAAAATACTAAATACAGAAAAGAAAAAAAGAAACACCAATCTGTTAATGTAGCCTTACAATAAAGATATATGTTGTTACTCTTAGTTAGGCTATTTGTCTGGACTACTATTTAGGGGTAACAATCTTTTGGTTTTAAGGGATTTGCCAAATTTTAACAAGAACAGAGTTCACTTCGGGATGGGAGGAAATATTCAGTAAGATGGAGGCCATGACAGAGAAGGAATCACTTCCAGGGACCTGCCAGATATAGTTTCCTAACAGACAGGACCTTCTCTGCTAGATATGATGGGATGGGAAGATATAACCAATTTGGAAAATTCAAGCATATTTAAGCACTATTATTCAATAGCAAAAATAACTCTTCAATTAGTGATTATGAATTCCAGATCTTACTATTTCTTCTCTTCTTATCCATCCCCATCTTTCCTTTCATTTTGGATAATTGAACAATTTGATTCACATCAGAAAAAAAAAAAGAATGACTGTTTCAAAGAATTTCTAGCCAGGACAAATGAAATGAAAATCAAGTGATGTAAAATGGCTCTTCACAAAATGCATCTTAATTAGAAAGAGGTATGTGACAGTATTCAAATGAGAGCTTCAAATAGCAGGTGGCTTTTGGGGGGAAGAAAGGAACTTTCAGCTGTTTTCAAATAAGGATATTTGGTTAGTTCATACATGTGGCCTAATGGTTAGAATAGCAGACTGGAGAAACTCAGGTGTGATCCCCAAAGATTGGCTAAGTTGTGTGATCAATCGGGGCCAGGTATTCATGTTGTGTGTGGGTTTATACCAGTGATCCCCAACCTTTCTTATGCCGCGGCCCGGTATCCCCAACCTTTTTATGGCGCGGCCCGGTACCGGGCATTAGCTGGGCGCCATCTTTTTGATGAAAAAGTGCTTGAGTGACCTCACGGAAGCACTTTTCATCAAATAATGGCATCGCGCTCGGTGAGCTTTCTGGGTAGAAATGGCTTTCTACCGGAAAAGCTCACCGGAAGCGCTGGCGCCCATCTTTTGATGAAAAGTGCTTTCAGTGAACTCTCACCCGAAAAGCTCACCGGAAGCACTTTTTCATCAAAAAAGATGACAGCGCCCAGCAAACCAGCGGCCTGGTAGGACTTGTTCCACGGACCGACCGGTCCGCGGACCGGTGGTTGGGGACCCCTGGTTTATACCACCTAGTCAGTCTTGATTTTTGTTGAATGCATCAAATTACCTTGGCAGCAGATAACTTTCAGAAGTGGTTTGCCATTGTTTTCATCCTAGGGCTAGGAAGGAATGACTTGCCCAAGGTCACCCTGCTGGCTCTATGCCACAGGCAGAAGTAGAATTCTCCTGGTTTTTAACCCATCACCACTACAACAAACGTCTTACCCAAGTTCGCAGAACTGCTGCCAGATCTGACATATCTTGAGCTTTTCCACTTTGCTGGCATCCTGCCATAAATTTCAAGGGGTGAGGAGGGGGCAATGGAATGTGGAGTGGTGGAGGTGGGAATAGGGAAGGAAAAACAAAATGGTGGGAGGGGAGGAGGATTATGCCCTTGATGGAAACCAGAGGTGCCATGACCGAAATACCCTGGAATCTTCAAGGACATCTGGCCCAAGAACAGAATGCGAAAATACATTTGAGTGGCACCAAATTACCAGAATGTTTCTGAAACAGCTAAATAGCATGTCATTGATCAATGGTGGACTTGTCAAGGTGGGAAGGCGAGGGAATGGGAAAAAATGTAACCTTTGTGCAGGAATATTCAGATCTAGCCTTTCTTTCACTGCAACCACTAAACTTTAGCAAAAGAATCTACCAGTTGAACCAAATGGAGTCGAGGGTCTTTCTTTCCTAAAGATCTGAACTGAAGCAGGCCTGACAGCTGTAAAGATAAAATGAGACAAGCCAATGTACGGCTTCAAGCTTCTGAAGAATAGGGAAGATATGAATGAATGATTGAAGAAACAAAGTAACCAAGTAACTGTTTGCAGCTCTACTCTACTAACCAGGGGTGGGGTACGACGGGGTTAACTATCGGTTTGGTGATTTACGAGGTTCGGTGATTTACGATGTGCTTCCCTGCAAATCGCCATCAGCACGCTGCGTGCAGAGAAGCAGCCTTTGAAACAGCCCTCTTTTCCTGCTTTTTAAACTGCAGCTGTGCCTCGCACGGCAGCTGAAGTTGAAAAATCAGGAAATAAAGGTCAGGTAAGAGCCCAGGTGGGTGGATGGGCAAAAACATCAGCAGACATAGAACTGGTTCTATGTCTGCTGCTCTTCAGAGCTACCGGTTCTACAGAGGTGGACAGAACCAGTAGAAACCTACCCCTGCTACTAACCCTTTGGTCATAAAAATATACCACCTGGAAGCTTGGTCATAAAGCTAGTCACCACTGTCATTAAAGAAATCCATTCTCCCAAATGGGCAATTTGGCAGTAACTTCTCAAATCATGGTCATATGAGTGTGGGACATTGCAACTAGTCATATATATCAGCTGGTTGCCAAGTGTCTGAAATGCAGCCATGTGACTACAATGGGATACGTTATTTTTTCTAATTTAACATTCTAAGCCTGAAAGCAGATTAATTCATTAAAAATTTGGAGATGCCCTACCTGGATAGCCAAATTGTATCTTTAATGGCAGTAACAAAACCATCTTTTCATTACAAATACAATTCATTGCTTTATACAAAAAAGTTATATAACTGAATAGTGAAATCAATTTCACTATTATTTTCCAGATCCATATAATGTTATACACTGTTTAGAGTCTTTTAAAAATACATTAAATGGTTAATAGCTCTCATGAATCATTGTGAAGCTACAGATCACCAATTCAATACTATCCCATTGAACTACACAGAATTAAGTAAAATCACTTTAAGATGCAAAATATGCTGTATTTTACTTCTAACATAGAACAATAACACAAAGACAAACTACAGCCAAACTCTATGCTGATGTGACAATCTGTTTTTCATAAAAAGTTCAAATGCAGATTTAATAAGTCATTTATTAATGCAAATGAGTGTATTGGGGAAGAAAAGGAATAACATTGACTTGATTGTATTTAGTGTTTCCTTTTTTGCTCTGATTCATGTTTTGTATCATTTAGTTTTGATTTTAATGCTGCATTGATTATTTCTTGTGTTTTGCTTTCGTAAATGGCAAACTTGCCTTGAGGGTACAAAACAAAAATAGGAAGATGTAAATGCTGAAAAATGGATAAATGTTCTTCTGAAAAAGAAGGTAAGTTCTATCTTGCCAATTGTGCAGCCATTTGGGGAAGTTTCAGGCCCATAGAAGGTGACACGATAGCTCTTCCTTCCAGCAGCCTTGCCTAAGAGGTGATTGTAGGGGAAAAACACTATGAAATATTAACTTTCTGATCTTATGTCTGAAGGAGATCCTGAGGCTTTCCCCCCCATGACTCATGTGTGTGTTTCTTCAATTCATAAGGTGGCACAAAACTATTCTGGCATATCTTGCCCTGTCTCTTCTACTGAGTCGTTTTCTGTCTCAGCAATGAGACCAGCAAGTGATGATGTCCCTACACCTAATTGATGAGCACTAAAGGAAATTTATTTATTCATTTGTTTATTTATTTATAAAAATTATTAGCTATCCATCTTACCACAAGGTAACTCTGGGTTACTTACAGTCATAAAAAATGTATCTATATATGTACATTAAAACAGGGGGTCTCCAACGTTGGCCACTTTAAGACTTGTGGACTTCAACTCCCAGAATTCCTTAGACAGTGTGGCTGGCTGAGGAATTCTGGGAGCTGAAGTCCACAAGTCTTAAAGTTGCTAAGGTTGGAGATCCCAACATTTAAACATACTTAAAGTAAAACCAAACATTAAACTCTAATGACGTGTGGGGAGGGTGGGGAGAGGTGAGATCCATTGTCACTCAATCAACCATCTCCACTGCTCTGTTCCCCCATTGGGCCCCAAGCCAACTGGCTGAGCCAGCTCTTTAGGCCCTTAGAAAAAGGAGAGGAAGGCTGGGGTCAGCTTCACATCAGGGGCCAAGATATTTCAGAGAGCAGGAGCAACAGTAGAGAAGGCCTTCCTCTTGGACCCTGCTTGCTGGAATAATTGGGCTGACAGGACCTTCAGCATGCCTCCTCTGCTGGCACGATTGGGACAGGTCAATCCCAGTGGGGTGAGACAGTCCCTCAGGTAGCCTGGACCCATGCCATGAAGGGCTTTAAAGGTGAACATTAACACCTTGAATTACACCTGGGAGAAGAGTGGCAGTCAATGCAGCTCGCAGAACAGTGGTGTTACAGACACCATTCTTGGGGGCCTCAAAACTGCCCATGCCACCTCACTCAGCATCAGTTGTAACCTGATTGTCTTACTGAGGGGACCGCTTCCTTTCTCCAACAAGTGGTGGTAGGGGAAAAGGCAAGTCTTGAGAGATAGCTAAACCCATCTGTCAGATCCTCATGCATGGAAGAGTTGAAGCTGCCTTAAGTAGAGCAGTAAGATTCCTTTACTGGGAAACAACAGGAGGGAGGGAGTAGGATTCTGGATCCTGCCCTGCTTCTATTATCACATCTTCTTGAATTAGGCATTAATAATTTGTGGGATTGATGGCCTCTTTCCTGTAAAGCAGGGTCTCCAACCTTGGCAACTTTAAGACTTGTGGACTTCAACTCCCAGAGTTCCTCAGCCAGCTGGCTGAGGAACTCTGGGAGTTGAAGTCCTACAAGTCTTAAAGTTGCCAAGGTTGGAGACCCCTGCTGTTAAGCAACAGAAGAGAAGCTGCTCAACTTTATTGGGAAGGACCCATAGACCATGCTCATGTCACCTATCCTGACTGTCTCCCACGGCTTTCCCCCCGCCCCCCCGCCCAGGCTGACACAAGTGGTGAAAGCTATTTTGAAATGTGGGTCATGTACTTTAAGATGCTTTCTAAAAATAATTTTCATACTTCTTCTGTTAAACATTTGGTAAGCAGGAGTAGCATTTTTGAGAGAAGCCCGAAAAAGGCCTGGATGGGTCAAATAGTGAAGGGGTCCCCAACCCCCAGGCTGCAGCCCACTAACGGGCTCTCACGCATTTGGAACCGGGCTGTGCAAGTTGTGGATGCATACAGTGGTGCAATTCAACTGGTGTAACAACTGGTTCGGTGAGCGCGCTCTTTGCGTGCATGCTCTACGTTTAAAACAGCCCATTTGCAACTCAATTACTTACCTTCCGCTGCATATCCGGGGAGTAAAATAGCTGATGCGTGGCAAAGCGCTCTGCCACGTGAATCAGCTGTGCTAAAAATCCAGGAAATAAAGAACAGGGGTGGGGGGAGGGGCCAAATGTTCACCAGAAATACCAGTTCGCCTGAACCAGTCCAAACTGGTAGAATCCCACCCCTGGACACGGACACTCAGTTTCACTTGCGCGAGTGACGGGCACTTGCACGAGCGATGGACAGTTGTGTGAGCATGTTAAGCTCTATTTGCGCGCCTGCCACTTGCACATATGGAACTGTACATGTGAGCACGTGCACCTGTCACTCCCCACAGAACCTTCCCCTCTCCTCCCCCCAGCCAGTCCACCAAGCTGGAAAGATTGGGGACCGCTGATATAATGAACCAAGAATGGTTCACTATATTGGTTGTGGATTGCTGATATAGCGAATCTGCTTCACTGTGCTCTTATCACTGTCTGCTCTTGATTGGGCTGGCTTGGCTGACTGTAGAGTTTCCTATCCCAAAGTCTGAAAGGCAAGACAAAATGTGGAGAGTAATGAAGAAAACCTATGTGGTTATTGGGAGCTGAAAATGGTTGGATGACACATAATGAATTAATCAAGCGTTTGAATGGCTTGATGTGGGTACAATAGAGTCTAAGTTTTGGAGTCTTTAAATAACAGCATTGACTTTGTGAACTTTCAACACCGTGTACAGGAATTACAGATGGCCAGAGAATTTTACTTTTCTTTAATCGCCCTTCTGAAGTTAAGAGTGTATTTAGTAGACGCATCAACTGATGGCTCACAAAATTTCCTTTTTATATTTAGGTTTTTGGAAACAATGACAGAGAAACAGCTGCTGCTTATAAGAGAATGCCGCTTTCCTCATCACATTAGTGCGTCCATCAGGGGAAACCAAGCATTCTTCTTTGCTAATGAATCAATCTGTACCTTGCATAATTAAAAAAAGAAACAACAGAACAAGACTTAACACCCCCCCAAAAAAACCCGCCCCCCCTCCCAATTCAGTACAAACAAAAGAGCCATTTCCTCCAGCAAATCCAACCCGAAGTGTTTGTAGCAGAATTTTAAGCAATGGCTGCCTTGCTTCTTATCTTTCTGATTAAAAAAAAAAACCTTTCAAGCCAGCACAAAGATTTCAGCGCATCAATGAAGTTTTCTTTCAGAAAAAAAGGGGGAAATGCCGCTATAGTGCTTAAGAAGAGAAACTATAAGAAAGTCATTTTTCCCCCCAAATCCAATGGCAATCTGATCTGAAATGTATTAGAGAAATAATGTAAAACGAATGTTTAGGATAAGCAGCTTACTTATACCACTCTAGGCAAACACAGCAGAATTAGGAGAAGATATATTTGCTTGCGTAGGGAGAAATCCCCTTTTCTTTCCAAACTAAACAACAGCAACAAAAGATATTTTAGGGATATTTTAATTCTATCTCCTGCCTCTTGGTGAACCTCAACTTGTTCTAAATCAGACCCTTTCAAGATTTTGGACAGTGCAAAATGTATTCTGCACCTTTATTATCTTCCACTGTAAATAATACCCCGCCTCCCCCACCCCAAATACCAGTAATTACATAGAGTATCATTTTGAATGGAATTGTGAAGATAGTGTTAATTAAAGAAATATTGCTGGCTGTCATCTGAACAGAGACGGGTGAGTTAATTACATGGTTCAGTAGCAAGAGGGGAGGGGAAGAGAAACTACATTAGAAAGCTTTCTTTTTTCTTTTTTTACAAAAATTCCTATCAACTAAAGTTTCAGGAATGAGCATATGGTCCTTCGTTTCCATCAGCAACTAACAGTTTTAATTTAAAGCTTCCAGAGCAAAGTTTTGCTTCTCCACCCAGCAAGGTTTGCATTTATGTGACATAAGAAAAGTTTTATCTATCCTTTAGGCCTTTTGGAGCTACTAAAAAAAATGTCCAGCATCTGTTTTCTAGCATGCCAATAACAAGTTTATGAGAAACCTTCATATAAAACTGGAGCATTGGTAAATATTCAGTTATACATGGGCTGATGTAGGAGATGATCAGGCTAGGCTGGAGAGAGGAGTCAAATGCATTATAAGTCACGAGTTCCTGCATGGCTGCAAATCCATCCCACCTTGAATGCCTTTTTTTTAATCCCCCCTCTCATTTCTCTTGACTGCTAGTTGGTCAGATTCTTGTAGAGAGCTTAAGCTTGCAATAAATCTTTATACTCATTTGAACTGCCAGAATCTTCTGATTTCCTGGGCGCTTGATAGCCTCAAATCTTATTTCTGTTCAGGAGTGCCGAATATGTGAGTGCACCGGATGATCCCATCACACTCCACTGATGCTGCTGCTGAATGTCTGTAGCAGAAAAGTGTTGTGCTCCTACAGTTGCACACGCTTTGGCCTTTATCTGTGCCGGCGCATCAGTGCTGCTGCAGACATTTGTGCTGAATTCAAAGACACACTGCGTGAGTGATGTTGGCTTGAACCTTGCTGTTGAAGGCTAAGATATGCATATAGAGAATGTGTGGATGGAACACCTATGCTGTCAGTATTTGTGCCAGTCTTTCTATCAAGCATCTCGGCGTGACATTTTATCCTTCAGGCAACCTTCTGTGTCTGAGGCAGGCAAGGATCAGCCCAACTTGAGCCACATTTATTATAGTCTAAAACTCTAAGCAACAAATCACACTGATTTTGTAGGAAAAAAATAAATATAAAACACCAGTGAAGTCCAATATTCAGTAATCTGTTCAATAGTGAAGAAAGTGCACTTCTTATATCAACAATCAAATGAGAAGAAAAGAATGTTATCCTGTGGATTTAATAAGGACGTTTTTGTATGATGAAAGCAGTTTGAAGGCAGGGGGGAAGGACAAAAGACAAGCAAAGAGGGGGGAAATTCCTAGGTCATCAATATAGAGGAAGTTTTTAATGGATTTTCCCCCCTTAGCAACCAATTGTCCACCAAATGGGGGATCTAAAGCATCTTTGGCCTTAACACAAAATATGAGTTTGTTGAAATGATACATGTGTTTCCTAAACTTGTTGAAATTACACTGTCCTTTAACTTCTACAGCAGGCATGCACAATCCAAGTCCCGTGGGCCACATGTGGCCCTGGACAGTTAGTAATGTGGCCCTATAAGATTATAAACTTTTAACATTATTATGTATATTTATATACATTAACTATACTATATATGTGGCCCAAGACAATTTTTCTTCACTCAATGCGGCCCAGGTAAGCCAAAAAGGCAGGGGTGGGATTCTACCTGGTCAGTCCGGTTCTATAGAACCAGTTGTTGTGATTCTGCGCAGTTCGGAGAACCGGCAAATCGCTCCACTGGCTGGCCCCGCCCATTCTGCCCACTCACTCCTTACCTGGCATGCACACCATTCATCTTGCTTGCTTTTGGTAAGTTGCTATTTTCCTTTCCCCCCCCCTGACCATCAGCTGTTCTGCTGTGCCGGGAGATTTAGATTAGCTAGAAAGGAGGAAATCATTGGATTTCTTGCTTTCTAGCTAATCTAAAAGTGGAGCTGAATCTTTCTTAGGACTGCAACTTCTATTTTTCAGTGCAGACTCAGGCAATAGATTGCAGAAAGATAGATCTCTGAGTGAATCTGTGATTCTGTGAGCAACTCAATCTGCCTGCCTGCTTTGCCTGATTTTGGGTAAAAGTTGTTCTTCTTTTTATAAAAAAATTCAACATTTACATAAATATTTGCAATATTTACGTAAAAGCCACGCCTAGCCAGTCACGTGACCACCAAGTCATGCCCAGTCAGCAAGCCATGCCCAGCCAGTCATGTGACCACCAAGCCACATCCCACAAATTAGGTCAAGCCCACAGAACCGGTTGTTAAGAAATTTGAATCCCACCCCTGCAAAAAGGTTGAACACACCTGACTTAGAGGCTGTTTAGATCGTCTGGTTCTACTTGGGAAGGAAGTAGATTGCATAATATTAAGGAGAACGAAGCTGATAATAGCATACCAAATCACATTTGGACGTTATAGATAACTGGAATTTTGTTAAAGTTGGTTTCAGACAGTGGTTGAGATGCTGGCCTAAAAGGCAGGAGACTGGGAGTTCTAGACCTGTCTTAGACATAAAAGCCAGCTGGGTGACTTTGGGCCAGTCCCTTTCTCACAGGCCAACACAGGCCATCACAGGGCTCTTGTTTTGGGAAAAATAGAGGTGGAAAGAGTATTAGGCCTGTTTGCTGGCATTTTTAAAAAGTGGCAGATAAAAATCCAATAATAATACTAATAATGAATACCATATAAATTAAATATCAAACAAATAATAACTTGATAATAATTTGTGAATATTTTATTATATATTATAAGCTGATCTGCTAGCTTCTATGCCATTATTTCTGATTATGCACATTGTTCTTTCCAGAGCATTCTCTTCTCGTTGGATTTGACTTTTATAACATTACAAAAAATATTATTTCTTTGTTTTTAGTCTTTGTATATTTGCAACAGATAAGCAATTTTTCTTCAGTACACTTAGTCTCACTATTACTCTTTGTCATTGCACAGATTCCCTCTGTCAAGAATACTGAATAAGTCAAGCCACGGCTATTAAACATAAAAATAAAATCTGCCAGGCTATTCAGGGATGATTAGAAGCTCCATATGAAATAGAACTGCTGCTCAAAACTATCTGTAGTTACAGCCAAGATATTGCAATGGAGTTTGAATTGGACAATTTGTGTCATACTCATTCCGAGCAGGGGGGAAAAATACTGAAAATTTAAAGACTCACAATGGAAACAACATCAAAAGAGTCTGGATCAGGGGTCTTCAATCTTGGCCACTTTAAGACTTGTGGAGTTCAACTCTCAGAATTCTGGGAGTTGAAGTCCACAAGTCTTAAAGTAGCCACGATTGAAGACCCCTGGTCTGGATGATGAGGATCACTACAAATTCTTCAAGCTGACAACAGTACGCACACTGAAGTCAAGAAAAAGATTAAAAGTGAATACATCAAGATAGTGAAGAAGATCTTAAAGTTCAAATTCCATAGAGGAAATAACGTGACGGAAACACCTGGACAATTACAGATGTTAGATACACAGGTGGGGTGAACTCAAACAGAACTAAGAACTCTGAATAGGAAGACCAGAAAAATAATGATAATGAATCATGTCCGTCATCTATGAAGTGATGTGGACAGTCTCTACTTATCAAGGAAAACAAGTAGGCATGGAATGTTGCAGGGCAACAACAGCTGAAAATAAAATGAGGAGGCTTTGGAAAAATATCTGAAGGACAGTGAAGAAGATGCGCTGAAGCTACTACACCAAAGCTACCACACTATGAAGGCTTATTCGGTACAGGCAATAGCAAACTGACAAACAAAAATGACCAAATGAAGAACAGAAAAGAGACATGGCAAGGCAAAGTATTACGTGGCCAATATATGGCTAGCAGGCAAAGCTAGATAAAATGATCTGGCGATGACTAAGAACAGTAAATTTGAAGAAAGGGTCAGTAAGGTGAATCCCGGCTGCCCAAGACCAGCTTTAAGAACAAATGCATACAGAAATGAGAAGACAGCAATAGACAACAAGTGCCACCTCAGCAAGGAAACTGAAGAAACAGTGGACCACCTGGTTAGCTGCTGCAAGAAGATCGCACAGACTATGTACAACAGCATGACAAAGTTGCAACAGTGGTGCATTGGAAGATCTGCAAGAAATACCATTTGCTTGCAAGCAAGAAGTGGTGGGGCCACAGAATAAATAAAGTAATAATAATAAGTCTTTATTGATTAGCCCTTGGGCCATATCAAAGTGCAAAGTTCCAGAAATAAAGTAGTAGAAAGTGAAGAAGCTAAAGTGTTTTGAGACTTTAAAAAGGAAACATACAGAAACCTATCGCACAACAGCCCGCATGTAATAATTGCCAATAATGAAGACAAAAAAGTCTGGATAGTGTGTGACTAATCATAATAATCAGATGACACTGTACTTTCAGTAGTCCACTAAAAGTACCATGTTGGTGCTGTGATTTCACATTGTTATGTACATAATAATCAGACCCTGACAGATCTATTTCACTTACAACAGCAATCACTAACCTGACTTAATTCTCCTTTCTGATATATGAAACTAGGTACTATATATTGATAAACACAGCCCTTATATTTTGAGGGATGAAAATTATTGTCCAAAAGGTAGATGGTGAAACTAGAGGGACAGCCATACAGGACTTAATTCTTATAAACAGAGAAAAAGTGATAGAGGGAGTTGAAACTGCAGGAACCTTGGGTGAGAGTGACCATGTCATACGAGAATTCAACATAACACTTAACAGAACATAATGACACCAGAGTCTTGGATTTTAAAAGAGCTGATTTCAATAAACTCAGAGAGAACTTGGGAAAGATTCCATGGATGAAAATCCTAAAGGGGAAAACAATTCAAGAATCTTGGGAAACTCTAAAAAGTATGATCATAGAAGCCCAGACCAGCACAATACCACTGAGAAATAAAAACAATAAAAACAAGAAGAAACCAGCACGGCTGCACAAAGATCTTTCTGGCAAATTGAAAGAAAAAAAAGAACAAGTACAAAAAATGGAAAGAAGGACATACAACTAAGGCAGAATATCAGCAGATAGCCAGAATCTGCAAAGATGAAGTCAGGATAGCAAAGGCTCAGAACGAACAAAGACTTGCAACAAAAGTTTGGTCGGCTTCCGGTTTGAGTCTCTTCGGCGACAGACTGAAATCCGCGATCGTGCGCGGTTTTGATCTGTGCTCACCGCCGGAGCGCCTCGAGCTGGCTGGTTTCGGGGCTAAGCCACCCCGTAGAGGTGGTGAAGAGGGGGGAGACTGTTCATGCTTTCTGGTCTTTGATTGAAAAAAGATTGAAAAAGATTGAAAAAAGACCAGAAAGCATGAACAGAAGAGATGATTCCACCAGGCTGTCAATCATTTGGAAGCCTGCACTCACAAACAAAAAAATCTCCACACCACAAGCCAGGCAAACACCTGGGCACAAACAGATCCCCCCTGATACCTCCAGCTCAAACACACCCCAACCAGGCACCCAGATGAAACCCAGCTTCCTAACTAATGATAGCCGTCCATTTACCCGAAGCCAAGCTGCACTAAAGACCTCCATTAAAGTAACACAATGCTGCCAGCCAATCAAGATACAAAAAGAGCCAAAAAAAAGACAGAAGATATCAGAAACACCCATCAAGCAGAACACAGCAAACTCCGAGACCAATAAACACAGACCAAGACTCCCAACCAATCAGGATGAAGAAAAAACCATTCTGGCACAGCAATAGGCTGCCCCAAATTTAAATCTGAAACCACTGTAAAAGTCTGACCCACAGACGGACACAATACAGAAGCCTGATGATGGCAGATGAGATTCTGCTGAAACGTGAATTTAAAGACGACGTATGAAATGCCAACCAGCGACAAAATTATAATCTTTTTTTTTAAATGGTTTAGAATGTACCAGCCAAATTGTTGGTATTTTTGACTAATCTTAAGGTCTTGAAGCTATAAGATTTGTGGAAATTAAAAAAAGTGTCAATTAGCACGGGAAAATTTGTTTAATGAGAAAAGATAGTATGAAATTGCAACAGGACAGACAAAAGTATAAATATAATGATTTGAATTGAGATGAGATAATTAAAATAAAGTTGAGAAAATTAAAAGAGGGGAAAAACTATGTAGAAAATATAAAACAGTAATAAGATATGGAATAGAATATAAAAATGAGCATGAAATTGAGTTTGTGTCTATATGAAGAAGTGATAACCTGGGACCATGCTATTTCCAAAAAAAGATGTTTTATTTGTATTTTGTTTTTGTGAAAACCCAAATAAAATTTTCAAACAAAAAAAAAAAAGTCAAAGATAAAAAAAAAAAATTCTTCCAACATATAAATAACAATAAAAAAAATCAAGGAAACAGTCGGTCCACTAAAGAGAGATGATGGCAAGGAAGTAACAGGCAACAGAGAGAAAGCAGAACTGCTTAACTCATTCTTTGCATCCGTCTTCACGCAAAAAGAAATTATAGCTCAACCCACCAAAAACATAACTGTAAAAGACAGACCAGAAATAAAAGTTAAAATAAGCAAAAAAATAGTAAGAGAAAACCTGTCTGATCTTGATGAAAACAAATCGCCGGGGCCTGATGGATTACATCCCAGAGTTTCAAAGGAGCTGGCAGAGGTCATCTCAGAACCACTGCACCGTATCTTTCAAAAATCCTGGAGCACCAGGGAACTACCAGAGGACTGGAAAAGAGCTGATATGGTTCCCATCTTCAAAAAAGGGAAAAAAAACAGACCCAGGAAACTATAGACCAATCAGCCTAACATCAATACCCGGGAAGATACCGGAAAAGATAATAAAAAACAGATCTACCAACATCTAGAAACAAGTAAAGTAATAACTAGCAGTCAGCATGGGTTTGTTAAAAACAGATCATGCCAAACCAATCTTATTTCATTCTTCAACACAGTCACTAAATTAGTAGACTAGCAAAATACTGTGGACATAATATATTTAGATTTCAGCAAGGCATTCGACAAAGTAGACCACAACCTACTTCTTAGAAGCTAGAAAAAAGTGGAATAGATAGCACCACCACTAGATGGATTCGCAACTGGCTGGCAAACCGTACTCAATGAGTAGTCCTTAATGGGTCTAAGTCTACATGGAGGGAAGTAAGCAGTGGGGTGCCACAAGGTTCCGTCTTAGGCCCGGTAGTCTTCAATATCTTCATTAACGACAGATGAGGGAATAGAAGGGGAGCTTACCAAATTTGCAGATGATACTAAGCTGGCAGGAATAGCTAACACCCAAGAAGATAGGCTCAAGATCCAGATGGATCTTGACAGACTAGAACACTGGGCAATATCTAATAAAGTGAAATTCAATATAGAGAAAAGTAAAGTCCTATACTTAGGCAAGAAAAACCCAAAGTATACATATAGACTGGGTGAAACCAGGCTCAATAGCAGTAACTGTGAGAGGGATCTTGGAGTCTTAGTGGACAACCAGCTAAATATGAGCCAGCAGTGTGCAGCAGCCGCCAAAAAAGCTAATGCAATCCTAAGAGGGATACAGTCAAGATCAAGGGAAGTACTAATACCACTCTATAAAGCCTTAGTAAGACCACACCTAGAGTACTGCATCCAGTTTTGGTCACCACATTATAAAAAAGATGTTGAGACTCTAGAAAAAGTACAGAGAAGAGCAACCAGGATGATTAGGGGACTGGAGGCTAAAACATATGAAGAACAGTTACAGGAACTGGGCATGGCCAGTCTAGTGAAGAGAAGGACATGAGAGCAGTCTTGCAATATTTGAGGCGCTGCCACAGGGAGGAAGGGGTCAAGCTATTTTCTAAAGCTCCTGTAGGCCAGACAAGGAATAATGGATGGAAACTGAACAAGGAGAGATTTAACCTGGAAATAAGGAGAAACTTTCTGACAGTGAGAACAATCAACCAATGGAACAGCTTGCCCTTGGAAGTTGTGGGAGCGCCATCACTTGGGACTTTCAAGAAGAGATTGGACTGCCAGTTGTCAGAAATGGTGTAGGGTCTCCCGCTTGGGGGGGGGGGTTGGACTAGATGACCTACAAGGTCCCTTCCAATTCTGATTATCTGTTATCTGTTATCTCTTAGCAAACCAACAAAATCATTGGGATTTAATCAGGCTACCTTTGAATAAGACAAACACATTTGTAAACATATTGGTTTGTCCATTTATCTGAGTTCTTTCAAGGCCTGTATATTCATAGCCAGGATATACTATAGCTTGAAATAATATAGAAAGTTGGGGACAGAGTATGAACAACGTTTGAAGTGTGATGCTGGAACAGGACATAATACTGTTGCTTTTAAGTTGGTAGTAAACTGTGTCCAGTTGTATTTGATCAGGGGTGTCAAACCCGATTTCATTGAGGGATGCATCAGGCTTGTGTTTGACCTTGGAGGCCTGGGTGGGTGTGGCCAACTCAACATCACTTGTGTCAGGGGCGCCTGTGGTGGGCTGAGCACTTTGCCAGCAAAAAAAGCTCCCAAGCTCAGTTTCTGGCTGCAACAGCCTCCTGCAACCCTCTGCCAGTGAAAATGGAGCTTGTGAGTGCCCTCCTGAACTCCATTTTTGCTGGCAGAGGCACCGTGGACTGCTCCTTCGCTGTTTCTAGGGCGGCCCTGCGGGCCAGATCTAAGCACCCCACTGGCCAGATCTGGCCCATGGGCTTTGAGTTTGACACCCCTGTATTGGATGAACAGAATGCTAGCCTAAGGCAAGTATTTGTACCCATAGGACAAAGTTTCAAAGAAATCAAATTTATAATATGAGTCTCTCTATTAGGCACACTCACTGCGATATAATGGCTTCTGTGAAATTATATATGTTTTTTAAAGAGTCTGTCCTGTTTCATGCATTACAGTAGAGATGGGAGGAAAAGGGACAGAATAATTAAAGCAAAGAGGAATCTAAAGGGTAACTCATCCCTATCACTGCTGTCTTGTAACACTTTATATTCATACAATGTTCTCTTAAAAGATTAAATGGGTAACACTTGAGGGTTGGGGAGCTGCAACACAGCTTCCTCATATCATCATTTCCCAACTTTCAATGTTCCCCACAATTTGAAAAAAGTCTAAGATTAGGACCTCAGAGCAACAGAATTTAATTTTGTGGGGGGTAGAGGTTGATGAGTATTTAATTTTGGATAATTTTTTTTAAAATTCCACTGACATTTGGCCACTTTCTTCAATTTTCGTGACATCGTTCTGAGGGCAGCCAATGAGGCCTTCTTACATTCATTTACCCAATTCCTCCTAGGCTTGTTTGGAAACACCTGTTTAAACTTGTTGTCATAAAGATAGGCTTGGCAATTAGCCCTGGAACAGTCAGTCTTGATGCCTCTCGGTGATTACAATGGACAAGTTATGTAGTTTGATTGGCAACATTTTGGAAGTGATTTGTCTTTGCCTTTTTCTTCCTAATAGTGACAGCCAATGATTGGCCAAGATCACCCAGCTGGTTTTCATGCCTAAGGCAAGACTAGAACTCATAGTCTCCTGCCTTTTTTTTTTTTAGCTTGATGCTTAATCACAATGCCACATTTGGAAAGCCACATTTATTACCGTTAATTTGCCACCATATTTATCACTCTGAGACCTTGCAGTATGTACATGAGATGTAAGTCAAATGATGTTCCCTGCAAGAGCAAAGCCAGTACAATCGTTACATGCAGTAACTCTGAGCTGTAATATGTAGGCTAATTGAAGAATCTGACACATAATCCCTTAGGTCTTAAGTAGGAAAAGTACAGAAGAAAAATGTAGCGCACAAGGAACATTTTATTTCTTCAAGATAAAATCAAGGACATTCCTTTTCTGAGCTTCGTTTTTCTTGTCAGCTTTAATCTACTGTGATTTTCTTGTTTGTTCCTTTGAGAGGTTATGCTGCTTTGTACAAATGAATTTACACCAAACCTGAAAGTTATTGTGTGTATCTTTTACACCTCCCTTATAAAGAGGAACATGGCTTTTCCTGGAGAGATGAACTAACATTTCATTTTAATCTTGATCTGAGTAAAGCAAAATCCCAATACCACAGTACCTCCCTTTGGGAAATATATATTTTAATTAAGAAAAGTTCCCAGAGTAGATGTTCCTTAAGTCTTGCAGGGTTACTGGGTTTTTTTTTTAAGTATATTTTCAATCAGATTTTGAAAGACTTTTATCATCTAAAAGCATGCATTTTTTAAAATATTTTCAAACTATTATACATCCTTTTGCTAAATTCAATCTGCTGTCTACCAATGTGGGAGATAAACATAGAACATCATTATGAACAACGGCTATAATAAAGGTGTTTGATCAAGTGAAGAGCTTCAGTGAATATACATTATTGTAAAACATCATGTTGTGTTGCATCATTTGTTGTTAGTTGTGAAGTCGTATTTGACCCATCGCAACCCTATGGACAATGTTCCTCCAGACCTTTCTGTCCTCTACCATCCTCCGGAGTCCATTTAAGCTCATGCCTACTGCTTCAGTGACTACATCCAGCCACCTCATTCTCTGTCGTCTTCTTCTTTTGCCCTCAATCATTCCCAGCATTAGGCTCTTCTCCAGTGAGTCCTTTCTTCTCATTAGGTGGCCAAAGTATTTGAGTTTCATCTTCAGGATCTGGCCTTCTAAAGAGCAGTCAGTGTTGATCTCCTCTAGGACTAACTGGTTTGATCGCCTTGCAGTCCAAGGGACTCGCAGGAGTCTTCTCCAGCACCATAGTTCAAAGGCCTCAATTCTTTGGTGCTCAGCCTTTCTTATACACTGTAACTGGGAAAACCATAGCCTTGACTATACATGACTTTTTGTTGGCAGGGTGATGTCTTTGCTTTTTAGTATGCCGCCTAGATTTGCCATAGCTTTCCTCCCCAGGAGCAAGTGTCGTTTAATTTCTTGGCAACAGTCCCCAACTGTGGTGATTTTGGAGCCTAGGAAAATAAAATCTGTCACTACCTCCATTTCTTCCCCATCTATTTGCCAGGAATTGAGAGGGCCGGATGCCATGATCTTAGTTATTGCATCATTACACACAATAATATCTGGAGTTTTCCAAATTCTGAAGATTGCAAACTCTTCCAGTTTAATAGTTCTTTTCAAGTTATATGATCACAAAGATTTCTAAATTAAGATAATCCAAGACTGTTTACAAAGGTTCTATTAATTTTTTGCTGTAAATATTCTGTTTACAATATACACACACGCAAACACACACACACACTGTTATATTTCATAATAATTAAAGGGCCAGTTTGGTCTAGTGGTTAAAGGATTAGGCAAGAAACCATGAGACTGTGAGTTCTCGTCCCAACCTTAGGCATGAAAGCTGGATGGGTGGGTTTGAGTCAGGCACTCTCACCCAACTCACCTCACAGTTCTCAACTGAAGAAGCTTCTTGGATGAGAAGCGAAATATCTTCAAGGAAAAACAAAGAAAGGCCAGTTGGCTTTTGGACAAAAGCACCTTTGGGAGAAGCATGACCTGGGTGATTGAGAATCTCCATAGAACCGAAAGTTCAATGTTGACTCTGGAATCTACAAACCCAAAAGCAATGTACACAGCTGAGAAAAGCCTTCATCGTTATTTTATGTGAATGAGCAAGGATACATGGTCAAAGCAGGGCAACCAAAAAGAGTATAATATAAAAACAACAGCAGCAACCTGAACTTTGCAGAAATAGCTTTAAAAAAACCCAAAGCAGAAATTAAACGTACAAAACAGCCAATGTTCAGTAGATCACAGTGTTCGCGAGTTGGGAAGAAAATGTAATTGGGTATCAAGAAATTATTCACAGAAGAGAAGCAATTTACACTGCCATGTTTTTTCACCTGGGTTTTGCTTTTTTCCTGTGCTAAATCAAATGATATTCTGTTTTTTAAATAACAACGTTGCCATGGGAGAGACATTATAGGAGGAAAGTTGTGATAATTCATGAGGTCAAAAAATAAATAAATCAGGAATCTGATAGCACCTTTTCTGACCAGCAAGTTTTATTAAAAGGCATAAAGGTTATGCTTCCTAATAAAATTTGATAGCTGGAAAAGATGCTACTTCCACTCCTGATTTAAAATCATGGGCTAGTGTTTTGTCTGTGTCTACGTGTTCAGATTTATAATTATTGTGAGAGGAAGTATCTAATATACGGATGGAGAATGTGAGTCCCTAATATTACAATTCCAATAGTCTCCATTAACAGACATTCTGAGGAGGGAATGGTTGTTTAGAGTTTATTAACACCTGTAATGCTAGTTTTCCTTGCTCTGAATTATTATTTTTTCCTTGGGAGCTGTTTCCTGATCTCTGAAGGGGTTATACATCTTTGCTGGGGTGAGAAAAAAAAATCCAAGGAACTGAGCTCCATTGATGGATTTTTCACTTATGGCAGGGGTCTCCAACCTTGGCAACTTTAAGCCTGGAGGACTTCAATTCCCAGAATTCCCCAGCCAGCAAAGCTGGCTGGGGAATTCTGGGAGTTGAAGTCCTCCAGGCTTAAAGTTGCCAAGGTTGGAGACCCCTGACTTATGGGATAAGCAACTTTTCCAGCATGAAACCACTGAAAATAGTAGCCATTCTGGAAATTGCAATCCTTCCATTGTTGGAGGGTACTTGGTTGGGGAACGCTTGAAAACCTTGAATTACGCCGTCTTCGGTCTGACTTAAGCATGGTATATAAAATCATACATTGCAATGTCCTACCTGTCAATGAATACTTCAGCTTCAACCATAACAACACAAGAGCACACAATAGATACAAACTCAAAGTAAACCGCACCAAACTTGATTGCAGGAAATACGACTTCAGCAATAGAGTGGTCAATGTCTGGAATACTCTACCCGACTCTGTAGTTTCTTCCCCAAACCCCAAAAACTTTAACCTTAGACTGTCTACTATTGACCTCACCCCTTTCCTAAGAGGTCTGTAGGGGGCGTGCATAAGCGCACCAACGTGCCTACCGTCCCTGTCCTATTGTTTCTCCTATTCTTTTATTTTTCTTATATGTACCCATTTCATGTATTCACAACTATGTATACATTTATACTTATTATCTTGTAAACAATTGGCAAATCAAATAAATAAATAAATAAATAAACGCTGCAGCAGAGATGCACTTGTACAGAAATCCGCACAGACTGGAAGCAAAAATAGGAGATTGGGATATTAAGTTAGAAATAGCATTTGTAAAGATATTGGGCTATGGATTAAAATATTCCTGACCACTGCAACTGAATTGACCTGGAGGATTATTCATAGCTTCTACAGTAGGAAGTAAAGAAGGATGGGAAGGAGAGGGGGGATTAAAAAAAATCAGTCCATTTGTAATTAAACATTTCTATGTCTTACTGATTTCCATAGGGAAGATTAGAAAGTGGAGCTGTATTCTGAGATCTACATTACAGTATTACCGCAGATCTCCAGGACTGCTTAATCCTGATTACATTTTTCATGCTGAATTGGTCTTGCCTGGTTTTTGCTTATTAAGGCAGATGATGCCCAGTAATTGTTAAGTGAAAGACATTTAAACCATGCATTTGTATAGGCTTTCTGATCAAAGCTGCAAGCGTTTATTTGCCTAAGAACAGATCTCCTGAGAGATTCCCTGTCTGTTTCCATATGCCATGCTGTAAAGTGATCTATTATTAACAGATAAAAAAAATGCTGACATAGGTTATGTTATGATGGCTGCAGGGTTTTTTCTCTCCCTGAATTATCTATTAATAGGTTTATATTTATCCTGAACAGCCCAGGTGCAATGCATTGATATAGGTGCTTTCTCCAGAAACTATTGTAAGCATCTTACAGCTGTTTTACTGTAAATCCCAAAAATGGATGTAATCAGCCATCTCTCTTAAAATCTGTAATCTTCCCCACCTTTTAAAACTACGCTTAAACCCCAGGAGAAAGTATCATGAAGTCACATTTTCCATGGGAGTTTTTCAGACCAGGAAATTCAGGCACCTGGGAAAGATACAACACAATGGGGACATTTTAACAGGAGGGGGGAAAAATACAGCGTCCTTAGCTAGCACCTGAAAAAAAAAAAAAAACCAAATGCAAAAGAAATTCTCAACCATCGTGAAATAAAGATAGGAAAATGAAGCTATTTGGCAGGTAGCAAAAATTCTCAGAAAATCGAAGGATAATGAAAATATGACATAAATGCAATATTTTTCTTTTCAAAACATGATAATCCAAGGAAAGCACCAGATAGTTCCTATATCAGTGTTGGGATTCAATTTTTTTTACTACCGGTTCTGTGGGCGTGGCTTGGTGGGTATGGCAGAGGTAGGATACTGTAAAATCTCCAGTCAGAGGTGGTATTTGCTGGTTCTCTGATCTACTCAAAATTTCTACTACCGGTTCTCCAGAACTGGTCAAAACCTGCTGAATACCCCCTCTGTCCTATATGAAAAGGTCATCTTGCAAATTTGCTAAATGAATGCTATATCAATAAAGTGTTAGGGATGAACAGAAAGTCTTCATACATGTAAATTGTGGATGGGAATCTGAAACATAACACATTCTAGGTCTTGTAAGACCTATTACAGAAAACAAATGTGGACCTCTGCTGGTTTTTAGATCTAGAAACTCAATGTATCTGAGAAGGTTACCAAATAGATGATTGCTTCTCTTTAACAATCGTCCTACTCTTTTTAGTAAATCCTACCAAGAAGGTCAAAATGGTGGCAAGACTGCACAGTGAAAACTCTTCTCCAGGTAAAAAAGGGCAGGGCTTAAAAGTTGCACCTCCAGCTGGTATCTTGATCCCAACCAACATGCCCTTGGGAGGCTGCTTTTATTTAAAATAAGGGTCTATGTGATAATCAGATTTTTGACATTACCTCATCTGTTTAATTAATCACTGGAGATCTAAGTGATGTGGCTTTTCTTATGAAGTAATAGCTCCATAAGGTGCAATTAGTGCCCAGGTGAAACAATGAACTTGATATGTAAAATAAACAGTTTCTAGTTTGGAATGGGAACTCCCTTTCTAATTAACCATTAGAGTTAACCGAACAAGTAGATGTTCCTGTACATGTGATATTTTTTTTCTTAAATCCCTCTTTGTTGTTATAGCCATACATGTCAATCAACATTAGTGTTTATCAGAGAGAGTCCTTAAAAACTCTGGAGGAATATCTGGAATACTGGGACTGTATCATTCCTACAGACACCATGGGAGCATGATGTCATCTGCCTGAGCATTCGCGGTAACTCAGAATTTCTAGAAGGGAAGTTGTGTTTCCTGGAAATGTCGCACTTATTTCATCACCAAGGATGTATTATTTGTTTGGGGGCAGAAAGTATCAGGGGGAAAAAGTCCCTAGACTACTTCTTATAGGTAGTCCTTGACTTATGACTATATAATGATGGTCCGGAATTGTGATGGCGTTGGAAAGGGTGCTTTATGGCCATGTTTTACAGGTCATTTCCAAAAGTTGCACCACCACTCCTGCAGTCACTTGTTCTCAATCTGGGTGCTTGGCAACCTGTTCGCACGTACGATGGTTGCCAAACAGCCTCTGATCATGGGATTGCCATCTGCAACTTTTTGTGCCACAGGCTTCCCCAGAAAGTCAATGGGGAAGCTGGCAGGCAGGTGCTGTCATCTGCTGAGAGGACTCCCTGGCTGAAAGACCTACTTAATGAGGGGAGCTGAATTTCTTTGATGGGGTGCAGAAATGGTGCCACTGCTCTTCTGTGTAGGGAGGGGAGCTGAACTCCAGTGGGCAGATCTTTCAGCCAGACCCCAGAGATAAGATGGGGAAAAAATCCAAACAGAGATTGGAGAGACAATACAGTGAGGTAAGGAGTGCAAAGTGTCTCAGACAGGGATGGGAGGCCCTGGCACAAGCCTCATGCAAGTGTCTCTTTGTTTAGAACAGGGGTGTCAGACTCAATTTCATTGAGGGCTGCATCAGGGCTGTGGTTGACCTCGGGGGGCTGGGTGGGTGTGGCTGACTGGATGGGCGTGGTCAACTGGGTGGGCGTGGCTAGTTTGACGCCACTCCCCAAACTGCTGGCATATTGCCTCTTCGCATTGGGTAGACCGGGACACAGCAAGGCCGGCCTGATCTTTCCTCTTCACATTGGGTAGACCAGGATGGTCCCACAGGCTGCATCCAATCACATTGCAGGCACCCCTGATTTAGTGGATGAAAGTACTGCTTGGATTTCAGCAGGAAGAATTTTTCAACTCCTGAATGGAATCTCACAGGGTCTCTCCTACCCCGCTGCAACACCCAGTGGTGAGATTCAAATTTTTTTTACTACCGGTTCTGTGGGCATGGCAGGGGAAGGATACAGTAAAATCTCCAGTCAGAGGTGGCATTTGCCGGTTCTCTGCACTACTCAAAATTTCCGCTAGTGGTTCTCCAGAACTGGTCAGAACCTGCTGAATACCACCTCTGGCAACACCTCAGGAATCTTATCTGGGATTCAGTCTACTTAACAACCCACAAGATCACTTAATGACTACTGGTATAATTGGGAGTGCCTGGATTGTGGCTTTTGAGTCAAGTAGTCATGTGCTTATTGAGTCTTTTGCTGAACAGCTGATATTCTGGTCCCAACTGTGAATGTTAAATGAAAACTACTTGGATATTTGAAAGGATGATTATGCATGACTGATATTCCTTACACTGATACATCAGCATTAAAAACATGTACCTTAAGCTTAATTTAGTGGGAAAGATTTTTTTAAAATTCATTCTTTTACTGCTTCTAAAATAATGATAAAAAAAATGAGAACGCACCCAAAGATACAAAATACATGGGTTGTCAAAGAAAAAAAAAATGGTGTTTTTTTTAAAAAAGTAAAAAATACAACAAAAGAAAAAGAGGGCATAATATATCATTTTAGCTGTAAATATTTAAAACTCTTCACATACCTTCTTAATATAAATACTATTCAAGTACATTAATATATTTATATAACTATCATATTTTTAACCTACTGTATTTTGTTTAAAAGTGTCCCCTACTACTTCATTGTATTTGTCCATATAAAGTCTATGTCAATAAGCAATCCACTCATACTGTAGGTGGCAAATGCAGTTTTCAACCCATTGGTAGAAGGGGTCATACATTTATGTTTCCAATATTGTAATGCCAGTCTTTTGACTATAATAAAGCCACAGAGAATCCATTTACACTGTCTAGTTGTCAAATTCTAAGTACTAGGAATGTAGTTCAAAAGAGTATTATCATCTGAAAATTTTAGCTTTGTTGCACAATTGTATTTGTGTAATCCAATACTTTCTCCCCAAATTTTGTAAGTGTTGGACATTGTAAAACATGTGTTTTAAAGAAGCATTATCCCTATCACATCTCCAACAAAATGCTTTTCACAGTCTTTTTCTATAACCATAATAAAGTCAAAACAAATTCCAAATATTTTTTTTTTGTATCAGTTGTAATTTGAAGGGCTGTTCAATTTTGACATAGATGTCCTCTTTGACCCCTCTTTCAAACCAGCGGTCCTCTCTGTCCAAAATATGGACTTTGTTGTCTTCAAAAAAGTGGCCTTCTATCAATATGTCTGAAGTCAATATACCTGCTTTCATTCAACTTTTCCATATCTTTTCCCCAATTTTTATATTGTTGAATAAAATCCACATGTACTCACATCTCTAGATAAAGGTTTCATTGGTATAACATATAGATGGCATTTTAGGGTATATTTATTTAATCAGTCCATTCTACACGTTTCCCTCTGCATGTGGTGGCTGGTGGCAGCGTATTTATTTACTTCCTACATTTACACGCATTTCCCCCTTTTGTTCAGGAGGAAAAGAAAAGAAAAGAAAAGAAAAGAAAAGAAAGGAAAGGCATACCCAACTAGTTGCATCAATCCTATTCACTATACCTCCCTAGATTTTTCCATCTTTGCAAACCATCCTTGTTTCTACCATATTCAAGAATTAAATTGTTGACCTAACTATGCTTTCTCAAAGTACTTCTTATTGATTTCAACAGGCATTCCTTCCAAGCAAGTATGAGATCACAATTTTAAATACTCTAGTTATTTTCTAACTTTCTCAAGAAAGAGAAGATCCTGCCTGTTCTTATTTTTAGTTTGTTGCTTTTTACTGAAAAATTATATTTTACCTTTCTAATGCATGTGAAATTGGGTCAATTATGTAGAGTTTTTATATGCCTCTCCTCTACCATTATTTAGGTCCTAAAAATCTTCTGTAGGAATCATAGCTACCTCTCCCAAGTCAGTAACTCAGGAATAGTATAGAAAGTATAGTATTGCACTTAGATTAAAAGAGTTGTCCATTGTTCTGGTCCCCCAGCTACCAGCAGAGCTGGTGGCAGACTCGGATGAGGAGGAGGAACTTGGACCAGTCCTGGAGTCTGGGGAAGGCTCTGATGGATGCTCTGCATCAGAAGCAGAGAGAGGGCCAGTGCCGTCTGGCATTTCCCAGCTGCCTCCGGAGTTGGAGATAAGTAGGGAAGAAAAACAGCTGGAGCCTGTTCCAGAGGTGCATATGTGCAGAGCTGTCAAGAGAGGAGAACAACTGAAGAACAGGGGCTGATTCAGGAAGAAAGGCACATGGGGATGCTGAATAGCCCCTCCCTGGGGAATAAATAGAAGCAAAAGGTTGCAGGAGACAATAGTTCTTATTTCTTTCTGAAGATTTGCTTATCGTGGCTCAGAGACTCCTTGCCAGGAATTAATTTACAGCTTTATGACTGGAAGCTCTTGGCCTGGCAATTATCCAAGGACTGATAAGGTCTATTCTTGCAATTGGAAGGATTATTGCTGGACTTTTTTGTGTGTGAATGCCATGAATTCTCGTTAACTAAATAAAGAGGTGTTTTTCGGGACAAGGAGTCTGTTTCTTGGTTCTGCTAAGGCTGGATCAGAACATCTATGTGCTTTCTGATTGATTTTGATATCTTGACATATTAGATAATTCCCTTTCATGGGAATTTATCTGCATTTATCAGCAGATTCATTGTTTAGTTCTATGAAAACATTTCATGGCTTAAAATATGGATTGTCAAGTAGAAGTATCTGTGTTAGCAGATTTGGGCAACTTAAGGTGTCCAGGAGGTGCATTTCATACTGGGGCAGCTGAGGCCTATAAAGTAGGTGAAGCCATACTATTTATTGGGTTGGTAGTACAGCTAGTCCTTGACTTATGACCACAGTTGAGCCCAAAATTCATGTTGCTAAGTGAGACATTAGTTAAATGAGTTTTACCCCGTTTTACAACTTTTCTTGTCACAGTTGTTAAGTGAGTCATTGCAGTTGTTAAATTAGTAACATGGTTAGGGGAATCTAGCTTCCCCATTGACTTTGTTTGTCAGAAGGCTGCAAAAGATGATCACGTGACCCTGGGACACTGCAACCATCATAAATATGCGTCAGTTGCCAAGCATCTGAATTTTGATCACATGACCATGGGAATGTTGTAATGGTTGTAAGTGTGAAAAACAGTCAGTGATGCTGTAACTTCAAACATCATTTAGCTCACTAAATGAACTGTTGTAAGTCTTCTTCCCCAAACCCCCAAAACTTTAACCTTAGACTGTCTACTATTGACCTCACCCCTTTCCTAAGAGGTCTGTAGGGGCGTGCATAAGCGCACCAACGTGCCTACCGTCCCTGTCCTATTGTTTCTCTTATTCTTCTTTTATTTTTCTTATATGTACCCATTTCATGTATTCACAACTATGTATACACTTATACTTATTATCTTGTAAACAATTGGCAAATCAAATAAATAAATAAATAAGTCAAGGTCTACCTGTAGTGGAGTTGTGTAAGACTTCTCTACCCTTTAACAGTGATAAGGTGATATAGGCCACACATTATAGTTTTAATGTTCCATATTTCCCATCTAAAAAAATGACAATTTACTGCATTATCAACTTTCAGCTTTTATTGGACCCCAAAAAGAGCACCGCCTGAATGCTATAATGAAGATGTGTAACCCAAACTCAGCATGGCTAGTTGTTTAGGGAAATGAAGTAGGTTTTAAGAATCTGATATTCCTACCAAAGGTCTAATATCTGTTTTATAAGATTAGCATTATAGAAGATTGAGAATGTGTGTTATAATTAGTGAAAGCTGATTTCTGATGGCTGCTGAGATATTACATTTCCATTGGAATTTGGCCTCAATTGGATACAGAATGCTTGATTAGTTGAACCCTTGATCTGACCTGTTAAGCAATTCTTTCATTCTAAATTCAATACCTTTTTATTATTATTATTAAAATGTTATTTTGGTGCTCTGTTTGCCTATCAAACAGTTTTTCAGTAGTGTTTTTTTTTTCATCCTCAACATAATTCAGAAAGAATTTATCTTTCATGATAGGTCTCTGGGGAACAGGCCATGCAGTGAAATTAATCTGGGTGATGTCATAGATCAATAAGGGAATACTTATCTCTGTAGGCCTTTCTTAAAACACTGTTCTTTCTTCACAGCTACACAACTGGCCATAAAACAAATGTGCAATGTAAATCTCTGAGTGGGATCATTGCAGTCGGCCTTATTTTGATTTATTAAACTTGATATGAATTAATCATTGGCTTATAAATGCAATATTCATCGGTTATGCAAATGCAGTTAAATCAGGATAGTTCTCAATTACCTATAGTTTCCCAGTTCATCAAAAGCTGAGAAATTATGTTCTTGTTTTGTTTTTGAACAAGCACTGCCATTAATCCAATTAGAAACCCATTCTAAACTATCCTAGCTTATTTCAAAGTGGGCAATCAAGTTTTCCCACTGAGATAAAAAAAAAAAGAGAGAGAGAGAGAAATTATGGCCAATTAAAGATTTTTTTGACATAATTGCAACTCCTGCAAGCAAAGAAGCTGTATAGATGAGCAAAAGGTGTAATTATGCTTTGGCTTATTAAACTGACATGTGATTGTCTGAACTTGGTATTTTCAGTAGTGTTCTAGGCGTACTTGTTCCAATTCTAATTTTCAGATCAAAACAAATGAAATATGGAAGGAATATTACTTTCCCCATTTAAAACATGATTCAGCCACCAATGTGAAGCTTTTTATTTTGCCAGTGTCTTATAACACAAGGAAACTATTCAGCTCCCTCAAGTTGCATGTCTCCAATATCATCCCATGATTGTACTGTTGATTTCCAGTGAGCATAATGTATTATTCATATTTTTTCCCAGAGTTCATCAATGTCTCAGCTTATTATTTTTACCATTCCCCAGAATAATAGAGCAAAGCAAGGCAATTTATATTCAACTATAGCCGTGTATGTGGGGAATGTAGACTATTCAAGAATATTAGGAAGAGGAAGAAAAAAAAACAATTGTATTTAATCACCATCATTTCCTGTGAGATTTGGGACACCATACAGCTCTCTGCAGCTCTCTTCACTTGCCAGCTTTAAAATATAACCTATCAGTAGAAATCACAGGGATCCAAAGGCTTCAGAAAATGTAAATGTAAAATCAAAATTGTCGATAACTTTGAGGAAGTCACTATCCTACAGCCTTGGCTTCTTAAATGAAAAGATGATTCTGAATAAAATATCAATAGGATGGTTTAAGTCATGAAGTTGAGTAAGGTCATCTCACTACATCATGGCTTTGTGACTTTGTCCAATCTCTGGCTCTTAAGTCTTTTTTAGCATGCCTCTTTCTTTCCCAATATAAAGGACCTGGCTGGCACCATTAAAAAAACAAGAATGTTACAATCTGAGAAGTATGAGAAGAAAATGGTGGTCCCCCCCCCCGCTTTTTCCACTTCAGGCCTTTTTATGTTTTTTTTTAAAAAGCATCCTTGTTTTGATAAGTTCTCATCAAAAATCAACCGAAAATCTCTCTAGTCCAGACCAGACCAATTCAATAGGTACAGATGTTTTTATTCAAAAAGATACTATATTAGATTTTCCTTTGATAGCTAATAAAGAGAAGACTACCAGACAGCTATGCCCTTACTCTGGAATCAGACAAATCTGTCTATATCGCACAATTGTATCTTTTTTTAATTCTGAAATGCTTTCCATCCCATTTGTGAGGAACTGTGCAAATCTTTGTACATTTTACCCCCAAATCACCCCAATGATTCCTCACCTAACTGATGAATACAAATGTCAGTAAAGGCACCATTATAGATTTAGGAGATACAACAAACTTTCACTGGGAAATGGAGGAACAGAAGATTGCCATCAAAGTACAAGGCTCAATTTTGGATAGATTTAAAATTAAATGGTTAATAATGATAACAATGCTGTTGCATTTCTTTGATACACCTTGTAATTACTACAAAAAATATTTGTCAACATACTATTTAAAATAATTGTTTAAGATCCTTCACTGTTTGAATGAGGTTAATTATTTTCGCTAAATTCATATGAATATTGATAAAATTAAATCTCTTCACATGGTCTGTGCTGGAATTTCTTCCTGCGAGAAATATTAGTGATAAAGCGATCAAGCTATGTATTCATAACATTATTCCACATTAATCTGTATTAAAAAGTGACATCCAAACTATCTAAATGACATTTTGAACTAAATTCATAAGCATGTTTCCCCTCATATTTATAGTTATATGTTTTAAATTTAAAAAAAGAAAGTCTAATCTGATGGTAAATTTCTAAAGTGCAGTTCACAGATTGCACGAAATTTTCACATAATCCAAAGTAATACTATTCTGTCAATAACTTCACAAAGGTTTTTAGCTCTACTTGCCTGCTTTTTAAAGCAGCTCATATTTCTTTGGTTAAAAGAGGAGAAAGAACATTTTTCTTTGAATGTTTCAGGATAGTGGCATGAAAGACAATGCTGGCTAATGCTCTGTGATTGTCAGAAGTGTAAACTCAAGATACACGGAGACCAAACAGATTGCTGTTACTGCTCTTGGATTCTATTGTGATCAAGACTTAGCATCTCCTAAGAATGCCTGTTGTAATACAGCCGATGTTGAACTGATGCCCGCTTCCACTATAGCAGTTACGATATGGCATTGGCTAAAGAGGGAAGAAATTGGCTTTCATGGCTTAAGAAAGAAAAAGAGATGCAAGCAGAACAAAGCTGGTTACTATAGGAAATTATACAGTTCTGCCACAGTTTTTTTTTCCTGTTCAATCTGAAATACACCATTGTTTCTGCAATTCTAAAATGCAGATAATATGAGGCGCACTTTGAAGGGATAGTTTTTCCCCAAGACGTGTGTGGAGCATGACAGGTGTGCAACTCTGCTGTTAAAACAACAACAACAACAGGAAGGTGGCTTTCCTTTGTGCAATGTATAACCTCCCCTTTCCCCTTTTAAGGCTAAACCTTTTTCTCGGTGCGACATGAAGCGTTAACAGTACAAGTACATACTGAATGGACTGTATTGCATTAGCTTAGGTTGCATTTTGGCATTTACCTTCTGCTTCTGCTTGAGACAACAGACAATCCAAGATAGAGGCAGGGATTGCTGAGGACCCCACATTTGACAGCTTTATTCCAACCATCCACCTCACGACTCTCACTGACAAGTTTTCTTGTTTTAATCAAGAAAACAGAAACAAAGCTGCATCGCTTGTGCCTTAAATGGCAATCTCCAGGAAGCCTCCACACATCCTTATTATAGACAGGGAAGAGAAAGGCGTGCTTCCCTATACATAACAGTATTTAACAATCGGATGAAATCAGCTGTACCTATGAGATCATTCCTCCTGAGAGAACATGCTAAATGAGGCAAGCGCCAAGATATTTCTTGGAGAACTAATGCATAAACAAACAAAAAAAAGTCATACAAATACAGTCACATTTATCCTCTTCACAAAGCATTATCATATCATGTAAGCTCAATGATTTATATAGGTGTGTTCCCGTAACAGGAACGATTCATCTGCAGCTCCCGCTAGATTCTGCTACATTAAAGGAAGGAATTTCCTCTGATTTAGATACCTGTAAAATGGCATATTCCAACACTGGTGTTTGAAATATTGGATGTAAAGTCCTTGCAAAAGAACTGTATAACAACAACAACAAATGTAACATAGAAAGTTGCCTTAGCCAGAGTCAGAAATAGCTCAGTAAATTAACACCAGAACCATGGCTTAATATTGCCTCATCTAGCTATATACAGTAACTGCAAATGTTGAGATTCAAGTTTCAGGATAATCCTACATATCATAATAATCCACATGGGATGCTACTGAGGTACAAATTCATTGGCTAAGATAACCAAGATATCCCTGTCCACATGCTCAATGATCATGACTAGTATGGCAAAGTGGTCTCAAGATACTATCTCATTCTTCATATTGAATGTAAATAATCCAGAACAATCTTGAGCCATACAAATTTTCCTGGATATGAGAAGCCCTTGTCTATAATAATTTGATTCATTTATTTGCCTGCTCCTAGCTCATGACCAAATCCCAATTTCAGTTAGCATCTGAACACAATGACCTGTTTCAATTATTGATGGCACTTTAAAAAACCTTGCTCAGGAAGGAAATATTAATGTTGGGTGTAAGCATTATTACAAGCTTCTTTCTACCGCTCAAGAGGGTTGCCCAAAACTCCAAAATATTTTTACTTGGAATCTGGCTGTAATAAGACATTAATAATCAGAATGGTTCTGACAAGTAGATATCTGCATATCTGTGGATGCATTGATTGTGAAGTCATTTAATGACCCAGGTTCAACACAAAAACATGGTCTTGCTTGAATTGGTCATGGTTACTCTGAAATTTGCAGTAGCTGCATCCTAAGCATCATATAGTCTGTATCTCCAGTAAATTATTTTGGCTCTGTGGAACTGGAGAGGATGGTTAGGAAGAATTATCTTCAATCACAATAATACACAGGCAAACAACTAATACAAACTCAAGGTAAGCCACTCCAAACTCAATTGCAGAAAATACGACTTCAGCAACAGAGTGGTCAACGCCTGGAACACTCTACCCGACTCCGTTGTTACAGCCTCAACCCCTCACAGTTTCAACTGTGGACCTCACCCCATTCTTCAGAGGTCTTTAAAAGGGGCATGCTTACCCTCCCTGTCTTACTGTCCCCATTTAAATGTACTTACTTCCTTTGTTCATATTTATGGTCATACCTATACTTATTAATTTGTACATGTTTGACAAATAAATAAATAAATAAATAAATAAATAAATAATGTTGAGAAAGTTCTAGACTGCATTCCATAGTTAGACAAAAGTTTGGTAGTTCAATGGCATTAGTTCTTGTAGGAGAAGGAGTAGGGGCAGAGTCAAAAGAGGAATCAGTCTGGAATCATTACGTTCCCATAAGCAATCCAAGTCCAACCTCTCTTGAATTCTATGAACCCTTATCTAGCTCCAAATTAATGCTGACCATAGCCAATTAGATTCTCATGCATGGGCATGGACAATAAATTAACTTAATTCAAACATGTGGTTTTGATCCTTCATGCCTGTCAGTCCTGATACAAAACATATCACAATCCTATCCAACTCTCATTGTCAGTCCATGATTTACAATGGTCACTACATTCCTGAAAAAAAAAAAGCAACCCTGATTAATCATTATCATCTGAGCAGGTGCTATTTCACACTGTAACATCATTTTAATCATAACACCTTCATCAAAATAGAATTTGCTTCTGCTGCTCCATTAACATCTTTAATTAGGAAAAACAAAATGTTCTAATACCAATGGATAACATTTTAAAGGCTAAAAATAATAAAGTGAGAAATTCTACCATCTATATCCCTAAGTAATTGTTGCCCGCCTCAAACGGAAGCATCATGGTACCACTCCTAGGATGCATTGCTTCTTCTTGTACTGATGTTGACAGAACCTATTTATCATAACCTCATTAAAAATCGATCTCTGGTCATTTGGGGATCTTCTGAGCTGCAGGGATCTTGATTTTGAACCCAAAATCCAGCCTTTTAAGAGGTACAAAACTTGTATCCTAAGGTTTTAAGTCACCTTGGGCTGGATGGGAAATGGGCAGAAGGATGGTAGAATAGCAGTAGACTCTGTCTCTTTAACCTCTAGCCCAGTGTTAAGCATTTAATAGAAACTCAAAAATTGATGTTTTTTTGCTGAAGGAAATTGATGATAATAAGATACGGCATATGGATGATAGCAATAACCTTTTGCTCTCCAGATTAAATAGTCTGCACTGTGTACCCAGAGACATGTACAGTAGCAGCAGGAGATGTACAGAGACATATAGCGGTAGAAGATATAAACCAATGGGAAAACCCAGGTACAACCTAGAATGGGACAGTTGCAAAAGCAGGCATATTTTATTGTTGCTTAACCCTTGTTCAAAATGTAAGATCCTTGCCCTTTTCAGCATCTGGACCAGTGGTGGTATCTACCAGTTCAGCCCGGTTCGAAGAACTGGTAGGTCTGAGGATCATCTGGGAGTGAACTGGTTTGCTCCAATGATCAGCTGCTGGGACCACCCACCTGCCCCTCCTGGCTCTATACTGACCTTTATTTCCGGCTTTTGCAGCTCAGCTGCTTCGCGCGGCACAGCGGATTGCGGCGCATCAGCTGTTGAACACACAGGGAGAGTGCAGGATTGCAGGAGAAGGTCAGTAGCAAATCCTCTGCGCGCGTGCAAAGCACGTGTGCAAAGCTCGCCCACCAAGCCACACCCACCGAACCGGTGGTAAAACAATTTGAATCCCATCACTGATCTGGGCATCCTGGAAGAAGTAAGGTCTACAATGGCTTCAACATTATTCCAATCTGGATGTGTCGAGACTGCAAAAAGCTTCTTTTCAACAATATTGTTAAGGTTCGACATCCCTTTGAAGAAAAGTTAGAGGGTGACTAGATGAGAGCGATATCACATTATTTCAAAGATATGCTGATAAGGCTACTTGGCTAAGCCAGAGAGAGAAGTTGAAAGTAGCTATAGGCAAGTTGCTAACAACAAATGACCCCTGATCTGCTTTAGGCACTGAAATGGAGTTTCTTGATCTATATCAGGTCTAATTTTGAAACAAATCTGTCTCAGTTGTCCTGCAGGATGCCTTGCTTTAGGGAGAGTGCAATCCTGTTGATTCCCTTGGGAATCTGTGAGACTCTCCCAATGACTTTCAATGACACCAACAAAGATATCCTCAGGTCTTTTGAGCTGGGATATACAAGCACTATCTTAAAATAGTTCTCTTCCTCCTGGCATGATTCATTTGAAAGAGTGATTCTGGGGGATTTGTGCTCTGCTCCATAGCAATTAAGCTATAGACTTCTCCAGGGCTTTGTTTTTACCCTTGTGCTTTTAAACATCTGATTTAAAGCCCTGAAAGAAGTTAACAAGAGACACGTTGTTCACATGACTTGATGGGACATGACATGACACAAGATGTGGCACGAAACCAGAATTTGTCAAAGCATATAATATTTGCGAATAGATAATCTGCTGTGTTATATCATGGCTACCAGATTTCAAAATTCAAAAAAGACATTTGTGTGTGGTTTTGCATGACCTTGAATAAATTGCCTATTGGTTTTCAAACATATTTGTAACATGAGAGGAGTAGATGGGAAAGAACATGCATTTATGAATGAAATGAAACAAAAATAGTCGTGAAAAAATTGTGAAACAAGTGAAAGGGGAAGGAAGTAAAAGATCTAAATAATTATTGTCTGATCTTATGGAGTGGAGTTGATGAAGGAAGAGAAGAGGTTGGTTTAATAGAGAATTGATTGGCTAAAATATGTGTCAGAAAGTATAAACTGGTGTTATCTGATGGTAATGGGAATTCAGAGAATGGCAATATTTGCATGTTTTGCTCTTGTAAAGAATGATAATAAAAAAGCAGAGATAAATTTTAGGAAAACCAATTAGGAATTTTAGGAAACATTTTTGGAGGGGAGTATGTTTTGTTAAGATATGCCAATGGAGAGATGGGAATGAGACAAAAGAGGACAAAACCAATGATTGGGTCAATTCAGAGATCCAAGAATGTACAAGAATGGTGACAAGCGAATACTTGCTTTTTTTTTTTTTTAAAAAAAAAGCCTGTTGCCTTAAATAGATGATTCAAATAGTAATCTATTCATGTGTTTACTTAGAAAAGATGTGATTGAAAAAAGCATGATTGATTTGTTTATGAGGAAAATTTCAGAGAATTAGAAAAGAATATTCTTTTCTCTCATGCCTTCAATTTCCTTTTTAAAAAAAACAAACAAACCTATTTCTTGCTTCTTTATTATGCTTTGCACAAAATTGCTTGGCACACAGTTTATGTTCATAGATGTGATTAATCTGGCATGCAATTTTTGAGTTTATAAATCTACCATTTAAGAGGTGATAGTTAAAATATAAATATTCGTACTGAATTTTGGGATTTGAGTAACTGGTTGATAAAACATTCATTACAAAAATCAGGATACATGGAACTTTGTTCCTTTTATTTGCCTTTTTCTTAAAAGCACAAAACAATTCTTGTTCTCTTTGTCGTTTTTTATTCTGTCAAAATAGTCTTAGCTTTAATTTTCTTCCTCTGTACATTTAACATAATGTAATGTATTTCTATATAAATACACTATTGTTAAAAAGGCATAGATGGCTTGGGAAATTTATGTAGAGATAATGGAATCAGAATTCTCTTTACAACACATTGCAACTTTTGGATAATTTTATTGCAAGCATATTTGTTTTAAGATGAATACCACAGCTCAGAGAGGTTGTAGTAACTTTTTTTATTCAAACCATGAAATGTATAGAGCTTAAAATAATGGGTAATTTTATGCAAAAAAACAGTATAAGAGTGTGTTTCAATTTCTTTCAATTGTGCAATTTTGTGTGATGGCCTGATCCCCAAATAAAACAAAATTGTCCAAAGCCCACAAATTGGCAAATCTCATGAATTTTCAACATTATTACCTTCAGATTTTTTGAGATCATGCATACAAGGTTGGTCTTCATTCAGATATTCTAGTACTCTTATGCATGATGTCATGAGATTTTAGAATTTTCACTAGATTTTTAAGACTGATAAACAGCTTTGAACTTTTGCAACTGTGTAACTTACCATCATTATCAATTTCAATTTAATTTGGGAGATTATGGGTATCGAGATAAGGTAATGAAAAAGCCTATTATTAATTAAACCAGTCATAATCCATCCAAGACGAAAACATCTTAAAATGTGTAACAAATGTTGCAAACAATAACAGCATACGGAAATGATAAACTACAATTACATCAGTCCCAATGAAAACTAAGCAAGAGACCAAGTTGCTATCGTAGGAACGGTTGTTTCAAAATATGATCAGGGCTTTATTCAAAACCTCACTTAGGGGAGGGAGCTGTACTTGTTAAAGGCTTTCCTTGCTGAATGTCCGTGGCCACAGGGTGCAAAAAAACAAACAAACCTTTGAATCAAATTTCTGAGTACCAGTTTTTGGGAAGATGCGATAAGAGAGGACACTTGGTCTTCATGCCCTATCTGACTAAGATGCCAGATAAAACAGATAATTGTCATGATCTACAAGACTTTTATATTTGTATACATTGGCATCCTTCAATCTCAAAAGACTATGGTATGGTGCTCTGAAAAGAGGTCCTAAAACAGCATCTAGGGTGGCTAAAAAGGCCAATTCAAGAGTGGCAATCCCTTCCACACTGAGGACAGATAGTCTGTCCCCTGTCCAGCCCCCAGATTTTGCTGGTTCCGGTACTGCCTCTTTGCCTCAGCCTGCCGAACGAGTGTCTCTTCGAATTGAAGAAGGCCATGGGCTTATATTTGTATGTTTGCAATATTTCTGCAGCTATTAGTCATAAATTGATGTGAGTTTTATTTTGCACTCTGTTGGGATCCTTAGCTGTTGGCCATGTGGGATGCCCCCCTCTCCCCAGAGAATGAGACAATTGAGCAATATTAAAAGGGGCAGAATATTATATTTCCCCAAAGGAGAATGGGGAAACATGCTCTTAAAGGCAGAAAGCAGCCCAGTCTTCCTGCTATAGGAAAACTTAAGCTGCCTCAAGCAGAACACTGAAGTCTTTAGAGGTGGATATTTTGGGCCCATTAAGAAATCCAGGCCAGTCTGTTCATAAACAAAATGCCTTCAGCCCGGCTCCCCCAGGCTGGAGCTGATTAAGAATTTATATTCTCCCATCCAAATTCTAAGCACAGGACATGACCTTTAGGACATAATAGTAATCCTATTACCACCACCATTGAAATAGTAAAAGACACAAGGCTACATTGCACAACCCCCTGGAGCATCTCAATCACCAAACCCCAGATTATATAAATCCATTCTCTCATTCAGCCATTTTGTCAGCCATCCCAGAAACATGCTGCTGTCACTGAAGTTTCTGGAAACCAAATAAATAGAAACGTTTTTTCCTTGTAGCCAGCCATTTCCAGCTATTTCCTTCCAGATTTGAACCAGACTGGATGTTTGTTCATTTCAGCAAAAAGTCAGTTTTAAGAATGGTGCTCCTTGTTCATCAAAATTAGCTTACATTTTATTTTCTGTGATGGCACTTCCAATGTTTGTTTTTATCTTATTCTGCTATATTTTCATAAATTGGGCATCCTTGCGTCAAGTTCCAATCAAGTCATGCCTGTGTCTATGTCACATGGATATATACAGGAGCCATGGTGGTGCAGTGGTCAGAGTACAGTACAACAGGCTATTTCTTCTGACTGCTGATTGCCAGCAGTTCAGCAGTTCAAGTCCCACCAGGCTCAAGGTTGACTCAGCCTTCCATCCTTCTGAAGTCAGTAAAATGAGGACCCAGATTGTTGGGGGCAATGTACTGACTGTGTAAACTGCTTAGAGAGGGTATAAAAGTATTATGAAGCAGCATATAAGTTTAAGTGCCAGTGCTAGTGCTAGAGGTATTGCATCTATTGCAATTCAGTTTGTCAGCTATGCAGTTTGGAAACAAATTTTCTACTACAAGGCAACTGTGAATATTATGTTTTGAACCAATCCCTTTTTGGGCATCCTATCTCCTAAAATTGACAATTTTATGTGTGGAGATTAATGTTTAAATAACAACAAAAGTAGGACAGTTATTATTCCACTGGCAATGAGCTTGGTCCACTTGACCAAGACATGTCCACAAACACCAGTCTACATTTAATTGTTTTAGTTTTACTTCATGAAACTTCATCAGTCCTTCTTTTAAAGAGAAAGTTTGAAAGGTACTTTTTTTCCCCCAGGATGCACTTAGTTTAGCCAGAGGATGTAATTGGAAACAACACAGAGACTATCAAACTATTCCTAAATGGGACTAAAGAATAAGAGGAAAGGATTTACTAAAGAATAAGAGGAAAGGATTTACAAAGGATTTACTAATAAAATAGAAAGAATACAGATGCTATTGAATTACAACTCCCTGCTGTCTCAGTTAGCAGTGCAGAGATATTGGTGTTGTACTGCACCTAGACATTAACAGATGGAAATTAATGTTCCCATTAATGTTAACTTCATTTCCCAACAAAATAATATTTGAGGAACCTCTTTTGATACAATTATTTATCTGTTAAGAAATAGCAATAGCACTTAGCTCTAGATTTATATATCACTTCATTGTGCTTTACAGCACTCTCTGAGTGTTTTACAAATGTCAGCATATTGCCCCCAATAATTTGGGTCCTCATTTTATCAACCTCGGAAGGATGAAAGGATGAATCAACCTTGAGCCAATCAGATCAAACTCCCGGCAGTGGAAATGCTAATATAAATTTTGACTGACGGTGGCTTGCTGATGTTGGTGGGAAAGTCAGTCCTACATTCCAGAGCTGCAGTAGTCACAGGACTGGCGTGTGCACTGGCCTGCAATGGATGAGCTGCTCCGGGATGACCAAAGGGCCAGTCTTGTGACTACTGCAGCTCTGGAATATGGGACCGGCCCATGGTGGGGTTGGAAATCTCCGCTGTACAGGCTGGCACCTATAATGTGCAAATTTGCAGGTGGTGCAACATGCAAAAAGCAGAGCAGTCCTCGCTGGCCAGGACGAGGTAATGGTGCTGTTGCAGCAAGAGGAGGCTGGTGGCACAGGCGGACTGAAGCGACGATGGAGATGGCTGGAAGGTGCAGGAGTGCCATGCTACTTGCATTTGCGCAGCACTCCCGCACCTTCCAGCTCGCCTCTCCTGGCCTGGGCTCTTCCTTGATGGCCGTGGGCTGTAGGGATGGCCTGGGGCAGGAAAAATACTGGCTGCTGGTGGTGGGAGGGGGAGGAATGAGCAAGTCTGCACTCACCATCCATTCAGAGGTCTGGAATGGGGCAGCGGCAGTGTCAGTTTTCTCATCCCTCTCAGCGCTCTGCTCTGTTAAGGGTGGGGCCGTTCCTCTTCCTCCGATCTGGGCTCACTGCTGGTGGGTGGGGGCCTCCTTGGGAAATGCTCTCACCCCGTGGGGAGAGCCCAGCATGTGCATGCTCTGGAGAGAGGTTTCGAGGCCTGGAGGGAGGGACCCTTCTCTGCTTGGAAGTGGCGGGAGAAACCTGGAACTTCGTCTCGGGGAATTCTCTTGTGTGGAGGCCGTAGAGGAGGGTGTCGGATGCCCAGATCAAAAGAGCGCCGAGGAAGATGGGCTCCTAATAACCAGGCAACAACCCCCCTTCGGCCTTCAGAACACTGTCTACATTCCCTTTTAGCAGTACACTGCAAAGATATTTGAAAGAGGTGAAGAAGAGGTCTTTCCAAGAAGCACGATTGCCCAACCGAACTGCTTACATTTAGAAGTCAGTGATAAACTCCAAGGATCGTAAAAAATACTGGAGGTTTGTGAATCACCAATAATAACAAGTTAAATCTTCTTCTTAGTCTGGCCTTGGAGATTTCAAAGACCAATTGGTGAGCGAGCGAGGGACACACACACGCATCCAAAATGTTTCTTACTGAATGTGTAAGGGGCCCCCAGGATATCTGCAGAGTGTGATAAAAATGTCACAATAGCAATCAAAGCTACGCAGTACACATAAAAAAAATATGTGAAACTTTGATCACACCATTGCAGTCACCATCTTGACTTTTTTTTTTTAACCAGTTCCCTACAGATAGCCCTGGAGAACTAGCATGCTAATATTAAACATATGCAGTACTGATTAAAAAAATTACTGGCGTTCTTCATTTTTATTTTTTAGCTGCAAATATTGTAGCAATAGATCTCACGTGACTGCAAATGTTCAGACCGGTGACAGCTATTCCTATATTAAGGCCGAAGGCATAATGCTTACTAAGATGTTTCAAACCACACCATCCAGTATGTATTTCATTTTCGTGTTACCATATACATTCAAACTAACAGACAAAAAGATTATTTATAACGCTCCCCTGAGGCACCGTCCAATCACAATCAAAATGAAAAAGTACATGCTAACAACAGTTAAAATCACCAAAAGCAATAAAATGGATAAACACAATGATAGATTTACAATCGCACTAAAAAGAGCACTTACTTCATGATAAATCTAAGCCTATAAACCTGATACCTAACTTTACTAAAAATTTATAACAAAACCATCCTAACCTTTCAATTTTCTTGCCATTCTGATTCCACTTGCAAATACTTCTACCAAAAGTATTCTTTATTACACAAAGTAAATTTTCAAAATTCATCCTGTTACTCTGTTCTGAGCATGAAAGGACTAGATTAAATGTGTACAAGTTTTCCCTTTGTTTTTTATATTTGCATCTTGATCAAATAAAAATATATCAGCTGCATTCTAATTGTGCTGTATTAGCATACTCCAAACCCTCGCAAACTGATTGGTCCAGACAGACAGCGACCTAATTGGTCGAAGCCCCGGCCGTGATTGGAGCGCTAAGAATCTACCGCGATTGGCTGTGCCGATCGCGGGAGATTCAAAGCGCTGCTATTGGCCGCCGAGCCGCGAGCCAGCCTATATGAAGGGCTGCCGCGGCTTGTATTCTTCAGACTGTTCCTATTCCCAATAAAGAGCTGAACTCACTAGAATGGTCTCGCGTCTCCTTCGAACCGATCCACTTCCGATCTAACACTAATAATGGGAGTTATACATGGTTGATGTCTTACATTGTTTAAGCTAGCACTAAACTATTATTTACTCAGGAACGATATGCATGAATATGTATAAATAAGCACTGGAGGTCTTCTGAATTGATTTTGGCTACTTCAAAAAATCAGAAATCTTGCACTCATTTAATTTACTTCTCAGTGATAGGATACAAGATCCAACATTTTATGATTTGCAGGAAATAAGAACCCATTAAATGATTCACTGAGTATGCCCCAATGAACGGAGCTACAACAGCTTGAGAATGATTAATTCCATGGGTAGGTTTCTATTTCATTATAGTATTTCTTCTCCATACTCCATATCAATGTTTATAGTCTTCTGCTCCAAGTTTGATTTTATTTTTCCCTTCCTCTCTTGTTCCATTTCTTTAAAAATGTTACAAATTCATTCTTGTGACTACTGTCACTGAAGAGTTCAGAAGACAACAGTCAATTCTGTCCCTCAGACTACAGCAGGAGGCTTCACAGCTGATAATAGTCAGGTTTAACCTTGGTGTGTGAGGCCACAAGAAGAGTTTTTTAAGTTCTCAAGGATGCTAGGTATACCTTCCCTGTGGCAATGGAAAACAGCAGGAGAAAAGGAGGAAGGTTAAAGAGATGTTTGTCATTGTGACAAAGGACCTAAACCTCACAAGAGGAAGAATGAAGAGTCACAGCAAATCACTATTGAAGGCAGGAAGGCCTCCAAGAACTCCACTACCACTGTAGTGGTAATAGTAATAAGTTAATAATAATAGAAAGTTATAATTAGTATTAATAAGTAAGTTATTAGTAGTAAGTCCCTTCTTCCTCTTCTCTCAGGTTACCGTTGCTGCTGATGTTACCAGTGCTAGTAGCTCTTCCTTTTCCCGTTCTTGTCTTCTTTCCAGGTCCTCACTTCTGTGACTGGTGGTAAGTTACTGGTGGTTACTTGTGGTGGTAGGTTATTGGTTCATATATCAAAAAGATAAGAAGTTAACTTGATTGGTTGTGCCAATTATGCCAGAACATAAGGAGCCTTGAAGGGCTTGGCCAAAATGAAACTTTGTATGGAACATATTATAGGATGCACTCATTTGTAATAGTAGCAAAAAGAGATATAGTTTGGGCATCATGCTAGAAACCAGGTGATTTTAAGTTCTAGTCTTACCACAGGCACAGAGGGAGCTGGGTGATCTTGGCCTAATTCTTTTCTCTTCGTTTGGGGAAGAAGGCAACAGTAAACCACTTCTGGAAAACCTTGCCAAGAAAACTGTAGGGACTTGTCAAGGTAGTCTACAAGAATCAGACATGACTGAATAGAAAAGAAAAAAGTAGTAACAACAGTGTCATCAATCTATAATCAGGATCATTGATTTGTAGTGCTTCATTTTGTTTTCAATCACTGTTAGCCACCTAAGAGTTATGTACAAGTAGTCTGTCAAGCATCCAGAAAATATCTATTATATCAATCACTCCAAGAAGTTATGTCTCCAATTGATTTATTAGGAACAGATCTGGCATGTCAAAAGCAATTTCCCAAGTGAAGGTTTTTTCGTGTGTTACACAGAATCCACCTTCTCTCCTCCCACTTCGACACTTCATAAATCACGAGAACCAATTAACTGCAACTGGAAATTCTTATTATGATACACAGAATAACCTTGAACTTTTCAACTCCTCTAACTCTCTAAAGAAAAAAATGTGGCAGCTGAATTTCAAAGCTGCCATAGTCCTTGACTTTCAACCACAATTGAGCCCAAAATTTCTGTTGCTAAGTGAGACATTTATTAAGTGAATTTTGTCCCATGTTACGATCTTTCTGGCCACAGTTGTTAAATGAATCACTGTAGTTGTTCAGTTAGTGACACGATTGTTAAACGAATCTGGCTACCCCATTAACTTTACCTGTCAGGAGGAGGTAAAAAGTGATCACATGACCAAGGCCCACTGCAACTGTCATAAATATGAGTCAGTTGCCAAGCGTCTGAATTTTGATCATGTGACCATGGGGATGTTGCAATGATTGTAAATGTGAAAAACCATTTTTTTCAGTCCTATTGTAACTTTCAACGGTCGTTAAATAAACGGTTGTTAAATTTAAGTCAAGGATTACCTATATTGACTTTGAGATGGGCAGTGAGTGAATTAATAAATGTATGTATGCTTCTTTCAACATTGTGGACTGAATTTGGGCTTTGGGCATGGATAATAACCTTACATTTTTCTGAGAGAGTGAGAGGGCTTGTTCATTTCTTATCTACAACCTTTTACTCTTTGTGCCAAAAATCCTGATGCTGCAGGAGATAAGGAAGACCTAATGCTAAGAACTTGGAGCATGTAAACAAATCATTAACAAGGGAAGGCAAGAGTTATTCCTGCTTTAGCTGTCAGGTAATAAGAGAGACTCTTCTGAACAAACCCAGATGGCTTGAAAGTTGGATGGCTGTTTAGGAGCTCAAAACTTGAAAGAGAACTTAGGCAGGAAAAAAACTCCAGAGGCTGGAAGGAGGAACCTCTGCAAAGCAGTGTGGACTTTTTGAGAGGAAAATAATCTGAGGAAAAATTTGCCAGGAGGAAAGAAAGAACAATTCTGACACATGGCTTGCCTCCCACGCCTCAAGCTTTTCCAACAATACACTCTTGTGTTCAACCTCAACACTCACTTTGCTCTTTTTCTGCCTTGTATTAGTAACAGTCCTTGCTTCATTGTTCATTCTGAATTAAGAAGAATCAGGCAGGGACTCTATAGTTGTCAGAGTGATTATTTATCTGTATATGTGGCTTTTAAATGCAAATAAACAAAAGTAATTGTTATAAGGAATTATGTCTTGTGGGCACTTGAATGAGCTGCAAGCATACAATGCAATTGGGATAAAATAAAATAAAAGCCTGATTATGGGCTTAGTAATCTTGTGAAGTGGATCTATAAGGATAAAAATATTAATCATTATGACAACTTTTGGTCAGCATTTGGAAAATAACATAATAAGAAATAATATTATTAATAAAGGAGAGGATTATACACCTATATATTTTTCCAGAACATAATGAACATGACTTTTGATGCAAATATGTTTTTCTGTCCTAGTGAAGTGAATTGTTTAGAGACAGGAAACAAAAACTGAGGTAAAAAAAAATGTAATGGAAACAAACGAATGGTGAATAATCATAAATATCAGAGGAAAAGACTAATGCATAAGTGTTGTGACTGCTTTAAAAAAAACAATGATCAAGACTTACTCCTGGTGTTGAGTAACCTAAATGAGGCATTTTTCTGTTTCCCCTTGTTAGGAAAGAATGCCATTTATACAATAATTTACCTTATGACCTGTACATGTTCTGAAACAAAGACTGAATGGTTGTTCAAAGAATTGTTTGATCCATATGATTTAATTAATTGGTCAATGAATCGACACAAACTCATCCACAAGGAGAGTCCTGACCAGATGTTTCACTGGGCCAGTATCCATATCCCTATTTCAATCCATATTAACAATCTACTTTCTGCAGATTAATCTTGACTTCTTCAATTTATATCTTAATTATAAATGTTTGCACCTTTTCGAGCCCCACATCTTTTCTTTGCCTCCACATTTTTAAACTGGGAGAGATGTACAGATTTTATTGCATGATTGCACCACGAGGTGGAATAAAACTTCTATTTGCAATTCTTTTTAAAAACAATTCCCAGCATCAAATTTACCCCTTTTCACGGCTGCCACATACTAGGCCAATGCCACTACTAAGCTGTTCAACAAAATCTCAAAAATCTATTTCCTGTTCAGTTGCCACCAGTTCAGACCCATTGATATCACAGCACAGACATTTAACAAAACAGAGATTTACCCCTTGAGAACACCCACTGGCTATTAAATGATGTGGTATACGTCTCAGAAGTAATATAATGCAGTAGCACAGAAGAGCACAGCATAGCAAACTACCTTACCTTATTATGGAACTTTTAAAACAAAAGCTGAATAAAAACATTATCCAAAGAATTACACATTTCTTATACAGAATGTATACAGAACAATAGAATTGGAAGGGACTCCTAGTCCAACCACTGCAGGAGACCCTGTTCCGGGCAAGTCCATTTCATCTTCTAGTGATGGAGCATCCACAACTTCTGGAGGCAAGCAGTTCCACTGATTAATTGTTCTCACTGTTAGGGAATGTTTCCTTAGTTTTAGGTTGCTTCTCTCCTTCATTAGTCTCCATCCATTGCTTCTTGTCCTGCCTTTGGACAAGGTGCTTTGGAGAATAGGTGGACCCCCTTTTCTTTGTGGCAGCCCCTTAGATATTGGAATACTGTTATCATATCATCCCTGGCCCTTCTTTTCACTAGAGTAGCCATACCCAATTCCTGTAATGCTTACCTTTATGATTTACCATAAAGCAAATAAGAAAGTAACAACAGAACAGGGGAAAAACAATGGGGTGAGGATTTTGTGCCCTAATAGCCTTCTACTCATTGTCCAACTTCTAGCATCTCAGGGTTCTCTGTCTTGAATGGAGGACATTTTTTTTTTTGAATGCAGATAAAATTTTCTATAGATCAAGAACATTGCTAAAGCAAAAGTTCTTGATTGCTAGAGGCCTCTATTCAAATATAGTCTTTTGTCTGTGATAGGCAGATTCTTCCTGCTCAGCATGGGGGAGAGAGATATGGGAATCAGGGTAGATGATTACGTTTCAAGTTAGCATTCTCATTTGGGCCACGTACCTGAATATATATGGAAACATGGCAGGCAGATTGGTTCCAGGAGATGCAAAGCTTGTAGTTGCCTTAGAAAATCTGACCCCTGTGATCAGGGGTGGGATTCAAATTTTTTAACAACCGGTTCTGTGGGCTTGGCTTAGTTGGTGGGCATGGCTTGGTGGTCATGTTTTTGGCTGGGTGTGGCCAACTCAATATCACTCACATCGAGGCACGCATCTCCTCGCCTGGCCTCTCATGACTGTGGGGATGCTGCAACAGTCGTAAGTGTGAAAAAAGGTCATAAGTCACTTTTTTCAGTGGCCATTGTAACTTTGAATGGTCACTCCACACAAGCAAAGTACCAGCAAAGGAACGGAAAAAAAAACTCCAGAGAAGTTCCTGAGACAGGAAGTCTAGTCCTGCCAAGAATGTAATAAGGGTTAATGGAGAGGCAGTTTCTGTAAGCAACACCAGAATGTTTCCTTCCTACCTTCCTTACAGGATTAGGCCAGTAATTTCTTCTAACAACCAGTTTTCCGAACTGCTTAGAATGTTAACAACCAGTTCTAGCAAATAGGTGTGAACTGGTAGAATCCCACCCTTGCCTGTGATAGCTAGTGGTGTTTCATTTAAATTTTCCAAACCATTCATGTTTCTATTATTATTTACCAGGCAGAAAAAGGTACAGCAAAACAAAACATAATATATTCTTATTACTTCCATGTTTCATTCTGCTTTGTTATTCTATTTGGCAATTCCAAGATTCACAATCTGAAAATGGAATTTTATCGATTGCATTGGTTATTCCACTAAATACAGGACAAGAGTAGTTAGTAGTGTGGGCCCTTAAAATTTGTGAAATCCTGTAACACTCTAGACTATAGAAACTATAATGTATTCTATAAAAGTATTTGTCAATCCTAAAGGAAATCAACCCTCTGACTGTTCTTTGGAAGAACAGGTACTGAAGTTGAAGCCCAAATATTTTTGCTACTTAATGAGAAGAGAAGACTCATTGGAAAAGCCCTTAATGTTGGGAAAGATTGAAGATAAAAGAAGAAGGGAATGGCAGAGTATGAGATGGTTAAATAGTGTCATTGATGCAATGAACATGGATTTGGGCAAACTGTTGGAGACAGGGGAGGATGCTATGATCCATGGAGTCACAAAGAGTCAGATACAACATAGTGACTGAATAACAATGACAAATACTTGTCAAATACTCATAAGTAGGAAAAATGGTGAAGTAAGATGAATAAGACTGTAATTTGCACTATTTTGTATGATAAAAATAAACTGGCCAAAACCTTAACTTTAGAATAGAGGAGAAAAATGAAGTTATCAATATTACATAGATAAGAAATGAACTGACTTGAACTACTGAGTTGAACTTTTTGATATTGTTCACTCTTTGACTACTTGTCCTAGTAGAACAATGAGCACATATACTTGCTATCCAAATACACATAATTCTGAAATTTAATCACCAAGGTTTATGCAGTGCTTATGATATTTGCCTGATCTTGCATGAATAAAGCAAATCTTTTAGAAAATGAGTGGAGAAAGATAGAATGCAAGGCAGCATAAGAAAACAATATTGAAACAAATTGGAAAGCTGAACTAGAATTCTAAAGTATTATTCCTTTAATCGTGCTGTGAGTTCCTACTCTTTCATAATGAGGTGGGGAAAAATAAAGATGCCAATAAAATAAATCAACTGAAACAATTTTTATTGGATAAGGTCAGCTGCATCTTAAAGAGGGAAAAAAAGATAATAAAATATATTAGTTACGATTCCTTCATGCTGTGAAATAAAATGAAATAATTATGAGGTTACATAAACTGAAACGTTTGCTGAGTGGATGATTATAAACCATGTAAGCTTTTGAGGAGAAATTCAAAGATCCAGAGGAAGCCATGTGAAATCATTAGATGATCACACTATACTTCAATTTAGGAAAGGATGTGAAATAAGAACAGAGCCTTCAAAAAAGTCCAGTATTCACTATATGTACTTTGATTTAGTAAGACATTACATTATTTCACTTGGATTCTGAGTTTCCTTCTATCAGGCAAAAGCTTTTGTTGTTCATAAAAGTCTTTCAATCAAGTAGACTAAAAGGATGGTTAGGTGGAAGAGTAAGGGACAATGGCTAATTTCTTCCTCATGTTGCAAAATATTTTCCCATTTTCCAGAACAGCATTTGCTGGAGAGCAAGGGTCTAAAACAGCGGGAAGATATACTGTATCTTCCAGACAATCCCTTGAGTAAATACTGATTGTGGCATGTCCTCACTACAGAAGACATGGCCCCAATCATCACAGACTCCCATAGAGAGGTTCACCCTTAAACCTAGGAGAAAGCATTACACAAAGCACATTTATTAAAAAGCATACTTAAAGGGCACTTTTTAGGTAAACAAAGGGAGATGTTTGGTTTCTCAGGCCAATTGCATAAAAATAGAGGAATGATTTCAAGAGGCCTGAAGTTGCTTTTTGTCCCCAAAAGGAATATTTTCTCTTTACAGCAGTTGATCTCAACCTGTGGTCCACAGACCCCAGAAGCCATGATGTCCACACAGGGGGTCCCCAAAGGACTATAGAACTGTTATGATTTCAATATTAAGTCTTGAGGGTCCGTGGCCACAAATGTTATTTAAAAGGGGTCCATGGTGAAGAAATGATTGGGAACCACTACTTGTGTTTTCAAGGTTTTGCAGCAGCATTGCATATGAGCAATATTTCCGCAGGAAAATGACACAGGAAGGAAAGATTCAAGGTCCTCCTCTCCAGTGCTACAATCCTTAGCACAATCAAGGCCCACACAGCTGCTTTTTCAAAGGAAATGGAAGATGTGAATTTTTAAACTTTTTAAAAAATCCATGTTTAATAGCTTGTGTGTAGCTTGATCCTCAGGTGGATCAAGTGGAGTGTTTTCAAACATGATCCTATTTTCATTGGCCAGAGGTTGGATTGATGAGACTATAAACAGACTTTATTAGTGGCAATCTATGCTCCAAATGAAAGTCAAGAAGAATTTTATGACAAATTACACAAGAAAATAATAGAACTAGAATATGAACTTGTTTGTATAATTGGGGATTACAATGCAATAGTGGATACTAAAAAAGACTGTAAAACACAAAGACAAACAAAACAAAACAAAATAGGAAAATATTACCTAAAGCATTTTTTAAAATGGCAGAAGAGCTAGAGATTCAAGATGCATGGAGAGAAAGATATTTAGAAAAGAGACAATATACATTTTATTCAAATAGACATCTACCTTGGTCTAGAATCGATATGATGTGGGCAGCAAGAGAAATAATTGCAAACATACAAGATATAAGTATAGAAACAAATACACGGGCTGATCATAACCCAATTAAAGTAATATAGAAAGGACAAAAAAGAGATCAAGATGGACAATGAATAATTTAATACTGAAAGAAAACGAATACATTGAATATATGGAAAAAGAATCAAAATTTTCTTTGAGCAAAATAAAAAGGAAAAAACTTCATTAGAAAATGTGTGGGACACTGCTAAAGCTTATATAAGAGGATTAACAATAAGGTTTACAGGAAAGAGAAATAGAAAGAAGACAAGTACAAAAAATATTAGAAGGAGAATATAAGAAATTAGAAGAACTACAGAGGAATACACAAAGGAAAGAAATTCAACATAAAATGACTTTGACAAAACATAAACTGGAAATAATAGATAAAGAGGACTTAGCACAAAAAATTAAGCAAATTAAAATTTTTTTTGAAAATGCAAATAAACCAGGTAGATGGTTGGCATATAAATTAAAAAAAAGACAAAGAAAAGAAAAGGATATCTCAGCTAATGGATGATAAAGGGAATATGTGTTATAGAAGTGAGGATAAAAAAGAAATAATTCAAAAGTACTATAGTGAATTATATAAAGAAGGAAAAGTGGTGATAGGTGAAATAGAGAAATACTTAAAGAGAACGGATTTACCTAAAGTACAAGAAGAAACCAGAATAATGTTGGAAGGGAAAGTCACAATGATGGAATTAACAGAAGCAATTCAAAGACAAACAATGGGAAAACTCCAGGGCCAGATGGCCTGCCTGCAGAAATGTATAAAGCCCTACAGGATACTTTAAGCGATGTATTACTAGAAGTTGTAAATGAAATGCTGATTAAAGCCAAAATACCCAAGTCATGGATGGAAGCGTATATTACCCTTATACCAAAAGAGGATACAGATCTACAATAAGTGAAGAACTATAGACCAATATTGTTGCTGAACTTGGATTACAAGATATTTGCATCAATAATGGCTGAAAAACTGAAGAGGTGTTTAAATCACTTTATACATACTGATCAAAATGGCTTTTTACCCAAGAGACAAATAAGAGACAATATGAGAATAATTTTAAATACACTGGAATACTGTGAAGCACATCTGGAGAAGCAGATGGCATTAATATTTTTGGACGCACAAAAAGTATTTGATAATGTGAACTGGCAATTTATGTTGATGCAAATGAAGGAAATGGAATTTGGGATAGATTTATAAATATAATTAAAACTATATATTTTGGACAATATGCAAAAGTACTCGTTAATGGAGAGATGACTAGGAAAACCTTTATCAAGAAGGAACAAGACAGGGATGCCTCTTGTCTCCATTTTTGTTTATTGTAACTTTAGTGTTGAATAGAATTATTAGAGAAGACAAAGAGATAAAAGGGATGGAAATAAGAAAGGAGGTGTACAAACTACAAGCGTTTGCAGATGATTTGGTTTTTATCTCAGAAGAATCTTTAAAAACAGGGCCAAAGTTGATAATAAGAGTAGAAGAATATGGAAAAATGGCTGGATTAAGAATAAACAAAGGACATTAACTTAGACCAATGGGAACATCTTTGGCAGAGAAACTATAGGTTAACGATGTTGGTCTCTTATAAAGAGAATTTATACAAAATGTTTCATCGCTGGTACTTACTGCCAGCGAGGCTAGCCAAAATGTTTCCTAACATGACACCCAACTGTTGGAAATGTAACTACAATCAGGGAACTTATTTCCACATGTGGTGGACGTGCCTGCATGCACTAAAATTTTGGCAGAAAATTAGAATTTGGATAGAGGACATAACAAAACAGAAAGTAAAATTTAATCCGGAAATTTTTCTACTAGGTGTCTTAGAACCAAATATGGAAAAGAAGCACCAATGCCTGATCTTGCATATTATAACTGCAGCTAGAATAAGTTTTGCTTTGGAAATTGGCAGAAAGCATGATAATTAATAAAATACATGAATGTGCCGAGATGGATAGATTATCCAAACTGCTAAAAGATAAACAAGACAGTGAATATTACAAAACAGAGTAAGCAGGACTTCAACAAGGACTCTGAGTCTAAAGAACTTCTTTGCTTCTTGCAAAGAACACATCCCCGAGGCCTGGTTTTTATCCCTTATGGGAGGGACCATCACTTTCCAGCCTTACTCCCGAGTCGACTTTGCTGCTTCAGCTGCTCTTTCCTTCCCGGGGTCCTCTGCGTCACTGTTGCCAGACTCCACAAGTTCCGATGGCAGCAACCCAGTCTCCGATAGTCCTGGCCACATACCTGCATCACATGCAGGCCCCTCGTCCGAGTCCTTGCTATCAGAGAGCTCTGCCATCTGCACCTGCTGCCACAACAAATTCCTGGCCCATGCTATCATCAGTCCTTTCACTATTTCTTCTGCTAAATCATATTCTAATAAGTAGTTATATATCTTTGATATCATTTTTTCCTCTGTACCTTTCGTTAGTTTTATCTAATTGATTTGGTTCTATCTCAATTCGGAATTCCTCTTGGTCTTTTTTATATTTTGATTTTAATTGGAGATACAGCATCCAGTCTATATTTAGTCCCAGATCTTTTAATTCCTGATTAGTCCTTAATGCTCCTTGGGGGTCTAAAATTTCATAATATCTGGCCATTCTTCCTAAATCTAATGTATCAGGGTGGATCATTGCCTCCATAGTGGATACCCATCCTGGGATCTTTATATAATGTTTGTTTTTCATTTTTCCCATATTTGTATTAGAGAGTCCCTTAGTATATGTCTATAAAAATATGTATGGGCCTTACCCCTGGGACTTCACATGAAGGCATGCCACCCCGTCCAAACATGATCCTATTTTCATTGGTCAGAGGTTTGACTGATGAGACTATGACAATCTTGATTTCTTGGTTAATCTTAGGCAGGGTCTCCAACCTTGGCAATTTTAAGACTTGTGGACTTCAACCCCCAGAATTCCTCAGCCAGCAAAGCTTGGATATAATTTTGAAAACTGTGTATGCATTGATCTCTCTCCCCCCCCCCTCCCCACTTTTATCAATGGCTATGTTAGTCTGGGTCCTCTTTGGAGATTTTGAATTTTTCCTAATTAGTTTTTGATTTAAAGGGAAATGCGCACCCCTGTATGAGATACAATCAGAATATCTATCTGCTATTATTCTGCAAGCATCTATTTGATCCCCAGGGTCAAAGAATACCCTGCACAAGCATGTTAAGGATAGATTTGGTACTGGAGGGTGGTGAAACATGTTTTGTCACTTGCCATACCACTTTGGGGCCTCCTGGTGAAATGGACTGCTTGCTGCTCTGCCATGGGAAGAGTCACTTTGACATATGATTTCCCTTTTATTGCAGCCTATAAATGAAAGAAAACCATCTATCTGTTAGAAAGGCAGTTTCCCTTTTAAGACAACTTCTGTTCCTGTATGAAAAAATCTCTCTCTTTTTTTCCTAAATGATACACAACAAAGAGACTTAAGCCTAGGAAACCATGATGGGCGCTCTGAGGCTGAATGACCAAAGCAACTTTTGTTGTACATTGTTGTGGTTCTTTCAGCCTTCAGGTTTTAAAGAGAATCAGAGTAGAGGCATGTCAAACCGATTTCCCCAAATTTTCTAAAGTTAATTCAGTGCTTTTATCTCTTCTTAAGAAATGGAGGCCAGCAAGGTTGCTGAGGATGCTACTTTCACCCATACTAACTGCTAGTAAAACAACATGAGGTAGATTGCAAAAGTAACTATTCAGGTCTAAGTGTTTGCATGGCGGGACATTGAAATTATTATTTTCCTGCTATTCTGTTTTATACTTTCTATTCTTAAAATTGCCCTTGCAGCACATTTTGCAAGAGACAAAGTTTATAATTGAAGGTAAGCTACTGTTTATGGTGCTTGTGGGCATCAATCCGTTCATTAATGTCTCAACTGGCACCAATCTCACCACCTCATCTAATTTTATTATTTTAATTTTAAAACAATTAAATGAGAAGAATTGGGAACAGCATCTCTGAGCTGTAAAAATCTTGGTGACAATTAGGTAGCTACAAAAGGATGTAAACTACTGTGCCCATTGCTGCCTTCTTGTGGTCATCTAGTTTTTTCTAACCTAGATATAGTGGCTCTTACCTCTCAAAAATTAAAGTAATAGATGGCTACTGTTTTTTTAGAAAGGGTTTTTTTAAACTGACCAGCTAACCTGTTCAGAAAAAAGAGTAACCAGGGAAGCCAAAATGGTAAATAGACAGATAATTCCCCCCTGTCAGCCATTTTGGATAGCACCCATACTCATAATTCTGGAATTAAGAGAGCTGCAAATAGCAATTCCCTCTAGATGGCAGCCAAGACTTAGAATTTTATATATCCCTTTTCTGCCACCTTGCAGTCATTGCTGTAAATTCAAATGTATTTGTCCAGATCTGTATCCCTGAGCTGGGGGGAAAAAAGTCAATTTGCCTGCTATGTAGGTTATTTGTTTAAAAAGAAGATACCTTAATACTTCAATTGCTTTCTAAATAAAAACGGTAATTCTTTAGCTGCTCTCAAAAAAGGAATGTTCTGGCCCTTGCAAGTTATTTGTACCACTTGGTGATGTGTGCTGGACTTGAGAAACCAGACTTCTCATGGAGACAGAAGATGCGTAAGTGACCCCTTCCAAATAGCTGTGCTCTCACTAATTATTAATTAAAAGAGCAAGCAAATCCCTCCAGCACAATGCTGTTTTAATTCATTAAATGAATACAGGTACTCCTTGATTTACAACAAGTCATTTAGTGACCGTTTCAAGTTACAATGTCATTGAAAAAAAAAGACTTATGACCATTGCAGCATCTCCATGGTCATGTGATCAAAATTTGGATACTTAGTAACTTGGCTCATATTTATAACAGTTGCAGTTTCCCGGGGTCATGCGATCACCGTTTGCAACCTTCCGACAAGCAAAGTCAACAAGGAAGCCCGATTCACTTAACAACCACTAAACACCTACAGTGATTCACTTAACAAATGTGGCAAGAAAGTTTGTAAAATGGGGCAAAACTCACTTAATAACTCTCTCGCTTAGCAACATAAATTTTGGGCTCAATTGTAGTCATTAAGTCGAGGACCACACATACATGCATCTTGAACCTATAAAGTATAGCTGTTCAAATCTTTCATAACAGATGTTGTGGAGAACGTGCAAGCAAAGTGAGTTATATCTATAACATCTTTGAGATTCTTATTACCAGTGGTGGGATTCAAATTTTTTTACTAACAGTTCTGTGGGCGTGCTTGGTGGGTGTGACGTGGCTTGGTGTGCCTGGTAGGAGAAGGATCTACAAAATCTCCATTCCCACCCCACCCCACTAATCTGCTTTCCAGCTCCGTTCTCCTATGCAGGGCAACAAAAGAAGACCCAGCCGATCAGCTGGGACTTGGGAGGCAGAGGATAGATGTGGGCGGGGCCAGTCAGAGGTAGAATTTGCCAGTTCTCTGAACCACTCAAAATTTCCGCTACCGGTTCTCCACAAGTGGTCAGAACCTGCTGAATACCACCTCTATTTATTACCACCTAGAATAAGAGGGTGATAGTGACCTTGGAATAGATCATAGCCTTTCTCTGCTCATATCTTTTGTCTTCCATGCAATCATGTCCGATTCTCAGAGGCTACCTGGACAAATTCCTGGAGCTTTCTTGGCAAGGTTTTTCAGAAGTGCTTTGCCCTTGCCTGCTTCCTAGGGATGAGAGAGACTGGCCCAAAGTCACCTAGTTGGCTCCATGCCTGAGATGGGACTAGAATTCCCAGTCTCCTGGTTTGCGGCCTGATGCCACAAGGCCTAATGCCTTAACTATTACATCAAATTGGCTCTTTCGTGAATATCAGAGAGCGCTCTTTTTTATTGCCAGTGTCCATGAGTTTTTAGGATTTCCAGGAGATGAAGGTGACACATATCTAGACCGCTGTGTTTGGAAGATAAAAAGCAAATCTGATCGAAAATGAGTGAGAATCTTTGCATTAAAGAAAATCTTCACAAGATGATTAGGTAAATCTAGCATGTTAAAAGAGAGGGACAAAAAACTCTTTCACTATGCTGCTACTTTTTATTTTATTTGCAGGAAGTGTTCTTTTTCCATGACACAGAAAATCTTTCTCCATTCTGAAGTGCAATAATACTTCAAGACTCATATTTCTGACCGGGAGTCCTGCCTTCTCAGGACTTCGAGCTGTTGTACTTGGTAAACTCAATTAGTGAAAAGTACTGTTTGAGGAGCTACAGGTGGGTGCTAAGTTTGTTGATTTTTGCAAGCAAAATAATGTGGATTTTGGGGGGAGGGGTCAGGGAATTTAGCCATGGAAAATCTCGAAAGAGACAGACACTGTCTCTGAAGTTAGAGTTAGTCCAGCTAAATTATTGTGTGGAATGGAATGATTTTATTGCAATGCAACATACCATGTTTCATTACTACTAGCACTTTCAGACTATGCACTATTCCCCAGGAGCATGTTTTGTATTCTGCAGATTTGGGCAGTAAATTACTGGCAGTAAATTACTGAAGCATCCTGTGGTGTCCTACTTACTGCTTCAATCAAATATAATATGATGAGTGGAGATACAGACTGGGTCTGTGCAAGAAAAAAGAACAAAAAAAAAGAAGAAGCTATGGAACAATTATTATTTTTCTGTGAAAGGAATAGATTATTTTTATTTATTATATTACTTCTCCATGAATATCTGACCTGATCTTGTCTCCTTTTTCCAATCTTAAGTTACTGTTGTTGATGTTATCCTACCATTTTGTTAATCTTCCTTCTGGGTTTGTTTTTTTTTTGTTCTCTTACTTCATGTAGGGTTAGAGCCCAGAATGAAAATTCCCAAAGTAACTGCAAGAATTGATTTAAGAAAATTAATTCCAGGCAACCCAGCTGAGAAAAAGGCAGTCCAAATGTAATATCTTAAAGCACATCACATGGGAGATTGGGTCAATGTACTCTTTCATTTTCTATGAGTTAGATTTAACACTGTTTCTTGGTAGAGCAGAATAACATTTATGTAAAAGGGCAGAGTTAAGTGAGGTTGGGAACCTATAGCTTTCCAGATTTGCTGAACTCCCAAACAGCAAAAAGCCATCATGTACAATAGTGAGTGATTCTAGGAGCTGTAGTATAGCACAGGGTCTCCAACCTTGGCAACTTGAGGACTTCAATGCCCAGAATTCCTTTGCTGGCTGAGGAACTCTGGGAGTTGAAGTCCACAAGTCTTAAAGTTGCCAAGGTTGGAGACCCCTGGTATAGCAGCTATCATGAGGCTGAAAACACTCACACATTCACAAGGATGGGAATTCTTTACAATAGACACTTGAGGATACGGTAACTTATAGCCCTGTTTCTGCCTTTCTTTTCATCAGTGATGAAATGTACTTCATGACAGTCATATGAATGTAAGGAATAGGGTTGCAACATTCCTGGGTAGGTCATGAAAAGAATCCAAATAAAAGATAAACCTTTTGCAGCTGGGAGCCACAACTATGAACTTAAGGCCTCTTATGGTTCCAGGATGTATATTGGAAACATGGCGATTTGTTTCTTTCTGCCCTTTGGAAAAAACCACAGTGGATATCTAATTTTATTTTTTAAAAAATAAGTATGCCTTCCTGCATTATTTTAACATATTCTTCAACTAAAAAAGGTCAGGAATTATATTGTACATATACAGAGGTATCTTGGTACTCGACTGCTTTGAAACTCATCAAAATGGGTACTCAATGCATTTTGACGTGAAAATTTTGGCCTGGTACTCATTGTTTGTTTGGTACTCAACACACAAGGTGTGATGACCCGTAGTGTCTCAAAATAACCCAAAACCCAAAACATACATTAAAGTCCGGTAAGGCTTTCAACTTAACTTCACTGTTTTATTAGGCACAGTTTAAAGTCACAAAAGTAAATAATGAGGCAAAAAGAAAACCAAAACAAACCGCATTGATGTGAGTTCCGAAGTAAGCCAAGAAAAATAATCATAAACTCCAGGAAAATAACCGAAGAGAGTCCATGGGAAGAACGCCAGCAAAGATAAACCTCTTTCAAAGTAAACACTAAACTTTGACTCCAGCAATTGTAACTGTCTAGTTACAAAGTTATATACATAGCTTCCAGCTGCAAGCCACGAGGAGGATTATGGTAATCTCCTCTTGAGTAGACCTCGCTTTACCCTGATCCTCTCCATGCGTGACCTAGGATGGATAGGGGATGGGCCTGGATCCTTCTCTGACTGCTCAGCTGGCCTCTGCCCTTCCCCAGCCTCCTCCATCACCTCTGGAGCCACACTCCCACTCCCTGTTGGCTGTTCCTCCTCTTCCTCAGAGTCAGTCTCCACCAGGGGCATGACACAAGGTAGAATGTATTGTATCGTCTGACATTATTTCTTTTGGAAAATAATTGTTTGGTTCCAATTGTTTTTGGTACTAGTTGCACCTCCTGGAACCCCTTAACAATAAGTATTGAGGTACCACTTTATTACAAAAGCCAGATGGATGCTGCTGGACTGTCGTTTGGCAAGAAGAACTAGCAGTGTAGAATGTATGAGACAAAAACCAGAATGTCACCTTTAGACTAAAAGTTCCTAACAGGTGGCCACAGATAATTTAGGTCTGTGGATATGTTTCAGAGTTTCTATGAATTTGAATTGGAAAACAAATACTATATTTTCCCTAAATTCTAACTGAAATGTAGCTTATCGTTCAACAATGGACCTAGACAACAAATTAATTTATAATCCCTAAAAGTTAACTTCAATATATATCACTATCTAAAATTATTAGACCCTTCAAAACAGAATCGAGACAATAAATGAATAAAGAAGCACATTTAGCATTTGTTATTCTTAATATTCTGATAACAGGTAGCTAGATTCTGTGCAGTAGCACTGGAATTTGTCAGAAACACATGATTAATCCACCATAGCCATTTTACACAACTAATGTAGCAAACCCTTTTACATTACTTCTCTTTTGCATTTTAGTATTTAATGACCATGGGCCTCACAGTTTAAGGACTGATATTATAATATAGTATTTGTATGTGTAACTGACAGATTGGATGCCAACTTGTGATTTTAATATAAATATTATCTGTTATTTATTATTTTATTCTAGAATTTTCAACTGGATAATCCTTGAGTGTTTCTACCTTGTTTCTCCAACAATACGGCCTCCCCCAATAGGAGGTCCCAGCATGTTTTATAGGCATGAAATGAAATTAAGCCCCTCCCCCCCAAATTAAGGCCTATATTAAAACATGCAAAATGGTGGGGAATGGTGGGGGGGGGCTTGCCGTTAGGAAGTACTTTTGTTGCACACCTGGATATGGTGCTGCCTGCGTTGACCCCGATACAAAGTGCCCCACCAACGCCAAGGTCAACATCCAAGCCGTCGCCACCCGCCCACCCAAAGATGCAAGGGGGGGGGAATTAAGTCACCCCCGAAAAGACAGCCTAGCCATTTTTGGGGGATCAAAAAATAATAATAATAAGACCCGGCCTTATTATATGAGAAACACGGTATTTGTTCTGGTCTCTGGTCTTTGACTGTAATAAACTTGATTTGATATTCTGATAAGTGCATTTGAGGCTAATGGCTTTCTTTTGTAATGCAGTCAATATCTGTGTATTTTTTATTATGTGCAATTAAATGCATTTTTCTGAGAAAGGGGCTGCAGGTTTTGGGTCGGTGACACACAAAAATAAACTCCTGATGAGAAGAATATTTATGTTGCAAGAATAGAAATGATGCTTTGCACTACTTGCTAAATGTATCAGCACACCATCATCAAGGATCTGGCCTACAGTTTGGATTCAGTATTGGACAACATCTGATATACATAGCCGATGGTATCCGTTGTAGCAAAATAGGGCACGTATCATAATACTCTACCGATATCAGTGTTTTGGAAGAAAAGACAAAGCATGTAAAATTATTTTGTGGCTTTTTTTAATTTTAGAGTTTCGAAAAAATAAAGTCTCAGTGTTTAGATTAAAGGGTCTGGTCTTTGGGTGAAAAGAATAAGTCGTGGGTGGAGTCAAAATAACCATCAACATTTTACTCAGAAAGAAGGCTTCGTCCTTCAGTGTAAGACATGGTTGCCTGGCTCAGAGGAGATCAGCAACAGATTGACACATACACCAAGCCATCCATCCCTTTTTTGCTGGGAAGAAGAGGGGGAACCTAATTTACAAATATTGGCATTGCCATGTTTATGTTCAAACTTATACTTGTTATCTTGTACATGTTTGACAAACAAACAAACAACAAACAAACAAATAAATAAAATTTCTGAATAAAGCATCTGCCTCGAGAAAAAAAAACAACTGCTTCAGCAGCTCACATTCTGACAGGGTGAAAAATTAAAACAAATGAATAAATGACAAGGGTCTCAACACAGCTAAGGCCTTTTTAAAGAACCCAATTTTAAGAAGCAAACAACAGGTCAGAAAGGCCCCCTGTGCGTGCATGTGTGTGTGTGTGTGTGTGTGTGTTTAATTCAGTCTTGTTTGGAGAACTTAGCTCAAGAATTCTACATCAAATGTCAAAGGATCCATTGATTCTGAGTCCACAGGAACTCTTTCAGTGGAGATTGTCTTGCTGATTTTGGTGAGCAAAGGGCACTTTAACTAAGGCAGTTCATACCTTTTATAATTGGCTGGAGCAAAAAAAATATTGGGCAAAGGACCAAACAGTAGAAGAAGGTGACAGAGGGAATAAAACAGATGGAAGGAGGAAAAAAAACCACATCTCTCTCCACTCCTTTCACTGTTCCTGGCTCACACTACATGCCCTCTTTCATTTGAGACCACTCAGCCTGGACGCCCCGTAGAGCATAAATCAGGTGTACTGTACTTATCAGCAGTGCCGTAGGAGCAAAAGAAAATCCTTAAGAGATTGCATGGCGCTGCATATTATTCACATGTCAGTTACTACAGATGAACCTTCAGAAAGCAAAAGGTGGTCAATAGGAGCCAATATCCCATTTTCTTGACAGGTATTAGCTGGTTGACTGGCCAGCTCCCTACTGATCAAAATATCACAACTCTCTATTGGAAAGATTTGTGATTTTCCAGAGTACAAATTCCAGTTTTAGGTTAGAGGAGACGCAGAGCTGAATGTTCTGATCCAGCCTTCACAAGTGATGATAAGCTGCTTACTCACGAGTAAAACAAACCCCCTTTTTAAAACAGGGGCAGGAACAATCTTGTGGGTAAACAAAAACCAAACGTAATTAGTCCCAACAATCCTGGTTCTGTCCAAGGAATCCAAATTGCTTGCTGTATACTAGAAAACGAACAGTTGTCTGCAGTGGTGGGATTGTATGAGAGTGCGCTTCGCGCGTGCCTGCAGCACTCAAAAACCGCCCTCTGTGTCAGCGCTAGTGAGGTGAGCTGTTCTTTTAGCTCAGCTGAGGCATGGCAATCCACTCTGCCGCATGAATCAGCTGAGCTAAAAAAAACAAGTGAATATAGGACAGGAAAGGGCTGGGGTGGGTGGGCGGGGCCAGCCAGAGGTGGTATTTGCTGGTTCTCCAAACTACTCAAAATTTCCACTACCGGTATGCCAGAACCAGTTCAAACTGGCTGAATACCACCTTGGTTCTCTGTGACAAAAGCCCATTCCCAAACCCCTACTATTTATTTCCCAGCCAGGGAGTTCCTGGCTAGCGTCTACGTCTCCTTTTCCTTGAGAGCTGGCTTATTGCTTTCCACTGCTCTCCTTTCCTTTCCTTTTTATGTATACACACATCTGGGATGGGCTCCATCTGTTCCTCCCCCTCATTCAGCTCAGGCCCCTAAGACAGCTGCCTCTCCACCTGGGGGCAGACAGAAGCCCCCAGTTTGGCATCTGCCTCTGATTCTGCTTCCTCATCAGAGCCTTCCAAAGGCTCCAAAGATGGCCCAGGGTCCCCCTCAACTTCCTCCTCGTCTGACTCTGCTGCTAGCTCACAACATTGAGTGAATTTCTGTCTGTCTGTCTGTCTCTCTGTGTGTGTGTGTGAGAGAGAGAGAGAGAGAAAGAGAGAGAGAGAGAGAGAGAGAGAAGAAGAGAGGAGAATCAGAGCAGAAAAATATTATTTTCATATTTCTTTGTTACAATACCTCTTACATAATATAATATATTTCAACATATTATAAATAGGGCTGCCTTTGAAAAGAACTTGGGAAATGAGGTTGGGACAGAATGTAGCTGCCCCTATTTGGGTGGGTGGCAGCTATCCCAGTCATGTGACAATTTTTGCAATGGCCCCTTTGACCATTAACCCATTTCTGGGTGCTGGTTTTAACCTCCCAAAACCAGTTTCATTTTCTTCCACCTCAAACACAAAGTCTAGAAGCGGTTTCCAAATAGAAATAAAAGTATTTGTATTTTTTTTCTTTGACCAAAGCAGTCACATTTAGCCACCTCTACTAACTCCATCCATTTTTGCAGCCATTCATCCATTGTGGGGATTGAGGTGGCATTTCATTTCTGTGCATAGAGTAATCTTGTTGCGATCAACATGTATAACATCAAAATTCCAAATGGTTCCATTACAGACTCCTTTCTCTTCCCTTTCTTATGTTCCTCTGTATACTGATATGCACCTCCTGAAGTCAGTAATCTCTGATCCTTCCTTTCAGTTATGTTCTTTTTCCCTTTAAACTCAGGTTTAGTTGAAGCAGGAACAGAAGGGGCTTCTCATAATCTTACTGTAGTCTGCCAAGTATGGCTTAATTATACTGGGGTTCTTAACTTTTTCTGGCTGTGTCCCAAGATACACTTTCCCAACCCCCTAATTTTGCTTTGAATTAATGATATTTCTCCTCGCTATTATTTATGTGTTGTCTTAAAAAGTTGAGGATATTGTTGTTGTTAGTTGCAAAATCATGTCTAACGCATCACGACAGCATGGACAACATTCCTCCAGGCTTTCCTGTCCTCTACCATCCCCCAGAGTCCATTTAAGCTCATGCCTACTGCTTCAGTGCCTTCTCATTCTCTATCGTCCCATTCTTCTTTTGCCCTCAATCTTTCCCAGGCATTGGGCTCTTCTCCAGTGAGTCCTTCCTTCTCATTAGGTGGCCAAAGTGTGAGTTTCATCTTCAGGATCTGGCCTTCTAAAGAGCAGTCAGGGTTGATCTCCTCTAGGACTGACCGGTTTGATCGCCTTGCAGTCCAAGGGACTCGCAGGAGTCTCCTCCAGCACCATAGTACAAAGGCCTCAATTCTTTGGCACTCAGCCTTTCTTATGGTCCAATTTTCACAGCCATACATTGCAACTGGGAAAACCATAGCCTTGACTATACACATTTTTGTTGGCAGGGTGATGTCTCTGCTTTTTAGTATGCCGTCTAGATTTGCCATAGCTTTCCTCCCCAGGAGCAAGTGTCTTTTAATTTCTTGGCTGCAGTCCCCATGTGCAGTGATCTTGGAACCAAGGATATTGTTACTGATGTATAATTCTTAGGAGGTTGTACAATATCATAACTACATATGAATAAAACATAATGAAATGCATTGTGTCTGATGCAGCTTTTTCACACACGGATTTTCACAATCCCAATCCCAATCAGCTATAACAACAGACTGACTAGAAAGGGAAGCAAATCGGTTTATATTGCAAGGCAAATTTTTCTAGACAATGCCACTTGGATGGAGCAGGAAAGGAAAGAAGTTTTGAAAAATGGCAGCAGACGGGAGAAGGGGTAAGTTATTCACCTCCATCTTTTGGATAGCTAACTTTAGTTCATCAAGTTAAAAATCCTTGGACTACAACTACTGGATGAGGACTGAAAAGATCTGGATGACCACTAAGTGTCAACAAGACATAATATCTTTTATTGCTACCGTCTAAATGTTTGCCTAGGCTAGATCTGGTGGCCTAAGCTTCACTTGATCTGTATTTTAAAGGTATTACAAATCAAATGGCATATCCATATGACATTTTGAAATTCATATCCTCGTCGGCCTTGTTTAACATTGATTCATTTGGAATCATTTGAAGGTACAACAGCACTGAGTAAGGGTTAGTTACGACAGGTCTCCATAGTTGCAGTCATTATAGTTATTACTTATTTAGCATATGATGATATTACATTATCCAGGAGACCCTACAATGTTAATACAAAGTAGTTGTTTGGCTGCTACGATTGCTAGTTGTTTATCCAGACTACATCACAGGGGATTAACTAGCTCCACACTCAAAAAGCTTGGTGGCATCTGCAGCGTCACCTGGGGCTTTCCCACCATCAATATCACCTCACATTTGGGTGTCAGATTCAGGTAGGTCTGGCTTCAGTTGAATTCATATTGCTGCTCAAAGTGCCGTGTTTTTCCCATCAAAGTGGTACCTATTTATCTACTTGCATGTAGCAATGCTTTCCAACTGCTAGGTTGACCAAAGTTGAGGCAAATGACGGGAGCTCACTCCATCATGTGGTAGTGGGACTCAAACTGCCAGAGTATAGATCTTCTCCAGCCACTGAGCTTCTTTACGTCATCATAGTGTCTCCATGTCACGTGACTGAGATTTGGGGGCTCAGCGACTAATTGCTGACCAGCTTTGATTGCAAGATGCAGCAATGTTGCCATTGGCTTGCATTTACAACATGACAGCATCATGCAATCACATGATCATTATTTGCAACGTTCCCTGGCAGCTTCCCACAAGCGAGGTTAAGGGGGAAACCAGCATGAGGTTGCCAATGGGGATCAAATGGTTGCACAAAATGTTGCAATTGCATAGGATCTGCCTGATGATGGCAACTGGGACTGCCAGAACTCCTACTGTAAATCAGTACGGTCATGTGATGTTGCAGTTTACGACTGTGTCACTTAGGGACTGACGTTTCTGTTCTCAATTAACGTTGATAAGTGACCCATATGAGCTAAGCCATTTATTCTAACAAACTCCAGGAATCAGTTAAGGACCCATCATCACCTGTTATCAATTCTTACAAGTAGGATGATTAATCTTTTTGTGAGATTGCTGATTATCTAAACATCAAGAGTCTGGATCACGTTTTGCACGACAAAGTGATGCTGCTAAGTGGAATCGAATTCTGATTTTTAATAGGGTGTCTGCTTTTCGTCCAGACGGAGACTATTTTAAGGCTTGTATTACGGCGTTCATGTGGTTTTCACACAACTGGGAGAAACTCACACTGGCAATGCTGTCATGAGTGCAGGCGAATGTAAATGAGGCAGAACTGGAGCTATGGTATCCTCCTACAGCGCTGGGACAAACAGTGATTCTCCCTACAGTATTTAATTCAAAGGATTTCTTTTAAGCTAAAGATTCTCCCCTGTTAGATTAAATTCGTTGGGAAAATGAGGTCTCCCTAAGACCTTTAAAAAATAGATTTGTTTTTTAGTCCTCCCTTTATTATTTTTATAGATAAGTTGTGATGACCCAGGGTGGGATATAAAATAAACGCAGTCACAAAAATAGGTGAAGCCCCTTTTATTCCTTCACTTTGCTTCAAAGGTCCAAATATCCTTGACTGGAGACAAAAAAACTCCCCCACAAACAGTTACAAAAAGGAGGATATGCCGTTTAAACTAAAAATGCCTATAAATTATAAAGAGTAAAAACAATACAAACCACACAGAAGCAATTAAGGGAACCAGGCAAGATAAGGGCTTGAAGACATCCACAGATATCAGAACACACACGGGGAAGGGTGCCAAACTCAGAGAAGAATGATAGATTAGAGATATTTCCATGCTTTGTTTCCAGCACTGGCCCATACGTATGTCCATCCTTTTAACCAGTTCTCACAGCTGCAGCCCATGAAGAGAATCAAGGCCCTTTCCTACCCCGTAGATCACGCCATTCACATCTCTCCCTTATCCTCTCCTCCCTGCGTGCCCTACGATGGAGAGGGGATAGGCCTGGGTCTTCCTCTGACTGCCCAGCCGGCCTCTGCCCTTCCACAACCTCCTCCACAACCTCCAGAGCCACACTTCCACTCCCTGTCGGCTGTTCCTCCTCTCCCTCGGAGTCAGTCTCCAACAGGGGCACGACATAAGTCAAGGTGACAAACATACCTAACGCTTCTTCTTCCTTCTACTTCCCCCAAAACAACAACCCTGTGAGGGGGGCTGGGTGAGTGTGACTTTGTGTTCACCTAGCCTGGTGCCTTAACCGCTAGACCAAATTGACACTTTCATAATTGTTCACCTTTGATCAGCGTGAATGGCAGCCAGAAGTTGTTCAACAAAGAAGTCTTGATTGCACGAAGTAGACCAGGGGTCTCCAAAGTTGGCAACTTTAAGACTTGTGGACTTCAACTCCCAGAATTTTCCAGCCAGCTAGTTGAAGTCCACAAGTCTTAAAGTTGCCAACTTTGGGGACCTCTGCCTTAGACCCACACCTTTGCTTTATCAAGACTGAGTGAAAAGCACAGCCGTTTCTTGAGAGGTAGACAAGGTCTGCATTTTTACACGTCTCATTAGAAGAGCAAAATAGAGAGGCCCCTTTTCAAAGCATCCTTGATTTTAAAAAAAGCTTGACTTTGACATTCTTGATTAACAACGCCACAAGTGGAAGGAGACTTGCCAGAAAAGGCGATGGAGGCTGTTCTTCTGGAAAACAAATAGCTCATTTACAGACTGCACTTCGTTAGGCTGATGCAAATTAATCCAATTGTTGATGGCAAAATGTAACTAAAGCTGCATAATTTGGATGGCAGTACCAGTAAAACTTAATTTTCCTTAAAATCATATCTTCTCAAATGAGGATTCCTCCATTTTCTTCCCTGTTCTACCAAAACAAAAAACAAAAAACCAAACCCAACAACCCTAAAAAAGAAACATTTTAAGCTGTCTCTAGGGATGAGAGACAAATGTGCCAGGCAGTGATACAGAAGATTATAAACTGCTCCAGAAATAAGCTTATTTTATATTTGGTATTATTTTTCACCAAAAGGCACCCAACATATTGTGTTGAAATTCTTGGACATAAATTGTTAATGCTAAATTAGTTTTCTGACATCAAGCTAAATCTAAAGAGACAGAACTTCATGATCTGTTTTAACAACTGGGACAACAAGAATTTCTTAAGTGAACAAAAATGGGACTTATCCTCAACAGTGATGCGATTTTGAGATTTTATCTCTGAGCTGTGCAGAGATCAGCAGACTGAACAAATTTCTGCAAAAGCTAAACAGTTATCCTGCCAACCTCACTGAGAGATGTTGTATGCAGTAATAATAGAACAGAACAGAGGAAGGCAACCTAAAACGTCAAAAACACATTCAGTCCTCAAATTCCCTCTTTATACCCCCAGCAGTTTCTTCCAGCCACAATGCTAAAAAAATCGGTGTGACAAGTTCTTGTTGTCTCAGATGGGGGGCGGGGGAACAACTCATAAGCCCTAATATGTGCTTAATATCAGCCCATCAAGAAACCAACACTGCAGGAATTATTGGAATACTCTCCCCCTAAATGACCCCACCCAATATCAAAAAGAATAAAAGTGGGGCAATCTTGATGTTTTCCCTTAACCACCCCTCTCCATCCAGGCTGAACTGGAGAGAGGTGATTGTATATTGGTTGTTGAATTTATTGTTCAAGGACATCTTGTGTCAATCTCTCTAGGTAAATCAGACCAACTCCACAAGAAAGCTAGGACTACTTTGGACTTAAATCATTTGTGGAAACGTAACAATTCTAGGCTGATTACTCTCTTGACTCTTCCCCCAGGCTCTGCCTACCCTCCTACACCAACCAATCTAAATTTTAAACTGAACTTGGCTGATCAAATTATTTCCTTTAAATCATGGAGCTGAGCCAACCCATGGAAAATATCAATTCTCAAAGAATTTAACACGAATTATCCTCTGAGTTTTATAAGAGATGCTGAAATTTTCCCTCAACTTCACATCATACGAATAAGGGAGAAAATGGGTGGAGTACAGGCATGGAAGCATGGACAAATGTGGGCTGAAGACAATGTATATCAGTATTGCTAAAACAACAAAGTCCATGGTTTGTCTCTTTATCTCTTCGTCTATCAAGAAAAGCTGACCACATTGAGTTATGAAGAATCCTCAATGCTGTCTTAGTTTGGTTGTTTTCTTACAGATGTTTCATTACCCAAACTAGGTATCATCATCAGTGCTAGTTTGATGCATATTGTGTTAGTCAGGCTACTCAGTTTATTAGCCAACCCTGAGAGAGGTTGAAATCTCTATTAGCTGAAATCTCTCTCAGTGATGTAACCTTCTGCAGGCTGGGCACATATACTTCTGGTGAGCTATGGCCCCTTCAGTCTGAGCCTATCAGTTCTTCACCTACCGGAATGCTCAAGCTTTGGCAAACAGACATAATGCTTTGTTCTTGAACTGGACTCTTCTAACACGAGCTTTATTAGAAGCAGCAAGATGTGTTCTTGCTAAATTTTTATCCAAACCATCTCCAAATCTATTATAGAGAAAGGCAGATAATGACTCTAATAGCAAGGAAGATTCAGAGGGAGGATGAGAAATTATTGGTTTCCGCTCATTCAATGAATTTGATATGACAGAAGGTTATTACTACAATTTGTACCAGAAGCTGATATGGTTATCACCCCATTCTCCCATTACTTCTGTGGCTTTACAGAAGTATACATAGGTATAATTTGCATTCTATAATGGTGAGAAGCTACATCCTGTACCCTCCGAGCCGTTGTTTCTCATAATAGTTGCATTGAATTACCAGGTTGGTGGAGAACACTACATCTAAGTATTACTATATCCCACTGAAATTATTGTACCTTATGTTTTATGTTCGTAAAAGGTTAGAAACATGATTCTATTGATACCCACATTCATTTTGCACAGAAGTAGCCAAACTCCCCCTTTCTTTTGGTCATCATTGAAAGTATCTTTAAGCAGCCTTAAGGCATTTCACTAAGCTTCAAATATCTCTTGGACGTCTTTAATTTGTATCTCTACCTAAAAATGCCCTATGTATAATTTTAAAAGTTTGCCAAACAAAGTTAAAAGATGCTCTTATTTATGTCTCTATAGCATCCTCACAGTCCAAGAAAGACTTCAAACAATTTTGCAGGCCATGCTACCTATGTACAAACACGGGCAATTGTATTGCAGCTGTTTTAAAGCTGTTTTAATATGACTAATTGTGTACAGCAAATTCTAAAATCAAATGTTCACATGCATTTCTGGTATGTGCTTTTGCCAATAAATTCATTTCAAAATGAGAAGACATGCAAAAAAACCTCTGCTGGGATTGTTTATGAAATTGTTTTGCTCAAAAATGCAGAGCCATGTATGTTCCCAGGCAATACAGGTGGTCCTCGCTTAGAGACCACAATTGAGACCGGCAACTCCATTGCTAAGGGACATGGTTGCTAAGCAAAACATCATACCACTTATAATATCACTTCCCATTCTCAGTCATTAAGTGAGTTATGGTATGTCATTAAGCGAAACATCATATGTCTGCAATTTATGATTTCACTCTTGGCTTTTTCATTGATTCTGCTTGGAAGCTAGTTGTGAAGCAGACAAATTGCGATCACATGAGTATAGGGCACTGCAAAATTTATAAAGGCCTGCCAGTTGTGAAGCACTTAAATGTTAATCATGTGACCATGGGGACACTGTGACAGTCATAAATGCAAGGACTGGTCATGAAGTTACTTTTTTGGTGGTGTTGTAATTTTGAATGGTTGCTAAATAGAGCAGTTGTTAAGTAGGGTCTTCTTGTATTTTACCTATATATGTGATGACCAGCCTATGAATCATAGAAAGTGGGCTGTGTTGAGATAAGAGGTTTATTAAGTTCTTGATGAGCTATTGCCGGGCTGTCAAACCCCCAGCCTGTGGGCCGAATGGGTTATGCACTGGCCACGCGCACGCCCGGTTTAGCAAAGGGGGAAAAAGTCCAGATACGTCACATGACGCTGCCATGACAATGTGAGTTTGACATCCCTGAGCTATTGTAAAGGCAGGCAGATTATCCAAATACCCACCTACAGCAGCAGCAAGTAGCAACTCACTCTTCCATTGAGAAAATAATCTTATGAAACACATATGGAGGACAGGAGAATAAGCAATAGCTTGGGCCAGAGCCGGAGGTGGTATTCAGCAGGTTCTGACCAGTTCTGGAGAACCAGTAGCAAAAATTTTGAGTAATGTGGAGAACCAGCAAATACCACCTCTATCCTTCCCCTGCCACGCCCACCAAACCACGCCCACAGAACTGGTAGTAAAAAAAAATGAATCCCACCACTGGCTAGAACCCCAAGTAGGTGGATATTTTTTTTCTTTCTCTGGATTCCAAATTATTGTTTCTCTCTCAAGCAAAAACCAGAATCAGAAGAACAACTACTAGCAAAGTTATTAGATGATTTGACATGGTTTAAACATATAAACTGAATGGAAGGAATATTTGGATGGAAGATGGGTGGATGGATGGATATTCTTTTATTGGAACTGGATCACCTACTGAATAATGCTATTTTTGAATTTTATTCCATCCATGTAGCGCAGTAAGCATCTTGATAGGAATCAGTTTTAACTAGCAACAATTTTATTAAAAGGGAGAACTGAACAGAATGTCTGTGAATGACCAGAGCTAAAATAACACATGTTAAGGACTATTTGCAAACTGAATCCAGGTCCATTATGACTACTAAAATCTCATTTAGAGAAACTGAAAGCAATATTTGACAAAGTTATAAATTCATCTCCATTGTGTTGGTTGGCTGTGGCCCATGTTCACAGAAAGCAATTTATAATTCTGCTTTGTTTTTTATTAGCTACTAATTTCTGCCTCAATCTAGTTTGTCCTTTTGGGGAATGGCTTTTGAACTAAACAGCATCATGGGGTTTCATTTGATGTAAAAACTGTTATCTGTTATCTATTGTTAATTTTTCAGCTAGAACATATCACCACAGATGGATTTCTGATTGCAAACAAAAGGCTAGACCTATAAATAGAGAAATTGCTATCTCTAGTTGTGAGACTGTTTTTCCTAGTACCTTAAGATTTTTCAATGTCTTTGAAAAATGTATTTGAAAAATCTTTGAATGCTTTTTACTTTTAGTTGTCCCTGACAAATCTGTGACACATCAGTATGGCTTTTGATAGACATTGTTATATCAGTAGAAATTCAGGGTAGAAGATGTGATGTCCTCAAAATAGGTTGTTTACAAAATTGCCACAGATTTGTTTTCAAGCAAAAATAGTGTGATCAGTCAAAATGGAATCAGCTGTAGCACAGATGGACATATAGTTTACAGATTAAGCTAGTGTCTGTTTCAAAATATTCTACTTCTTAAAGGTTATATGCAAAGTTGCACATATTTCAACAATCTGAAGACAAAAAGTGTAATATATCCAGAAAAAGGCATAATTTTGAATAGGTTGCACAGAAAAATAATACGTGTGCATATACAGTATATATACCCAAACAAAATTTTCCTTACCTTCTCTTAATTAAAAAAGAGAAGAATGGAATGTAATTGTGTAAGGATTAAGTTTATCAGGATAGCAATAGCAATTAGACTTATATACCGCTTCACAGTTGCTTTATAGCCCTCTCTAAGCAGTTTACAGAATCAGCGTATTGCCCCCAACAATCTGGGTCCTCCTTTTACTCATCTCAGAAGGAAGCAAGGAAGGCTGAGTCAGCCATGAGGCTGGTGAGACTCAAACTGCCAAACTGCTGGCTGCCAGCAGTTCAGCAGAAGTAGCCTGTAGTACTGCATTCTAACCACTGTGCCATCATGACTCGGATGCTTCTGATTCCCCTGTAGACCCAAGATGGATGGATGGATAGGTGGGTGGATGTTTGGATAAATGGATGGATGAATGGATACATAGATTCACACACATTTTACATACCAAATTTACTTAAATAATATCAAAGTTATTTAAAACTTTGTCTGATTATTTCCATGTTTTCTCAGGAAATGGCTATATCTCTTGTGGACTCTAACAGTGTCATAAATTGGCTAGCTAACATTTTAATATTCCTGTAATTCTTTCCAATTTTTCAGTAACTCTTATTCATGTCAATATTTATGAATATTTGTTTTGATTGTATTCAATGTAATAGAACAGAGAATACTATGTTATGATACTACATGGATTTATGAACATAAGCTACCTTATATCTGATCAATTAATCTGATTAGCAAAGGTCTTCCAGGATTCAGTCTTTTTGTGTGCTCCTTATTCATGAAACTATGATGCAGCACATGTACTATTTTTTTAAAAAAACGGCAATGAGAATTTCTGACCTGGGACAAGACCAAATCATGTGGATTAATGTTCCTAATCTAGAGTTACATTTCTAGTAACAAGGTGATTATAACCAACCCATTATTAAACATTTTATGAGGCACAGTATAATAGAAAACTAATTGCATGCAATTTCATGTAATCTTCCATTGATTTAACAGAAACAAAGGCATTCCGGTTATGGAATGCTTTCTTGGTGGAAGTGTGTTTGGCTTTCATTATCCCAGTGTTCAGGAAAATGCTAGAATACCTCTCTCTCCTCCAGATTTTTAACCGCTAACTGGTTTTTATTCTAAATATATTGATATCACTACCACATTTTACAGCTAGTATTCCTTAGTGCTCTAAGTCTTCCTGACTACTTAAAAAAAAAGGGCATGAGCAGCAGTAATTATAATGATGCTCTTTTTAATGTATCAATTGCATCAATTTTAAGCAAATAAAACTACAAACAAAAAATATAGTTTTATAGAATTCTGCTGGTAACGTGTGTGTGTAGGAGAGAGAGAGACACACACAGAGAGAGAGAAATACACCTATCCAACCTGTTATTATTTTTATATGCTGCTAGTGGTCCTTTAAATCTGAGAGACATTATTGTGTTAGCCTGGAATAATATACAATTGTAGCTCCAGACTTGTTTCTACTATTGTTATCAGAACTATAATTCTCAGTATCCTTCATTCACTCAAAAGATGCGGGGAGGGGAATCTATCTTCCAATGAGAGACCTAGGTGTAGGGTGACTAAAATGGACTGCAAAAGCGGGATGACCATTTGATTATGATCCAAAAAAATTACATCTTTGGTAACATTTATGCTCCCCTTGTGTAACCAGATCTGATCTGCTTTGGCACCTCTTAGAAACAGCCCAGAGCTGGAGAGAAGAGGTCAGTGGAAGGACAAAGAGATATATCTCTCCAGGCAAGGAAAGGAACGATGGCCTCTTGTTTACTTAAATAAACGGGGGCTGCTCTCAGAGAATAAGCTGCAGAGGAGATGTCATAGAGATAAAAGGAATACAGAGACAGATTTGCCAACCAAGTGACTTCCTGAGAGGACAAGGAGAAATCACCACCAGGTATCTCACATATTGTGAGCAATAAACTGCTAGCTACATGTAAGATAGTCCCTTTTGAGGTAAATCCTGTAATTGTCATAATATAATGGAAAAGACTAGTTAACTTGTTAAGGGACAGATACAGCTTAGCAAATTTGGAATCAAGTTCATTGTCTGTACCTATAAATAATTTAGTAATGTATTTGAGGTATGTTTAACAACACTGTATACAGGTAGTCCTCGACTTACGACTACAATTGAATCCAACATGTATGTTGCTAAGTGAGAAATTTGTTTAGTGGGTTTTGCCCCATTTTACAACTTTTCTTGCCGCATTTGTTAAGTGAATCACTGCAGGGGTTAAATTAGTAACACGGTTGTTAAGTGAATCTGGCTTTCCCATGGATTTTGATTGTCAGAAGGTCACCAAATGGGATCATGTGATCTCGGGACACATCATAAATGTGAGCCAGTTGTGAAACATCTGAATGTACATCACGTGACCATGAGGATGCTGCAATAGTTTTAAGTGTGGAAAATGGTCATAAGTCAGTGCCGTTTTTGCAGTGCCATTGTAATTTTGAACAGTCACTAAATGAACTGCTATAAAATTCCCATAGTATTCTATGGGCTCCAACGTTGGCAGTCATATTTACAAGAGTGCTGAGAAATGGCTGATCTGATCTGCAAGTATTTAGGTGTCATGCCCTTGGTAGAGTCGGACTCGGAGGGAGAGGAAGAACAGCTGACAGGGAGTGGAGGTGTGGCTCCAGAGGTTGTGGAGGAGGCTGGGGAAGGGCAGAGGCTGGCTGTACAGTCACAGGAAGAACCAGGTCCATCCTCTCTGCATCCTAGGACATGCAGGGAGGAATGGAGAAGGAAACAACTTGGCTTACGAGAGAGGAAGCGGCCATGATCCTCCTCATTGGTTGCAGCTGGGGAGACTAATATATAAGAGAGACGCTTACAAAACAGCGTTGCCAGAAGCATAGCATGTTTTATTTTGGGCTGAAGTTATCTTGGTTGGCGTCCTTCCAACAGACTGTGCCTTGTTATCTCCTTGAATTTGGTAATTACTTATCCTGGTCCGTTGTACAAATTTTGTCATTGTAGTTTGTTTGGTTTTTTATTTCACCTCTATCTGCTCATTAAGTTCGGACTGTATTGCTTTCTTTTGAAGACTATTTTTGAGTATGTTTTATCTCCAACTGAGAATTATTGAACAGTGGGGCCAAGTTGGAGGCATTAAAGGACATTTATTTACGTTTTGGATTTTGTTATGTTTGTGTTACACTCCGGGTCATGACATTAGGCTTGTACAATAAATACAATTGTTGTTTTGAATATCAGGAGCTGAGAGAATGGTGTCACCACTGCACACAATACTGTAAGTACTTACTGTAATTACTGTACATAGTAAGAGGTATTGTGTGTGTGTGTGTGTATACCTAAGTGTTAATTATTTAATACAGATTAAATCAAGTAAACAGAATATGTCCTGCGATTATTGGTTTGGCATATCCTAATGCCAATTGTTGCACAGTTAATTGTAACATATTCAGAATTTCTTTTCACTTATTTATTGGGGGGAGGTGTTATCGATTATTGTGGATGCCCATTAAATCAGAGTGGACACAACTCTGATGATTGGCATCAGTTAAAGAAGGATGTCACCACACAAAAGAGATGACAACTAACTATGAATGCCATTGTGTAAATGGCATAAACTGAGATCTAGTAAAAAGAGGCTTCACATACTTTTTACCCATCTTTCTTTTTATGTTTCACCTTGAGGAAATACATGAGTAAAGTTAAACATAGATTTCAAATACTCCAGTAACTGCAAGATTAGTTTGTCAAGTTTTGGACATTTTGGGAAATGTGCCCTCCCAATATTTGGAATAAATCAGCTTTGATCAAATGTAGACACCTGCCTTCCAGAATAATCATGTCCAACAATGAAGAACTCTCTATGGGAATTATCTATGTAGTTTCTAACACTGTAAACTATGGTAGCCTCAGGCATAGTATTCACATCTGCATAAACAAATGTACAATAGGGAAGGCTTAATTAATATGCCTTTATTGTACAGACAAAAGATTTCCATGAAATATGGAATTCCTATCATATAGAGTTTCCAATTGTTCTTTCTTGCTAACTCACATCACTCTGCAGTAACTAATGTTAGGATGTAGAATTAATGGGTTTAAAGAAATTATTCATGGATTCTCAATATGGGTATAAATTTTGGAAGGAGCCAATAGGAATTTGGTGTTGTATATTAAGTTCCCTTCCTTTTCCTCAGTATCTGACCTGAGTTGCATTTATGTTTGTTTATAATTTTATCATGGCACATGTCATTTACACATTTGCTAAGACTGAATATTATCTATTATAATTTTTGCAAACTCAGCTTTTTACTGCTTTAATTTGAAGCATTAATTTGAAGCTTTTGACAGTTACTCAATGCGATCTTTCTCACTTTCTCATTTTTAAGTCATTATGGATAACACTACAGAGGTAGTCCTTGACTTACGTCAGTTCAGTTAATGACCATTCAAATTACAGCAGCACTGAAAAAAGTGACCTATGACCATTTTTCACACTTATAAATGTTGCAACATCCCCATGGTGACATGATCAAAATTAAAATACTTGGCAATTGACTCATATTTATGATGGTTGCAGTGTTTCCAGGGTCATGCGATCACCTTTTGTGGCCTTCTGACAAGCAAAATCAATGGGGAAGCCAGATTCATTTAACAACCATATTACGAACTTAACCAATGCAGTGATTCACTTAACAACTGAGGCAGGAAAGGTCATAAAATGGGGGGGAAACTCATTTAATAACTATCTTGCTTAGCAAAATAAATTTCGGGCTCAATTGTGATCGTAACCTGAGGACTACCTATATATAGAAGCCAAATTGTGTTTGGAAGTGATTTCTTCCTCATTTCTTTATAACCTCACCCTTTACACAACTTCCCATAGCATGATATTTCAAAATCTATCCTCTTGTTCTCAGGTGTGTATTTTGAAATAGATATGGCATACTTGAAAGTTTTAAGAACTTCTGAGACAGAATTGGTCCTCAAAACAGATTGATAAAGTTACTGCATAGCCCAGGGTTCCCCAAACTTGGCAAAGTTATGCTGGCTGAGGAATTCTGGGAGTTGAAGTCCACAACTCTTAAAGTTGCCAAGTTTGGAGACCTCTGGCATAGCCAATAAGTGTACACCAAAGAGACTTGCTTTATCCATTCTTTTAAAAATGCATAGTGGATTGAGAAGTCTGGTTATAGGAAAATTCAAAACTTGACTAAAAAAAAGCATAATCAAATAAAAAATGCTGTGTTTCTTTTTGTGTAAACACATTAAACAAAATATTCTCTGAATCTTATCTGAACTTTATTTATCTGCCTGGCCAAGGAAATGAAATTGTGTTTGGATGGTATTACTGTTGATGGGAAACTGACTTCTTGTAGAAAATTAACTTGAGGAGAAAAGTTTTCAGCTAGGCCCTTGTCATCACTATTTTATTCTTTCAAATTCTTCATGTTTGAGGAAAGAAATGGTAAACTGTTCTCTGCTTAGCAATATCCTAAATTGATAAAGTTCCTAAATCTCTCTGCCCAAAATGGGTTTATCTTGGTGTCCATATTAATTTCCCTCAATGTAATGGAGCCGAGAGAGGCAATCTTTTGAATCACTGGGCATATTTAGAACTTTGAGAGCATGTTGTGGCAGTCTTATAACACAGCTATTATGTGGGTGAACTCTCAACCGTTCACATAAAATTGCTACCATAGCTGGTTGGCCAATCACAGTCCACTTATTTAGCAGAAGTCAAGTAGGTTCAATTGCTGTAGTTCAAAGCTCATTTTGACTACTTCACCTTAATCTTACCTTTTTCTCCGCTCCAAATGAGTGGGCATGCTTCCAAACAAAACATAGGACTGCAGTAAAGCAATATTTTTATTTCCTGAAAATGCCTTGGAAGCATTTGTGAAGAAGCTTTTTTTTTTTTTTTGTTAAGTCAAGGAAATGCTGAAGACTGGCACTTTGCAACAAGCTGTTTACCAATATGGTTAAATTTATTTAAAAATAATACAAAAGGAGTTAAGCAAATTAAGTTCCACTGAGGCAGAAAGTCTGATAGAAAGCCCCAAAGAAGATACAGTATTTACAGAAATTGTGTTGCCTCTCTTTACCTAGAGTTAGGATATAGCTGTATAGCACAGGCTGTAATTCCTAAATATGTAGTCTTTAGAAAAAAAATGAATCTAAATACTTAAATGACTAATGATATAATTAGGTGAGCAATAGACAGGTAGTCCTCGTTTAAACCATTCAAAGTTACAATGGCACTGAAAAAAGTGACATGATTGTTCTTCACACTTACGACCCTTATAGCATTCCCATGGTCTCATGATCAAAATTCAGATGCTTGGCAACCGGCTCATATTTATGACAATCGCAGTATTCTGGGGTCATGTGATTATCTTTTACCATCTTGTTACAAGCAAAGTCAATGGGAAAGCCAGATTCACTTAACAATCGTGATATGAACTTAACAACTGCAGTGATTCACTTAAGAACTGTGTCAAGAGAGCTCATAAAATGGGGAAAATTTGACTTAACAAATATCTTGCTTAGCAACAGAAATTTTCGGCTCAACTGAGGTAGTTAAATCAAGGACTTATCTATATTTGGTGAGCTATATATTAAGCAAAGATACAATGCTCTTTGTAGAAAATAGAAGCAGTCTATAGTTGTTCAAAGCATTCAATGGAGGAAAATGCATTGGTTAGAGTGAAGCATCTGGGGAGCAGCATCTTCCAAAACGCAGCTGCTTGGAGATCATGTCCATTTGGATTGCTGACAAAGCTAACTGACTTTCCAGGGGACATGGAAAGACTTCGAGGACTTTGTTCAGATCTACAGTAAAAGGTGACCGACCTATATAAGTAGCAGCCACGAGCCCTGTCTTTGGAATGCAATTTAAATCATGACTATTTTTGAATGTGCCTTAAATCTCACTATTGTTCTAAAATGTCATTTTGCATATTCACTCAGAATTAATTCTATAGGCTCTGAGTTTGGAGCTATTTATTTTGAAGCAGATTATGCCCTACTAATTGGAGTTGAGGTGCCAACATTATCCAAAGCAGTGGAAACGAAGCGACAAAAAATGCTTCAATTACCAAACAGGTAAAAAAAACTAACCCTCTCCAATATTCTCCAAATCCAACTTCCCAAAATCAAGGAAAGAAATCTCCTAAGGACTGTGCATTTTGAGCCTGAAATGGCAGGTTCCCCCCCCCACAAAAAAAATTATGGACTTCTAGGTATGGAATTAAACTAAATAGCACAGCTGGCATGTTCTCAATGCACATGCATGCTTCAAACAATGTCAGTTTCAAGAAGGCACACATATTCATAATATTTTTACCAATGACACTGTTCTCAGCAAGTAGGGTAGAGAAACTTGCTCTAAAATAGGTTGCATGATTTTTCATTATATGAACTAGCTTTTAATTTAAGAGGAGGGGGGATCCCCCTATTTTCCACTATCAACTTTTCTTCTAATGCTGATAAATCATGAGAACGCAAGCCCACCCTCTTTCTCCAAATGAACCCCATCTAATTTGGAAATGCAAAATGACTTATCTAGAGCAAGAAAGATGATTAGGGGATTGGGGGCTAAAACATGTAAAATGGTTGCTGGGATTGGGTATGAAAAGAAATGAAAATGAAAAGAAGGACAAGGAGTGACAGGATAGCAGTATTCCAATATCTCAGGGGTTGCCAAAAAGAAGAATGGGTCAATCTATTCCCCAAAGCATCAGAAGGCAGAACAAGAAGCAATGGATGGAAACTAATCAAGGAAAAAAGCAACCTAGAACTAAGGAACTAATTTCCTGACAGAACAATTAATCAGCAGAACAACTAGCCTCCAGAAGTTGTGAATGCTCCAACACTGGAAGTTTTTAAGAAGATATTGGACAATACTTTGTGTGAAATGATATAGGATTTCCTGCCTCAGCAAGGGGTTGGACTAGAAGATGTCCAAGGTCCCTTCCAACTGTTATTTTGTTCTGTTCTGTTGTCTAGATCAGTGATCCCCAACCTTTTTACGCTGCCCGGCACCGCATCAGCTGGGCGCCGCGCCTGGTACCGGCATCAGCTGGCGCCGCCATCTTTTTGATGAAAAAGTGCTTCCGGTGACCTCACCGGAAGCACTTTTCATCAAAAAGATGGCGGCGCCAGCTCCGATGAGCTTTTCCGGTAGAAATGGCTTTCTACCCGAAAAGCTCACCGAAGCCTGAATGCGCCATCTTTTTGATGAAAACGTGCTTCCGTGAGCTTTCTACCCGGAAAAGCTCACCGGAAGCACTTTTTCATCAAAAAGATGGCGGCGCCCAGCAAGCCAGAGGCCCGGTAGGACTTGTTCCTGGACGTGACCGTCCGCGGACCGGTAGTTGGGGACCCCTGGTCTAGATGACCCATTTCACTGTACATTGCTAAATCAGATTAAGAGCCACTGGTATTTTTTTTACTTGAAATATTAGTCAACGATGAATTCAAAATGAAAAAGATATAGTAAATACAAAGGCACTGATCCTGAATGATGAAAAGCAGCTGCAATTTACTCAAAGTGATAGATTTAAAACCTATTCGGTTATGCTCCCAGCTTGATTCCACGCTGTCCGTTAGATAAAAAAAATATCTTTTTTCACACTGTCCCTTGGCCTATGGATACTTAGTGATTCCTGGTAGATAGTAATAATTCCTCAACTGTGAGCCAGGGCATTTTATTGTAACATGGATAAATTATTATGTCACAAAATATATAGTAGTGAAACCATTAGGCCAAAAAGTCAATTTGCAAGGGATTTGGGCTCTTGAAAATAAAATGGCCCAGTGTTACAACAAGACATAAAGTAACTTGTGGTAGAATGTAGCCTGTTGCACAGTTTCCTTTTCTTCATGGAGGACTCCTAACTGGAAAAAGTTAAGAAGGAAATCAAAGTAATCATAACTCTCTCCCTTTCCCTCTCTCTCTCCCTCCCTCCCTCCCTCCCTCCCTCTCTCTCTCTCACACACACACACCTTGTGTTTCACTGTAGCATTTAAATAGGTTGGTGATATTACCAGAATAGAACTGTATTGTATGGAATTATCCACTTGCTACAATAACTTTTTTCATACTTATAAAGGTTAATTGGGGCTTGTTTAAAGGTGACTGTCCAAACATTGGAGAGATACAGTGATTTCAGGTATTTTCAATTCAAAACAAGTGTTCTAAATATAACTTTAAAAAAAAAACCTCACTGAATCAGCAATTTTTAATCCATCCCTGTCCAGGAAGAAACAAATATGCCTCAAATGTAGGACCTAATCAATGTAACTAAATTGGTCTCCTTTCAGTTATTATGAACAACAGGTCTGTCAATCCAGCCAATATGACCAAGAATTACAGATGGAGATAATTTATTTTAAGAAAATGAGGCTAGAATATATGGAATGGGCACATTTCTATTACTATTTCAGACCAAAACTTTCTTAACTGTACCTGAAGGTGCTAGGAATTAAACCTGGAACTTATGCAAAGTTACACACTTCTTGTATCTCTATGTCTCTAATAAGACTATATGTTTCTCCCCTCTTTAATTTCTGTTCTTAGCATGCATCATCATCATCATCATCATCATCATCATCATCATCATCCTAGAATCATCAACACAATCTAGAAAATTTACATGGCTGACCATCTTACATAAAGGCTCTGGGCAGCTAACAACAATCAATCGAAAATAATATAGAAACATTTCTATGAATGGAAAACACAATCAAATAACCCTAATATAACCAAGGTACACTCCAAATCCACAACATAAACAGCACCTATATTGGGCTTGTGTAGCATCTTGGCCCAGCACCTGGGAGAAAAACCATGTCTTCAGGGCCTTCCAGAAGGTCAAGGCCCCTCTGGATTTCACATAGTTACATGTTCAGGAAAGGGGAACCTGGAATGCATCTACCTACCTTGTCAACACAGTGGGACAGGTAGAGACCATTGAAGATAGGCGGTTCTGCACATAACCTATTCCTCTGCTACGTAGGGCTTTACAGATTACAATCAGCATCCTGAATTGCACCTGGGAACATACTGGGAGCTAGTGCTGCAACACATAACCAGGTGAACTTCAGTGTATTCAAAAGGATGCATGCTGTTGTTTTCTAGATCAATAGGAGCTTCCAAATATTTTTCAAGGGTTACTTGGTGTACAGGTCATTGCAATGATCCAACTGGGAAGTGATTAAGGCATGAAGACATTGATCAGGACCTCTCAGTCCTGAAACAGGTGCCACACAAGGCAAATTAATGGAAATGTTCCCCATCCCCCTAGCATCTACTGTATGACTCCAGAAATATTCCCAGATGGCACACCAACTCTGGAATATCATCAGGTCAAGAATTCGATTAGTCAGTTCCTTTTTAAAAATTGTAATAAGGGAACTGTTATTTTTTCCTCCAGACATTGTTAAACTAATAGGACACTTTCTTCCTCTTTGTAGTTAGTCATTTCAAATGAACTAATCACCACTTGCTCTGGTATACAACTTGTTGCCTCATTTTGCAGTTAGGAACAATCCCCATAAATACTTGAAGCTGCCAATGAATCACAATCAATTACAAGCTTGTGGTAGGCAGTGGGATATGACAAGGTACCAGTACTGTTCAAATCTTCATAAATGACTTAGATGAGAGAACAGAAGGGGAACTCAACAAATTTGCAGATAACACTAAGCTGGCAGGAATAGCCAACACCCCAGAAGACCCAAAGGATGCAAAAAGTTCTTGACAGCCAAACAATGGGCCCTATCCAACAATATGAAATTCAATGTGGAAAAAAGCAAGTTTTTACCCCCAGGCAGGATAAACTAAAGGTACAAGAACAGATTAATTTGGCTCAAAAACAGTAGCTGTGAGAGGAACCTAGTGGACAATCATTTAAACATGAGCCAGCAGTGTGTGGCACCAGCCAAAAAAGCTAATACAATTCTTGGTTGTATAAACCGAGTCATAGAATCAAAATCATGTGAAGTATTAATACCCCTTTATACATCCTTAATAAGACCACATCTGCAATACTGCATCCAGTTTTGGTCACCACATAACAAAAAAGATGTTGAGATTTTGGAAAAAGTGCAGAGAGAGCACCTAATAGGATTAAAGGCCTGGAGACAGAAACATATGAAAAATGGTTGCAGGATTTGGGTAGGGCTAGTCTAGAGAAAAGAACTGGAGGTTACATGATAGCAGTATACCAGCGTTTAAGGGGCTGCCACAAAGAAGAGGGGAACAACTTATTTTCCAAAGTACCAGAAGGCAAGACAAGAAACAATGGATGGAAACTAAACAAGGAGAGAAGCAACCTGGAATTAAGGAGAAACTTTCTAACAGTGAGGACAATTGATCAGTAGAACAACTTACCTCCAAAAATTGTAGGTGCTTCATCACTAGAGGTTTTTTTTTTTAAAAAGACTGGACAGCCACCTGTCTGAAATGGTATAGGTATAGGGTCTCCTGCTTGAGCAGGGGTTGGATTAGAAGACCTCCAAGGTCCCTTCCAGCTCGATTCTGATTGATCAAATTACTTCATGGGTTCTGCTTTAACCCTAAATTGTACTTTTTCTCCTTCAGAACTCTATCATGCGCCTGCTATAAAGGGACACAAAAGTAGGAGAAATGTTACAAAGAAAAATGTGGCTCCTTTGTGGTTGTTCCTTTTTATAGGTTTTAAAGCAAATCGCTTCTCTATACTGAAAACAAAGGTAGAAGGGGTATCTTTAAGACTGGTAAGAACAGGCTTGAAATACAAGCTGAATAGTCAAGATCTTGTTGATGACCCAAGCTCTGTAAAGGACCTTGGAATACTCACCTCTAATGATCTAAGTGCTAGAGCCCACTGCAACTACATAGCCAAAAAGGCATTAAGAGTTGTTAACCTAATCCTACGTAGCTTTCTCTCTGGTAATATCACACTACTAACCAGAGCATACAAAACATTTGCTAGACCAATACTCGAATACAGTTCATCAGTCTGGAACCCACATTACGTATCTGATATTAGCACAATTGAGAAAGTCCAGAAATATTTCACAAGAAGAGTTCTCCACTCCTCTACTCGTTGTAGAATACCTTATGCCACCAGACTTGAAATTCTAGAACTAGAAAACCTTGAATTACGCCGTCTTCGGTCTGATTTAAGCATGGTATATAAAATCATACATTGCAATGTCCTACCTGTCAATGAATACTTCAGCTTCAACCATAACAACACAAGAGCACACAATAGATACAAACTCAAAGTTAACCGCACCAAACTTGATTGCAGGAAATACGACTTCAGCAATAGAGTGGTCAATGTCTGGAATACTCTACCCGACTCTGTAGTCTCTTCCCCAAACCCCAAAAACTTTAACCTTAGACTGTCTACTATTGACCTCACCCCTTTCCTAAGAGGTCTGTAGGGGGCGTGCATAAGCGCACCAACGTGCCTACTGTCCCTGTCCTATTGTTTCTCTTATTCTTCTTTTATTTTTCTTATATGTACCCATTTCATGTATTCACAACTATGTATACACTTATACTTATTATCTTGTAAACAATTGGCAAATCAAATAAATAAAATAAATAAATAAATAAATAGTCTCCAAAAATCTTAGACTCTTTCTCTAAGAACTTTGATGCCTGCTTCAATGTCTTATTGGGATGAAATTGGCTTTTTTTAAAAAATAAAAAAGGGGTGAAATATATTTATGCTGGTGACCTGCTCTTCAACTCTATCTAACCACCTCACCTTGCAAATGGCTTATTTTGCCTTAAGCACTGAGGGAACAAAAAATGATTGATTTTCCAGGCAAGCTTGACAATTTTTATGCTCTGACCTGTTTTCAAGACTGATTGAGTTTCTTAAACACTAAAAAAAAATATGTGGCAAAACTCTAGGTGATGACTTCATCCTCTCATTCTGAATTTTCTTGTCATCAAAAGTGAGAAAAGGTGTTCTAAAGACTCACGGACAATTCTAAACAAGGTAAAAAGTCAGCATGCTTCTAAATTTCAACAGAATTCTGACTCCATCTGTGTCTTTGGATGAATAGGAGACTGGAACATGGTTTTGTATTCTCTTTCATATTTATGAAGCAATCTGATGCAGTTCTTGGCAGCTTAAGCATATCAATATATGTTTATTTCATGTATCAGTATATGAATATTTGAAGACGAAAGGGTGTTCCTAAAATTACATGCTTAACTATGCATTCAGAAGAGACAGTTTTCAGCTAGACAACCTGTGACTCATTCAATCTTTATTTCAGAAATGTTTCCTTACTTAAACTGAAAAACAGAATCACCATGGACAGATTAAAAAAGCAGTGGGAGTGAACTTTCCCTGTACATTTTCCTCGTGGGAAGCTGGCAGGGAGTACAGAAATGATGATCACATGACCACGGCTGACTTGTGGATACACAGAAAGCATAGCAGCTGCCAAAACTCTGCCAAATTTCAATCCCACAGGAATCATGAGCCCCAGATTTTGGCTGCATTCTTTAAGTTAGCCCATCTGAGGTACATTGATTCAAAAACTGTTGCAACATGATGCTCCTGTCTATGGAGATTCTCAGTCATCAACGTAGGAGAACAAACCTTTCAGGACTAGATTCAGCAATCCATCTGCATTTAAAAGACAAAGGCCACTCTTTTGAAGACAGTGAAGTCCACATTTTGGACAGAGTGGACCACTGGTTTGAAAGAGGGGTCAAAGAGGCAATCCATGTCAAAATTAACAGCCCATTCTGAACAGAGGGGGAAGGATACGACATTATATATCTCCAGTCTACAACACAATCCTTTCAACAGGTCCAAGAAGGCTCCAGACCCATTTGTATCACTCGGGTGACCCTGAGGACACAGATAAACCTCTAGGTGGCCTCAATGACTCTCTAAAATAATGCAAATGACCAGCTGTCTGCAAGGAGGATAAACCCTTCTATTCCCCACCATCCAGTCAGAGTTGAAGAAGCTTCTTGGATGAGAAGTAAAACATCTTCAAAAAAAATCAGAAAGTCCACTTGCCTCTTGAAAAAGCACCTTTAGGATAACATGATGCACCATTTTGCCCAACTGAAGGTTACAAACAGACAAACAAGAGTCTTTAAGGAGAATATGAATACAACTGCGGCTTCACAAGTGTCACAAGAACATTCTAATAAAAGAAGCAAAGACAAATCACAAGCAATAATTCTTACTTTAAGATCAGAGGTTTATTGTTTCTAATAATTTGGAACATAAGAAATGAATAAAAGATAAAATAGCAGTAATACACTTACATTAACAAACCATTGCAATGGCATAGTAGTCCCTCCAAGGATGGCTATTGGGCAAAGGACCCCATCTTCATCTCAAGCCACATTTCTTATAATTTCCTTTTTACTGACATACACATTCCGCAGTTTCTTTTCCTTGTTCTTTCTTACTGATTGTCACTTTTCATAAACACCGGTGTACACTTGAAGCTCTCAGCCATTTGTTACTTTCAATTCCTTATTTCCCACAGTTTCATTCTTCCTGTTCCAAATGTATGGAACATGTCTTCCTGTTCCACAAGTACATACTTTGCAAAATCATATCACTCAAGTCCGCACATTAGAAATACCTCTAGCTTTGAGAATAACAGTTGTAACTATGATGTACAATATTATTTATATTCAAAAGAGACTACATTGTATAATTATGAGAACAATGGTTATAATCAGGGTGTATAATACTATGTATACTTAAAAGAGATTCGATACAGACTATAATGCACTGTTGTTGCAGAAATGGAAACATGATGTATAATAAAGGAAAATGTACAATAAAAATGATATTTTAAAAAATGCCAACGTTTTGTAAACCTGATAAATAAAAATAAATAAAAGGCAAAGAAAGAAAGAAATATCTCTAGCACATTTTGCAATTATATTAGTTTAAAACTTTGGTTCATCAAGGCCCACAAATCTTCACCTAGGTCTTAATATCTGAAACTGCCCAGTGGATATATTCCTCCTCTCTCACAAGGAAATGTTGGAAACCAGGAGTGACAACAAAACAGACAAATGTTGACTCCGCACCCCCACCCCAAACAATCCATTCATCCATTCACTGAATTTCTGCCATGTTTTTCCAGCAAAGAATGGCACTTTGGAGTTTTTGTCATCCATTGATATGCCACATTTCCCATCAATAGTATCATTTTTAAAACTGAAAGCATAATTTAATCCACATTTGAAATTATTTTTTGTACACTGTAATAACTAGAGAGTTGTGGTTTTTGAAGAACCTCACACTGTGTAAGAAGTAAAACTGCCCCCTACTCTCTAAATAATTGAGGTTTTCCCTCTTGCTTTCTCAGCCCATCCCTTAGGTTGCTTGACTCATGTAAAATTTTCTTTTTCTATTCATTTGCTTAGGCCATTGTGACCTATAAAGGAGAGATGTCTTACGTTTGCAGAGCATAAACTTGGAGAGCAAGCTAAGAGAATCACTGCTGGCCATGATCCCAAACATCTCCTCCACCAGCAGCTAAATGTGAAATAAGATGGTCCATATAATGTCTCAACACAACATTGTTCTTCGTGATGGGTAATCTTGAATGGCTGAGAAGTTCTTATGATGATGAAAAGCTTGTGTTTGGGGCTCACCTCAAATAGTTATGTCAAATGCTCAACAATGGGGCAATATATCCTGCTATAAAGCAACCGGTTATAATCACATTGGCGTCTTAGTCAGTGACCATGTGAAAAAATTGATATATGCAGTCTTCTTTAGAGAAGACAAAGGTCATTAGAATAGACCAAAAGTCATTAGAATACCAAAATTCAGAATTAAGCTTCTCAGTTTCTATGTCTTTGTAGGAGGAAAGTGAACTTACTCCTCCATTTAATACACAGTTCAGTACTCATGGAATAGTACACTGCAGACAATACAAGGAGAGTCAAAGATTCATATCCTTATACAGTGGATGGAAAACAGAGCAGCATTATATAGTTCATATTTTACATATAGAAAAACTACAAATGTTAGAAGAGCATTCAGCTATGTATACAGTTTTTTTATGCATAGTGCCAAATGATACAACTCTGGGGGTTCTTTCCTTTGAGGGGTCCATGCTACTCTCTGATGGTTTCTTGGGACTCGGGAAGCAGAGAATAGATGGGGGTGGGGCCAGTTAGAGGTTGTATTTGCTGGTTCTCTGAACTACTCAAAATTTCTGCTACCGGTTCTCCAAAATTGGTCAGAACCTGCTGAATATCACCTCTGAGTCAGCCCAGAAATTCCATTTGCATGGTACAACATGAGTTTTAGTGTATATAGGTAACGTGTTTTGGGGAATTTATTTATTTATTTATTTATTTATTTGATTTGCCAATTGTTTACAAGATAATAAGTATAAGTGTATACATAGTTGTGAATACATGAAATGGGTACAATTCTGAAGGCATTCTACCCCCAAAAGAGGGGGGGGGGGAGGAACACAAAAATCTATGAAGCTCCATTACTGGAAGTTTTAAAAAATAGACTGGACAGCCATTTGACAAGGATGCTATAAAGTTTCTGCCTTGAGCAGTGAGTTGGGCTAGAAGACCTCCAAGGTCCCTTCTAGCTCTGTGACTTTATGATATGCGACAATTACAATTTAAGAATTGGTAATTGGTTTGCAAAACAGAAGACTGAAAACTCAGATATTTACTGAGATACAGATAATCCATTTCATTCTATTAATCCAGAATAATTTATGATTAGAAAAAAAATGTCCAATATAATTTAGGCATGTTTAATATTCATTTTTTTAACCCAGTAATCACCAAATCAGTGACCAGTGTGTGAAAAAGAACATGTCTAGTACACAATATTAGTATATATAGCAATATGGGTTTGCTTACTATTGTGTTTTTTTTATACTGGCCACATGCCATACATATAGCACAATATATTATAAAATATTAAACCACATTATAAATGCCTAAACTTCATTAAATTCCCTTTATGATTTAAACAATTAATAATCAGCTACAATAACGTATGTTTAATAGCTTAGCAATAAGGCTAAGCCTTCTTTAATTAAATTTTTAATTTAAAACCGAAAGGCATAATCATCAAACTTTTGTTAAGCTGGATTTGGAGACCCTTTTCAATGAAACTTATAAACTGATATTGGAATGAAATTTCTCACATATGGTCAGGGTTCAAAATCCATATGCTTTTAGAAATCAACTGTAAAACAAAGCAAAATTAAGAAATGGCCCATGCAGTGACTACACTTTATTACTTGTAATTCCCTAGAAAACAATTTTCTCATTTAAAAATTTTTTTGTGTGTGTGCATGAATTGTAGAATGAACCCTTGTGGAGAATGTGAAATTATATGAGGCAAAAGATACATTCTGAATACTATTTCTTTGGGGAAATGCTGAATTCTGATCCAAATTAAAGCGAACATGGTCTATCCTTGTCTGTGGCAAGGATAGGATATACAGTAGTCTAAACCAGGGGTCCCTAACCCCTGGTTTGCAGCCTGGGGTTGGGCTGGAGCCATGGGTGGGATGCTACTGGTCCTGCCCGGCTCTGTAGAACTGGTAGCTCTGAAGAGCAGCAGACATCGAACCGGTTCTGTGTCTGATGCTGTTTGGCCCACCTGCCCGCCTGGGCTCTTACCTGACCTTTATTTCCTGCTTTTACAACCTCAGCTGATTTGCGCGGCAGAGCTGAGGTTGAAAAAGCAGTAAAAAAGGCATTTTTCAAATGCTGCACATCTGTGTGCAGCGCTTATCAGCTGTCTGGGAGGCATAGCTTTCATTGTATTACACACGCGCGGAGCAAAACGTAAGTACCGAACCGGTAGTAACACTGGTTGAATCCCACCCCTGGCTGCAGCCCATTCAGAACTGGGCCACAGAATTGGTGGGGGGAAATTTGAAATTAGAGAACAAGAAGACAAACAATTTTATATGATATGGGATTTATTTTATCAATGGTTAGATAAAAAGACATGGCAAAGAAATAGATTAGGAAGCTTTACAATAAAAGTTAATAGATTGATATAGAATACAATATAAAATGTATAACCATTGGGTGAATGTATAAGGTTAAACCATAATGAAATTTAGAATATCTCGTATAGAATGATGGAAAAAGAGTTTAGTCAAATGAATGATTAATAATTTATATTACATAAGCACATGTTAGATTGATAAGGTGAGAATTTATACAACTTGTGAGTAATGGATAAAAAAAGGATAGCGCAAAAGATTGTAACCAACTGACACACTGTATGTATATAATTGAAAGATGGTTTTATGTTTTTATGTTTTGTTTGTATGTTTGTTGTAAAAAATAAAAACTTTACAAAAAAATAAGAATTGGTAGGGGAGTGTGTGCACGAAGCTACATTTGTGAAACTGAAGCTGCATTTGTGAAACCATCCCTTCTCTCCGCCCACCACCGCTTCCGCCGCTCCATCGAGCAGGAAGGGTTGGAGACCGCTTGTTATGTATTGAATATATATAGTTGTGTTAAGCCCTGCTAAAGTGAAACTAACCTTTAACTAACCCTTAACTTCTAACTCCAACTGTTTTGGAGGGAAATTTGGAACATTCAAATTTGGACTGGGCTTTTTCAAGTATTATGATTGGTTAAGGCCCAGAGTATAAATTACAGGCATTTGCCTGCAGTTCCTTAGTTCCAGTTTGAGTCAATAAATGCTGTTGTAGCAGTGGTGGGATTCAAATTTTTTTTTACTACCGGTTCTGTTGGCGTGGCTTGGTGGATGTAGCAGGGGAAGGATACTGTAAAATCTCCAGTCAGAGGTGGTATTTGCCAGTTCTCCGAACTACTCAAAATTTCCACTACCGGTTCTCCAGAACTACTCAGAACCTGCTGAATACCACCTGTGTGTTGTAGCTATGTTGGTCTGCTTCTTGCCTATTGAAACCCACTAAACAATACCACTGGTCTAAAATGAAATTACAACTGATTCTATTTGAAAGTAATAAACCCCAGAGGCATAAATCTATCCAGATTTTAAAAATATCTTTTACTTTGAAATGAGCTTTCCTAAGGATTAAGAAATAGCTCAAAAGCACTTGCAAAGATCAGGATTTCTCAACCTCAACAACTTTAAGGTATGTGGAATATAATTAGAATAGAATTCTGTGAATTGAAGTCTATGCATCTTGACATTGCTTATATATTAGTGTATAGTAGTGGTATGGCATTTACAGAGGTTATGCAATCACTGATGTAAAACACTAATAAAACGCATTATACATACAAACATAAACATGAATTTAAGTAAAGTGTGTGTGTGTGTGTGTGTGTGTGTGTGTGTGTGTGTGTGTATGCCTTCTCTAGGTGGTTTATGGAGTCAGCATATTGCCCCCAACAATTTGGTTCCTCATTTTACCAACCTTGGAAGAATGGAAGGCTCAGTCAACCTTAAGCTTTTTTCAGGATCGAACCCCTGGCAATGGGCAGAGTTAACCTGCAATACTGCATTCTAACCACTGCACCACCATGGCTCTTACATATATATATCTAAATAAATATATAAACAATACAATATATGGGATAAAATATTAAATAAAGTAAAGCCATGATAAAATCACCACTATATGGTACCATAGAGTCACAATAGGATAGATGTTATAATTCAGTATTGTTGGAGTTGTTGAGGTTGAGAACACAGAAAGTTGAATGTAGGAGGAAGGCTTCCCCCCCTTATTTTTAACAGAACTCAAGGCGAATATACAAATATTAATTTGACAACTTCTGAAGTACTTTTTGCTAATGGTAATAAGAGCCCAAGAGCTGCTGAAAAAGCCTGAAAGTGACAGATTCTTCTTTCAAATAAATTTGACTTCTTAGATGTTTGTGTTTTTTCTAAAATCACCTACCTACTGTCCCCTGGTGGCAGCTTCTCACCATATCTACAGCTGAGTATTTAGGCCACCAAAAGGATTATCTTCTATAGCAGGGATCCCCAACCTTTTCGACACCGCGGCCCGGTTCCGGCGTCAGCTGGGCGCCGCGGCCCGGTTCCGGCGTCAGCTGGGCGCCGCCATTTTTTACGAAAAATCACTTCCGGTGATGTCACCGGAGCGATTTTTCGTCAAAAATGGCGGCGCTGCTTCGTGAGCTTTTTCGGTAGAAATGGCTTTCTACCCGAAAAGCTCACGAAGCGCTGCGCCGCCATCTTTTTGACGAAAAATTGCTTTTTTACCAAAAAAGATGGCGGCGCCCAGCAACCAGCGGCCCGGTAAGGCTTGTTCCGCGGCCCGGTACCGGTCCGTGGACCGGCGGTTGGGGACCCCTGTTCTATAGAAAGGAAACATGCCTTCCTAAAATCCTCAATCTTTTGAATAGAGAAACTCAACCAGGTAATTGGTTTATATGCTCCTAACCGCCACCTCCCACCCAGCCTTTTAATCTGTAATGATTCAGAGAAATTCATATACTGATATCATTTCCTTGCCAAAGTTAATTCTGCCCTAATGATATTGCAACACCCACTGGCACACAGACTTTTATATTCAGCAATGAAGGAATTATGTGGTACTGCCCATGAGTTTTTGTTTTTTTTAAATTAAATTTCAAGTTCAAAAATTGTCATCGAAGAGGTTTATGTCTCAGTGGAAACTTCACAATTAAAAGCAATTCATGGGAAAGGGGATTTATTCAGGGTTGAAAGAAAAAAACAACAACAACGAAGGGGCATTTTTTTATATGCTCAAAGACATATTTCTATGATGCACTCCTGTGCTAAGATTACATTCCAAAGTTAAAAACTCAGTAAGGCACTGAACCATCCATCGTGGGACTATTCCTGCATCATATTAAAAATCTTACTACTCCGTTCAGCTTCCTGCTTTATTTAAAGTTGGGTAATAAACATTGAGCTTCCTGGCATTCATCAAACACAGCAGCACAATATCCTTGCCCCATCAGCTCATGTCCTATTTTGTGTTTTGTAGGTGAGATGCCAAACAATTAATGTCTGTAGGCCTCTGCTAGAGTGCAATAAAAGAATATGCATTTTGAAAGCCTATTTTACAAAGTTGCGCCATGCAGAAAATTATCCTGCAATTTTACTAATGATTCTCATTCCATTTAATGAAAGCAATTTTTTTTTCAGAATTGTTTGAAGGCAAAGAGAGGAACAGGGAGAAAAAAATCGGCAATGTTTCCAAAAGTAGAATGCAGGGCCAGCAAGATGTTTTCCCCTGAATGCCATTACTCTGCTAAACAAATAATTCCCTCAACACTGTCCAACTATTTACTAAGTCTGCATTACTATCACTATTAATCTTCTCATCACTCCTATCACCCATCCCTTCCCATTTGTGACTGTATGAGTGTAACTTGTTGCTTGTATCCTTACGATTTATATTGACTGTTTCCTAGTATTTATTTGATTGCCTATTTGTACCCTATGACTATTACTAAGTGTTGTACCTTATGATTTTTGATGAATGTATCTTTTCTTTTTATGTACACTGAGGGCATATACACCAAGAAAAAAATTCTTATGTGTCTAATCACACTTGGCCAATAAAGAATTCATTCATTCATTCATTCATTCATTCATTCATTCATTCATGGTGCTGTGATCAAACAATCAAATTCATAATATGATATAATATGATATGATATAATATGATATAATAATATAATATAATATAATATAATATAATATAATAAATATAATATAATATAATATAATATAATATAATATAATATAATATAATATAATATAATATAATATAATACAATACAATACAATACAATATAATATAATATAATACATACACACACACACACACACATATTTGTTGAGATATTGAGGCTCTAGAAAGAGTCTCAACAGAGATGAGAAACAAAGATGATTAAGGGACTGGAGGCTAAAACACATGAATGATTGCAGGAATTGGGTATGTCAAATTGAATGAAAAGGGATTAGAGATAATATGATAAGCAGTGTTCCAATATCTACAGGGCTGCCAACCTATTCTCCAAAGCAAGACAAGAAGCAATGGATGGAAATTAATCAAGGAGAGGAACAACTTAGAATTAAGGAGAAATTTCCTGACAGAACAATTAATACAGGTATTCCTCAATATCTACAATTGGGAGAAGAATTTTCACTGCTAAGCAAGGCGATTATTAAATGCCATGCCTGATTTTATGACTTTTTTGCCGGGGTTGTTAAGTGAATCACTGAAATTGTGAAGTGAATCGTGTGGTTGTTAAGTAAATCGGCTTGCCCCATCAACTTTGCTTGTCAGAAGCAGCTGAGAAGATCGCAAATGGAGAACGTGTGACCCTAGGACATTGTAACTATTGTAAATAAATCCTTGTTGTCGAGCACCGGAATGAACATGTGACCACGGGAATGCTGTGATGGTCATAAGTGTGAGGAAGTCACTTTTTTAATGCTGTTGTAACTTCAAACAGTCTCTAAACAAATAATTGGAAATTGAGGCCTACTTGTAATTAAGGCTTGCAAGGTTCTGTTGCATATTTCAAGCTATATGTATATTTTTTTTCATGCTCTAAGCTTTGTGTATAGTAGGCTGAACATGTCCATATGGAACATATGATAATTTAACTTTGTTTATGAATAATCTTTGCAGAATTCTCTAACTGCCCATGGTATTTCCTTAAAGCATTTCCTTTGCAGAATACAAAATAATTGTACAAAAATAGTTCTACTGCAAATAAATGTAAATAAAGCTGACAAGCATTCTTAAAAAAAACAACCAAAGCTTAAATTGCGTAGGAATAAATTTAAATTATATTGAATCTATTCACAGACAAAATGATGATGTGAAACTCAAAACAAAATAAAATAAAACAAAATTCAATAATTGATTCCTTGGGCTCCAGATTGTATCATTTAATTTTATTTATTCCATTGAGATATGTTTATCTCCAGTCAGTAAGAAACCAAAATATTGTGTTTATATTTAGAAACTTTTGGAAGCATCAGATTTTATATCAGTTTATATATACCAGTGGCCCCCAATCTTTTTTGTGCCACGGCCTGGCCGGCATCACAAAATGATCCGCGGCCCGGTACCGGCATCAGCACGCATGACAAGGCAAGGCAAGGCAAGCGACCGGCCAGCCAGCCGTCCCCCGCTTCTCCCAGCCACCTTCAACTCCTCCTTTGTACCTTTGTCGATGGGCTTCGCTTCGGGACGGTCGCTTGGCTCGCCTTGCCTTGGGTGCTGAAAGAATCCTTGCACCTTAGTTTCATTCGAAGCCCCCCCCCCTTCGATGAAAATAAGGCACGAGGATTCCTTCAGGACCCAAACGCCGCTTTCCAACCGGAAAAGCTCACCCGGAAGCACTTTCTCGTCAAACAAGATGGCGGCGCCCAGCAAACCGGCGGCCCGGTAGGAAATGTTCCACGGACCGGTACTGGTCCGCGGCCCGGTGGTTGGGGACCCCTGATATATACTATTAGTCCATCTAGCTTAGCACTGTTTTGATCAGTGGACACTGCTCTTCAGACAAACTTTTTCTGCTCTTTCTGCTAACCACAAAGAATAATGACTCATAAACTTTCAATACCACAACAGGTCTTAAGTAAATATTATAGTTTTTAAGGAGTGAATGCTGGAAAAATCATCTAATCTATGGGGTTGTTATTATTTTTTGCAGCACATTTTCTACACAAGACAGCATTTTCAATCTAGAATGCAAAGCAATTCTTTGGAACTAATTATACTGCTAGGAGCTGTTAAGACAGTAAAATGGCTAACTGAAAATTAACCAGTGGGAATCAAGGTACTTGTGGTCTGAAGGATTTTTTTTTCTGATTTTTTTAAAAATAAGAACAATTATAATAACTTTGAATAGTTTGTGATGAACTTGGACAAAGCTCTTAATCTTGAAATATGTTCCATTGGACAACAGAATTTTGTTCAACATGTTATGGTTTATTTAAATAGCATGGTGAACAAAATTTTGTTAGCTAATGGAGCATATTTCAAGATTAAGAGCTTTGTCCTAATTAATCACAAGCTATGCAAAATTCAGGGATGGAATAATAACAACTTTGTTCAACAAATAGGGCAATAATTTGGAATGGGAATCAAATGTTTTTTTTTCATCAAATACTTTTACAAATATCCAATTTTCTATATCTGGTTGAGCAACTTGGCATCTTCCAGATGTATTAGACAATTTCCATCACCCACAGCCTCATGCTAGTATTGGCTAACAATATTGAGATATGAGATAGCCCATATGGGGGAAACTAATATTAACAAAGGGTGAGCAATATGGAAGAATAAATATACAGTACTTGGACTCGGATTTTCTATAAACTAAAAGATACCATATTCCACTTCAAATGAAAATTAAAATAAGATATGCAAATATTTGCTTGAAACAAAATATCACCCAGAAGGTAAATATCTTTTGAATTTTAGCATAAAACAAATCTGAATGCCGTAATTTTCAGTAATGTAAACCAATTTGAAGAGTTTATCTTTAAAAACACTACTAAGGAGTTTTAAAGAAACTAAAATATGCTAATGGCAACTCTTTTTCAGGTATTCTGCATTGTCACTGTTGTAGATATTTTGATCTGTTTGCTCAATTATCAATTTCATTGACGGATATAATATGTGGTCACATTTAAATGCGAGCAAAAAGGGGGAAAGGCTCAAAATCTAGGGGAATTATTCAGCACCCATTTCTATATTTGTCACAACTTGGAAATCAGGAAGCATAGAAATGTAATAAATAAATTTCAATATTTGTTTCCTCTTTCGACATATGAATGGGATCAACTCCCCTGGGAAAGTTTTTCAAATGATAGAAAAGGCTATAATATGTGTGTATGTGTGTGAAAGAAGTGTGTGAGCTTTTCCATATTGGAAACATCATTGCCTTCATTTACATGTTCCTTTATCCTGCCATCCCAAGATCACCAAGTGTTGTGGCCCGCTGGCAGCTGACAGAGCTGGCAGCAGAGTCGGACAGTAGTGAGGAGGTTGGGGAGGAACCTGGGCTGGGTCTGGAGGCTGAAGAAGATCTGGAGGAAGGCGCTGGATTAGAGGCAGAGATGGGACCAGGACAGGCTGGCAGTCAGGCTGCCTTCGGGTTCAGACAGCAGTGATGCAGGGGAGCTTATGGAACCGGTTCCCAGCCTGCACATGCACAGAGCTAGCAGAAGACAAGAACAATTGAAAAAGCAGGGTTGACTCAGGAATAAGGCCACACCTCGGAGATGATTGGCCCTTCCCATAGGACATAAAAGAGGAGTGAACGGGATGTGAGCTTTTGCAGGAAGCAATTAGTTCGCTTGGTCAGTTCAAACTTTGGAAAGTGCTGTTTGACTCTGTATCAAGTTTGGTCTTGCCCTACGTCTAGCAATTGTCTAGCAATTAGTTCTCTGGCCACATTCCAAGTGTGATAAGGTGGGTGTTTATAAACCTACCCCTGAAAGACTGTTTGTAAAGCCTGGCTGGCTGTGAATGAACGTAATTAACAGCTGTGGAAATAAAAGAGGTTTTGTCGGGATTAAGATTGTGCTTTATGCTTTCTAAGGAAGCCTAGGTCAGAACACCAAGACACTAAACTGGATATACTAAGCAGTGAATAAAGCAAGAACTTGTAATACTATATGTCAGGGAATTGGGCAGCAGCTGTGCAAACAGGGTCAGAGATGCTGACACGAACTTGTAGTTTTATATAAATAAATAATATTTTACACATCCATATAAAGAGAGCAAACAAGATAGTCAGGCATACAGGAGCATTATGAGGTAAAATCACAGTGCATATAGACACACAGAAGAAAAAGACAGGGAAAAAGGGAAACTCCCACTCCAAACCCACAGCAACCAATCACAGCACAGATTGCCTCATGCAGGAGCCAGCACTCATGCATAGTTTTATTGATTTATTTATTTTGTCAAAAGCTTACAATACAATAGAAATAAGAATAAACATAGGTTTAAATATAAGAAATAGGAACTAATCTTTGGGGACAAAAGGACAGGGACGGTAGGCACGATTGTGCCCATAGTTAACCAGTCAACTATAACTGTTTGTTCTGTGTGTTTTACAATCCCACTGCTCCAGTTACTTAATTTAAATACCTTAATACTGTAGCCTAATACTGTAGCCGTACTGACCACTGCATTACTTCAAACAATATGAATGATTTACCATTGTATTTCAATAGTATGCAAGCTTTAGTTATGCTGTCCTTTATCAGGATCTTGCATAAAACTAAGAATTGGGGAGCAACAGGCTTTGCAGTATTTTAAACTTATTACAATGGCTTGCAATTCCAGCACAATGAGCAATGTCTACATAATCAGTGATGATTAACAAATAAAGCAATTACAGTGAATGCTTTCAGCATCAGAGATAATTGGCAGGAGAGAAAAGGGTTGTATAGCAGCCATTATTTTGATTATTTCGTTCCCCTCAATCTTTCCTAATGCAGCACTATAAAATTAAAATAAGAAGCTTGAAGCTTCAGTCTTTCAAGCGTATCAAAAGCAAATCTCCCAATGTTCACAGAGAGTCAATGTAAAGTCGATGTAAAGTCAATGTAAAGAGGATAGAACTTTGAATTGTCCTAAACCAGTTAGCCACTAGTTTCTATTAAATGCAGTTATTCATACAATCTGCTAGGCTTTAAGTTCAAAATGTAGAAGCAAACAGAATCTGACATAATATATCTTTGCTTCAGTCTCTTGGAACTGCTGCCTTTGAGACAAAGTGTTGCACACTGTCTCTCTCTTTCTAGCTTAGCTGCAAACATTACAAAGAAAGTCAAAAGGAGTTCCAACATGTACTACTTCTAAGGATTTAATAGAATCTCTTTGCAATCTCATTCTTGATAGTTGCCTCCCCATTTTATTCATATATTCATAGAATGGTTGCCAAATCTGTCAAAAGAACACTCCTTAATTACATTTCATGGGTACACATTAATTGAAGCTTATTTTTTTAGAATGTTGCAAATGAGCTCTGAAAATTTCTTAACATTTCAGCTCGTTCAACATGCTGCAATCAACTTGCTGAATGGCACCAGCTTCACTGACAACTGTATACTTTGGTGGCTGGCTATGCTGAGATCAACCGGTAGGTTTTAAAACGGTTGTGTTTCCTCTTCCTAATGTGACAGCTGCACTACTTCCCCATTTTGGCCCAGAGTCCTCACAAGCACAGATGAAAGGGAAGCGATTCTAGATACAAACAATGCCAGATTGAACCATAGATCTAATGAGATTAAACTATGTGAGTCTCTGAGGGCTACTCAGCGGATACACCACGAAAACAAAATATTTGGACTCACGTATCACACTGTGCCACTGGTTTATTTGCTGTAGACTTAGCATGTGTCAGACCTCCTCTGTCACAGCATGTTGTTGTGTGAACACTGTGAATTATAGATGATAGTTACGGGTGAACCTAGCCAATTATGCCTGAGTCAACAAAACAAACCACAAATGAAGAATAAATCTGACTGAAATCTTATTCTTCTCCAGTGCCAGCTCCAGATCTGAAGAACCATGCACATAATGGCCATTTGGGAGAGCTGTCTTCTCTTAATAGGCCTTGCTGGTTTTATTTATTCACTTAATACCTTGCCAGCTTCAACCGACTCTCGGCAGTTGACAGTAATAAATTAACACAACACATAGTAAAACAATAATGACATAATAAAATTATAAAAAATCCAACACAGTACACAAAAATAAACCCCTCACACTCCCTAACAACTGTGTATCTTCTAGGCACCAAATGTCTTGTGAGATAGCCTTCTTTTCTAACAGGGCAATTGTTCAGTGATGCCAGATGCTGTCATGGATCTGGTCTTCTTTAAAAGATTATTGAATGTGTATATATCATGTCACCTCTATCTGGATTCATACATATATTTGTAACATGTATACTGCCCTAAGCCATATGTCTTCAGTTTAGTTTACTTTATTGTCATTGCATCTCGTACAACGAAATTAAATCCTATCTTCAGTGTACATTATAACTGTGAAAATAAACACAAATACACATCCTTCACATTCTATATATTGAATTGAAAACTCCTGATATTCAGGGGCTTAAACCCAATCAGTTGTGGTACATTCAGTAAGACCTAATTATTATTATATAGTCAATAAAACTATGTTTCAGCATACAAGCTGAAGTCAGCTATTTTTTCCTGTTTTTTTAGAAACTTTTTTTAGATTACTGACTGAATTATAACCTGATCTACCTTATAGGTGCTTACTTACAATTTTCTTTCTATCCCTGTTTTGTTCACTCTTGAAGTACGTAACCTCTCTTTTTCCTGTGTAAAATAATTATAGATTTAGACTGCTAACAAATAATATCATTATTTTTTTCTACCAAGGCATGCAAAAGACAGATTTGAAGAATTGCAAAATTCTTGAGAGAAGAAATCTAGTGTTAACTCTCAATATAAGTCAAATGAGCATAAACTAATATTGCAGAATTTTGGACTTTATTACTTTAGATTCAAAATGGAAGCTTGCATATGAACTTCAGAAAGAGAGACAGAAAGGTTTAGTAGCATCGCCTTCAGTGCTATCTTATTTCATTTATAAATGGAAATATTAAGGTATGACATTAATTTCCTACTGGTTCACATGGTAACATGATGAATTCTACTATTTCACTTTGCAAAAACATATCCTTTTGCACTTGCCCTTCAGGGATACCAAATATCTCTGAGGCATAATAAGTATAGATGTGCTGTGAAAGGATCTTTGCAAAATGTTTAATCATCATAATGCACTCCAACACACATATGTTTTTTGAGATTGTTCCAATGTTCTGAACTTTATTATGTCTGCCTCATAGCTACCTGAATGTAGTCACCCCAACAAAACATTTTCAAAGACAAGAACAACTCGTAAGAGTATGTACATCATTACTGTAACACAGAGAGTGGTTCTCGGCATTATCTATGATGGTGTGTCCTTGTAAGTTTGCATTTGCTTAATGGATTACAAACTAATGTTTCTGGGTCCTTGACCAGATTTTTCAAGGCTAGATAATTAACTCTGGCATTCGTATAAATAGATATTCAAAAGTTTTTAGAAAGAAAATAAAAGCTAATAATTAATTAATATAGATAAAAAAGGAGAAACAACAGTTAAATATGCAAAAGGAAAGAAAGAAAAAAGATACAAAGTAGTAGCTTCCGATCATCTTTATGGTAGTTATAAGTACAATTATAAATTTACTTCTTGATATATAGCTACAACATAACTCTTATTTTTTTTTAATAATCAAACCATAAATCAAAAATTCATTTTTTCCCTTTCATGCAAAAGTTCTATTAGGGGTTTCCAGTCTGCAATAAACATAGATACTGTTTTTTCTCTGATCAAAGAAGTCAATTTGGCCATCTTAGCAAATTCCATCTCCACATTTGTGTATATAGTACTTTGTTGCAGTTACCATGTACAAAACAAAGTTTTATGACTCCTCTCCAACTTTTATCCATCAGCCCCAAAGGAAAACCCTGCAATTTCAAATGAATATTAATCTTTAGAACTTTTTGGATGAGTGTATGCTTTTTTTATTAGCTGTGAGAACAACATGACTCTCTTTTTCTGTCAAAATAAATAAATTAGGGTCTTCAAGAATTTGCAGGCAAAATTGCAATATCACATAGGGCAAAACGTCTACTTCTTTTGTTTAGAACTCTGTTATTCAACCTCTTTCTTTTAGAGGTGCTCAGCTTTGGAGATACGAAGTTTCCAATAAGTAGACAAGAACTACTATACCAAAATACTAGGTTTAAAAATTAAGGAAGATTAAGTAGACATATTCAAGCAGGATGTAGGAGATCCCCAAGCTGAGCCTGAGGGAAGGATCAAATGAGTCATTAGTCATGAATCCCTGCACACCTACAAAATATCCAAGTTGAGCCCACCTTGAATTTCTTTCTTATCTCCTGCTCATTTCCCTTGACCGTTAGTTGGTCAGATTCTTGTAGAGAGCTTGAATTAAATCTTTATACTCATTTGAACTGCCTGAATCTCCTGATTTCCCTGGCTCTTGACACAGGGCTTGAAGAACAATATTATGTACAAAAACTGAAACACAAATAAGAAAGCTGGAAGTCAGGATCAGGGTAAATGATTCTAAAATAAATTTGGTTTCTACATGGGAGATAGAGTTGGAAAGCATACAAACAGTTCTTTTAGGTTGATGAGTATGAGTGAGATCTCTGTGGTTGCTCAATGGGATTTAGATTCTAGTTTCCCAATCAAATTGAAGAATTAGCCAGCTATGCTTCATCCTGCAACCACAGGATTACTATGAAAGGAAGTTTCATATGTCAGCATGGTTGTATTTACACAATTAGAAAAAAACATAAGCATCGCATTCAGCTCAGTAAGTGGTGACAGTGAGTCACTATGGGGTGAGAAAGTTTCAAACCCAGTATCATTATTATGCTGGCATATAGCTTTTTGTAGTGAGTTCAATGTCCCCACAAATGCAAATAAATATTGTTATATATTTCTATGCATATTTAGGACGTATAACTTTTTTACTACTATTTTTAATCATGACATCCATGTTATGGTTCCTACACAGGGCGACATAATTGCTGTAAGTAAAATATCTGCAGATTTCAAAGAGCTATTTTTCTTTACTAGTAACGACAGGATGGGAACTTTCTTCAACAGTCTGGCATCATTTTAGTGTTGTTGCTACAATGATCCAGGTTTATATGCAACCAATTTCAGGTAGGGCCCTCTAGGAGGAAAGATAAAGCAACTGGGAGACTTATAGATTCCATAAAGTCTTTGGTCAATCCTGTAGATTGATCTTAGAAATCTTGCAAGTTTTATAGATTACTATACCTTACTATACCTTGTAATTTTCCCTAAGAAAAGTATTTGTCTGCATTCCTGGTGCAAGATGACCAGGAGAAAAATATGACAGGTTGCCAATGAGAGAGCTATGGTGACTTTACTCCTTGTAGATGTCAGTGAAGAAAAAAAAATAGGAAGGAAAGGAGGAAAATGCCATCCCCATAAAAGAGATGAGTTCAGAGGCGGTATTCAGCAGGTTCTGACCAGTTCTGGAGAACCGGTAGCAGAAATTTTGAGTCGTTCAGAAAACTGGAAAATACCATTTCTGACTGGAGATTTTACAGTATCCTTCCCCTGTGGGCCTACCAAGGCACGCCCACAGAACCGGTAGTTAAAAAATTTGAATCCCACCACCGGATGAGTTGCTTCCCCAAATGTTGATATGTCTCAACCTGTTTTGGAGATGAATGTATTCTTCTTTCTAGTAATTTTAACAATCTTATAACCAATGCTACAATCTAATGTGCCACCTTCATATCTTACTGTTCTAAATGCTCCAAAATGTGTACAATAATGTAGTAACAATAAAACACAACGCCTTCCTGTGGGAGAGATTAAGAATCCTTATGGACAGCCTAATATACTTATTAATCTGAAGATCACCTTACAAACAAACACTAGTTTTTAATTACTATGCAGTTATTATGCAATATTATGATAAAAGGAGAAGAAGATGAGATGGTTAGATAGTGTCATTGATAGTGGCAATGAACATGAGGCAAACTCTGTGAGACAGTGGAAGACACTGGCCCATGGTGTTGTGAAGAGTTGGATGTGTCTTAGCAACTGAACAACAGCAACAAATGAAATATAATGGCTTGTTTCTTTGATCACTGGACAAGCACCATTATAAGCAGTACTGTATTGTTTACTTTTTTCACTTCTCATATGGACAGACTTTCTCCTGAAAAGTTTTTCTTTTAGACTGCAATTACAACTGGGATTTAAAATTTGGGAAACTGTTTTTATACAACAGATTTAGTCTAAAATAATGAGGGAAAGACTAAAGTAAAAATACAAACTTTTTAAAAGAAAAAAAAATTATACACACATGCGCGCGCACACACAGTTTACAGCTGAACACATAACACTTTAGACACATACACACAAACACATATATACCAGTGGTGAGATTCAATTTTTTTTACTATCGGTTCCGGACTTCCGGTTTGCAAGGTTTCGGCGGCGGCAGGGATTTGCGACACCGCGCGATCCCTGCTGCGTTCGCCGCCAAGGTTCCCCCAATCCATTTGGATCTGGGGGATAAAGCTGCCCCGTAGTGGCAGCTGAAGACAGGGGGGATCCGGAAAGGGGTTTGGGGGTGACGCAGACCCCCTCCCCAGCCAGCAAAACCCCCTTTTCCCGAGGCGGAGGAACGGCGGTCAGCAATGGCCGCCATGAAGAAATCTGCAGCTGGACAAGCAGGTGCAGGAGGAAGAAAGTCGGAAGAATAGTGAAAGTTGCTTCTAACCGGGACAAGACAAGAGAAAGTGACCTGGAATCTTGAAGGCTGCTAAGTATGCATTGTCTCTAGTGAGAGTTACAAGCTGCGAATATTTTAAAAGGGAAAGTCTTTTCTTTGTTCCACTCTCCTTCCTAAAGTGACAGCGGAGGGAAATCTTTTTGGCTGTGAGTGGGAAGGGAGAGGGGAAAAAATTGGAGCAAAATTTGAAAATAAGGAGAAGATTGCCTAGAATTTTAAAGAGTTACTAAACATCAATAAGACTTCCAAAAATATATATTTGAAAGGGAACTTTGTGATTAAACTTTAACTCCAGAAAGAGAAAGTGAAGAAGAAGAAGTTATTTAAAAGAAACAGCCTGTTTGGATTGTTTGGTGACTTTGGAACTTTTGAGAATTATTTCTGATTAAAACATCTGGGTGGTTGTCTGGAAAAACTTTTTCTCTACACAATGGCATCACTTGTGGATGGATTGAAACTTGTATATCAAAAATATGAAAAACAAAAACAAAAAGGGAAAGACGGTCTTGGCACTATTTTTCAATTTTTAGAAATGGCGGTTTATACTTATGTGAAGCAGAATGAACAACAGGATGAAGGGGACAAAGAAGAAGCCATCTTTGATGAACAAATGACTTTGGTTGGAGAAGGGAAAAAGGAAGAGAAAAAGGAAAAGAGGACTCTAAGATCTGGAAAAACAACCCAAAAAGAGAAGAATAAGGTGAAAAAGAGACATTATATTAGGAATTTTTTTTTACTATCGGTTCTGTGGCTTGGTGGGCATGGCGTGGCTTGTGAATGTGGCTTGGTGGGTGTGGCTTGGTGGGTGTGGCAGGGGAAGGATACTGTAAAATCCCCATTCTCTCTCCACCCCACTAACCTGCTTTCCAGCTCTGTTCTCCTGTGCAAGACAACAAAAGAAGACCCAGCCGATCAGCTGGGACTCGGGAGACAGAGAAGAGATGGGGGCAGGGCCAGTCAGAGGTGGTATTTGCCAATTCTCCAAACTACTCAAAATTTCCGCTACCGGTTTTCCAGAACTGGTCAGAACCTGCTGAATACCACCTCTGACACACACATACACACACTCACACACAAATGCAGGTAGCCCTTGACTTGTGAACAATCACACCATCTTTCATTTTTGGGCAACACCCTTCATTTATGGCTGTTTGTAGTGTCCTGTGGTCACATGGCCAAGATTTGTGAAGTTTTTTGGGGAGAGGAGGGGAGTGGAAACTAGCTTTTACTTCTGGTTTCTGGCAAAACACACCCATATTGGTTATTAGTTTAACAATCACAGTGTTCACTTAACAGCTGCTGCAAAAAAGCTAGTAAAATCAAGCATCCTGCTTAAGGACTGGTATGATACGGTATATGGTTATAATTTTACACTTAGTTATGGTTCTAATCTGGGGACTCTCTGCGATACAAAATATCACCTCATGGAGCCTTAGTAACAGGCCTTCCATATTCTGGCCTTCATTCTCACTCTAGCCCAGAGGTGTCAAACTCACGTCCTTATGGTGGTGTCATGTGATGTATGGGGACTTTTTTTTCCCCTTTGCTAAATCGAAGAATTTTACAGCCCTGCTCTAGCCCAACATTTAGGGAAAGAATCAGCTCTTTCTGGCAGAATAAGGGAATCTTCCAAGACAGGAAGCTGTTGAACAGGTCACGAACATCTGTACACAAGGCATGCCTCCTAGCTTCCACCAGATGCCAACATTTAAGGGAAGGACATGTCAGTTTTCTTACAGTAGCTGAACTGAATTTAATGCATTTTAACAGCATCCACAACAGGGTTTTGAGAGGGATATGCCAAGAAAAAAAAAAAGGCTCAATGAGGAATATGCACCCAACCATTTTCAGCAGCCAGTAAAGAATATCATTTTGATGTGAAGGATTTCTTTTCCTCCACTTTATATTCAAGACATATGCATGCAAAAGGAAGGTAAGCTTGAGAAATAATAAAGCACCGATGGGCTGTTCTTCTGCATCTAGCTCACAGATAATTGACAGCCACTCTTCTGTTTTCAGTTACCACTGATTAAATATCTATTGTGTGCTCTTGTGTTGTTATGGTTGAAGCTGAAGTATTCATTGACAGGTAGGACATTGCAATGTATGATTTTATATACCATGCTTAAATCAGACCGAAGACGGCGTAATTCAAGGTTTTCTAGTTCTAGAATTTCAAGTCTGGTGGCATAAGGTATTCTACAACGAGTAGAGGAGTGGAGAACTCTTCTTGTGAAATATTTCTGGACTTTCTCAATTGTGCTAATATCAGATACGTAATGTGGGTTCCAGACTGATGAACTGTATTCGAGTATTGGTCTAGCAAATGTTTTGTATGCTCTGGTTAGTAGTGTGATATTACCAGAGAAAAAGCTACGTAGGATTAAGTTAACAACTCTTAATGCCTTTTTGGCTATGTAGTTGCAGTGGGCTCTAGCACTTAGATCATTAGAGGTGAGTATTCCAAGGTCCTTTACAGAGCTTGGGTCATCAACAAGATCTTGACTATTCAGCTTGTATTTTATTTTCTGATTATTTTTTTGCCAATATGTAAGACAGAGCATTTATTTGTTGAGATTTGAAGTTGCCATTTGTTTGACCATTCTGATACATAGTCAAGATCTTTTTGTAGGGTAGCAGTATTGTCTGTGGTATTGAACAGCTTTACATCATCAGCGAAAAGAACACAATTGCTCTTGATATGATCACAGAGGTCATTTATGTAGAGTATGAAGAGAGTTGGTCCTAGAACACTGCCTTGGGGGACACCACTATTGACAGGTACAGAATTTGATAGGACGCTCCCAATTTTGACCATTTGTTGTCTGTTTGCCAGGAATGCTTCTATCCAGTTATTCAGTTGTCCAGAGATACCATAGGATTTTATTTTTAGGAGTAGTTTGTCGTGTACCACTGAATCAAAGGCTTTACAGAAGTCTATGTAGATTGCGTCTATAGCTTTGCCCTGATCGAGTTATGTAGTCCATATGTTTTTGCAGTGTAAGAGTTGCAGATTACAGGATAGTTTTTTTCTGAAACCAAATTGTTTATTGGAGAGTAGGTTGTTTGTCTCTAAGTGGAGGATGATGGATTGGTTAATAATTGATTCCATGACTTTACAGGTGACGCAGCATAAGGAGATTGGTCTGTAATTTTCAACTAGGCTGGGGTCACCCTTTTTGAAGATGGGGATGACCGTGGCTTGTGACCATAGGTTAGGCAAGGAGCTGGTCCTGAAAGATTTTTCAGAGATTATGCTTAGAGGTTCTGCTATGGCAGTTGATAGCTTTTTAAAGAAGTAGGCACATATTCCGTCCGGTCCAATAGATAGAGATGGTTTTAGATTGTGTAGTGCTTTTTCAACATTGTCTTCTGTAAAATCGATGTGTATTAGATCATTGTAGTTTTCTGTGGTTCAGCTAGGAAATACTGGGCATGATCCATTGCTGTTTACAAACACTGAGCCAAAGAATGTGTTAAAGAGGTTGGCTTTAATGGTGTCATCGTTGCAGTCTTTACCATTAGGTCCTATCAGGGGTGGGATGGACCTTGAGTCTTTTAGTTTGTTGTTTACAAAATTGTAAAAAGTGTGGGTGGAATTGTTGCATAGAAGGTTTTCCTCTTGTTTAATGTGATAATAGGTGCATTCAGTCTTTATCTAGTGGCATAAATTTTTGTATCGGCTTTTGAAGTTGGCAACGTGACCAGATTTGTTTTTCCACCAGAGTGATCTCTTTTTGGATTGAAGTTTCCTTACTGTTATGGGTAATCTGTTTTTTTGTTTTGTTTTGTGAGTTGTTGTTGGTACATATAGTTTGATGACTCTTTTGACTTCAAGTAAAAATATGTTGTAATGGTCTTCAACAGTATTGCATCCAGTGAATAGAGATTGCCAATCAAGGGATGAGAGATCGTTGTCTATAAGATCATAGTTGCCTTTTTTGAAGTTACAATTGGGGATTACATCATTGTGGTGATTTTTGTGTGGGCGTATGTTGAGACAAAAGTCAATCATATTGTGGTCACTGCTGGAAAAGGGTTCTTTAGTTTGTATTCCGTAAATTAAATTCAAACTATTGCAGAAGATGAGATCGAGGCAGTTGTTTAGTCTAGTGTTGTTGGTTACTAGTTGTTCCAGTCCCAGATTTGTAATAGCATTGTAGAAGGTTGTGTGTATGATTTCAGTTGTACGTTCATTTAGGGTCCAGTCAATATGAGGTAGATTGAATTTAGGGAAAGAATCAGCTCTTTCTGGCAGAATAAGGGAATCTTCCAAGACAGGAAGCTGTTGAACAGGTCACGAACATCTGTACACAAGGCATGCCTCCTAGCTTCCACCAGATGCCAACATTTAAGGGAAGGACATGTCAGTTTTCTTACAGTAGCTGAACTGAATTTAATGCATTTTAACAGCATCCACAACAGGGTTTTAGAGAGGGATATGCCAAGAAAAAAAAAAAGGCTCAATGAGGAATATGCACCCCAACCATTTTCAGCAGCCAGTAAAGAATATCATTTTGATGTGAAGGATTTCTTTTCCTCCACTTTATATTCAAGACATATGCATGCAAAAGGAAGGTAAGCTTGAGAAATAATAAAGCACCGATGGGCTGTTCTTCTGCATCTAGCTCACAGATAATTGACAGCCACTCTTCTGTTTTCAGTTACCACTGATTAAAACAAAAAAGACCAGAAAAAGTTCAAGTAAAACTAAAAAAAACACTAGAGTCAATTTTAGGTAGACCTCCCTGTGAAATTACACAATTTTAGAAGCAAACTTGAAAAATAAAAATTAAGCTATTATGCACATTCATTTTAAAGCTGTATTATAAATTCCCACGAGGCTTCATCTAGGGCAGGGGTCGCCAACCTTTTGGACCTCAGGGACCATCAAACTCATAATTTTAAATCCCGCAGACCACGAATATGAATTTGGACTGACGGTGGCTTGCTGATGTTGGTGGGAAAGTCAGTCCCTAACCCAACTCTTAAGGAGTTACATATGTGGTAATATCAGAATTTAAGAGAGGAGAAATTACAAAGAACTGAAGCAAAAATATAAGGGCCAGGATATTATTTTGCCTGTTTTGTACAATCTGAATAATTAGAGACAATATATTGAGCAGGCTGTGAAACTGCCATGTTGGTTGAGTGTATAAACATCAACATTATTTTAAAATGATTGATTCCATCCAAAATAAATCCAGCTAAAATAAATAACTATGGACTTGGCGGCTTCAATTTACTGATTTAATGAATTCAGGGCTTGCACAGTCTAATAGGCCTCAGCCTTAGTGAATGGGATGCCTTTCTTATATCCTGTTGTTGGAGCCATTTAAAAATAATTGATCAGCTTCATAATAAAATATTAATAGCTCTGCTATATGAATGTAACAGTTTAGCACAGAGAAGAATACAGGCAGAAAAACAATAACATTTATTCCATCTTTTTTAGAAGCAACTCCAAACTTACTCAAATGCACTTCATATTTTGTTCCCTTCAAAAAAGCATTTCTCACTTTTATGCACCGTCAAACATGTTTCTGTCCCTGTTTGTATGCTCTAAGGTGAATTTCATTCCATTTGAAATAAAAAACAAAACCAAACCAGTGAGCTAATCTCAAACAGCGAGCTCAAGCGTAGCGGACTTTTAAAAAGTTCACGTAAAACTGATCCCAGCTTTGATATAGTCCATCTCTGCTATTAACTGAAAATGCTACTGAGAAGTAACTGAATTCTGTAGTGGGCTTATTTAAATGGATTAACATAGAAAATGGAGCCTCCTGCATTAAGATTATAGTTGTTGAATATCACCTCTGACTTGATGGGAGATAATTGGCATGTCAGATGGATTAATAGACTAATTTATTCTGTCTTGCTGTGGTTTCTCATCAGGTTTTGTGGGATAACAGGGGGGGCAGAAACGTTGGGGGAACGGTAACCATTACTTAACTTTCAGTATTTGGGGGGTTTCTTAACTATGAGGAACAGTGGTTCTCTATCCCACTTTTTAAAAAGTCTGTTCTTAACAGCCATACCAAAACTTGAGAAAAGCAAGAAGGTTACCTCTTCCTAATATTCCTGTAATGGTTCAGAATTAATTTGAAGATGTAAGCATAATACCCACCATATGAAACACTGGCTGATATTAATATTAAAGCACCACAAAAATACATTTGTTTCGTTAAGGCCAACCAGAATAGAAAAATAATTTATAGCTAATGTGTGACCAACCAAGTGGGGGCTAAAAGCTGGGTCAACAGGCTTCAAGACGCAGACTTTAAAAAAGCTGCTCACTGGGACCTGATTCCTGTTTAAAAACCAAAGAAGGCGGGAGTCTGTTGCTAGTCTTGTTTTAGCTGGGGATCGAGAACTTAAAAAACCAGGTCAGTCAACTTCTATTTCAGCGGATCAAAAAAATCAAAGAAAGGCGAACAGCAGAGGACGATGGAGGTGGACAAAGCGTCAAGAATGGACCCACAAAGCCCGGGGCCAAAACAAGAGGACACCCAGAGGGCCCAAGCAAACCAGGTGGTGGAAACAGGGAAGACGCCATCCCGAGTGGAGACAAGGCTAGAATGAAGAGGCACACGGAAAATACAGGTTATTTTCTCAAGCACAATTCAAGCACAATTCAATGCCTTATTTAACGAAGGTATCATATATTTTCATGGCTCTGCAGATTCTCTCCTCCCTTGCCGCAGAAACGTCTGTTACCTGAACAATGCCTACTATGTCTTATATGTGTAGTCAAAGTTCAAAAACGCTATACTTCCTCTGGCATCTGCGAAGGAAGTGTGTAAATGGGTTCACACTGCTTGTGCTCATTGCTGACCTTTAAAACAAACATCTAGTAATTGGGGGAAATATACCTGACGAAAATCAAGAGTCTGAGACAGTGGTGGGATTCAAAAATTTTTACTACCTGTTCTGTGGGCATGACTTGGTGGACATGGCAGGGGAAGGATACTGTGAAATCTCCAGCCAGAGGTGGTATTTGCCGGTTCTCCAAACTACTCAAAATCTCCACTACTGGTTCTCCAGAACTGGTCAGAACATGCTGAATACCACCTCTGCTCTGAGGCTTTAAAATAGCTACTCATGTAAGATGACAGAGAGTAACTCAGGGGAGAAATCAGTGAGATCAATGTTCACTTTGATGTTAAGCAGGGAGAATTGATTTCTGCCCACCAAGCTCGGTGGAGAGTCTAGTTTGCTTAATTTTCTTTTCTTGTTTTTCCAGAGATTCCCACAAAAATAAAGAACAGCTTGATATATTCATATTTCAATAAGAACTGAGAGGCACTGACAGAAGCAGGCTACTTAGATATTTTTTTCTGCCTTTTGATTTCAGGGTTGAATATTTGCATTCGTGGACATGAAACATGTTGATTGGAATCCACACACACACAAAAAGGACCCAAGATGTGTCTATTGTGCAGAAACACAACTCACTGGTTTGCTATGCTGTCTCTGGATACTTAACAAACCGCTGGTTTCAGTCTACCCTGGACTTAGGGAAGGCGTGGAAACTCACATGGAGAAAATTACTTTTGTGGGGTGAGAAATTACAATATCGACAGGACGAAAAGCTATTCTCCCTTTACGTTCATCCATTTTTTAAAAAAAAATAGACAAAACATACACAACAAATGTCACTACTTCCTTCTCTGCACAAAATCTTTAAATTTTATCTGCACAACTTCAGACTATATTTCCCATACATAAATAAAGATGAGGAGACATTTCCTATTACTATTGTGGTTATTCTGCAAATGATCACATTTCTGAGGATAAAGTATCTTTGCTTCTGTTATTTTTATAATTATATTAACAATAATACGTATATTCTTGATATTCATTAGCAGGTTATTCAACATTTGACACTGCCTAAATTGTGTGAACTGAAATTGGAAAAGTACTGAGGCTGAGGTAATAAACACACAACATGGAAGTGGTGATAAAATGAGAGTTCCACCTGTGATAACTGATCTATGATAGCTCATTTACACATCCCTTATTTTGTAAATGAGGAGCACATACATGCGAATCTTCCTAGTCCAGTTTTATAAATCTATCACAGTTGGGGGACTGCAGCTGATAAAGCTGTTTCGATCATCACTAGTGCGGTGTTCCAGTCTCAAGTTTTAAAATAAATTAGATGTGTTCAAGTTTCCAGATCACATCATCACATCGGCCTTTGCTTCCAGCACGTACCAGTAAGTTGCACGTTACAAATAGTCCTTGGATTACAGTTTTCATATAGTCACCGTTCAAAGTAACAGTGACACAGGAAAAAGTGACATGACCACTTTTCACACTTATGATTGTTGCAGCATCTCCATGGTCCCATGTTCAAAATTTGGATGCTTGGCAACTGGCATGTATATACGACGGTTGCAGTGTCCAGGGGGTCACGTGATCACCTTTTGCAACCTTCTGATAAGCAAAGTCAATAGGGAAGGCAGATTCACTTAACAGCCATGTTACTAACTTAACAACTTAGCAAGTATCATGTTTCTAAAGGAAGTTCGTAAAATGGGGCAAAACCATCAACTTTAGCAACAGAAGTTTTGGGCTCAACTGTGGTCATAAATTGAAGATTATCTGTACTGATGAAGAAGACAGGGAAGGAAAGGAATGAATGGGATCCTGTTTATAAGGATCAGTTTTATATACTACAGTGCTGCTTTTTGTTACACAGGTAGTCCTCGACTTATAACTGGTCATTTAGCCAAGTGTTAGAAGTTATGATGGACAGTATAGCTTCTGGGTGGTTTCCAAGGGCAGTCCTATCTAAAGCGCATTGCCATAATCCAAGCATGATTTGATTTTAATTGAATTGAATCCAAGCATGAGGTGACTAGAGCATGTATGACTGTCTGATTGTTCTTATAAATATAGCTTTATAAATATAGCTTTATAAACAGATTATCTAAACCCAAAGGTGCTTTTTCAAGAGGCAACATGATTTTCTGTTTTTTCTTTGAAGACATTTCGCTTCTCATCCAAAAAGCTTCTTCAATGCTTGAATTGAGAAGTTTCTTGGAGGAGAAGCAAAACTTCTTCAAAGAAAAACCAGAAAGTCCAGTTGCCTCTTGAAAAAGCACCCTTGGGACAACCAAGATCTGGATGACTGAGAATCTCCATAGAAGTATTATCTAAACGAACACATTTTTGTATACATGTAACCCTGAAATATGCACAGATCATGAATTTTGGTGCAGTTTTTAGAACTGTAGCACCAGATTCATGGGGAAAGATAGCCATATTAGAGTTCAGATTATTCCTCAGCTATTTTATTTAACAAAAATAAAAATTGAAGCAATTATCTCAAAAAACAAAGACAAACGAGTGAAAACCTTTTTGTAATACCAATCTAGTACATGGCATTATTAAACATGGGATTACTGGATGTGACCAAGTCTCTCTTTGCCTAAAAAGTTATTTCATGGCTCAGGAATCAGCAATTCTTGTATTCAGACAAGAGTTTTAGTTATATTTTGATTAAGTCATGGCTTTCACGTACTGCAAATGGTTTTATTTAAAACCATAAAAATAAACAGGAGAGACTCTTATAAGGCAGTAAATCTTTTTTTTATGCAGGGCAGTGCTAATTGCAGCTTATATATGATGTGTAGGAAACTAATTTTCCTAAAGGTGAGACTTGGTGCCAAGATCTCAGTGTTATCTTGGTGCCAAGATCTCAGTGTTATCTTGTCACATTGAATGATGTCATTATGAACAATAAGGCCAATTTTTAGTAACTGAGTAACTCAGACAGGCATTCAAATAAACACAAACTAAAACAGTTATGATCACCACTGTTGCCTTTTTCAGCAGGTGTTATTCCAGTTAAAATTAAATGCCAGCATGCCTTTCCATCAAACCACAGTTCATATTCAAGAACAACTATTCAATGTCAGTCTTAGATTCCACTGATCTCTGTTGAGTACTTAGAATAGATTTCTATCGATTGTCAAACATATCCAGTTCATCATTCCCACAATGGATTAATTTTTTCTGCTAATGTCTGCAGTACCTTTCTTTATACCTTATCCATATAATGCTGGGCTAAAAGAAGATGACAAATTCTACTTATTTGTTCTTTATTTATTCATACAATTTATATCCCGTCTTTGTTCTAAGCAGTTAACATGGCTTCCATGGAGATCTTCATTCATTTTACCCGGCAATCTTGAAAAATAGGTTGGATTGAAAAGGAAAGCAACTGGAATTTCCATGGCTATGGAAACATTTGTGGGAGAAGCTGGGTCCAAAAATGGAGACAGCAAACACAGCACGGAGTTTCTACTTCTGTCACAGTGGCTGTGCACAAAAGGTGAAAGGTCAATGCGTGGAAGGTCAATGCGTGGAAGATCAATGCGTGGAAATGGGAGAGAAGGCCCGTTGGGCATGGATTTGGGTCTGCCAAAAAACTTAGGTGGATGATAGTCAGGTGTGGGAGTTGAAGCATCCCTGTGATTGTGTGAATAGGCTGCCAAGCATCTAAATTTGATCACCTGATTGTCAGGACACAGCTGGGCATGGATTACAAATCTATTTTTTCAGGCCCATTGTAATTTCAAATGGTCGCTGAATGGTCATATGTTTAAGACTAATTGTATATTACCCTTCCCCGCCTCAAAAAAAAAAAAAAAAAAGTAACTGGCAAAATAGCTCCAGGTTGCATATACATCCTCTTCCACACTTTCAAAGAAAGAATGATTGGTAAATTAAGAGTCCACCAACACCTACATTTTCTATCATCAGAAATGAGAGATTACTGGATAATCCTCCAGTCTAATGACATTCAGATCAGTTCTTCTGCTTCTCTGAAGCTTTGTCAATAACTCGCCATATCTCTAATCAGAAGCTTTTCTTATAGAGCTTTAAAAACTCTGTAGGAGGATGGAAACAACCTGTGGTTCCGCCATTCAATACAACAAAAACTCTTGTATACACAAGCAAAACATAATAGCAGGGTCCAAACAAATGTCTTTATTGATCTACATGCAAAAATCAAGAGTGCGGTTAAGTAAGTCACTGAGAAAGAAAGAAAGTTAAAAAAAGAAATAAACAGCTCCCATTGTTGGCATCTCTGCTACTAAGTGACACAAATCTTTATAATCGAAGTAATTTTTACCCTCCCTGCCTAGCGGAACACTTTGTTGGAAAAGCAATGGTGGGGGATCACACTAAGGAGCCAATGAAGTTTCAAGAGCACCACAAGATTGCTAAATATACACTAAAGCAGGGGTGTCAAACTCACGTCATCACGGTGACGTCACGTGACATATCGGGACTTCCCCCACCTTCGCTAAATTGTGTGGGGGTGGCGCCAGCACTTGATACATCCAGCCCGTGGGCTGTGAGTTTGATACCCCTGCACTAGAGGGATTACAAAGAGTGCAACGGATCATAGCAATACAGGAGAGGAAAGAGACCCCCAGCAGCCCAAATGTGGAGCTCCATGAAACTCAGGGGGTATCTTCTATTCCCAGGTCAGACAAGATACCTACACTGAATGGTGATATGGAAATTCCTTGAACCCTGTGAGTATACATAGCCCTATCATTTAGTGGAAATGAATCACCTGCAGGTTTAGGAAGAATGGCTGAGGGTCAGGATTTTAGGACCCAAAGTGTCTGCTTCATTCTCTCTCATAGTACAGCTAATTCTGTATATGAACAGCATGTTATACATATGTCTACAACATATCTAACATATACACATTCTGCTACTCCCCTGCCTATTGGGTCCTACATGAGTGTTTCAAAATGACTCCTGTAGTGTCTGTGTGTCATGGAAACCTGGAGCTCTTCGGAAATTTTGCATAATAGTGCTTTCTATGTATCTGTCAATGCAGATCACACTGTATACAAGCTATTTTAAAATGAGCCTGATACCTGATATACATTTATCTGTCTGTCTGTCTATCTGTCTATCTATCTGTCTATCTATCTATCTATCTATCTGTCTATCTATCTATCTATCTATCTATCTATCTATCTATCTATCTATCTATCTATCTATCTATCTATCTATCTATGTGTCTCTCTCTCCTTCTGTCTTTATTACTTTTATAAATAACCCAAAGCTGCAAGATATCTAATGCTTCTTCCTATTTCACCCCTTCACAACAAATACTCTGTGAGGTGAATTGGGCTGATAAGAGATTAACTGGCCCAGAGTCTCCAAGCTGGTTTTCATGGCTAAGGTGGGAGTAGAACTCACGGTGTCCCAGTTTCTAGCTTGGTGCTTTAATAAATTGAATGGGCTATACATGTTCTGAAAGTATCAGCGCATGTATGTAATGTATGTATGTATGTACAGATAGCCCTCAACTTACAACAGTTCATTTAGTGACCATTCAATGTTACAACATCACTGAAAAAAGTGACTTATGACTGTTTTTCACACTTCTCCATGTTTTTCACAACCATTGTAGCATCCCCATAGTCATGGGGATGCTTGACATGCGACTCATATTTATGACAGTTGCAGTGTCCAGGAGTCACGTAATCACCTTTTGTGAGCTTCTGACAATCTAAGTCAATGGGGAAACCAGATTCACTTAACAACCATGTTATTAAACAACTGCAGTGATTCACTTAACAAATGGGGCAAGTAAGATGGGGCAAAACTCACTTAACAAAGTTCTCATTTAACAATATAAATTTTGGGCTCAATTGTGGTTGTAAGTTGAGGACTATCTGTATGTATATGGGCAGGTGGGGAGGATATTTTTTAAAAAAATGAAATGGGGCACTCCTGATGGATGGACCGGAGCCGTGGTGACGCAGTGGTTAGAATGCAGTATTGCAGGCTAACTCTGCATTGCACTGCCAGGAGTTCGATCCCGACCGGCTCAAGGTTGACTCAGCCTTCCATCCTTCCAAGGTGGGTAAAATGAGGAGCCAGATTGTTGGGGGTGATATGTCGACATTTGCAAACCGCTAAGAGAGGGCTGTAAAGCACTGTGAAGTGGTATGTAAGTCTAAATGCTATTGCTATTGTTAATCTTGGGTTCTTCACCCTAGAAGATTTAGGATTGCAACAGCATCTCTTATCCTTGGATCACTAGTAGGAAAAAGTTTCTACCTGTAGATTTGTAGCATGCTGAATTTTTTTGCACTTGCTGATTGGTAGTGTTGTGCCCTTTTCATTGTGCAAATAAAAATGGGGTTACTTGGATTATTTTCCATAGACATTTACATCGATGACTCAGAGAAATCTCTATGAAAAATGAACTATTTCCAGAGATGGATAACTTGGATTATTACTTTGAACCACATACACTCTGTTGTTTGTATTGGTCTTGACACATTTAAACATGATGCTCTGTGCAGTCTGATGTAAATATAAATCACTGAGCATCCTATGAATTATAGGTTAGGGTGTGCTGTGCTTTACAACCCATTGACAAGGTTTTTGTTTGGTTTTAAATGCGGTACTGATGATAACGTTTTGTCACCATCTGTTGACAGCCTGTTCAATGGCCTATTCAGGATATTTATCAGCAACGTTGGATATTCTTTTATCGCTCCAGAAAAGGAAAAAATGTGGCTTTTGAAGTCGCTGGTATCAAGTTGTATCCATCTTTAATAAATATCTCTAAGCAAGTCTTATCCCCATTCATTCATTCATTCATTCATTCATTCTATCTATCTATCTATCTATCTATCTATCTATCTATCTATCTATCTATCTATCTATCTATCTATCTATTCTATCTAGACTGGCTCTCCATAGCAGTTTACAAAACTATAATTTGATTGTTATCTTTATCTTCCATGGGCATGGTTCATTTGCGATGTTTTGCAGAATGGAGCCTTTATCATTGTGTGTACAAATGGGGATTCGGAAGGCTGGTTTCTTTTTTACGTCCAAGCCCAACAGCCCTTCAACTTACATTGCAAAGACACCTCTTTTTATCTGCAACAAATGTACACATCAGCTGGAACATTACTATGCGTTATATTTTCATCCTGACACGTTTAAACTGAGGTAAGTAGCAATACCATCAGAGACAAAGGCAAAAAGGCCTGTCCCACCTCCAAAAACAAAAATAAAAATAAACTCAGCAGTCAAAAGCAGCACAAAAACTAGATCTGAATTTCTTTGACAAAGCTTTTGTTATGTCTTTTGTTCTTATTACATGCCACAAGGTAACAATATAGATTTTTTGAATGGAACTTATAGGAGAACAAGAGAAGCTTTTATCTGTTATCCTCTTATTGTTCTCAAGGTGAAGCAGATATGATGAAAAGGAATGGAAAGCAGTAATTAACCCACACAATAATATGTAGGGCAGACTTTCTCCATCTAGCTGACATGGCCTGTTTCAATTAGTGGAACCATTCCAGAGTTTCAGGCTTTGATTTCAGACCTTTGACACCATTCATGATCCGATCCCTTTATGAGTCTCCTTTCCCTCATTCTGAAATATATTGAGAAGAAAGTTGCTTGTTTCAGAGCCTCATTGTGTGGAAGAGATATCATTCAAACAAAAAAGTGTTGACTGAAAAGGTTATAATTACTGTGTTAACATTTTAGAGCCTCAAATTATTTTTTTTCTTTTAGCTTGAGTAGTTAGCTTCACAGGAAGTGGATGGTTTCTGATCACCCATACCTATCAATACCTTAATGAATTTGACTCGTTATATACTGTCAATGGTGCAAATACGTCCAATTCTCTAAATATTCTTGTCTTCTGAAAAATGAGGGGACTAAATAATGAAAAACGGCATTCAAATCAGTTGTTTTCTTTCATATCTTTTAGGGTTCTGCAAGACAAATCTGTTCAGTTCCATATCAGCTATTTGTTGTTTTATATAGACGATAAACCCACTTAAGGCTTGGTCCCCATGAACTCGGAGAGCAAAATGGATGTCACCAATAAATTCGTAGTGCATAAGAGAGGGGCTGAGATTTTCAACCCAGCTTTTCTACCTGTCCATGTTACATACATGGGAAAATCCCATTAGTGGGTAGAGTTAGGGATAGATAGAATTAGGGCTAAGTCCCCATCAACTTGGAGAGGAAAATGGATGTTGCCAATGAAATTGCAGTGCTTTGGTATGCTTAGAAGGGGCCTCAATTTTTCGATCCACCTTTTCTATCTCTTCATGTTACATACATGGGAAAATCCCACTGTTGTGTAAACCCACTTAGGGTTAGGGTTAGCTCCCTATGAACTTGGAGAGCAAAATGGATATGCTTAGGAGAGGGCTGACATTTTCAGCTCACCATTTCTACTTGTCCATGTTAAATACATAGGAAAATCCAATGGTAATGTAAACAGACTTAGGGTTATGGTTAGGTCATCATGAACTTGGAGAGCAAAATGGAGGTTGTCAATGAAATCCCAGCGGATTGGTTTGCTTAGGAAGCTCATTTTTTCAGCCCACCTTTTCTAACTCTCAATTTTAAATACATGGGAAAATCCTACTGGACAATATCCATGTAGGGAGAGGGTTAGGTCCAAATGAACTTGGAAAGTAAAATGGATGTCGCCAATGAATTCGCAGCTCATCACTAGGCTTGGGAGGGGGCTGAGTTTTTCAGCCCACATTTTCTACCTGTCCATGTTAAATTCATGGAAAAATCCCATTGGAGGGGAAACCCACTTAAGGTCAGGTACCCGTGAAGTCGGAGAGCAAAATGGATGTCGCCAATCAAATCATAGTGCATCGGTGTACTTAGGAGGGGGCTCAGTTCTTCAGCCCAGCTTTTCTAACTTCCATGTTAAATATATGAGAAAATGCAAGAAGAGAATTAGTTGAGATGTACAATGGGAAATCTCTGTGTAGGATGATTTAAAAATATTATATTGCCTTTCTAGGCCCTTTTTGCCTTATCTGATGCTCCCTGAAAATGGAATGATTCTAAGTATTGCAGTAACTTTCTATGGAAGAAACGAAGGATGGATGCATGGATGAAAGGAAAGAAGGAAGGAAGGGTGGGAGGAAGGAAGGAAGGGTGGGTGGGTGGGAGAAAGGGAGACTGGATTTCGATGCACATCATAATATCATTTTGGCCACTGAAGGCGTCTTCCACATATTTCCAACCAATACAGTCCTGAGCTTTCTTTTGCCAATTGGGCCCACAATACTTGCTGATGTCATTGATCCATCTTGTTTCAGGTCTTGCTTGTGGACACTTTTTATCAAGCTTAGTATATAGGAGAGAAATATGACCTGCAGCATGAAGAAACTTATCACTATAGCAAATTAAGAACTTACATCCATGTGGGCTTAATCTATTTTATCAATAACTATTCACTGACTCGCTAATAGCTGAAAGAATACAAATAGTTGTATCTTTTTTTTATTTCTACACCAGATTGAATTTTGCTACAGGATCAAATTATTCCTTATATGCTTCTAAACTTTTCTGTTAGGTGTTTTAAACCGAACTATCACTCTGCTCTATCCCATAATGTCAGTATAAGGAATCTCAGCTAAATTATGTACAATTTGGGCTGAGATTGCAGTATTCTCATTACATGCAGCAAACCTGCAGTATTTTGGTCATTAAAAATTATCTATTACTTCCTTTTTAAATTATTTGGTAGTGTTGTTTGTTAACCCATGCTTTGGAGATAGGGTTACAGTGGGAAATGATATTATCTATTCCTATAACTTGGATATTACCTCAGATTAAGTCAAAGGAACGTTTTTACAGAAATGTAGAATCATCCTCATAAACAATAATAATAATTGTCACAATCTGATTGAAATGCAATTGACCATGAGAGATGCACAATAGTAAAGTACTTATTTAAAACAAACAGAGCTTAATAGACAATCATCATCTGAAGCTCAACAGCCTTAAACATGCCGGACAAATTATACATCAAATATTTAATGAGATGGAAAATATAAATGTTTTAAATCTATTTTTCCTTTTCCTTCGAACATATTTGCTTCTTTACTGATTATAAAATTAGCTTTTTAAAATGCTGCATTCCAAAACAAAAAGCAGCTTGTTACTACACACAAAGAAAAGGACACAAGCTTCTGTTGAAACAGAATTTTAGCATGCCACCTTCCAAGTATTATTAAGGAAAACCGAAGAGCGATATAAGCTGTAGCTAATGATGCTGTTACCAGACTCATAATGCTGGTGTCAACTCATAAAATATTTCTTATGTAAACCAGGGAAGCATGTCTCTTTCTTGTGTCATTGAATAAGCAACATGTGAACCTCAATTTGCAGCTCTTTTCCTAATTCATGTCCTGCTATTATGAAGGCCTATGTTCACATTGGTCTCATCTGCCTCTGGTCTCTTGGTCTCCCACCAGGACTCACAGTCTGGAGTAATCTTCGCTTTATTCCAGCAACCAAAACAATGCAACAGCGAGTAAGGATATTTCCAAATAAAGCCAGTACTGAGAGCCACTAAATACCTTAGTTCCGCCTCTCCCACTCATCTAAGCTGCCTAACATCCGGTCCTTCGTTATACTAACATCTGCCTATCAGCAGCTCCCTTCACCCGTGTGCTTATTATCCTTCCTTATTATCCCATGATTGTGCCCATCAAAAGAATGGCACCACCATGGCCATTCTCCTCCGAATGTCAGCCACCGGTTTCTCTCCTTCAGTCCCGGATTCAGTGACTGTCACCCATTCCCAGCCTGCTGCAATCTCCCTGTTGCTTCCTGAGGACATCATCCTAGTCGCTCTATAGTCAGTGCGACCATCAGCTGCAATCTCCCTGTCGCCGCCTGATGACATCATCCTACTCTCTCCATAAGGGCAGCTGGGGCAGCGACGAGATAAATAGCAGTTCCTCCCGCCACCTGACATCATTGTCGGGCTCCAGTGTGTGTTGTGGCATGTCCGGAGCCTGACAATTGGAAGGGATGGAGGAGGTTTTGTCCTTCAAGTCATTGGAATTCTATCACCATCTAGGTAAGAGTCGGAAGAGTGAATCTGGTCCATTTTTCACAACATTAATTAGGGGGTTCTTACTACACTTCGTTTTGGTAGCCTCTCACATTCATCATTATAGAGCTGTGGTGGCGCAGTGGTTAGAATGCAGCATTGCAGGCTAATTCTGCCAACTGACAGGAGTTTGATTCTCACCAGCTCAGGGTTGACTCAGCCTTTCATCCTTCTGATGTCAGTAAAATAAGGACCCAGACTGTTGGGGGCCATATGCTGACCATGTAGAGAGGACTGTAGAGCACCATGGAGCGGCATATAAATCTAAGTGCTATTGCTGTCATATGTTACTTTTCCATTTTGTCACAGTCAATTTCTCCACTTTGATCTTCATATCAGTCTTTCAATCATCTCCAGCTTCTCTCCTCTATGTTCAATTAAGGCTTGTGGTCCAGGATATTGACAGAAAATCTCCCACACGGGGATCAATTTGTTGCAGAGTTATCCTCTATTTGGAAAGGCAAATCCCTCACTGCCTATAATTACACATTGTTTGACTTGGGGAAATCAAACTTTACATAGTATCAAATACATTGTCTGCAGCTGCTCTTTTTCATGTCACTGAATATCAGAGTTCCTATTAAAATCATCTGGTAAGATTCAAAGAAGTAACAAGCAGAAAAGTGGCACTACTGTGGGCGTTATTATAAGCCTGATATCCAACCAAAGAGTGCAGACAATGTTCTTCTCAATCAATTCACTAAGTTCTCAGTGGGGCAGATTATAGCAGGAATGACAGAGGTCAATGATCTTGATATGTGCCAAGAAATTGACTCATCTAGGAGTAGAAGGTCCAACAGATTGCTTGGTATTACTTGCTGAAAATTTCATTTTTCCAATGGTGGAAAGCAAAACAGTGGGGTCAACTATCCTGGGTCCGATTCTGACCACTGTAGAAGTTAGTGGATTGAAATAGAGAGATATTTAGTGGCAATATCTCATTAAAACATGATGTTGTGGCCTGTCAGCCGCTGGCCCTTCCAGCACCTGAATCAGAAGAGGAGGCGTCTGAGTCAGGATCAGCATCAAGGCAAACTGAGAGCTCTGAGGGCTGATCCTTGGGAAGGAAGAACCACCGCTGCTAGAGATGCCCCACCTTAGCTCTGGGGATCAAAGGCAGGGGGCGGAGATAAATAGATGTGGCAGACAACTATTCATCTTCTGGCTGCCGGACTTGTTAGCCTGCGTTGAGAGAGAAACTTTTTGGTGGGGCTGCCAGCACTCCTAATCAAGGAATCTTTGAGTTATCTTCAGAGGGTTTGTTGTGTTTGGGGAGCTGGGTCAGAACACATGCTAACTGCAGAAGGAAAAAGCTGCAAAAAATTAATCAAATTCTTCAGATTTCAGAAAGGCGGGCGTTCAATGAATCCAAATGAAAAATTGGCAGAATATCAGGAAATGACCATTGAAAGTGTAAACAAAGGATGAATGATCCTAAAACAGGGATAGTGAAAGTACTGTTTTTAAGCATCTGGTATGGAATGACAAGCTGAGAAGCAAAATGGACCCGGACAGACATGAAAGGCAAGTTTGATAAACTATGAAAGAGATCAGACTGTAGTTTGAGTCTGTAAGAACTGAGTTATGAAGGTTAGAGCTCAAAATTAGATAAAGCTGGCAAGAGAAGCAAAATACAATATGAAATGTAATAGTAGCAAGCTTCTATATTGGGGATATTAAGAAAAGTAAATTTAATTTTCTACACATTGGAGTTCATCATTAGGCATACCAGCTTCAATCAGCATCTGGAGTAAAGCACTTCAAATATTAGCTCTTTTGTGGGTTCACCTTAAGACCTGCTGAAATCTGGCAAGTATCAAGTTGCTTGTTTGGGCAAAGATGATCTTCAATACTTCCATTTCAATAATGCAAAATGCACATAAAAAAATATTAGATATCAGACATAGCTTGACTTGGCTGCTCATAATATACTTATATAATAGATAATCCCAATTTTAAAAAGAGCAACTTAAATATTTGTTGATTGTGAACTGTCACAATATCATTATTTCAGATTAACTCAGTTATAAGAAAGCCATTTTTTTTTACAACCTTTGCAAAATTAAAATGTGATTTTTCTTAGGAGAAAAATGTCGGTGTATTCAGCATAAGTGTCTGTGATTTGATTATTTAGTTCAGCATTTGGCAACTTTTAAGATGTGTGCAATTCAATGCCCAGAATTCCCCAGTCAGAATACATGGGGGCACTAACTATAAAAATTCATGGAGAAACTGGAATGGGTTTAGAGGACAACTGCCAGAATGATGAGCACTGGAAACCATACCTGTGTAAACCTGGAAATGTTTAGCTTGCCAAACGAGGCTATCAGCCCATTCTCTGCCTTTGCTAAGGGACCTGAGAAGGCCTGGTACAAATTGAAATATTGACCATGATCTAAGCAAAACCTACTTCCTGCCTGGAATGGACTTGTTTGGGAGATTGTTCTCATATACCAAATATTTACCCATCCCAAAGTAAAGCAATCCATAGTTTTGTCTCTGCTTGTTGGAAGCAAACCAACTATCTCCTGTGTAATTCTGTGCTGTTCCTACTATGCCACTCCAGAAAAATCACTCAATTTGTGGCAATTGCCATTGCTAACAGTTGCTCAATCATCTACCAACATTGGTAATTCTGTTTTCTGTAATTAATTCTGTAAATGAAACAAAACAAAATGTTAAAAAGTTATGACATTTATGTAGTTACTAAGCAAGCACATCTAAATTATATTAAAGTAACCAAAATATCTTTACAAGGATGTCACAACTTTTGAGCACCCCTAATGTTTGGAAATTGAAAGTTGAAAAGTTTGACATGCTCTACTGGGTTTTCCTGTATACAGGTAATCCTGTATACAGTCCATTAGTGACTGTTTAAGGTCATAATGGCACTGAAAAAAAGTGACTTATGACCAGTTTTCAGAGTTATGACTTTTGCAGGATCTCCATGATCATGCAATCAAAATTCAGATGCTTGGCAACTGGTTCATATTGATGACCAAGATCATGCGGTCACCTTTTGTGACATTCTGACAAGCAATGTCAATGGGGAAGCCACATTCACTGAAAAATCGAATTACTAACTTATCAACTGTAGTGATTCACTGAAGAACGGTGGCAAGAAAAGTTGTAAAATGAGTCAAAGCTCATTTAACAAATGTCTCATTTAACAATAGAAATTTTGGGCTCATTTGTGGTCGTATGTGAAGGACTACCTCTATTGGCTTTGGTCTTTGACTATAGATGAACGAACGAATGTGTCAGGATTCCGGCAGTTACTCCAGTTAAATCATGAGCCTCGAGCCACACTCCCAAAACTCCAAAGGATTTATTAGAAATTAACATGTTGCCATTTGTCTGGGAGAAGCCAACTCTGAGATATGTAATTCACTGTTAACCTTGACCCTGCTTTCCCCCCCCCCCACCCCTCTGGATGTATCATCCAACGAAACACGTCCATAGCCAAGAGTCATCAATCATGCTCTCCATCTATGGAAGTGTTTCGTTGGATGATACACCCAGAGGGGTGTGGGGAAAAAGCAGGGTCAAGGGTGACAGTGAATTACGTATCTCAGAGTCAGGTATCTGTCAGGATTCCAGCAGTTACTCCAATTAAATCATGAGCCTCGAGCCACACTCCCAAAACTCCAAAGGATTTATTAGAAGTTAACATGCTGGCATTTGCCTGGGCGAAACTGACTCTGAGATATGTAATTCACTATCACCTTTGATCCTCCACCCCTCTGGGTGTATCATTTCCCCCAGCCCCACCCCTCTGGGTGTATCATCCAATGAAAAACTTCCATAGCCAAGAGTCACCAATCATGCTCTCCAATTAGATATTTGCCTGGCAGAAGCTTCAGTCATCTAATCAGTCCTGAAGAAAATATGAATGGAATGTAGTTTCGATTACACACTGCTGCCTGCTCTTTGAAACTCCCCCCTTCTTTCTGTTGACAACTATAAAACATGTATACAAAATGTTTTATGAGTTGACAGAATGAACAACGAAAGAAGAACTAACTTTCAAAACAAAAGTCCAAAGGATATATGGCAGTGGCTTCCAAATATCTAAAAGATTTCAGATACAAGAATGAGGCAGGTCTGTTCTCTGATGAAACAGAGACAAGTTATATCATGGGAGATTCAGGCTAAATATTAACAAGATTTCCTGAGAATATGAGTTACCATGATATAGAAGAATCTGTTTAAAACACTGGTTGATACCCCTTTTTTGAGAGTTTCAAACAGGGATGAGATGTTTATTTTCTATCCTTAAATGAAATAAAATGCTTAACAAATGGAGCGGGTTCAGAGGTATTTCTTGAGAAAAGTACTCTACTCTTCCACTCGCAATAGAATTCCCTATGCCTCCAGGCTCAAAATTTTGGGCCTGGTCAATCTAGAACTGTGCTGCCTGCAATCCGATCTAAGCATAGTACACAAAATTGTTTGTTACATCGTCTTACCTGTCAATGACTTCTTCAGCCTCAATCACAATAATACACAGGCAAACAACTGATACAAGCTCAAGGTAAACCGCCCCAAACTTGATTGCAGAAAATACGACTTCAGCAACAGACTGGTCAATGCCTGGAACATCCTATCTGACTCCGTTGTTACAGCCTTAACTCCTCACAGCTTCAACCTCAAACTGTCTACCGTGGACCTCACCCCATTCCTAAGAGGTCCTTAAAGGGGGCATGCATAAGCGCACCAGCGTGCCTACCATCCCTGTCTTACTGTCCCCATTTATCTGTATTTACTCCCTTTGTTCTTGTTTATGTTCATACTTGTTATCTGTTTGACAAATAAATGAATAAAATTAATAAAATACAATAAAATAGATTTGTGACAGAACAGAATATTATCACTTGTTCATTTGCTTGTATTTGCTCCTAAGAGGCTAACTTTTGGAAATGTCAAGAGATTTTGGAAAAGATTACTTTGAGAGGCATTTGTAAATAAAAGTTTGGAATGTACTATATGAATAAATGCAAATTCAAGACTGACATTTTTGTTTGAACTTCAAATGGCTTTTTAAGATAAATTAAATGAAAGGTGTTTCTTTTTTCTTGAAATTTAGAGATAATCTGGTGCACTATAACAGAATCCAAAAAGAGATATTACTGCTTTCTTGAAGTTCGGTGGCTTTTTATCAATTGCCCATCTCTTCCTCCACACATCTATATTCTATGTTCTTTGATGAAAGCAGCCAAAGATGAAAGAATGGAGTGATACGTGTTTATTTCACATCAGGCAAAGGAAATACCATGGTAATTGACAATGAAAAGGGAAAGCTATTTTATATTTTGATGCAGCTGATGCTTTCCAGATATACTTCAGAATCCTATGGGATGGCATGTACTGTTGCTATCACATTTACCTTTAAATGGGAAATATGGCTACTGAAGATGAAAGAAAAGCAACTCTTCTCCTTTATCTTCTAGGTTGGAGGTCTGAGCGGCCTCCCACCAAATGATGGAAGTGGTTTTAATGCTATCCTCATATGCAACTACAAAATGTGAAATAATTTCATTTCCTTGGCTTGTTGATTGCTTCTACCTTACACCCTCACATCATGGGCAGCAGTGTCAAACTTGATTTAATTGAGTGCTGCATCAGGGTTGTATTTGATCTTGGGGGTGGGGGGCATGCCCAGCTCGATATTACTCGTGTTGGGAGGCACCTGTTGTGGCCTGAGTGCTCTGTCAGCGAAAATGGGCTGGAGCTCCATTTTGGCTGCAATGGCCTCCTGCAACCCTCTGCCAGTGAAAACGAAGCTTAGGAGGGCTGTATGCAACCATCCTGAGCTCAGTTTTCGCTGGCAGAGGCACTGTGGGCCAGTCCTTCGCTGTCTCCGGGGTGGTCCCATGAGCCAGATCTAAGCACCCCGCAGGCCAGATCCGGGCTTTGAGTTTGACACCCCTGATCTAGGGAGATGAGCATTTATCTTGCCAAAGAACCACATTAGCAAACTAAGGAAACAAACTGGATCTTGTGATGAAAGCTGTGAGTTACAACATGGAACATCTTATTGAAAACTGTTCATATTTATTTTCACTGACCCAACTAACCATATCAAGGCTTACACCATTAATATAAATGTACGTAGTCCTCAACTTATAAGTTCATTTAGCGACTGTTCAAAGTTACAAAGGCACTGAAAAAGGTGACTTATGGCTGTTTTTCACACATTTAACCGTTGTAGCATCTCCACGGTCACAGGATCAAAACTCAGATGCTTGGCAACTGATGCACATTTATGATGACTGCAGTGTGTCCCAGGATCCGGTGATCACCTTTTGCGACCTTCTGACAAGCAGTCAACGGGGAAGCCAGATTCACTTTACAACCATGTTACTAACCTAACAACTGCAATGATTCATTTAACAAATTTGGCCAAGAGGGGTTGTAAAATGGGGCAAAATTCATTTAACAACTGTCTCACCCAGCAACAATTGTAGGTTCAATTGTGGTTGTATGTCTAGGACAGGAATGTCAAACTCGTGTTATCACAGCGTCATCACATGACATATCGGGATTTCCCCCTTTCACTAAACCTGGCGTGGCATGGCCAGCGTGTGATGCATCCGGCCCACGGCCCACGAGTTTGATAGTCCTGGTCTAGGAGTACCTTTATGTAGATGGAATTACTTTTCATTGCATATTTCTCCAAAAGTCTGGAGCTAGGGACATGGAAGTTATTTTATCTTTCAAACAAAGTGAGGAAAAGTTTATATACATAAACAAGTTGTTTTGAAAAGGAAAATGAAGCAGATCTGTATGTATTTCACTTTTCCCTTATTCTTCAAATTAAGCTCTTCACCTTCCCAGCATTTGGACACGTTAGTTTATATTAAATTCAGCTTTACACCCATGTAAAAATCCAAGTAGACATAACAAGAGATAACAAGAGCATCAACCTAAAATTAAATCTTCAAAGAAATGTTGCTGAAATGATTTTACTGAATGTTTGTCACATGTAGACCGAAAATAATTTCATGCTGTAAAAAGAAGTAACTATTGATATACGAAAGCACTTCTGAGCCAAAGCATGTAATTATACCCATTATTTTCTACTCTTCTCTTCTGTCTCTTCCACTGCCAAAATATATACATTAAAAACTTCTTGTGTCAAGAAACTTCTATTAATCTGTAAAATACTAGGCACTTTGATATGCCAATGAAATGAATAGTACTATTTTTTTTTAAAAAGTAGCTATGCACAGGGGTGGGATTTAATTTTTTTAACAACCAGTTCTGTGGGCGTGGCTTAGTTGGTGGGTGCGGCTTGATGGTCATGTGACTGGGTGGGCACGGCCAACTCGACATCACTCATATCAAGGGGCACTTCTCGCCTAGCCTGTCATGACAGTGGGGATGCTGCAATGGTCGTAAGTGTGAAAAATGGTCATAAGTCACTTTTTTCAGTGCCATTGTAAGTTTGAATGGTTACTAAATGAACTGTTGTAAGTCAAGGATTACCTGTACAAAAATACAAAAAGCTTCTTTGCTTGCAAAAAGCTGCCCTAAATACCAATCATTAAATTAAAAATATCTGCAAGCCGGAGTTACAAACCAGGCAGGATGTCAGCACCTTGAGGAATGAAAATAGTTAAAATCCAGTGATAACTATCAAGCAGCCAACTCTTGCTCATAAAGTGAAACCCTTTAGTAGAGAGTCATTTAAGCTCTCCAGAAAAAGCACACCTAGGAAAAGCAATCCTTAGATCCATTTGCACCATTTAAAAATACCAGCTGGTCTCACTCAGCTCACAAGATATCCTAAGGAAATCATCCAGATTTAAGGAAAGGTCACATGCCCACCAGAAAGGCAGTAAAAAAAATCAGTGCCAAGCTTGCATCCTGCCTCTTGGAAGTATACGCCAAAAGGACAGTGCCAGATAGTATTAAAGCAGTGAAGGAAGTCCCCCTCCCCAGATAGAAAAAGAAACCATGAGGCAAGAAAAAATTCAAACACAATACAAATAATTAAATCACAACAGTAGCTGTTGCTTGTTGAAGCTGAATAGGGAAAATCATCCCATCAATAAACACAGGATTAAACGTCACCAGAATTAACCTTCACCACAAACCAGTTTTAGTCCAAAACTCAGAAAGAGTATGTACACTCACGTTTGAATGTCAATCTTTCTAGCTAGCTGAATGTCACTCATCTTGGTTCTTGGTTCCCTGTCACTAAAAGCTTTGCTTCATTATTAAATTATTTCTTCAAAGTGCTGATTGTCCAGGGAAGTATTTCCTCCCAACAGCAGTGTAAAAATCTTAAAACAACCCCTTCCCCTTCAGAAGCTCCGGAGACAGTAAGTCTAGGCTGTCTGCCAAGAATGTAATAAGGGTGGAAAAATACAAAAGGAGATTGCTTCTAACTACTGGTTCTCCGAACTGCTTAGAAAGTTAATAAGTTAATAAGATATATATATATATCTTAGCAGAATTACTACTTACAGGAAGATACACATGATTCAATTTATGAATGTCTGTGTTTAATCTGAGCATCCTTAGTACCAGATATAGTATTTTATGGTAGCATAGCCAAGTTTTCTTTAAAATGATTTATTATTAGAACTGCATGGTAACCAAATAAGCTAATTAAGCATGGAATCCACCCTGTTTTTATAGACATGTAGAGATTTTTTCTTCTGTGAAGAGGAAGAATGGATTAGAGTTCACTCTTTCCTCTGAGCTATTCCCTTTCAGACAGTTGAAGACTTCTATCGTATTTCCTTTTTTGGTAGGCTAGGAATAGTAACTTGTTTGAGAGCTTACTCATTCTATCATTAGCATTTATTATGTAATAGAAACTTCATTGAGATTTACTAAATCACTCATTGTACCTAAACTAGGAAATGGTTTTAATTCCTAAGTACCATGATTATCTGATTCAGGTTTTATATTCTGATTTTTAACTAGAAATTATATCGCTACTTCTCTGTATGGATTTAATAGAAAATTCTGGTTTAACAAGAAGGGGAGAAGATCAGAGGAATCACAAAAGCATAACACTTAAGTCTCCCATCTAATAAAGAAAGGATTATTAGATGAAAATCTTACTTCTGTAGATAAGTATAAGCTGAGTTAGAGATGAAACTATATCTTTAAAGTAAAGTTTTAAAAAATATAGTTATCCCTTCTGGGCAAAGGTTACTATTTTATAATGAAGGATTCAGTGATATGAGCCAACAGCTAACAGTCGATATATTTTTTTATCATCTTCTCAGGAATAAAGCTAAACCAACAGAAAATACATATGTATTTATTAATTTAAATATTAATTTAAATATTTCTATCCTTACTGTGTAGTCATAGAGTTCTTGACAAAGTACTATCAATAAAACAAATCAAATTATAAATAAATCTATAAAACTGTAATAAATCATAAAAATGTGTTATAGCTAATAACTCTCCAGCACTGAGTTATCAGGAAGCTTTAACAAGGTACAGTAGGAGAAGAAAAGGCAGCGCCTGGGGGGCGAGTCAAGAGAGAAATCAGTCTGGAGTCCTTATGTTCCCACAAATGATCTAAGTCCAGCCCTCTTTAATTTTATTAACTTTTATCTTGCACCAATTTAAGTATGGGCTGTTAACTGGAACCGAACATATGGTCCTGATTCTTTGTGCCTAACAGGCCCTGAAATAAATATAAAATTGATACCATTTTTATTTTAGCAAAAGATCTTTCTGTACTGGAGGTGTCTCAGCCGAGAAGTCTTTCCGTTCAATTTCAATAAGATATTCTATGATTAGAGCTTTTATATATATATATATATATATATATATATATATATATATATATATATATATATATATATATATATATATATATATATATATATATACATACATACATACATACATACATACATACGATTGATTATTATTTTTCAGGGAGAAAAAATTGATGTCCTGTCTCCCCCAAAAGCCATCTATTCTTCTTTGTATTAGGGCCATGCAAAGATTCAAAATAACATTTCCCTTAATTAATACTTTGAACAAAATATACTCCTTTCAAGCTGCTTTACAAAGCACAGGCCTGCTCGAAATATCATATCATAAGGCATTCCATAAATTTGGAATCAAAGATTACAGGGTAAATTTAGGGATCACAAATCCAGATCCTTTGTTTTCTTTGTTTAAAAAGATCTATAGGTAAGAACAATGAGCCAGCAGAAGAGAGTTTTATTTCATTTAAATCACCTTCATCCCAAACTGCTGCTGGATCCCAAAAAGGTTCTAGTATTAATCTTCCTGCTATCGATGGCAGCAGAACAATGATGGAAGCCTTCAAACAAGATGGAATAGTGGACTGGGATAAAGACCGATGGAAGATCCTGGTAAAGACTCCAGCCAACTGATCAGCACAGTCTTTAAGCATTCGGCCAGAGATACCGTTAGGACCGGCAGCCTTTCTAGGGTCCACAGCCTTCAGAATGCTCCTCACCTCCTGTTCCTCCACAATGAGGTAGGGGCTACAATTGGCTGGTGATTGTATTTTATCTGTCTCTGATGTCTCCACTTCAAAGCAAGCAAAGAAATGATTCAGATTATGCAAATATAAGAAAAGCCCACATCTATCATAAGCAGAGAAGAAAAACATAAGTCTCTCCCTCTTGTGCAATAACAACTGGTGTTTGGAGGCCGAAATGGGACAACTCACACCTGCCCATACTGAGTCAGCTGCGTCAAGTAAGCATCGCGCCAGTGAGCCATGCAGACCACGCCCACCCAGTCACACCCACCGAGTTGCACCAACCCTGCTGCGACCACTCAACCACACCCACCTGGCTGCTGTGAGTCATCATAGACCCTTAAGAGCAGGGGTGGGATTGAGCCAGTTTGGAGCAGTTTGGAGCGGTAAGTGCTGCCCCCCCCCCAGCAACCAGGCAGAGAACCGGTTGCTGGGATTTTTGAATCCTACCCCTGCTTAGTAGGCAGACTATCTTCAAGACTAGAGATGGCCTGGAGTCTTCAAGTTCAATAGCCCTTGATAGATCACTGCCCCATGAATTTATCTAATCCTATTTAAATCATGTAGGTCAATAGTCATCATCACATCCTGTGGCAATGAATTCAAGAAGTTACCCCTGCCTGCTATTAGGATGATTTTTTTTTTTAAAAAAATAGATATTTATTCAAGAGGGGCAAACTGTGCACAGTCACCGGTATGCAGATATGACACAGACTTGGGTAAGGGAATTGCTTTCAACAGCCAGTGGTTGTTAAAATATATTATTAGCCTAGCAACAAAGAGACCCAGGTCCCAACTTATCTTCAGCCAACTTAACTACAGGGTGCTCTGGAAAAAGTAAAGATGAGAAAGTATTGCATCTGTCTTCTTGAAGTAAAGATGGGACATAAATCTAATACATAAATTACAATGCTATCCTTTTTACTTTAAATCTGTTTCCTAACTATTCTTAGCATAATTCTGCACATTGCACAATCTAGTATGACAAGTTTTTTTTTCTTCCCCTTGCTGAATTATATACCAATCACACTCCTTCAGTGTGTATTTGAAGTTAGGGGATTTGCCTCAATGTAAACTATTGTTAGATTTAGTTCAAATAATTTGCACATGTCTAGATAAAAAAGATATTTCTGGAGCTTTTCACATTATTTTGGATTTATTACCCTGAACAATTTTGTATTATCTACAAACAGGGACACGTACAGCTTATCTCTCAGCCAAGATGGCTTATGAACAAGTTTAAAAAGCACTAGTAATATCTCAAGAAAAGAACAGTTGAGCCACTTAATATCATTACTTTGTTTTTTTGGTACAGCGTTATGTTTGAATCGGATCATTGTGTGGAATAATGGTTATAACACTTTTTTAAAAAACTTCTGCTCAATTGTATCGTATTATTGGATATTAATGGACAAGTCCCTGCATTTTTTGGGGCAAGGTTTTTCAGAAGTGGTTTGCCCTTGTTGCCTTCCTAGGGCTGAGAGTGAGTGATAGCCCAAGGTCATATAGTTGGCTTCATGCCCAAGGCAAAACTAGAACTCACAGTCTCCCAATTTCTAGCCTGATACCTTAACTACCACATCAAACTGGCTCTTAATTAACGTAGATCCTAGAGGGGACCTACTTCTATCCAATGAGAATTTTGCTTACTTATTTTACCTCTCTGTGTTCTGTTTTTCAACCAGTTAACCATCCATAAAAGGACAAGTTCTTTTATCCCATGAAAATTTAGTTTACTGAAGAGACTTTAGTGAGGATGTCAAATATCACCCATATGTGAAGAATCTGATAGAGAAATTTCAATGCATCTCAGTTTCCCTTTTCTTTTACTTTACTTGTTGCATGTGGACATCACCAATGTTCCTTTATATCTACTACAGGTAGAACTCACTTAATGGCTGCCCTGTTTAGTGACTGTCTGAAGTTACAACAGAGCTGAAAAATTAATTTTATGACCACTTCTTACACTTCTGACCATCATACTCTCTCCTTGGTCACATAATCACCATCTGCACGCTTGTCAACTAGCATCCAACAAGCAGAGTCAATGGAGAAGCCAGCTGCAAAATCTCAAGTTGCTGTCACAGAATGTCTCGCATAACAACCACATTGCTTACCAACAGAGTTGCTGGTCTCAGTTGTGGTCCTTAAGAGAGGACTACTTGTATACGGAGCCTGCATATATAATATAAGTACATAAGTACTGACGGAAAAGGAGGAGAGAGAGCAGGTTCTACCAATTCTTGGTAAGTCTGCATTAATACCTAATGTCAGGGTTCCAAGTAACAAGCCCAACGCAGTCAAAACTCTGAGGCCTGGAGTTTCCTCAAAATATGAATTTATTAGGAATGTCAATTTCACAGCTGGTGAAAACCCGACTCTGAAAGGTTTTCCCCGCCCAAACTAAAATCCAAAGTCCTTGCCCCCAGGTCACACATCTGTCACATGATCCAACCAGGTCACAGTCCCAACTCCAGTTGGTTTCAGTCTTCGCCTTCCCAACACCTGGCGAGAATCTCCTTGGTTCCCAGGAGAAAGAATGTTATTCTGGCTACACATCCCCAGCTATTTCTATCTCCCCTCTCCCATTCCCACAGCTTCCACCGGCCTTGCTGTGGCAGCCCTGAAGATGCTCCAATATGGCTTCAGGGCTGACACCTAATATAGTTTTTCTCTTACCAGTGTGTACTGTGCACAATTGTGAAAGAGGCAATGAGCTGCAAGTATTCACAGCTTGAAGGAATTAGGTATTAGACAAAAAGCTCATATCCATTTGTAGCCTGATAAGGACTGAGTCCTTAAAAAGCAGCTATTTTTGCCTGAGGGCAAAATAATTGCAGTAAGAGACAAATAGAAAAGAAGGCCTACCATCCTAAACAAAATAAGAAAAACATTAGATTGAGGTAGAAAAGAAATATACTCTGATTTATACTTGGATCGTATGGGGACATTTCTTACAAAATATTCTCTTCTAGCCCAAGCTGTTTGAATATGCCTTTTTGGGAGGATGGAGATGGCGGGGGGGCTTCCTCCAGAGGGAGATCTGCACATATTTAACATTTCAATACCTCTTAAAAATCTAAAAATAGTAATTTGGAGGACTACCCCTGGGAAAATAGGAGCTGAGCAATATGTTGATATAATGTTGCTTTGCTTGCTTATTGTAGGTGTAACGTACAGGTTTCCAAGTTACCAGCCCTTCAAACTGTATGTGAGTTGGTGGCAATATTATTTGTTTGATTAATGAAGAATTAAAGTAAGAGAATACAGGGGAAACTCAGTCATAGCTCCATAAACACATTGAGAAATCCTGACCACTTGATGCATATAACCAGGCATGTTACGTGATCCATGCTTGAATCCATAATTCCCCAGTTCAAATCCGTCTTTCAAAAGCTGTTCCAAAATGTAAGGGTAGGATACATGGCTATCTAAGATGTTCTTTTCTTTCAAATGTGGAGTTAGTTCTAAATCAGCCATTTCTAGCACTTTAATCAATGAACAGCAATTACTCTTACTTTATGATTTCTACTATTTGGTGCTCTTTCAGACACAATGACACACCTGACGTTATATTTTCTTCAAATCCAATTTTCTTGCAATCTCTCCTTTCTAGCAATTTCACAGCTAGTTAAATATTATTTACACAGGATTTAAAGGTAAAATGCACCACAGTTGAACTTTTAACCTCCAAGCGCTTATGGCATTATTTTCCTTTTTCTAACCAGGCACAATATTTTAAACATCACATCATCTTGAGCACCTTTGGGAACTACATCCAAAGTTTTTTTTTTCATTTCTTCAGGGTAGGCTGAAGAAAAAAATAGGCATTGCAATTTAATTGATGGACGATCAACTCAAATACAGGTAAAAACTGAATACAGGTACTGTCTTTTCTTGCGTCTTTTTCCTTAATTTCTTAAAATTGCAAAGGAACAATCCTAGATACCTATCACTGGGAGGGGGAAAATGGACATCGGTACTTTGAGTCCAAGTCAAAAGCTTTTTTGTTTAATTTAGTTTACTTTATTGTCATTGCTCCTTGTACAATGAAATCAAACACCATCTTCAGTGCACATCATGACCATGACCATGAAAATAAACACAAACACACATCATTCAACCTCTACACGTTGAACCGAAATCCTCCCGACACAATACCAACACTGTTTTAGGATCTGTTGTAACTTCAAAGGATCACAAAGCAATTAGTTGTAAGTTGACAATTATCTGTATTTTGAAATCTTCAGAATTTGCATTCTCATTACAATACATGTTTAATTTTTTATTAAAGTGGGATGCGGTGGCTCAGTGGCTACGATGCTGAGCTTGTCGATCAGAAAGATTGGCAGTTTGATGGTTTGAATCCCTAGCACCGCGTAACAGAGTGAGCTCCTATTACTTGTCCCAGCTTCTGCCAATCTAGCAATTCGAAAGCATGTAAAAATGCAAATAGAAAAGTAGGGACCACTTTGGTGGGAAGGTAACAGCGTTCCGTGCTCCTTCAGCATTTAGTCATGCCAGCCACATGACCATGGAGACGTCTTCGGACAGCGCTGGCTCTTCGGCTTTGTAACAGAGAGGACCACCGCCCCCTAGAGCCGGAAACGCCTAGCACGTATGTGCGAGGGGAACCTTTACCTTTATTAGTAAAGCACATCTCCATTCTTAACAGTTACACAAATTATTACTATAAAAACAACTCAGAGAAACTCGAGTGGTGCCAAACGTTAACAAGAACATTGCTTGATAATTGTGTTGTTTACAACTATCTGAATCAACCCTTACCCTTTGCCATTCAGGTGTATCATTATATAGTCAAGTGTCTTTTCTTTTATTTAATTACCTGAGCACACTGTGAGTTGTAAAATCTAGCATGCTTAAAATGCAATATATCACACTTGAAATACATGTCATATCTAAGTATGCATTTTGTTTAAATCAGCTCACAATTGCATTTTCCCCCAAGTTTCTCAAAACTTGTAAGAAGAAATATCGTATCAACTTTCTTTGGTTTTATGCTGATTGCCAAAGTAGAAAGATGGGATTGGTTAATATAGGAATAATGCCATCTTCAGTGCTGCTTAGCTTTAAAATGACAAGTGTTAAATTATGAAGAAACCATTTTATTTAATAATTATCACTCACTGATTCCTTTCTCCTTCCTTTAACAACATATATTACACTAATATAATTTATTATTTACATCTCTAGTTTTGAAGTCAAACTATATACCCCCCAAATAGAATGCACTTGATCTTCAACACAAATATATCTAGATTATCTGTTAAAGATTAGTTAAAAGTAAAATGCCCTGGGGATATTATATTTACTTCCGTGTACTTCAACTTGATATAACTGTTACTAATTCATAGGCCTCTTCCTCCACACTGTTAACTGGTTAATTGCCGGTGGGAGATTTAATATACTGTAAGACCCAGAATGAGCCAACAGAATGACCGCTAAGAATTTTAAGACCAAATTTCTTCAGCCAATTTTGGCTCATCTAGTTAGATCTAGCAGAAAGAAACTGCTGCAAATATACCCCACTTTAGGGAAAGTGTATAGTCATATTGCTCATATGGCTACAGACAGAGTCTTCGGACAAGGCTGGCTTTCTCAGCTAAGAAACTGAGATGAGCACTGGCCCTAGAGTTGGACATGACTGGATGGGGGACCCTTTACCTTTACCAATAATGAGGTATTATGTACTGTACTAGTGACTTCTAGAGCAACGGCCTCCAACCTTTTCAGCAGGGTCCACCTATTTTCCAAAGCACCTGAAGGCAGGACAAGAAGCAGTAGATGGAAACTAATCAAGGGGAGAAGCAACCTAGAACTGAAGAGAAATTTCCTGACAGTTAGAACAATTCACCTGTGGAACAACCTGCCTCCAGAAATTGTGAATGCTCCAACACTGGAAGTTTTAAAGAAGAGATTGGACATCTATTTGTCTGAAACAGTATAGGGTTTCTTGCCTGGGGTTGGACTAGATGACCTCCAAGGCCCCTTCCAACTCTGTTATTTGTTAAATCAGCTGATTTGGTGATCAATGGAATAACAGGTATTGCAGCCAGAGCTCCCTCCTATCATGCAGCTCATAATACATCAGCTATCATGTAGATATGTAATGTTCATCTTAATTTTGATTTTACTCTTATTAAAACAGCTGCCTTGGTTGTCAAGGAATTTTAGGCTATGTTTCAAATCCTTTGTTTCTTCAATGACAAGATATTCCAAAAGGCATTCTTAAAGTATTTCAAGTATATTAAAATATTTTCCAACACTAAAGGATTTGTTCAATAGACCATAACTATTCATTTGGAAGCGGCTATTATTTCGAATATGTAGTTTGGGATTTCTTAAAAAGTGTATTATTTGCTCGGCAGACCGTGAAGTGTAGCACAAATGGAGATTTTAAAAATCATTTTTTAAAAAAATACATATATTTTTAACTCAATTGTATAGAATGGCCTAATATACTTCTTTTCCTGTTTATAATGGTATGAGGAATGTCTTTATTATTAGGGCAATTCCATCCATACGCATCTTCTTCATTATATTCTATCAGCCCTCCATTTTTTGTGAAGCCAAGCTTCTGTGTACTGGAGTAAATCTTACTGTCTATCTCTGTCATTTGTTGGAACTGCATTTCAAGTTAGAGGGAAAGAGAACATCCTTCCCCCTCTAAATCCCAACTAAAAGGTGGAAAATGTCCTTGATGATTAATCAAGCTTCATCTAAGGCCCATCATACGGTTGATAAGGAGAACTCTGTGTGACACTAAGGAATCATATTGTTTCCCCACTCTGTAACAATGCAGAGCTCCTAACAATCTTGGTTCAGTTCTGACCACGAATTGGAAATGAATCTTTAGTCCTTCATTAATGTTGAGGTAAATTTTTGTCCCTCTTCTCTAATCTTGATTTTGAGATCTTCTTGGATAATCTTCTATTACATTCTATTATTGTTCAATTGGCCAAAGCAGGAAAGTCTGGAATTATGTGCTGCGCTGCAAATGGGCAGTTTTAATTTTCTTAGGACCTGGAATTACCTCACCCTCTCATGTGAAGCAATGGTGGGATTCAATTTTTTTGACTACCAGTTCTGTGGGTGTGGCTTGGTGGGCGTGGCAGAGGAAGGATACTGCAAAATCCCCATTCTTCCCCACTCCTGGAGGAAGGTTACTGCAAAATCCCATTCCCTCCCCACCCCACTAGCCTGCTTTCCAGCTCTGTTCTCCTGTGCAGGGCAACAAAAGAAGACCCAGCCGATCAGCTGGGACTCGGGAGGCAGAGAATAGATGGGGGCGGGCCTAGTCAGAGGTGGCATTTGCCGGTTCTCCAAACTACTCAAAATTTCTGCTACCGGATCTCCAGAACTGGTCAGAACCTGCTGCATACCACCTCTGATGTGAAGCCTAGTCATTGGTCATGCAAGTTAGGGCTAAGGGAATGAACAGAGTGGACTTTCTATTTTACAAATAGGGAGTTTCCAAAGATGGGTAATGTTATACCTACAGTGAATCAGTTGAAAAGCAATAGGACACAGAGAATCAGAAGATGGGTAGGAAATGGTAGGATGTAAAAGAAGGTAATAATCTAACTAAGCAACAGTAGTCAGGAATTGAAGAAAAATGATGTGCCTGATCATTTTAGATAGATCAAGGCAGGTTTTCTCAAGATGTGAAACTATATGGGAGCAAAATTGGCAGGAATATTGTGAGTTCTGCAGCTCCACCCAGTGGAGATCACCATTAGCCCAGAAAACTTCCATCTGAGGCCAACAAATTAACCTATTAAACCAGGATTAAATGATGGAGACCATCCTTAGGAATATCTTTTATGCTGCTTTCTAAACTGATCTCAAAGTGAAATTCTCTAAAAATGAGGACGTGTTGTTCTCTATTTTCTTCCTCTCAGATGGAGTAGATGATATAATTATCTCCCTTGGCATCAGCAAAGCTTTATATCCCATCTTTTAATTATTTTTCAAAGTTTCATTAAATAAGGATCCAGCATGCTGAAAAACACCAGCCGCAAGCATAACTTTCATTAGAAGAATGCCTTGGGGATACACATAAGCCCTATATATTGCATTGCAGATTAAAAGTGATGGTGGCTTCAACCCAGTTCCTTGTTTGGAGATATGTCTACCTGCCCAGAAAAAAAGTGCTCAGGTAAACTGGTTTGATAAAGAATTAGAAGCTATGATGGGAAGTAACTTCAATTTGCCTTCTGGTGAATAAATAGCAAAATTCCTTCCTGTGGCAACTGTTTTATGAGAGTGAATCAAAAACATACCCTTGAAATTCTAAATATATTTGGACCTGGACAATCTAGAACTGCACTGCCTGCGGTCTGATCTAAGCATAGTAAAAAAATTGTCTGTTACAACATCTTACCTGTCAACAACTTCTTCAGCCACAACCACAATAATACACAGGCAAATAACCAATACAAACTCAAGGTAAACCACCCCAAACTTGATTGAAGAAAATACGACTTCAGCAAGATTGGTCAACACCTGGAACACCCTACCCGACTCCGTTGTTACAGCCTTAACCCCTCACAGCTTCAACCTCAAACTGTCTACTGTGGACCTCACCCCATTCCTAAGGGTCCTTAAAGGGAGCGTGCATAAGCACACCAGCGTGCCTACCGTCCCTGTCTACTGTCCCCATTTATCTGTATTTACTCCCTTTTTTCTTGTTTATGTACATACTTATACTTGTTATCTTGTACATGTTTGGCAAATAAACAAATAAAATATATCCCTGGCATCAAAAAGTGTCTGTCCCTGTTATGAGAGAAAGCTGCAAAAGAAATTTCAAATAGCATTAACTTGCATTAAAAACCTAACAGTACAACTGTAACATAGGGAGATGACAGGTCCTATATTATCATTAGAAATCTGCCTCGAGAAAACCTACTTTTCTGGTGCATGAATTTTTTTTTATGCTCAAGTTGAAATTTTCATGATTTAACCACAATTGTGTTTGGAAGCAATCAAAATAGTGGCACGAAGACCGAGCAAGGAAGAGGGAAACATTAGTGTAGAACAGGCCAACTCAAATCTTTTGAATTCTAGAACTAAATTGAAGATTTGTCCAAAAAAAAACCCCCATTACCCATCTAAACTTAGCAATGGAACGATGGTTGATTAGCAGGGGCAACAAATCATTTACATAATGTTAACATAGTACTTCAGTTAATTTTATGGGACAATGCAACTTTCCACCTTGCCTACCAAGCTTCTTTGAGAACTGTAATATAATGATTAATGGACATGATAAAACAATGGATAGAAGTTGTAAGACCTAAAAAAAAAAGCCCAATAGAAAAATAAACTGGTGGAGATGCTGCCCGCTTTTTAATTGAAACATATTTCAAGAATGAGATGAAATTTCATTTCATCCAAACATTTACTGAGGGAATTTTAAAGACAGATGGATGATAGATTATTGACCTGACCTGACCTGATATGGCCCACTGGACAGACAGACAGACAAACAAACAAACCCAACTACCTTCTTTTATAGGATCTTTGCAGCACCAACACAAAAGAAAGGAAGAAAACCAATTTGCCACCAGATTCTAAATTAATTTGCTCCTTTTTTAATTTGGGTTTATTTCCAGATAACAATCCATTTTATCTTTTACAATCTAGTAGCTGGTCCTTTTTTTTTATAGCAAATTACCTGGATCAAATTATGCCTGGGTTTCTGAAAGCAAGAAGCCTTAAAATATCTGGCACTGAAACAAAAGACTATCTTGGCAAACCATATCACTTTTATGAATCCCTTTCATATTCCAGAAAAGAAATATGCTTCAGGACATGTGTGTATTTAGCATTTTTTCACCATTACCCAGTATGTGGTATGTGGAAAGCAAGGCTGCTTCTTTGAGAAAGCAATTTTTATATGCTACTTTTTATGTATTTAATGGAGCTTGAGAACCAAATTTGTAATCGCAGGTAATGGCCAATTGATTTTCCACAATGTCCTTCTTGCTTAAGACGGACAAATGTCCGCTCGTTAAGTACAAGAGGAAAAAGTGCCATAAACACAGTAGATGCCTTAGGAACAACCCAGTGTTTGGAGGCCCTCAGTAGAAAGCTATCCTTAGTTCCATCTTTCCTGAACATTTGGTTAGTTGTAGACTTTTTGGAGTTCAAAGCTGCCAACTTTATTTTTCCCATGCAATGTTCCTGGAGCTGCAGTCTAAACTCTCCCCAAAAGGTACCACCAGAGAAAAAACATCAGAGCTGTCACCATCAGACACTTAGGCTGTGATAATCAGATATATCTTCCTCATGTTAATAGGTATCAATAGTTATATGAACCATTGTTGGTGACCAGCTTGAATATATTGAACTATGTCTTGCTTTCCTTCTCTCTGGACACACACAAAAAGAATATTCAGCAATATAAGGCCATCAAACCTCAGTTCTATACTGGCAAAGTAAGGTATGCAACCATTCTTTGCGGGACATGAATGTCTAAATGTGGAACCAAAAGAACAAAGACCCATGAACCATCCCAGGAAGGAAGGCAACTTCCATTAATGGTTTAAAACAAGCTTGTTTTGAGCAGCTAGGTGATGTTACAGTTCTGTGGCTTCCTCCTTTCATTATTTATCTTTTACTCAATCCTCAGCACAACAATTATGCTGGTAGTCTTGACTTCCAACCAAAACCGGGACCATAACTTTTGCTGCTAAACATTGATGTTATGCAACCATCTTGATTACATGCTGGTAGTTAAGCATGCAAATTGTGATTCTTGGACTTTGGATAAGCTGTAACGGACAAAATGGTGAAGAACTGGTCATAAGATACTTTTTTTCAGCACTGTCATAACTTTGACTGGTCATTAAACAAATGGTCATAAGTCAAGGACTGCACAAGATACTCTTTACAATTTGCAATTTTTCAAATAGGCTAGAACCTCAAATCCTAGAATGTACACCTAGCATGTTCTGGGAGTAGCCGTTTAAAAACTTTTAGAGGGGGAAGCTGAGACTGCAACTCTAAGAACTTTTTATGGGATAAGAAAAGACAGTGAACCAATCGGCTTTTCATTTCTAGGTTGGCCAATCTAGCTGCTGCCTACAATTCTTTCATATCCCACTTCTGGAATGCCATCATGCTGATTGTTTCTGACTTATAGACATGGTATCTTGATATGGACGTGTTATGTCTCCCCTTTAATTGCAGGCGAGCAAAACAAAAAGTAGCCGTTTCAGAATTAATTCAAATAAAAAACAAACCCCCACAAGAGAACGGCTGGAGTAAATTCCAATACACAGCAATAAATCCACACTCTGTCCGGCAGTCCTGACGTGGCATAAATCACAAGCCTCAGGGAGTTTGCTGTATGTCTTCACTCCCAATTAGTCACTTTGCTTCTGGCGAATTCCACCAGCCCAGCCGTGTCCTTTTATTCACTTATGAAGCGTGCTAATTTCCCTAATTATTGACTAGCTCTACGCTTTCTTTCTAACTGAGTTTGTCGTCTCAGCCTCCTTCTGTTTCTGACGTCTAGCCATAAGTTCTCCAAATTGTCTTCCCCGCTGGAAAACTCTCTCATGCCTTCCCTGTCAGCCATTCCTGGCTGCTGATCAGATAAAGAACCAGAGGTGGTCGAAGGTCCTGACAACTCTATTAATTCAGGTCTGTCTTCCCTTGTTACATCCATCTTCTCATCCTGGTTACTATCCCAATCACTAAGCAATGCCGGCTCATATTTTGCTGCCATGTCCTCATCACTTGAACTCATATCTGCCACAGGAGCAGAATCCAAACCCGGAGCCACAACATGGACGTATATGCTAGGAAGGCAAGAGTTACTTACGTTTGACCTAGATTTTATAGCAATGCTAATAAATAGCAGTAGCACTTATATACCGCTTCACAGTGCTTTTACAGCCCTCTCTAAGCAGTTTACAGAGTCAGCATATTAGAACTGAACAGAATAGAATTACAGAGTTGGAAGGGACTTTGGAGGTCTTCTAATCCAACCCCCTGCTTAGGTAGGAAAGCCTATACTATTTCAGACAAATGGTTATCCAATCTCTTCTTAAAAACTTCCAATGTTGGAGCATTTACAACTTCTGCAGGCAAGTTGTTCCTCTGATTAATTGTTCTAACTGTCAGGAAATTTCTCCTTAGTTCTAAATTGCTTCTCTACTTGATTAGTTTCCCCCCGTTGCTTCTTGTTCTACACTCAGGTGCTTTGGAGAATAGTTTGAATCCCTCTTTTTTTGTGGCATCCCCTGAGATATTGGAACACTGCTATCATGTCCTTCTTTTCTTCAAACTAGACATACCCAAATTAGACATATTGCCCCCAACAACAATCTGGGTCCTCGTTTTACCCACCTTGGAAGAATGGAAGGTTGAGTCAACTTTGAGCCTGGTGAAATTTGATCTGCCAAGTTGCAGGCAGCCGGCAGATAGCAGAAGTAGCCTGCAGTACTGCATTCTAACCACTGCGCCACTGTGGCTCATATAATAAACTTTATTTATTAATACAGTACATGGTAAGAAAGCAGAAATCTAACTCATCTTGAACTGTATCATCCTGCCTATTTTACAAATCCTGGAAACCACGATTTTACTGATATTCCATATTGCTTGAGTTATGATAATGAAAGAAAAGAACTTTGACTATGATCAATTCTATTCATACATTCCATCTTTCATCCTCTGTAGTAAAATTCATACATTGTAGAAATGAGAATTGGCTCTGATTCTTGTTCAAAGAAACAGGCCCCTCATGTCCAGTGTAGGAAAAATTTCAAAGAAATCTAAGATAATTTTGAAAAAGCATGGACTTTTTTTGAGGTAGAACTGTTTATTAAAATGTTCAGATTTTTCCTGATAAGGATTGCTGCAAAATAGATGCAGCATCGGAGCTCAGACCAACAGCCCAACTACCAACCTGAGCTACTAATATTTAAATACATTTCAGATACAGCATTAGCAAATCCTGACACAATCCTTAAGCTGAGGAAAATGCTGCAGATGGCACTGTCAGCCATCAGAGGGAAAACAAAATCCTAGTTATTGTCCAAAGGTTAGGCAAGATTGCTTTAAAAGCAATTAAAGTAGAGGAACAGGTGGCTAGCCTTACCACCTCACATGAATCCCTGATCACAAAGAAGAACAAATATATGAATTCTGCATTTAGAAGCTTGATTGATTTGACCTTCAGCATTTGTGATGTAGAACAGGAGTCCTTAACCTGGTTCTTCCAGATGGGCTGGGCTACAATCCTCGTAATCCCTGAGCAATAATGGCAGTTGAAATTCAACATTTTCTCCAAGAACAAAAACAGAGCGTGCTGTAAAAGAAGGGTAGAGACCTGGAAGCATTTCTAGCAGTGGTGGGATTCAATTTTTTTTTACTACGGGTTCTGTGGGCGTGGCTTGGTGGGTGTGGCAGGGGAAGGATACTGCAAAATCTTCAGTCAGAGGTGATATTTGCTGGTACTCCAAACTACTCAAAATTTTCGCTACCGGTTCTCCAGAACTGGTCAGAACCTGCTGAATACCACCTCTGGTTTCTAGGTTTTGAACGACAATCCCTGTGCAGTTCCCTGGTTTTGCCATGTTCACTACATCTGATGGCAGCCCATGTTGAGTTGCCAGTTGAATGCCAACCACTTAAATTTCATTGATGCTGATGATGAGCACTGATGATGTTACCTAGTTTGGTAATGAAATATCTGCAAGAAAACTACCTTGGTTAAGAAAACACCATTTAAATTTCAGGTAGTAATTTCTCAATCAATTTTCCAGATCAAAGGGTAATAGGTATAAGCAACAGCACTTATATACCACTTCACAGTGCTTTACAGCCCTCTCTAAGTGGTTTATAGAGTCAACATATTGTCCCGAACAATATGGATCCTCATTTTACCCACCTCAGAAGGATGGAAGTCTGAGTCAACCTTGAGCCTGGTGAGATTTGAACTGCCAAATTGCAGGCAGCCGGCAGTCAGCAGAAGTAATCTGCAGTACTGCACTCTAACCACTGTGCCACCATGTCACGTTTGTAAAGAGTAAAATAATGAATACTTCAAGGTTTAATTTATGTTTAAAGTAAAATCTTGCAATTCTAGAGATCAATGGCATTAGAACAATATGAGAGGCTTTAACATCAACCTGCAGAAATCCTACTATTTCTATTGTTGTTATTAACTTCGAAGAAACAGAAAATATAGAAATTCAAATTCAAACAAAGATGTAAGAAGTTAAGAAAGCAAACAAAGAAAATAACATGCATGAATAATTATAGTTATGGAAAAATGATCATAACTCATTTTTTTAAACAACAATTTAAAACTTGACCAGATGGAATCAGATTGTCTAGTCTTTCCTTACTCAGATAAAGAGCCAAGTCAAAGACTCAAAGCTGGCACTTTTCATCAAGTCATTTTCTGGCATCAAGTATCCAAGTAGTTTTCCAGGACATGTTGTTTTTTTTAAAAAAATCACAATCCAGGCACATGAAATCCAAAATTCCTCATACATAGATAAATAACAAATTCTGATATGGCTCCTGTTCATAGAAGGTTGTTATACAGTCAAAGATGCATTCTGCAACATGTGAAACTAACCTGATTCACCTCTACCGAGGGCCTTTCAGTGGGTTAAGACTGACAATGATCAGAAGCTCATACAGTCCTTGGATATTTGGAGAGCTAAATGAAAACTGAATTTAATTTAATTTGGAGAATATGACATGATGTTATTATAGCTTATATTATATAAAGTTATTTTGTAAGCCTTTTATAGCTTCAGTCAGAGGACTCTGGGTAGATTGCAACATAAAAAAGTGAAACAAGACAAAACAATAAATTCTAACACTCTCTGACAAGATGGCTTCCTGAAACAATTAATGCGGTAAGGACCTTTTGTTCTGTACGAGTCAATTTACATACTCGTAGCCCAGCGTCGCGATTGGTTAGGCGCGCGGCGACCGGATTGGTCGGCGAGCCGCACTGATTGGCCCGTTGAATCCCCGCGATTGGTGGAAACTAATCGCGGGAGATTAGCGGTGTCATTACGCTGGCAGCGGCCGCGCTCCGAAATAAAAAGCCGCCGTTTTCCTTCCAAGCAAGCTGTTCCAGGAGCCAATAAAGAGCTGAAACCAAGTCACTGACTCCGAGCTTCCTTTCTCGACGGACCACGACACTGGCGGCGAGGTGGGATACAGAGAATAGCCACCGAGCACGTGTCGAGGAAGACAAAGACCGACGAGATGGCCAGCATGACCCCACCAGCACCCTTCAACCCGCTACCGAGGACTGGGAATCGTACACGGATAGATTCCTGATGTTCCTCGAAAGTAGCAATTGAAGGATGCGAACGGGCAGAAGAAAAGGGCCGTCTTCCTCACACACTGCGGGCCCGCAGTGTTTAAGATGGCCAAAGCCCTCGCGAAGCCCGAGGACGTGAAGGCGATGGACTGGGCCGATCTCGAGCCACTCCTTCGGAACCACTACGCCCCGCTGTGCCCATCCTCATCCGGCGGGATGAGTTCTATCGGCGAAACCAGCGGCAGGACGAGGCGCATTAGCGACTTTATAGCCGCCTTGCGAGACCTAGGGGGATGTGCGAGTTCAGGGACTTGGACGATATCCTCCGAGACCGCGTGGTCCTAGGCCTCAGGGATCAGGCACTAAAAAGTCGACTGATGGCGAAAGGCAACATCGACCTCGGGGGCGCCCTGGCGAAGCTTCCGCAGCCGAAGCCACCCGGAAGTCAGCAGCCAGGCTTCGGAGGGCAGACAGCGGGGACCACACTGAAAACCCGAGACAAGCCGACGAGAAACCACCACACACCACGGGGACCTGGGCTCCGACTCCGAGACCACGGACGAGGAGGAAGACGTCCACCGACTACAAACAGGACGGGACCGGCGAGATCAGCGGGTCGTAAGTCGGGAACCGGTGCGCCGGTGCGGAAATCACCTTCGATCAGAGTGCCGTTTTATCGGCGCGATCTGCCGGCATTGCAACAAGAAGGGCCACATCGCCCGAGTCTGCCGACTCAAAAGACACACAGCCCGCCGGCGAGAACCAAGCAACCGGGGCAGGCGACACCCCCGAGAACCAGGGATCGCCAAGCCGACTATCACGCTGGAACCGAGACAACAGGGAGCGGCCCGGAGGCGGAGAGGCCGCCAGAAGAAGAAACCCGCCAGGCGGTCACCATCGGCCATGCCGAGGAAACCACGGATGCCGGAGAGGTCTACGTGGAGGTGAGCATCGAGGGCGAGCCATGCGGATGGAGGTAGACTCCGGATCCTACCTCCATGGTCGCCTGGAAAGAACTCAAGCGCCTGGTGCCGAACATCCAGAAAGAGGACTGGAGAACCAGAAGCTGATCATCAAGGACTATCAGGGAACCGCATCCCGTCATTAGGACCGGACAGTTCGAGGTGACTTTCAAAAAACCGCACCAGCAAAAGAAACTTCCCCTGACTATCGTGGACCGGAACCGACCCAGCCTCTTAGGACTCCAATGGTTCGCCACTCGGGATCGAGAGTCACGGGGTAAACCACACCACAGAGGCCGACTGGGGAGCAGCAGCTGGCGAGGACTTCAAGAAGTATTCGACGGCACCTAGGCAAGTACAAAGGGCCCCCTATCTCTTTTAGCCTAGACCCAAATGTCCCCCATCGCCTAAAACCCAGACGGGTGCCTTTTGCACTCCGGAAGAAAATAGACGAGCAGATTGACAAGCTCGTCAAACAGGGAATTTTGCAGCCAATCGACCACGCCCGGTGGGAGACCCCTATAGTCACCCCAGTCAAACCAGATGGGTCAGTAAGGATCTGCGGGGACTATAAGGCCACCCTCAATTGCGCCCTGCAACAAGCGCCTACCCGTCCCAGTAGTGCAACACCTATTACACTCGTTGGGGGGCAAGGTCTTTGCTAAGCTTCGACCTGGCACAAGCATATCAGCAACTGCCGGTCGATGAAGAAACCGCCGAGGCGCAAACAATAGTCACCCACCGGGGCGTTCGTTGTAACCGACTCCAGTTTGGAGTCAGCGTAGCCCCAGGAATTTTCAGAGCCTCATGGAGAGACTGCTGCGAGGAATCAAGGGGTGGTTCCTATTTTGACGATGTATTGGTGTCAGCAGCCAACCAGGAGGAACTAGAGGGTCGCCTAAGGGAGGTACTAGAAAAATTCAAAGGGGCGGGCTAAAGGTGAAGAAAGAGAAATGCCAGCTATACACAGAGCAAGTCGAGTTTCTGGGGTACCTCCTAGACCGACATGGCATCCACCCAACCGGGAGCAAGGTCAAAGCCATAAAGGAAGCCCCCACACCCAAGAACAAAACAGAGCTGCAGGCATTTCTGGGACTGCTAAATTTTTACAATGTGTTCTTGCCCCAAAAGCGACAGCGGCGGAGCCCTTGCATGAAGCTCCTGGACAGGACGGCCAAATGGACCTGGGGAAGCGGGAGGACACCGCATTCAAAAATACCAAAGACCTGCTCACCTCGGATGCCGTTCTCATTCAGTATAATGAGACCCTACCCATCGCCGTCACATGCGACGCCTCACCATTTGGCGTCGGCGCCGTCCTCAGCCATACACTCCCAGGCGGAAAGAAGCACCCATCGCTTTCTTTTCAAGAACACTCAACAAACCCGAAAGGAACTACAGCCAATTAGATAAGGAGGCACTGGCCATCGTCGCAGCAGTAAAAAGTTCCACAGTACCTCTACGGCCGCCCGATTCACCCTCATCACGGACCACAAGCCGCTGCTGGGCATCCTGGCGGGGAACAAGGCCACCCGAACATCCTATCACCCAGGATGACAAGGTGGTCTGAGTTCCTCGCCGCCTACGACTACCGGCTCACACAGACCGGTAAGACGATCTCCCATGCAGGCGCGTTGAGCCGCTCGCCGCTTCCCGACCTAGAGCGACGATCCAGCTCCCACAGCGGCCACCCTCAGCATAGAGACATTGCCGGACCTACCCATAACGCGTCAGACATTGCCGAGAGACTAATAAAGACAAGCGTCTGGCGGGTATTACATTGGGTAGAAAAGGGATGGCCAGAGAAAGACAACGATGAAGCATTCAGGACATTCGAAACCGGCAAACAGAACTGTCACTACAGAAAGGTTGTTTGCTATGGGGGACAGGGTGGTCATACCAGAAAAACTGCAAGGGAAGGTATTAAAATTATTACACGAAGGGCACCCGGGGATTGTGAGGACTAAAGCTTTGGCCAGAAGCTATGCTTGGTGGCCAGGTATGGACAAGGAGATCGAGGCCTGGGTAGCCAAGTGCTCGCGCTGCCAAGAAACCAGACCAAATCCCCAGCACCAATATTAGAATGGGAAACGCCCAGGGGACCATGGTCGAGACTCCATATAGATTTTGCCGGGCCCACAAAGGAAACACATTCCTCATCACGGTGGATGCTTACTCCAACTGGCTGGAGGTAAGCAACATGAAGACCACCACAACAGATGCGGTAACCAAGGTCTTAAACAAACTCTTCGCAACCCATTGGTCTCCCGGATGTCATCGTGTCAGACAACGGACCCCAGTTCACCTCGCTGGAATTCGAAAGATTCCTAGCGGAGCAGAGCATCGACACGCACTGACAGCGACGGCGCATCCGGCCAATGGTAGGGCAGAAACGGATGGTTCAATTTACAAAGAACCCTCAAAAGATCGAACACGGGACATACAAGAAAAAATAAATAAAATGCTCCTAATACAACATATCACCCCAAACACAACGACTAACAAAAGCCCGGCAGAATTACTAATGGGGGAGAAAACTAAGGTCACCACTCGACAGACTACACCCCACATACAACCGGAAAAACCCCGGACTCATCTAGCAAGCACCGGGTTTTTGCACCAAGCGACATGATCTATGCAAGAAACCTTACCGGAGACCCATTATGGATACCGGCAACTATAACCCAACTGACAGGACCCCACTCTACCGGTTACAGACAACCGACGGACAAACATGGAAACGCCACATCGATCAAATAAGATCAAGAACAAAAACACAACCGACACGCAGCAAACAAGGCCCCGAAACCAAACCAAGGGGAGGAAGATGGGGACAAATAGGAAATAACCAGAATCAGTCAACGGAGTCTCCAGGAAGGAACGCAGGCAGTACCCAAAGAGCAGGGAGCTCACACGGTAACGGGGGCAGGCAGTGGGTGCCAGAAAGTGAGGGCGGCAAACAACACAAGCGCAAGTCAAGTGCAACGACCCCCTACCTACGGGACTTTCGGCGACCAAGAGGAGGGGTGTTCTGTCGGTCATTTGTAGCCGTGGTTGGTAGGCGGCGGCGGTGGGGCGACCTATTGGACTCCCGATTGGTGGAACTAGCGGGAGATTTCCTGCGCGCTCGAAATAAGCCGCCGTTTTTCCTTCAACACTGTTCCAGGAGCCAAAAGCTGAAACCAAGTCACGACCGACTTCCTTTTGACCTTTCCATGTAAAGAGGTGGCGGGCAAACAAATAGTTCCATGTGCCGAAAGGAAAAATCTGGACCAACCAAAGGAAGAAGAAAAATAGATTAATTGTTCCTGCCTCTTTCAGGCCTCAGGGAACAGAACTTTCAAACAAGGTTTCTTAAAACTTCAGTCCATCCTGTCATTAAACCAAATTACAATATATTGCTAAAGAAATAAGCTATCTTGGCATGAGTAGTTTAGGTCGAGTCTGGAATGCCATTCTTAGCAATACAATGGAATATTTGTAAATAGTCATTTTCCTGGAACAGCTCTCGAGGCAGTTCTCTATTAAGAAAATGAGGCCCTTCAAGGCTAGGCATCTTTGATAGATTGGGAGGATTTACAGATTTGATCAAAGAAGTCCAACAACAGGTTCTTCTTTTTTACTGTATCCTCAACTTCTATTTCTGGTTGTTGTTTCTTTGGCCCTCCTTTTTAAAAAATATTTTATACTCTTCCTCTCTCAGCCCTTTTCCTCAAAGGCTTTAAGCTCAATAGGTCCTGAATCTGGAAATATTCACCACTTAATGATGATTGATTATATTCCTCACTACAATCAACTAGGTTTAAAAGCTCTGTGGAAGGGGGGGAACATTGTTACTTTTCAAATACAGTAAGGACTTATGGACCTCCAAGAATAGAGAATGGGGCATAATAGAAAAGGCATGTTAGTTGATCCGTATCTTCTCCACTGACAGGGATCCTTAGGGGGGCCTTCTCAAAAGGTTCTTATGTTTGCAAATTTTCTTCTAGGGCTGCCAGGTGAAATGGTTTTTCATTGGTCGGGGGTTCTGATTTCTTTTTTTCATCCTCCATCCCACTTTCAGGAACTTCTCTTTTTCCCCAAACTCCAAGTACTGGCTTTTCTCTTTTGTTCCTCTTTGCTAAACGGAGATGTGACTTTGCTGCCCATCCAAAGTGGTTGGCTTGGGCTGTTTATTCTCTTGCCACAGGAAGTTAATGGAGTGAAGGGAGGGGCCCCTGATTTTGGACACTTCCCCACTGTTGGCTTGTGAGAGTCATAAACAGCTTTAATAGATATTTGAGTTGTAGTCCAGGTAGTCCAAGAAGAAAAGTGTGATTGTATCCTTAGATACCATCACTTGAAGAATAACCCCCCCCAAAAAAAAAAATAACATCCAAAAGGACTGGATTACTCAATCCAACCTTAGGAGGCCATTTTCTAGCCAAGGTCTTTCATTGGGTGCCTATTTGTAGATGAGTAGCCAAGTAAGATCCTACCAGTATAAGAACTTGAAGAACTTTTCTTAACAAACAGTACTAGCATACTAGTATCTCCTTTTTCAGTTCAAGAATATAAACTTGGGAGAAAGCATTTTGATGAATTGTTAATAGGCAAAATTAGGAAATACACACCTGGACAATTTGAAATCTGGCCATAATTTTCAGACAGTTTTTTTTCTCTTCTTAATTGTGCTAGAGTTAGAAGGAATAAAAATCTATTTTTAGAAGATAATATACCTACTTAGAGAAGTGCTTATTTATTACAATCAAATTAAAATGGTTTCCGGGTCAATATTGTACAAAGTAGTGGATTATATGTTATTTCATGTGTTCTGCCCTATCTGAGAAAGATTTATGGCTATTCATGGGTATCATAAAATGTCAACCATATTTAGAAAAACAAGTTCAACATATAACATATTTCATAACTTCAAAACACTGAAAATCTTAGCCACTAATGGTGCAATATGGTAACCACTATGACAAAAGACATTTTATTTATCTGTTTTTTGACAAACTCTATTGTATACCCCTTCCATTACACTATGATTTTCCATCAATATAAAAGTAACCAATAGTCAATTAAGCATTTTAGTCCAACCATATTTTTATAAGAGATAATTAAATTGTGGTAAACTTCCATTCTGAATAATTTTTTTTGTCTGGATCATATTCTTAATATCCTTAATATCCTTTTGTCTGATCATATCCTTAATATTGTAGAGCACTTAACTTTTGGCTCACACACATTATTTAATTTTGCAATTATTTTCCAAGAATCTTTAAGTACTAAAAAAAAAAAGGATTAATAGATTTCCACAGCTGACCTCAATCTTTTATCAATAGAAGCATTTTTAAATACCGTGTGGTGGATTCAAAGAAAAAAAAAAGCACTGTAACCTAAGGTATTTACTAAGAAACAGAATATAGGTTACAATTTCTCAAAATAGGTACAAGGGGAAAATAACAAGATAGGCAGAAAGTAGAATACATAAGCAGGTAAAATGAAATATAGGCTAATATAAAAACAAAAAGCTCACTTTTAAAATAGTGAAGCAAGAAAGCATGTATCACACTTTTAAGTTCATGATGCAAAATGCAGCCCAGGCAGCTAAATCTGCAGAAGTTTCAGATATATAATTCTGGCCCCTCCAAAAAGGGAGAGAAACGGCATGATTTAATCCTTCAAGAATATGACTATTCTTACACATTATGTTAGGTAAACGTAAGTTACCACCATAGGAACAAACTCATGGCTCAGCTAAGCATCTGCTGGATTCCAAGCACTCTAAGAAACAGGATAAAAAAATCCACCTATTTTGGAGTGGTAGTTCAAACTACTGTATAATGGGGCTATGAAACAAGATGTGTTGGCAATTTTTCAGCAGGGGGGAGTGGGGGGCTAGTGTATTCTTTGTATCAAAGGTGGTATTCAGCAGGTTCTGACCAGTTCTGGAGAACTGGTAGCGGAAGTTTTGAGTAGTTCGGACAACCGGCAAATACCACCTCTGACTGGCTCCACCCCCATCTATTCTCTCCCTCTAGAGTCCCAGCTGATCGGCTGGGTCTTCTTTTGTTGCCCTGCACAGGAGAACGGAGCTGGAAAGCAGGCTAGTGGGGTGGGGAGGGAATGGGGATTTTGCAGTAACCTTCTCCTGCCATGCCCACCAAGCCACACCCACAAAGCCACGTCCACAGAACTGGTAGTAAAAAAATTTGAATTCCACCACTGTTTTGTATGTATTTGTGTATCCCAGAATCCGATTAATAGGGTCAAGGTATGGTACATCTGCAGTGACTGGATGAACCAGAAAGCAGAAACAGATTCTAGCATATATAACTAATAGCAATAGCACTTAGACTTGTATACCGCTTTATAGTGCTTTACAGCCTTCTCTAAGCGGTTTACAGAATCAGCATATTGCCCCCAACAATTTGGCTCCTCATTTTACCCACCTCGGAAGGATGGAAGTCTGAGTCAACCTTGAGCTTGGTGGGATTTGAACTGCCTAATTGTAGGCAGCTGGCTGCAGAAGTAGCTTGCAGTATTGCACTCTAACCACTGCGCCACAGACGCTCTTATAATAATGATCTGGGAGGAAAAGTTGTGACCATTTCTTGATTTCCTGGTTGGGGGAAATAATAGTAAAATAAAAGGTTGTAGTTTCAGTTCTCTCTCTTGCATAATTTGTGCTGGGGGCAGTGCCAGCCCTGGCATTTAAAAACAAGAAAGATACAGGCTGTCGTCAGTACAGAATTTAAGGGACGGGGAACAGTAGCTACCACCACATTTTGAGCTGTTGTTGGCTAAACAAATTGATTCTCAGCCTCCCAGGAAAAGATGAAGAAGGAATATAGCAAGCTGGTCCCACTCATTATGATACACACGAATGAAGTCAGCAAGCTGCAAAGATTTTTCTTCCTGTCCTTGAATTGCATTTGAAATGCTCTCTCGTTAAAACCTTCTCCCTGAGAATAGAGTGGGAGTGTTGGACCACTCTCTGTTTTCGTAGGTATCTCTGTTATTTCAACAGCATCACATTATCTCCAAATAATGATAGCTGATTATCTCCAAAAGACTGTATAATATAGTCTTGATACTCTGACTATAATATGTACATACTGGCAAAAAAAAGGGAATAGCTCTTGATTTCCCTACTCTTGAGATGTTTACCTATTTCAGGCAGATATTCTTGGAATTCTAAAATCCTAGGTATGCCCACAGAGAACCACTTAGCACTGTAATTAAGGTAGAATACTATGGATAATCTCTGTATTTGAGTAGTATTGATAATCTCTGTATCTCAGCACTTCTCCAACAATGCTACATTGTTCAAACAGACCTTACCCAGATACCCATAAATTTTTAGCTCTTCTGAACCTCCCCTCTCCACATGGAAATAGCCTGGAACTAAAATAATGTCATTATAAGTGTTTGTATCAATTTATTTTACCGTGTTTCCCAAAATTTTACAAATGCTGTTAAAATACCCCCGATGTGAAATCACAATTCATTCTCTAGTTTTCAAAAATAAATAAACAAACAAACAAATCTTTTCCCTGAGGTTGCAATTATTGCATGGTAAGCTGGGAAATATTATTTCAGAATCCCCTCTTAAGGAAATATTTAATATTCAAAGACAGGGAAATAAGGGAGGATGAACTGAGAGAAGAACTTAAAAAAGGAAACACAGAAGGCAGAATTGGAACGTGTCATTTTCTAAAACCGATTATTTGAAATTTGACAATGGTATATTAGAACTGATTTTTTTTGGCTCTGATATTTGTACAAAGGAGACTGGCAAAGGATATAGAAACAATGCAAAGGTAGTTATTTTGTATGCAAATTATCTAATCTGGCTAAAATACAATACAATAAATAAAATTAAATAGTCCAAATGAATATTTACTTTGTCATTGTATGAGACAGTAAACAGAAGAATTGTCAATATATTCCTGTTTGAAATTTATCGTTATATTAGTGTTTTATGAGTACAACTACTGTAATTAAACATTTTAATGTAATTAAACATTTCTGAATCCAAGGATAGGAAGACCCACTTAACAACAATTGCTTGTGTTAGATTTCACAGTTACAAATACAAAACTTTTTTTTGCCAAACCACCTGTTTCATATATTAAGAAATAAAACTGGAATACATTTCTTTCTGAAGTCTTATAAAGTTGCCAGGAAGGGATGCCAGAGGCCTTACCTGTTACACTTTCTTCAAAAGTCCAGTCCTTGCTGCCAACCATGCAAAGCTTTTGGCCACTGGTTGAAAGCAAAATGGAGTGTTCGACCATGATAATCCCGACTTGTTATGGGTGATAGATTCCTTCAGGGCAGCATATTCTAGCTTCTTGAAATATATCCTATAAAATATCAAGAAATCGTGTCAGATTAAAAATTATACACAATCCCTTAGTCCAAATAGATCTTTTGATATTTTTATGAACGATGTAACAATTTAATCAAAGATAGTCAAAACAGGCCCAAAACCATCTCAACAATGTTCGGTAGACTGTCTACTTCCTCAGGGTCACTAATGCTTCCCAGAAAATCTTGCCAGACTATATACCTCAGTCAATTCAATTGCAGCTGCACAGCTGAAGTCTAACTCAAAGTGAGCTCCCACAATGTTATTAAACAGATATCTCAAGTAATCCTTGCAGTAGCTCTTTACATAAGACTGACTAGGTTACTTCAACAGAATAACAGATTTGGGAGGGACTTTCTAATCCAGGGGCGTCAAACTCAATTTCATTGAGGGCCACATCAAGGTTGTGTTTCATCTCAAGGGTATGGGAGTGCGTGGCCAATGTGGGTGTCGCCAGCTCAATGTCACTTGCCAAGGCTCCGTTTTCTACCGTGACAGCCTCCTTCAGCCCTCTGCCAGTGCAAATGGAGCGTGGGGCCTCTCCAGACCTCTGGTTTCACTGGCAGAGGACTGTAGGAGGCAGTCGTGGCTACAAACGGAGCTGGGGGCGGGGGGCTTGCACGGCCTCCTTAAGCTCAGTTTTCTCTGGCAGAGGCACTTTTGCTGTTTCCAAAAGAACTACACTGTTTACAAAAGAACTACACTGCCTATAAATATCAATCCATTCTGTCCTCCCGCAAACACCCGGGCTATAATTTTTACATATTTTAATCACAGTCAATACAAAGAATACTTTAGTTTTCTGAAATGAAATTTGAACCTTTATGGATAGTATAAGCTTTGAATTGATTCAAGCTAAATCATCCTAGTTTCTCAATCAACTTAATTAGTTTCTATATTGTGGATGGAGCGCAATATTATTGTGAAGCATGCATTCGTTGTAACCTTTTCATTAATTAACAAGTGTTTAACTTTAAAAAAAATAAAATTAATTAAAAACTTATCAGAATGTGTCTCATTTTTAATATAAGATGGGAAAAAAGCACCAGTTAGGGGTGCAGTAATATAGGCTGGCAAATTTATATCCAAGCGAGTTTTTCCTCACAAAATTTCAAAACCATGAAATCTGATGTGAAAAATCTATGGTTGACATAATTAACCCCAAATTTCTGAGGAATACCTTATAGAAAAGAAGCAAAAGGTGATTTATTTAAAAAGAAAATATACACAATACAGGTACTCTTTGCTTGCCAATTTCCTCATTTAGTAACCATTCATTCATTAAAATTACAACAATTAAACTCTGTGGTCAATCCTTACATTTACGGCCACTGCAACCTCCCATGTTCATCTGATTACTATCTGTGAATTTCATAACTGGTTTTGAACAAGCAGAATAGAGAACAAAGAAGCAAAATTAGAACTCCTATCCCATGGTGTCTTGTTTAATGACCATGTTAATTCATTTAATGCTAGAAGCAGAAGCAAGGTTTTAAGTGAGGTGCAGTCACATGTTTCACTTAACGACCTTATCAGTGGGTCCTGATTGCAATCAATAAGCAAGGACTATTTGTAAAATATTTACTTGCATGAAGAAGGAAATTGGATTAGCATATAGGATAAAACAAAAGAAGGGATGATGAAATTCTCTATGGCCATTTCAAAATTGTTCCCATATGAGCAAGACAGCCCATTCTGTGTCCAATTACCTTATTTCTTCTTCCTCTCCTGTTTTAGTTCTGGGATAATTTAGAAAGATCCTTCACAGAAAGGCAGCGTATTAAAAAGAGAACAATTTTTGTCCACAGAGCCTGGAGATTTCCACATTAGCAGAAGCCTTTTATTAGGCTTAAGTGATTTAATGTAATCAGTTTCTTAACAAAACCCTAAAGAGGCTTAGTTAAAATAATGATTGAGAACAGCAGAGTAGAAATCCAGGCACGTATATCAGTAACAAAATCGCAGATACCAGATTGACCTGTAAAATAACCATCAGTACTGAAATGAAGCCAAGAAATGTAGTACGTACCTTTTCCTGATCTCCCCACCCCTTTCTCAATTCTTTGTCTGAATAATGAATAAAAATCATCAGGAAGTTTTTACCTGGCTAGTCTAAAACTTCACCCACAAACCCAACCACCAAACATTTCTTTTTGTCAAAATAAAACACATACATGATGTTCAGTTACAATCTTGGCATTTCTCTTCTGCTGGAAATGTGGCCAACCGCTTTATAGCGAACAAATTCCCACGAAGAAAACATTTCATTTTCTTTACTTATTTCTCACTGATAATTTCCCTTTATAGAATACAACAAGGAAAAAAAAACTGCATCAGAATATAAGTAACTGCAGATTCCCCACCCACACTTTCATTAAAAGCTTTGTGTATTGTTTCGTTTTCTGTTTGTTTTTGTCATTCGAATAATAAAAAGCATATAAAAATAAAATGATTTATTATATACTGATTGCAAAAACAGCCACAGAGTAATATTTGCTAAGAGACTCGCTAAGAATTAAGATCCAGTTTGTGTAGTTTGTGTCTTTCTCTGTTCCCTTCCCTTCAGTGGTGGGATTCATATTTTTTTCCGACCAGTTCTGTGGGCATGGCTTGGTGGGCATGGCAGGGGAAGGATGCTGTAAAATCTCCAGTCAGAGGTGGTATTTGCCGGTTCTCCGAACTACTCAAAATTTCCACCACCAGTTCTCCAGAACTGGTCAGAACCTGCTGAATACCACCTCTGCTTCCCTTCTCTTTCCCAGATCTATTGTTCTTTGACAAAAGCATGATAAAGAAAACCATAAGCAAATTCTTTTCCATATGGGCAATATGAAATTTCATAATTTGTCTCAACCTCTCAGCATTCTAGATTCCAGTCTCAAAGCCAACATCTCTTAGGAATTGATCAAGATGTACCTACAACCAGGTCTGCAACCGAGAACAGGTAATGGTGCCTACACATACATCTGGATGTGTTGTTTTTGTCAGAAGTAAGCAGATTTGTTTCCTTTGCATTTTTTTTAGCAGTCCCATCCCCGACTGACGCGAAATCCCTGCCAAGAATTGTGTCAACATATCATTTTCCATTAAAAAAAAAAAAGCTAAAATAGATGTGGATAGTCCTCGTGCACCTATTTTAGTAAATTATACACACATAAAACATATGTGAGAAAAAAGAGGGTAGAAATGAAAAAAGATGGTCTCCCTTGAAGGACTTATATATGACATTAATCCTTTGTTGTTTTTATAAAGCATGGCTGATAACTATAAGGATATTTTCTGTTCCTAGTTAATATGGCTGATTAAAATGAAAAGTTTAGATATGACCCTTTGGGGGATCATGCCAGTAGTTTATAAAAGCAAATATTTGAGCAATACCCTTCAGTCCTTGCTGCACTTGTAACATAAATCTCAGGTAGAAAAAAAAACACCAATCACGAAGTAGGAGAATTGCGAGAAGATATTCATACTTCCCCTTCTTTAGCACTAGTTCCAGTAGGGCATCTAAATGCCATTACTCAGATCACCCTCAATGGATTTATGCCAGGTGAGAGAATAAAACTGGGGTTGCTATCTGCATTTGGGAAAAGCTGCTGCAGCCAGACGGAAATTCTTCCCACCCACCCTCCTTTCCCAAGGATTGGCTCATCTCATCTCTTCTCCAAGAGAGCAGCAAAAGTTTACAGCCTGAGAAACCAGGTGGGATTCTAACTTTTCAAGATTTTGTTTTTCTGTGAATTTTCCCCCCTTTTTTGCGGGGTGGTTAAAGGAGTAAAATAGGTACAGTCATGCCTTTGGCCTGACTCTAGAAAAAGTGCAGACTGGGGACTGAAACATATGAAGAACAGTTGCAACAATTTGGGTAGGTCTGATTTAATGAAAAAAAAAAGACCAGGGGCAACATGATAACAGTGTTCCAATATCTAAGTGGCTGCCACAAAGCCAGGGTGTGTGTGTCAATCTATTCTCCAAAACACTTCAAGACAGGACAAGGATGGAAACCAACAAAGGAGACAACCAACCTAGATACCTAAGGAGAAATTTCCTGACAGTTAGAACAATTAATCAGTGGAACAACTTGCCTCCAGAAGTTGTGAATGCTCCAACACTCAAGATTTTTAAGAAGAGATTGGACAACCATTAGTCTGAAATATTACACCATTAGTCTGAAATATATTGTAGCTGGGGATTGAGCTACAAGACTTCCAAGGTCTCTTCCAACTTGGTTATTCTGTTAATCAGGTGACATCTCTTCTTCTTGCTCCAAAGTATAACATAAATAAAATAAAATATTAATTAAGGACACTTCTATGGAGTGTAAGTGCCCTGCATGCCAACAAAACCCAATGTGGCTTTTGAATTGGCAGGGACCGTGGACCTTATATGCTATGCCAATATGGAAGCAACTACTGGAGAAGCATTCCATTTGTTAGCCAAGCTGCTTCATGGGATGCCCGACCCCTTTCCAAAGCTTCAGTTAGTAGTTGTTTCAGCACTGCAGTGTTGTGAAATTATATGCCTGTCTTCGTCTGATAATGGCTGAATTCTACAGATCATTTCCTCCAAATAATATATGATTCAAATATATTTCACCACTTCCAAAGTAAAAATAGAAAAATGGAGGTGGTAGAAAACTGCTCCTTTCAAGTGATGCCCATTTTATTTCTTACCCAAAAAAAAAACCCCAAGAAAAAGGAAGAGAGACAGTGAATACATAACAACGAAGACACTTCAAACAGCTTTATGTTAACAATGTAAATATCTCCTTACCTTATAACCTACAAGGGAAGTCTGTTATATAAAAGCCAACCAACCATAGTTTTAGTGCTGGATTTGAACCCAGTAAAAGCAGACTGATGAGCTTCCCTGAACTCTTACAGTTATGGATGCGCAGCAGATTGGTCCACAGGAGACTGCAGATCAACCATCTCCTAGAAAATAGGCTTCTTCGTATCATGGGAAAAGCAAATACCTTGCAGCTTGCAAAGTTATATTTCCAGTGATTCCACACAATATCATGTCTCTGCTGTGTTTAACTGCTGGAGCTGTTAACAAAAATCTGCTGTTGCCAACACAGATCCTGATTTAATGGGTGACCGAAAAAATGACTCACTATCATTATTTGGGGCTAAAACTCATATTGAGGCATAGAAGGATATAAAATCTAGATTTCTGTAGATTACTCAGTGGTTGAATAATTTACATGGTGACTGGACAAAACACTAGAGAATTTGCTCTTGGAAACAACCTTGATTTCATGAAAAGGATGTGCGTTGTACAGGACTGCTTGTACATCAGCTTTCGTTTCCTTGACTTTTTTTTTTTAAAACAAATCTAACTGCTATGTTTGAAACTGAAGTTAATACAAAGTTCACTTTGTAAGAAATGCAATTTGCTTAAGATCAGTACCTGTCTTGCTTAGTTAATTTGGTTCCGTGTACTTTGCTGCTCAGGCATGACAAGACAGGCAACCAACGATCTCTTGTAACATTTTAAAAGCTGCGGTGAGAGTGAAGATTTATTTATCAAGAATTTATCCCAACTTTTCCTGAAGAGCACAACAAACTAAAGATAAATATCCCTTCCTCCTACTTCCCCCTACAACAGCCAACTGAGAGCTGTTTGATAGGTTGAACATCACCCAGAGAGCTTCTATGAGTGACGTAAGTAGGCCTGTTTAAATTGTACTTTTGAATGGGTGAGAATATTTTTCTGAGTCAGTATAGGATAGTGCAGTGGTTGAAAAAAATCAGACATGGGGCCGGTGTAAGCTCTTGATGGACATTCGGACACAATGTGATGAATATTTTGTCGAGGAGCACCACAATCACACTGAAGGGTAGAGGCAAGACCCCACTTAAACAATGAGTCCTGGCAAATGCCATGTTGGATACGGATGCTGTTCGGAGTTCACCAGTGCTGGCAAGGAAGGTCAAAACCTGGCACATTTTGTGTAGGGTCAACTACGTAACTGGCTGTATCTGAGCACTCAGCAGCCCATTTGGCTTTCCACTGTGTGTTGATGTCAGAGTTGTTAGACAGCTGTTGAGCGAGTGCCAGAGAGGGCTTCCAAGATTTAAGCCTGCCAATTGATAGATGAGGAAGGTCAGCGTGCACAGGGAGAAGTGGGTTTCTCCGAATTTTGTTGTACTCCTTCACTAAGCCTTCCTGCCTTCATAGAGCTGGTAGTGCAATGTGGTTCAAGATGGGGAGCCAGCAAGTAGGAGTAGATTTTATGCAGCCACTTATGATCCTCATTGTATCATTTAGTCTAGCATCGATCTTGCTAGTGTGGCAGCTATTATGCCAAACAGAGGCACAGTATTCAGCTGTGGAGTAGTGCTGATATTCTGAGAGTAGAGGCTGAGGCTTCCCAACTTGATCCTCTGAGTTTCTGGACACTAACATTTGAACCACTATAAGTCCATGTATTTGCCATATGCTAAATAAATAAATAAATAAGTGCAGTGGTGTCCACTGGGACTTCAACTCCCAGAATTCTCCAGCCATTAATGGCTAGTTGGGAATTCTGGGAATTCCACATCTCTTAGGATTGCCAAGATTGGACACTACCCTGGGGTAGTGATTAAGATGCTGGCCTAGAAAGCAGGAGACTGTAAGTTCTAGGCCTTATCTTCAGCATGAAAGCCATGCTGGGTGAATTTGGGCCAATCACACTCTGTCATACCAACACTTTTCAGGATTGTTGTAATGGAAGCTACAGGAAGTGGAAGGAGTATTAGGTAAGTTCACCATCTTCAACATACTTATAATAATAGGGGTGTGTTTGTGTGTGTGTGTGTGTATGTATTTCTTATATTATATTACATACATATATGGCAGAATGAAAATATAATTACTTATTTTATTTATTTAGCATATGGCACGTGTTAGCTAGGGATCACCAAGGTGGCTGGCTGCCTCTGTGAAAGGAATTATTTTGGGCAGTGTTATCTTTACCCACGGGATGCCTGAATGCTGGTAGGCATTCGGGAGAGGTTCCTTTCTTGTCCCCACGCAGTTTATTCACTCACGGGAATCGAACCGCTGAGCTGCTGACCTCAGTGGTGTGCAAGCCCAGCATCTTACCATGTGAGCCACCATGGCCCCAATATAATAATAATAATGATGATGATGATGATGATGATGATAATAATAATAATAATAATAATAATAATAATAATAATACATACACACACACACACACACACACATACAGAAGGACTTGGTGTCAACATTAGAAAACCAAAAGCGAAACTATTTTTAATCCCAAAGTAGAAGATCAAATGTGAACCCAAGATAAAAAAAAATAGGATCAGAAGTGAGTAATTTCAAGAACACGAATGAGCAAAAATGGAAGAAGATAAGGTTCAAGACAAACCAAATAAAATATTGGCTTAACACCATAAAAATTGAAGAAGCTTTGAAAATCAACAAATAAACCAATGAATAACAGCAACAGCTGAGAAAATTGAATAATATGAGGCAGAAATCATCCAATTTAAGCAAAATGAATTATTTCAATGAGACCAGAGGCAATCCTACCAAAATATAAATGACAATAGAAATTCTGAAAACGGAGAGAGAATAAAACAAGAAAAAAAGAAAAAGAAAGAAAAAGGAAATAAGCAATCCAGTTTTGGAAAGATCTATGGAAAACTTAAAATAAACTAATAAAAATGCTTGATGGATAAAAGAATTTGAAGTTAATAAAAATCAAATGTAAGACCTATTAACAACAGCAGAAATGTTTAAAAAATCCATTGAAAAAGATTTCACTAAAAACTAGGCATCTTCTGCCCATGATCCATCAAATCAGAAATGTTTCTATCAATCCATCAATGAAGAGACTACAAGCCAACAGCTGATAAAAAGGAAATAGTACAATTCTAGGCAGAACTATAGAACAACTCAAAGAATGCAGTTTGAATAAGGGAGGTAGAGAATGGAAAAATGCTGAAATGAAAGAACTTGTAATGACAGCAGAAATGGTGGAGAAAAGGGCAAGGTAGTTCAAGAATTGGTCAGCACCCACTCATTGCCTTTCCCAGATCCTTGGGAAGGACTCAATAGGTGTATAAAAATGCCAAATCCAGTATAAATGTATAGCTGACTGTGTGACCAACTATAATAATTTTACCTAAGATGTTTGGAACCAAAAGGAATAAAGTAAGAAAAGCAGAGAGTTTTTATGTCCCCCAAAATGGACAATTGAATTCAAATTTAGTCCGAATGTGCATTGTAGAGGTGAAGTATTTTCTTTTTTAATGCTTGTCATATTAATCCTTCTCATTCCTCCTTCTTTTTATTACTCTATCCGTGGCACACAATGATCTAAAAGCTGACACTGATCCTAGAGTGAGAAAAGAAGACAGTAGGAGTTGCACAGATAGACCAGGCAGGGATACATTTGGTTCACCTCTTTTTTATGAGCAAGAAATTTGAAGTACTGAAGGGACATCTTAATTTGGCCATTGACAGGTAATGATTGATGAAACTTTCATTGATCAGACATAACTAGATTAATTTTCCTCCAGCCTTTCAGGAAGGCCAAAATAGTGATTTCCAAGTCAAAGCATTCTCCAGAGTACTTGGTTAGTTCTCATTGAACTATCCCTGAACTCCCAGTGGAATCTTTTATTTTGTAACATGGAGTCAGCATATAATACTGACTGAACTTACAAGACATAACATCAATAGACAATCTTGAATATCTGAAAATGCTGTAGAAACCACCTCTTCCTCCTCCTCCTCCTCCTCCTCCTTTTCCTCAGAGATATATATACCACTCACATTTCAGGGCAACCTAGACATGACAGCCCATGACAGAATAGCCCATGACAGAAGATCCAATTCTTATTACTGAATGGATAATTTTATTAGATTCTAAAGAGCACAAAGACATTACAAAGACATTACATACACAAAGACAAACTTGGCAAGTTTAAGACTTGTGGACTTCAACTCCCAAAATTCCTTAGCTAACATGAGTGGAGGAGGAATTCTGGGAGTTGAAGTCCACAAGTCTTAAGGCTGTCAAGTTTGAAGATATATAAATCTTATTTGTGTTAGAAACACAGAGATAATTTCTTCCTTGTGCTTTTAGAATCAAACGAGCTCATTCCTCAAAAGGAAATAATGAAAGAATCTTTGGTATTCCTTTCTGATTGGAAAATGTCATGTCCCAAACAGCAGTGAATTTCAAAATGATAACATCATAGGGATGGAAGGAGCAATGATTGGATGTATATTTTCTGCAATTAAGCCAGTTATGATAGTGATAGGCAGCAGTAATTTAGATCTACACTGTATTGTGCAGAGAAAGTCATACTTTTTAATGGGGAAAATAATGCACAATTTAAATAGATAATATGCTAATTCAATAAAAACAAACAGTGATAATAACACCAATTAAGGCAATTGTGGATAATTATATGTAAGTGATGCATAATAACAATTTGAACCTAAACTGCAAACAGTCTATATCCATTTTTTTGGAAAAGTACCTAAAACATGCAATACCATGAAAAAATAATAATACTAAAGGATAGATTTAGGTAGAGGTAGACAATCTGAGAATTCTAGGCTGAAAGTAGCTTCAAAATGCTGGGTTTTACAATCTCCTGACCATAATTGACAAAAATTGATTCATTGTAAAACAGGATAGCAATAGCACTAGCACCTTAAGACTTACATAATGCTTTATGGTGCTTTACAGCCCTCTCTAAGCAGTTTACAGTGTCAGCATATTGCCCCCAGCAATCTGGGTCCTCATGTTACCAACCTCGGAAGGATGGAAGGCTGAGTCAATATTGAGCCGGTCAGGATCAAACTGCTGCCAGTCGGCAGAGTTAGCCTGCAATACTGCATTCTTACCACTGCGTCACCATGGTTCTTCTGGATGCAAACAAATATAAGCACTTAAGTACATTCACCATGATTATTTAAATAAAAATAATCCAAAGAAAGTTCCGTCAAGCTTATTTACTCATCTTATATGAAAACCATATTACTTGGTAGCTAGTCTATTGTAGGCTAATAAGGACACGGTGGCTCAGTGGCTAAGACGCTGAGCTTGTAGATCAGAAAGGTCGGCAGTTCATTGGTTTGAATCCCTAGCACCGTGTAATGGAGTGAACTCCAGTTACTTGTCCCAGCCAACCTATGTTATGCCAACCTATGTTATGCCAACCTAGCAATTTGAAAGCACATAAAAATGCAAGTAAAAAAATAGGGACCACTTGGTGGGAAGGTAACAGTGCTCCAGGCGCCTTTGGCATTTAGACATGGCAGCCACATGACCATCGAGGCGTCTTTGAACAGTGCTGGCTTTTTGGCTTAGAAACAGAAATGAGCACCACCTCCAAGAGCTGGAAACAACTAGCACATATCTGCGGGGGAGTATTTACAATTACTTTTAGTCTATTGTAGAGTTTACATTCAGGTATATTTTCTGCTTCAAAATGCTGGCAAAGAGTAGTTAGTGAAGGCCATCAGAACTAAAAGCAAAGACCAAGAGGCTGTATATGACTTCAGGTTGTTTTTTTGGGGGGAAATGTGCATTTTGGTTTAGAAAGAAAACTCAGAGGAACCACAAATATTCATCCAACCCTAGAATGAAATAAGCAAGCACAATTTCACAATGCATGGATTTCAACATTTAGAATTCCTGATGCTGGCTGGAGAATTTTGGGAATTGAATTCCACATATCTTAAGTTTGCTGGGATTGAGAAACTCCAAACTAGAAGCAATCTTTACAAACATATGACTTTTCTGCTATGGGAGTTGGAAAAAGCCCATCAGCTTGGCGAGATTAAAGCTCACGTTGCTCCCTTGAATTCACTTCATTGAAAAAAATGTGAGACCAAATTAAAAAGTGAGCACTGGGAATATATTTTCTTCTTTTTCTTTAACTATTGGGAAGGGGCAAAGGGAGACATTGACTTACTTCACAGAAGGTGATTGAAGGGAATCTCTGTGTTGCTGCTTTAATTAAAAACTCCTTGGCTAGGGGCTGGCAACCTTAAGCACTCAAAGAGCCACAAAGGTCCTAACCAGAAGTCCCAGTTCAATTCTGGAACCGACCAGGTGCCCGGTTCCCCTACCATAGAGTCTCCTCCTAGCGTGATACTTTTTCCTCTACCTGTCCTAACCAAAAGCCCTATCAATTGTGGAGCCAATAGTGACCGGGAGCCTCAGAGAGATGAAAGAGCCACATGCGGCTCCAGAGCTGCAGGTTGCTGACCCCTGCCCTTGACCAACCAAAAACCCATACTCTCACAGTGATGAGGGTCTCTCCTATTGCTTATAGATCTTTCTAGGAATAATCAGGGGATCGCAGAACTTCCCACTGTCTCCTGATCAACCCCAGAAGAAAACAGTATCCTGAAGCTCTGTGAGTTGCAGCAGATAAAAGTAAAAATACGCTATGTTGATGCGCATAAAAATAAGCAGGACTTGATCGTACCATTTTGGATCTCATCTTGACTCCCCCCACTTCTACTCATTGTGTGGACATGTCTGAGCAATAAAACAAACAGATAAAGCTTTATTTTTTTCCCCACCTAAAGACCAGACAGACCTCCTTTGCCAATTTCTCTTGATCCCTCTTGTAATTTTTGAAAACATTCTACATATTCTGTGACAAGGATGGGATAATTTTTTTCTACCCAGGCTTCAGACATTCCTACATCTTGGGGATGAGATTCTGCTCAGCATGATATGCTTTGAGAAAAAGTACATCATTATATATTACAGTCTTTCAATCCTAGTGCCTTCAAGAAGTGTTCACATCCCCATAAAATCAGATAGCCCACACAAAAGAGACACCTGGAGGGACTTATACTGGGAAAGGATGCTCTAAACTTTAGAGTGTTTTCAAACTTGGCAACTTTAAGATAGCAATAGCAATAGCACTTATATACTGTTCTATGGTGCTTTACAGCCCTCTCTAAGTGGTTTACAGAGTCAGCTACTTGCCGCTCATTTTACCCACCTCGGAAGAATGGAGGGTTGAGTCAACCTTGAGCCGGTGAAAATCAAACTGCTGGAAGCCAGTGATCAGCAGAAGTAGCCTGCAGTTCTGCATTCTAACCACTGCGCCACCGCGATTCTTGATGTGTGGACTTCCACTCCCAGAATTCCCCAGTTGCATTCTGGCTGGGGTATTCTGAGAGTTCACCTCTGAAAGTTGCCGGATAAATGTAGATGTAAGAGTCTATATAGTTTACGTTGCATTTTGGTGAAGGCAGGCTCAGTACGTACTCTATGTCCTTTCATGAATTCCCAAAATACATTATTTAGAAACAATATAGCACATATGAATCTAATTATTTTACTGTAATTGTTTTACATATTCTACTGTTGCAAATCTGCTCTGGGACAAAACAATCCACTCATCTTGCATTCTCAAATAACCCAGAAAATGGGTTGCGCTCCATTGAGCACAATGAAAAGATCACGCTATGTCAGAATTAGTTGAACTATTTATAAAAAAAATGAAATTCCCTGAAGTCCTGAAGTAAAAAACAATTGGTGGTGTAATAATGAAGGCATACTCTTCACAATTATTATGGGATAATCATTATGCTTGTCTTGTGACTGATGAAGAAAGATGCTGAATAGAAATTTAATCACTGATTTCCTATCCTAGAGTGAGGTGCCTAATGAGATCACATAATTACAACCCAATGAATTTGTGTCTTTAGCTGATGCACAATTCTGATTAACCAAGGAAGGGGGTTGCATAATCTTCCAAAGAATCAATGGGAAGTGCTTAGAACATATACAGAGATCAGAACATGCTACCTAGGAAAGCTAAAAAGCCCAGGAAAAAAAGAAACCGCCTATGTGCTGCTCAGTTTAAAAGAATATAAAGATGGTCCTCACTTAGCCACCTTTAAGGCATGGTGCAATGGCTCAGTGGTTAAGACGCTGGGCTTGTCAGCTGGAAAGCCAACAGCACAGGTTTGAGTCCTATGCATAGGTGTCACTTTGGTGGGAAGGTAACAGTGCTCTGTGAGGTCATGTTGGCCACCATGCCTGCAGAAATGTCTTTGGATAGTGCTGGCTCAATGCTCTTGAAAGATGAGGTGTATGTTGATTACAATGCCCGGCTTGCAATTATAACATCACAACATCTCACTGTCATGTAATTGATATTTGTGACCTACTTCGTTGCTGTCCTATAATGGGGAAAGCGGGGTGGAGATGGGGTGTCACAAACAGCGGTTATGAGACATTCTCACTTAAGGATAACTGAAACCGCTGGAATTTCTGCTGCTAAGTGGTGGGGTCATGTGACACCATGCTTTACACACCTGCATCACTTAAGAAACTGCCTCACTTGGCAAAGGAAACTCCAGTCCCAATTACCATTGTTAAGTATGCATGCAGATATAGGCCAGTGCAAATTCCAAAATAGCTTCCTTTCTCAAACCAGTATAATTGTTGTGGTTAGCCAGCAGCAGGTGCAGATGGTGGAGGAGAGTGAGGACTCAGATGAGGGGCCAGGACCATTAGGAAGTGGACTGCTGCCTTCAGAGATTGAGGGGGCTGGCAGCAGCGATGAGGAGGTTCCTGTGCCAAGTGCGTGCGCGCAGGATTGGTCATAGGAGAGAGCAGTTACAGCAGCACAGGTGACTCGGGAGTAAGGCTGCTAGGTAATGGTCCCTCCCTCAAGAGGATAAAAGCCAGGTTTGAAGAAGTGTTCTTTGCAGAAGGCAAAGACGTTCTGAAACTCAGCCTCGTGGACATTATAGTTAGTATTTGAAAACTCTTGCAAACTATTTCTTATCTGTGGCTTTTGGCAGCCTTGAGGAACAACTTGGCAAGGCTCTTTCTTGTCGGAGCTAATTAGTTGGAAGCAGCCTTTTATCTGTGAGGAAACAGAATTCATGAATGAAACCTTAAAAGGTGGGGGCTGCTGCATTTGTCTTGTGTTTGCTCTCTTGGAACCAGATTGGGTCAGAACAATAATATCCTAGAAATTTCTCAAATGCTTTTATAGTATTCTTACCTTACTTGCTATAAGTTTGATCCATATAAGAAAGCTATTTCCCTTTAATTCAAATATGATGTTAATGTGTGTGTGTGTGTGTATTCACATTTGCATGCTTTCGAACTGCTAGGTGGGCAGGAGCTGGAGTGGGGCCGGGAGCTCACCCTGTCGCTAGTGCATAGGACTCAAACCTTTCCAGCCGACAAGCCTAGCATCTTAACTGCTGAGCCACTGCGCCATACCTTAAAGGTGACGAAGTTGAGGACTATATATATATATATATATATATATATATATATATATATATATATATATATATATATATATATATATATATATATATATATATATATATATATATATATATATATATTCTGAGGTTCTCAGGTATTTGTATGTGGATCTTTGGTTATTCGGGTTTCTCCCGCGTAAGATTGGAAGTATCTAGGCAACGTTTCGATGAAGTCTCATTCATCATCTTCAGGCTTCTGTCTTCAGCTCTGTGCTTCTCAGAGTGATGTGAGCTTGCAGCTGCTTCTTCCTTTTAACTGCTAGTGGGGTGTGACTTGATTGGGTGGGGGCTTGGCTGTGTTCTGATTGGGTGGGGTGTGTTCTCATTGGTTGGGGTTTTGGCTGTGTTCTGATTGGTTGGGGGTTGGCCATGTTCTGATTGGCTGGAGGTGTGTTCTGTTCAGGTGGGGGCTTGGTTGTGCTCAGGTTGGTCTTAGTTACTGGGGGATTTGAGCTGGTGAGCTGTGATCTTGCTGTTTGGCTTCGAGTTCGTGGTCGTGCTGCATCTTCATGGTGGGGATCAGTTCGCTTCATGTATGGCTCAGAGGGGTTTGAAGTGGGTAGTGATGCAGCTGCAGTGCGGCTTCTGGTCTGTGGTCGTGTCTCATCTTCTGTGTGGGTGTGAGTCTGCTTTTACGTGGAAGTGTGGTGGTGGCATCTCGTGTGGCCCTCGTGGGTGTGGGTATGGTGTCATTCATCATGTTAGGTACTGCGTCTGTTCATGAGGGCGGGTTTCCAAATGGCTGGTAAGCGGGAGGTGTCATCTCTTTTATTCATGCTGTGTGGGCGTTTTTCTATCTCTATGGCTTCTCTGATTATTCTGTTGTTGAAGTGTTCGGTTTTGGCGATAGTTCTGGTATATTTCCAATGAGAACACACCCCCACCCAATCAGAACACAGCCAAGCCCCCACCCAATCAAGTCACACCCCCACTAGCAGTTAAAAGGAAGAAGCAGCTGCAAGCTCACATCACTCTGAGAAGCACAGAGCTGAAGACAGAAGCCTGAAGATGATGAATGAGACTTCATCGAAACGTTGCCTAGATACTTCCAATCTTACGCGGAGAAAACCCGAATAACCAAAGATCCATATATATATATATATATATATATATATATATATATATATATATATATATATATTCATTCTTAAGTTTCACGGGTACTTACATGCTTACATGTATGGTATTCAGCTTTGTTCGGGTATTTTCCCACGTCATTATAGTTGTGCTTTTAAAGTTGTAGCAACATTTTGGCAGAATCTCTTCTGCCATCATCAGGCTTCTGTATTGTGTTCGTCTGTGAGTCAGACTTTCACAGCCGTTTCAGTTTTAAATTTGGGGCTAGCCTACTGCTGCGCCAGAATGGTTTTTTCTTCATCCTGATTGGTTGGGGGTCTTGGAGTTTGCTGTGTTCTGCTTGATTTGTGTTTCTAATAACTTCTGTCTGTTTTGTGGCTTTTTTTGTCTTGATTGGCTGGCAACATTGTGTTCCTGTATTGGAGGCTTTTAGTGCAGCTTGGCTCCGAGTAAATGGACAGCTATCATTTATTAGGAAGCAAGGTTTCATCTGGGTGCCTGGTTGGGGTGTGTTTGAGCTGGAGGTATCAGGGGGGGATCTGTTTGTGCCCAGGTGTTTGCCTGGCTTGTGGTGTAGAGATTTTTTTGTTTGGGAGTGCAGGCTTCCAGATAACTGACAGTCTGGTGGAGTCATCTCTTCTATTCATGCTTTCAGGTCTTTTTTCAATCTTTATGGCTTCTCTGATAATTCAGTGGCTGGGGTTTTCTATAGTGGCTAGGGTTTTGGTGCCCTTGAAGTTGATGCTATGACCTGTTGCTTTCATATGTTGGACTAGTGAGGAAGTGTGTTGCAGCTTTTTTACTGCATTTTTGTGTTCATCCAGGCGGGTACTTATTCTTCTATTGGTCTGTCCAATGTATGTGGCAGGGCATGATGCACAGGGGACTTCATATATGCCTTGGTTTTCCAGGTCAATTTTACCTTTGGGGTTTCTTAGGATGGCTTCTATTTTTCTGTCTGTTTTGAAGGCAGTCTTGATGTGATGCCTGTGTAGTATCTTACTGGTTTTGTCTGTAGTACCTCTTATGTAGGACAGGACAGCTGTTCCATAGGTCTGTTCATCTTCTAGGTCTCCTTTATGTCTCAGTGTGTTTTTGTGAATGAAGCCGGTGATTTTGCTTTTGTGGAAGCCATTAGCTGTCAGTACTTTAGTCAGGGTGCATAGTTCAGTCTTTATGTGTGTCTTGTCTGCCAGGTGTTTGGTTCTGGCGATTAGTGCTTTGGCCACAGAGTTTATCTGTGCTGGGTGGTGGTGAGATTGGGCGTTGAGGTAGCGGTTGGTGTATGTTTTCTTCTGGGATATGGTGTGTCCTAGTGTGCCATCTGTTTTTTGTAGATTAGTACATCTAGGAATGGTAGTTGTTTGTTTGTTTCCGTTTCCATGGTGAACTTGATTTTGGGGTGTGTGCTGTTTAGGTGTGTTAGGAAATTGTTTACGTTTTCTTTTCCATGGGGTCAAATCACAAATGTGTCATCGATGTATCTTAACCATAGTTTGGGTTTGTGGGTGACATTATCTAGGGCTCTGGATTTGAATTCTTCCATGAACAGGTTTGCAATGACGGGTGACAGTGGTGATCCCATAGGGGCTCCTTCAATTTGCTTGTATCTTTGTATCTTTGTCCTTTGTATATGAAATATGTGTTGGTTAAGCAGTGTTCTGCTAGTTCCATGAAGTGTTTAGCTGGTTGGTATTTATTTTTGATGATTTCAAGAGTTTCTTTTATCGGGACTTGAGTGAATAGTGAAACCACGTCAAAACTTACGCAGCTGCAGAGACAACAATGCAACACCAACCTGCTTCAAATTAACATTTCATCACAGCACAGCAGCTACTAAACGTATCCTGAAAAGAACTGAAATGGCTCTACTCAGGAACGAGCTCCACAGAAAGAGATTCCAATTGGACCAGTTAAACAAAGATTTGCTAACACTACACCTGGAACTGAGCAGCAAAATCCACCCTCTACTTTGGGACAAGATAAAACAACTTACAACTTGGAGAGCTGAAACTGAAACCACTTACAAAAATGACAAACTCTTGAAGAAACTAAAGAAATTAGAACATGACAAGAAAGCCCCCAACAACTCACAACAACACCTGAAACAATTAGTATATAACGTTTCCAATCGAGAACTCACCAAAACAGAAACAGATGTCCTAACCAAAGGATTCAATTATGCTATAGCTGGAGCACACTTCCTCACTAGTCCAACACATGAAAGCAACAGGTCATAACATCGACTTCAATGGCATCAAAACCCTAGCCACTATAGAAAACCCCAGCCACAGAATTATCAGAGAAGCCATAGAGATTGAAAAAAGACCTGAAAGCATGAATAGAAGATTATTTGGAAGCCTGCACTCACAAACAAAAAAATCTCCACACCACAAGCCAGGCAAACACCTGGGCACAAACAGATCCCCCCTGATACCTCCAGCTCAAACACACCCCAACCAGGCACCCAGACGAAACCTAGCTTCCCAATAAATGATAGCCGTCCATTTATTCGGAGCCAAGCTGCACTAAAAGCCTCCAATACAGGAACACAATGTTGCCAGCCAATCAAGTCAAAAAAAGCCACAAAACAGACAGAAGATATTAGAAACTAATCTAACAACTGCAGTGATTCACTGAACAACGGTGGCAAGGAAGCTCGTAAAATGGGACAAAACTCACTTAATAACTGCCTTGCTCAGCAACAGAAATGTTGGCCTTAGTTGTAATTGGAAATCGAGGATTAATACTATTTCAGTTGTTAACACTATGCCGGAAAAATATTTTACAGTATTACTTTTTTCCTGCTGTTTGTATCACCTGAAGATTGACACCTGTCTTAAAATGTAAATAGTTCAGGGTTTCTGATAGAATTAAGGGTATTAGTGAGATTGAAGAGATTCTGATTCTGGCTAAGAAAGCAGAAACTGTGTCAAAGAAAACAGACATGAAGCAGATTTTCAAGAATTTCCAGCTGGATTGTTCAAATGACAATCATTACAGAAACTTTAGAGTTTCCCCTGTTGTCATTTAGCAACTGCTTTGTTCAGCAACTGTTTGCAGTTACAACTGTGATGTCTTTGCATTTATGACCTTCTCAGGCCTCTAAAGCAAAAGAAAGCTGAAGTAAGATCAGTCATGGTTTCACTTTTCATTTTTTTAACGTAAATATATTTTAAAAATTTAAACTAGAAAGATTAAGAACTAACAAAAAGTAAAAATTAACATAGAAAAGAGAAAAAAGTAAACAAAGAAAGAAACAGAACTGCAGGGGGAAAAAAAGAATTACAAAGAAATGACTTCAAACTATCTTTTAGGACAGGTATGAATATAAATTTAAATTAGACTCTTAGTCTAAGGTTACAACATAACCTTCATTTTTTAAAATTATCTATTCTATAACTTCACTTAACAATGCAGTTGCTGGTTCGTGAGGCAATGAAGGTGAGTTGATGTCTAGGCTTTGTAAAAGCAATTGCAGCCAGGTAGAAACTCCATGTAATCACAATTTTGCTCACAACTATCCAGTGTGTTCCCCCTTCTGATAGTAATTGAGCTACCCTCTGAGGTTTTCGAAGATGTGCTGATATCCAGAGGCAACTTCACTCCATCCAGGCCCTTATCTTAGAAAAGTAAATGCTAAGACAGAGTGAGTGGGGTGCATAGCAGAAAATGAAATAAGAAAATGGCAAGCGACGTCTGGAGATGGACAGCCTCTTATAGGCAAGCTAGTATCAGTCAACTGCCAGGACCACAAACTACCTTGAGCAGCATATCCTGCTAGGATTCCTGCCTGGAGCTTTGTAGCAATTAGAAAAGGATCAGATATCCTGAGGCAAGCATCTCATCGCAACTGGTGCAAATAACTTTGGAAAAAAAGTCAAAAGCTGTATTTGCTGTGTTTGTGTTATAGACTTCGAGACTTATTTGAACTGAGTATTAAAAAATGTATTTACTATGTGGAAATACATCCTGGCCATCAATACATCTTGGCCACGAAGAGACATGACCCTCTATCCCTCATGTCCGTCCAGGAAGACTCAAAAGGACACAAATTCGATCTAACTGGGACCACAGCTGTAACCCAGGCAAAGCCAAGGAGAGAAAGGGAATCCCGGGCAGCCTGGTTTTCCACCAATAAATCAATAAACAGACACTTTGACATCGACCCAATCTACCAACCACTTAGAACGGAAGAACAACACCAACCATGATCCAAAAGCAGCATTTAAAGAGCAACGAACAGCCACACCGCAAAGAAAGGTGTACCTTGACAGATTACAAGAAATCAGACCACATCACATGCAGCCAATCAAACCAACCTGAAACCAGACCATGATGATGTCATCAGAAGACAGCAGAACAACAACAGCAGCACACAGACAGTACATAAAACCAAGGACTACGACTCAGCAACTACAGCCAGCCAATCACACAACCCAAAATCAGACCAGGATTCAGAAAGGAATTTAAAGGTCAGTGCTCCCCCAGACAAGTGCAATCCAAAGCGCACTGAAGATGTCTCTTCGAAGGGGGACAAAACGTTTGCAACCAAATCGCCAAACTCAGAGCTCAAACCAACAACTACTAACCCGAGCTACTAATTTATTTGTTTGTTTGTTTGTTTATTTTAGTTTGTCAAGCATGTATGAGAAAACATAAGTATGAACATAACATATAAACATATAAGTATAAATAGGTGTAAGTATATACATAATAAATGAGTACGAATAAATGGAAACAGTAGGGCAGGGATGGTAGGCACGCTGGTGTGCTTATGCATGTCCCCTTACAGACCTCTTAGGAATGGAGTGAGGTCCATGGTAGAGTTTAAGATTCAAGTTTTGGGGGTTTGAGGATGTAACAACAGAGTCAGGTAGTGAGTTCCAAATATTGCCCACTCTGTTGCTAAAGTTGCTGAACTTTGAGTTTGTATCTATTGTTTGCCCATGTGTTATTGTGGTAATATTCAAAGATGTTTCAATTTACATGGAAACTTCACCTGGTATAGAAGGTGGAGTTAACTCGGAGCCATAGCCTCTTGCTGGAAGGTGGTTTTGTTTGTGCAATAAAGCATTGTGTACAGATTTTCTATGCTATGTTCCTTGGGGTCCTTGGAAAGCAAAGAACCCTCACAAGGTCCCAACTGTGGTCCCTAAATGAGGTTTGGCTATATAATGTGTTCAGTTACACACAGGATATAATTGTGTGTTTACGTCAATTGTGGATTAAGTCCTTTTTAAGAAACTAAGTTGAGAAAATGCCTACAGAGGTTCTCCATAATTCACATGAAGGTAAATTGAGCTTGCAATATTCTATTAATAAAATTCCGTTCTAATAAAAGTAGTTTTAGGCCTGTAGGGCATTGGTGTCTTAGTCTGATCTACTCTATAGGGTAGACAGTGTAAAACAAAATAAAGCAAGATGTAGTTGCGTTCTCCACTCTATGAGAAACATTAATTCCAACCATCAATAAACAAATGAATAAATAAAACCACCACATTCATAAAGTTGCTTACGGCAGTGTAGCATGATACATTCAATCAATTACAAAAGCACAGGTTGTATCAAAATGTTTAACTGATCAATCTGTCCTACTTTCAGCTACCGTAGAAATATGGTTAAAACTACAATTTTTTTCTAATAGAATCTATCAATAAATGCAGCCCCCTAGACTTATAGGACAGAGGGATAGCTTGGCTGTATTATTGAATCGTAGTTGCAAATTGTTATCTTTGGTGACCTTTTTCAGCAAAACCAATAACTCATTTGGATTTTTAGCTCTAACAATGAAATTTCCACTACTGTAAATTGTTTAATTGCACACATTTATCACCCAGCTGGTACTAGTAATCAGTTTCTTAAGGAATTTAATTTCAAGGCTTCTGGCATTATCAGAGTCAGCTCCTCTCCTGGTGATTTAGGGAGATGTTAACATTCCAGACAAATCTTCCTTTCTTGGTACAGAAATATATTTACTGTTATCTTCTATATTAGTTCTCTTGAGAAATTCACCTGTTGAAACTTCTCTGTTCCAATTTTCATCATTGTCTTTCAGTTTACTTGAGTCAAAAGCATTCTTTTTCATTTTTTTTATCATGTCAATCCTTTTTATTAGTTTATAATATAAAATATGAAAATACAAAAGCAAATAATAGGAAAATGGGGGGGGGGGAATGGAAGGGAAAAGTGTAGAAAAAGAAGGGGAAAAGAAAGAAAAGGTGTTGACTTTCGACTCCCTTTGGTGCAGTAGAATAAGAAGTAATATCAAACTTCAACTTTTTACTTTTACATAATCATATATTGTTACTAGTTTCTACTGTTTCTAATTTCTATAACAACAGATCTATCTAATAAGTAAAACCCAACATCAAAGTTTCATTTTTTTCCCCACCTCCAGCACAAAGTCCAGAAACGGTTTTCAAGTAGAAATAAAAGTAGTTGTATTTTTTTCTTTTATCAAAGCAGTCAATTTAGCCATCTCTGCTAAAAATATTCTTTTTCACTTGCTTCCCTATCTTACCGTTAACAACATAGGTTTCCATGTGGAACGACCTTCCAAGTTGGCACTGGCTTATTTGTTAATGTCTTACTGGCGGTGTAAAATGAAAAATTAACTTCAGTGCCTTTTATTTTTTTCTTAATTGTATTTATTAATTTTTATCATGCCTGTATTATTTTTATAAATAACTCATGGCAGCGAACATACCTAATATTACTGCTTTGCCCAATGCAAACACTGTGTGAGGTAAGTTGGGCTGACAAAGAATAAAAACCAATCAGCCGCATTTGATGTTTTAATTTAGACCAATGAAGGCCTATGGGCAACCTGAATTCCCAGCCATTGGCACTTCACACCTAAATCTTTGTTTTGGATGAAATGGAGGGGTCTCCCTTACTGAACGTCCTGGACTGGAGATGATTTATCCAAATTATCCCATTTCCCCTCCCTCATTTTTTGTTATTTGTGGGCCAGATGATTAGGGGACTAAAACATATGAAGAACAGTTATGGGAGTCCTGGTGGTGCAGTAGTTAGAATGCAGTCTTGCAGGCTGATTTTGCCCACAGCCAGGAGTTCGATCCTGACCGGCCAAAGGTTGACTCAGCCTTCCATCCTTTCAAGGTCAGTAAAATGAGGACCCAGACTGTTGGGGGAAATATGCTGACACTGTAAACAATTTAGACAGAGCTGTAAAGGTCTATGAAGCAGTATATAAGTCTAAGTGCTGTTGTTATTGCTTCAGGAATTTATTATGTCTAGTTTAATGAAAAGAAGGACTGACATGATAGTGTTCCAATATTTAAGGGGCTGCCCCAAAGAAGAGAGGGCTGACCTATCTCCAAATCACCTGAAGAGAGGACACGAAACAATGGATGGATGGAAACCAGGGGTGGGATTCTACCAGTTCGCACCTATTCACTAAAACCGGCTGTTAACATTCTACAGTTCGGAGAACTGGTTGTTAGAAGAAATTACTGGCCTAATCCTGTAAGGAAGGCAGGAAGGAAACATTCTGGTGTTGCTTACAGAAACTGCCTCTCCATTAACCCTTATTACATTCTTGGCAGGACTAGACTTCCTGTCTCAGGAACGTCTCTGGAGTTTTTTTCCCCTCCTTTGCGGGTATTTTGCTTGTGTGGAGTGACCATTTAAAGTTACAGTGGCACTGAAAAAAGTGACTTATGACCATTTTTCACACTTACGACTGTTGCAGCATCCCCACAGTCATGAGAGGCCAGGCGAGGAGATGGTACCTCGATGTGAACGATATTGAGTTTGCCACGCCCAGCCAATAACATGACCAGCAAGCCACACCCACAGAACCTGTTGTTAAAAAAATTGAATCCCATCCCGATGGAAACTAATCAAGGAGAGAAGCAACCTAGAGAACTAAGGAGAAATTGACAGTGAAAACAATTAGCCAGTGGAACGGCTTGCCTTCAGAAGTTGTGGGCGCTTCATCATTGGAGGATTTTAAGAAGAGGTTCGGGAACATTTGTTTGAAATGGTATAGGGTTTCTTGCCCGAATAGAGGGTTGAACTGGAGGATCTTCCAACTGTTATTCTGTTAAAAAGTTTTAGTATGATTTATTATAGCACAAAATACAATGAAGATAATGATGAAGAAAGGGGGGGAGTGCAAGATAAAGAAAATAAAAGAGATAAAAAGTGTTAACTGGCAATTGCTCCTAACACAGTAAATGCTAATACAATTAAGACTTCAACTTTTTATATTACCTATAATTATTAAAAGCCAGTTCTATAGCTAATCCCTCCCTCAAATTCATCTTGTTCATCTCCTACAACTTTGTTTAAAATAGTTCATATAGTCATCTTAATCAAATCCATTTTTTATCCTGTTGTGGGAAATGGTATACATTTTATTTATGCTCATTAATTTTTCTAAGCTATCACAATCTATATTAACAAAAAACCAGTATATTCTTTCAAATTATTTAACCTGAAAGGGAAAATTCTCTGCAACTCTTCTTTTTCAACTCTACTGGAGACATATAATTAAACCATTTTTATAGTAGGCAGATGCCAGATTTATATTCCAAAATTACAATTAATTCCTTTGTATTGTCAGTGGTTTGATAACTTTCTGCACCTGGTTACATCTAGGGCTTACTCATCTAATAATTAAAATGAAATGAAATAATTCGTTAAAATATTTTTTTTCCAATCTCTATTTGGCTTAGGTGCCTTTGATGTTACTTCCAACTTCTTCTGTTCATTAGCTCCCTCTTGTGATCAAACAATAAAGGTTTTTTTGAACAGAATAGAATAGAATAGAATAGAATAGAATAGAATAGAATAGAATAGAATAGAATAGAATAGAGCTGGAAGGGACCTTGGAGGTCTTCTAGTCCAGCCCCCTGCTCAAACAGGAGAACCTATACAATCTCAGAGAAGTGAGAATAATTTGACATCGTTTTCTTTGTGGCAGCCCCTCAAATACTGAAATACTGCTATCATGTCAGCTTTTATTCTTCTTTTCTTTAGACTAGCCAGACCCAAAATCTACAGCCGTTCTTCATATGGTTTAGTCTCCAGGCCTTTGATAATTAAATTGCTCTTCTCTGAACTTTTTCCGAAGTCTCAACATCGTTTTTTGTAGTATGGTGACCAAAACTGGTTGCAGTATTCCAGGTATGGTCTTACTAGTGTTTTGTAAAGTGGCATTAATACTTCACATGATCTTGATTCTATGCCTGTTTATACAACCCAGGATTGTTTTAGCTTTTTTGGCGGCGACTGCACATTGCTGGTTCATATTCAAATGATCATCTGGTATCTCTTGGCCCGTCAGAATCTACTAAAACAGGAATATTCCAGCCTCCCAAAACAAACAATCCAAAATTGCAAATTATAATTCCCAGGGTCAAATTAAGGTGGCCAATGCCTTATGTTTTTCTACCAAAATTAGAAAGAAAAAAGTATCCTACAGTTCTTTATTTTAGCTCACCTCTGGCAGGGTTATGGTTTTTGGGGAAATCATAATTGTTGAACAATGAGGATTGTTCAACAATTATGATTTCCCCAAAATGGCACAGATCTTCAAAAAAAGGGTAAGAGCCTCTTTTAGCTTAGTAAAAATAATAAATTGAATAAGGTATTTAAGAAATGAAAGGCATGACTTACTGCCCATTTGAAAAATAAATTCCAAAATGGCCACTTTTTCAACGAAGAAGCGATTTCAGCCCTACCTCTCAACTTAGGGACAACTTATCGGACCACTTCAGAGCACCATTCCAGGCTGTTCTTGAACACTGCTGCTTCATGAAGGATATTGTGGGATGATTCTGGGACTCTCCCTAACCCAGGAGAGTCATAGTTAGAGGACTCAGTTCCCTGTTTGTAAATTGAAAAAGCTTTGGTGAGTTTTGCAAACTGGCCAGTTGGCTATCTTCAGTGTTCTGGGCCTCATCCGTAATGAGGAACAGAAGCATAGATTAATATGGACTTTCTTGAACGTTCCTAATTTAAGGCTGTTGGCTGACCATAAAATGGAGAATTAGAAGTCTCTGAAAGAGCAGAGGGACTGCAGCAGCAATGACCAATGGTCTGGTTGGAAGCTCAGTCTAATAGAACTTGTTTGGACAAAGGACAAAAGTGCTCATTTGTACTCCAGAAAGCTGTTCCTCATAAGGAAGTCACGGGATAATGGTTATATCATGGGTCCGGGCAATGGGAGATGAGGAAAGGTAGCAAGTTGTCAACTGTGGTGGAGCCTTTAAGAAAACCTTATTTTCTAATCACATTGGATTTACAATTATTTCACAGTTAAGCAAGGTCTTCCAAACAAGTTAGTAAAACCACCTGGTAGGTAAAACTTTATGCCAAAACGGAGGAATAGCTAACTAGCAGATTATAAGAATATAAAACAAATTTAGCAAAATGTAGCAAAAAGCTAAATAAGAATTTATTTTAAAAGACCAGATGAATTTGGAATATTAGATTTTTTGCTGAGATTTTTTTAAAAAAATGAGTAAATAAAACATTTATATGGAAACACAGATTGTTTAGTCTATCAAGAGAGATATTATTGGCATGAGCCAAAAACAATGCAACTAAAACCCCACAATTCCATGGACATAGAAATAGCCACCAGAGGTGGCTAAAGTTACAGACAAAGAAAATGACAGACCTTAAAGGTCTGATCCTTGAGCCATTTCAAATGATTTTTGAAGAATTGGGAGAGACACTTATAATTAATTTGACAATAGTTTTGACACATGTAAATTTTAAAAAATTATAAAGACACGAACAATGTGGTAGATAACAAAATGGAAGAATGTATAGACAGACAAGTTGAAGAGGGAATACAAATTGTAGCTGGTGAAGAAACACTGGAAAATAAAGAAAACAAGAAGTAGAGATAACAGAGTAGAAATATAAAGAACAAATCAAGACATGCAAAATACTCTGAACCAGGGCTTACTTCTAGATTTATCAAAGAGGGTTTCGAAAACTATGAAGAAAATTTGAATTGAGTTTCAATCCTACCAAAGCAACATGATGAAATAAAGTCATCCATCCATCCATCCATCCATCCATCCATCCATCCATCCATCCATCCATCTATCCACATACATACTTTAAAAAAATTCAAAAACCCCTTTATGGACTTTCTTCCAACAATTAGAAATGACAATGAATTTTGGATTTGTGAAGGGGAAGGTGGGGGCTATGAGAAGAAATGAACCATTTATGTTATTTCATAGGGGTGGGGAATTATTAATTTGTCTATCTTTGTTGAAAGGAAGATCAGGAATTGCTCCTTTAAATATTCCTTCCTTCCTTTCTTTCTTTCTTTCTTTCCTTCCTTCCTTCCTTCCTTCCTTCCTTCCTTCCTTCCTTCCTTTCTTTCTTTCTTTCTTTCTTTCTTTCTTTCAATTCTTTTTTCACTTTATATTATTTCTTTCTCTTTCCTTCTCTTTTTCTGCTATCCATTTGCATTATTTTTAGTACTGCAAAACTTTTAATGAAAATACATTTAAAAAAAGAAATGTCCTCACTGAAAAAGCCAACATTATTTTATTTAAATAATACAATTCAAGGATGCCTCACTGCCAAAGGAGCAAAGGAGCTGATAAATTCCCTGATCAAGGCATTAGAACAGTATGCTTATCAAATGACTTGATGCCTCTTCCTGTTGAATCCAAAACAGGACTGTTTGCTGGACATCCCCCAAACCAGTTGTTCTGGCTAGCTGTTTTCAAAAAGTACCTGTTTGAACTGCAGTGCTGACTCATCAAGCCTGAACATACCCAACTATCTGGAGAATATGCTCGTGGTTTATATGCTTGGGTAGTTTTGTCACCTAATCAGAACAGACTGGTCTGAGACTGAAAAATTAGTTCTCACACAGATAAAAGTAGGCAACCTCATACTACATCAGGCTATTTACAAAACAAGGTCCAGATGGAAACTGACCAAAATAGATCCACTTCCAGTATTTTTCACAGAATGGGTAAAAGAAAAAAGCACAATAAATGTTGACCACTGACTCAACAGAGCTTGCATTTGATTCAAGCAGTTCCTGGAATTGCTTTGTAATGACTTCTTCATAGTTTCACTACAATAAAACTACTTAGCTATGCCTTATGAGTTATCTATTTAAAATGTATCTAGAAGTTTCTCTTTAATGGGCCTTTATAAGTCATTGATATTTCATCTCTAATATTTTTATTCTTTAAATATAATTGCTAATGACTATTTTAAATGCTGGGGGCCATTCAGTTTTGCTAATTTTATGTTTTAAGCTGAGATCTTCACTTGGTATACAGTGTGCTGTATATTATTATTAGACAATATATACACACACATATACATACATATACAATATACAATACACATATTGTATTAACACATCTAGTTTGCATTTTATCCTTTTCTACTACTTCAAGTATACCAGTTCATATTTAATGAAAATAAAACTACTGGTACTGAAACTACTACTACTGGAATTACTGGTACAACACTGACATGGCACTACAAATAAGCAGAAACTTTCTGTATCATAAACAACAAATCATTGGAAAAGTGGCCATTACTATGAGTGATCCAAGTTCACCAAAAACTTCCATAGAATTCAAAAATCTGTTTAAGAAGCGCAATTTAATCCTGTTAAGGTCATTAGCCTGTATGAAGCTCTAGTATAGACCCACTGGAATAACTTGCTTCATTTTACACCTTGATAAATCGCTAAAATATTACCAGAATGCAATCTATGCACCATTATTTGTTTTTTATTCCCATCTATATTGTTTTTATAAATAACTAAAGGTGGCTAACATACCAAATCCTTCTTCCTTCTTCTATTTTCTGCATGACAGCAACTCTCTGAGGTGAACTGGGCTGAGAAAGAGCGACTGGCTCAAAATCACCCAAGCCAGCTTTCATACCTAGGGCAGGACTAGAACTCACCACCCCCTGATTTCTCGCCTGGTGCTTCAGATACTCTCCCAAGAACAGTGATACCAATGCTATGTGTTTTCTCTGCCGCTACTTTCAGATCTGTTAGAGTAACTGTGCTTTCTGTTAACATTTGTCATGTCTTTCATTATGTTGCTGGAAAGTTTATGTTGTGGGGTTAAAAAAAAACCTGTAATATGTAAGAGGAGGAAAAAGAAAAGAACATTATCCCTATCATTTGGAGCACTGTAAAATTGCTAAGACAAAGGTATATCCAGAGATTACTACCAGTACTAACATGGTCCCACTCTACAGATAAAACTATTGCCAACAGATAATTATTATCTTATATTTTCTCAAACTTTCTGTTTTCTATTCTCAGCCTTCGCAAAAACAGAAACCAGTAATTATAGGGTAGGTTATTACAGATACAGTATAACTTAGGAGAAGCACACAAAACAAACACGTAGTTGAGTAAATAAATGCTGGCAAGGAATAAGATGATAAATCTACTCTCATATATTAGCTGTGTCTATTAAAGTTCAAGTCAATTTCTGACATATAAACTTGGCTGGAAATGCAATAATTTTCAATAGGTTGGTTATGGAAGAAATCATTACCTACTTCCAAAATTAATATCTGGATAACAAGTCATGGGAAATGATGAACATGAAGTGCTTTAATATTATGTTAGAAGTCCAAAGATATATTATCCAATCATTTTATGAATCTCTCTTTACATTTCAGAATCTGTGATCCAAAAAAGTGAACTTTAGTATAGACAATAGAACTTGGTTCTTTTCTCACTATTTCCCAACTTAGAACAGGATATGAGTTTGAAATTTCTGTTAGTCATGTAACACAGATATTACTTCAGAAAATATCACCTTTCTTCTCAGGTTTCATTTGTTGAATGTATGGGTTTTTGATCGGCACTACTTTAATTTAGTGCTAGCTTTTATTTATGCAATTAAATGGTTTTTATGGCCACTTATCTTACAGCATAGACTCTAAGCAATGTAAAACTTAAAAACAACAATTGAAACAATACAAATCATAAATGGCTGAGGTCACAAACAGCAATTGCAATCTACAGTAAAAAAAAAAAAAAAAAGATAGCAGAGCTTATTGAAGTATGATTTCTGATGCAGCTGTGCTAATCTTGCTGGAATAAAAACTATAGCATATTAAGGTGCCATAGTATCCTTTACTAATTCCACTGTCTTTTATTTGTAGTACACTGTACCAGATTTTTCCCTCCCTTAAAAATTAGGTGATATGATTAAGCTGAGCTTGTTGTATTCAAAACTTTGTCTCGTTCAAATGTGATTGTTTTGGAAGGCCTTAGAACAGGGCTGTCAAATTCCTGGCCCTTGGATCGGATGTGTTACATGCTGGCCATGGCCACACCCTGTTTAGCGAAGGGGAAAAAGTCTGGATATGTCACATGATGTCACTATGAATTTGACACCCCTGCCTTAGAACATCATACTGTAATCTAAACGGTGCCATCTCTTGCTGATTCTGAAGGAACACACTCAAATTGTGTTCCAGTAACATGATTACAAATGATCTGACAGGCAGATTATGGTACTAAGCTGTTGGTTTTTATAATTAGTTTATTTTAGTGTTGCCTAGACAAATTGTTCTAGTTTAGTATCTGATTTTTTGGGGTATCCATTTATATTTGTTTATCTATGCTGTAGTCTCAGAATGAAACTAAAGTATTATCACTGCATTCTTGCAGGTAATTAGTAATATTTGTACATGGTTGTGTACATGGTTACCAACATCACGGTCTCTGACTGACAAAGCAATAGCTAGAAGAGAAGCCCTTGTTATGCTGTATATATATGATATGTATTGTTTTACACCAGGGGTGTCAAACTCAAGGCCCGGGGCCCAGATCCAGCCTGCGGGGTGCTTAGATCTGGCCCGCAGGGCTGCCCTGGAAACAGAAAAGGACTGGCCCGCAGTGCCTCTGCCAGAGATAACAGAGCTCATGAGGGCTGCGTGCGGTCTCCTCGAGCTCCGTTTTTGCTGGCAGAGGGTTGCAGGAGGCCGTCACAGCTGAAAATGGAGCTCAGGAGCCCATTTTCTCTGGCAGAGTGCTCTGGCCAGCACAGGCGCCCCCAACATGAATGATGCCATGCTGGCCATGCCCACCCCAGCCTCCTGAGGTCAAACACAACCCTGATGTGGCCCTCAATGAAACCGAGTTTGACACCTCTGTTTTGTACACTTCAGAGTGAAATGCACCAAAGCAGCACAGAAGGTCGCCTGTGCAATAAAGTCACCAAACAAAACCAATACCTTGTATAGAATCTGTGTGGATGATGTCCTTACTTTCAAAGGACCATCTCTGATCTATATAAAAACCTTGAATATCATGTATGTATGTATGTATGTATGTATGTATGTATGTATGTATGTATGTATGTATGTATAAACAAAAACCCCTTTGGGTGATATGTCTTCCTTAATCTTACATCCTCTGCCAGACATCTGGAAGTTTGAGTATTCTGTATAGTATCTTAGCTATTTCTTATACTGCACTCTTCTGTAAAGAGAGCTTTTACCCTAATGGTATGGTAGATACCAGCTGTGATTTGAATGCCACTTTGTAAAGGCAGTGCTGTAACCACTATACTATCCAGCTGCTTTGTAATACACACACACACACACACACACACACAGGTATAGTGTGTGTCCAAATTTTTTCTGGGGATGATCAATCTCCCATTTTGTAGTAGTTCTTTAAAATGCTTTTAAAAATCATTTGTGGCAAAAAAAAAAATGATACTATACATTTGACAGTGACATTGGCAATCTTTAAATATGATTCTCCCTCTCTTTACTTTTTTTTTTAAATTCCAACATCACGGTCTCTAACTGACAAAGCAATAGCTAGAAGAGAAGCCCTTGTACAGCTGTTGGAATATGACATAGGATGCCTGACAGAGCAATTAATCACAATGATTTTCTGTGAATAGCTCTCTTTAGGGATAGTCACTAATACACACAAATGTACACAGGCTTGCTTATATCACCCCCACACCAAAAAAGACATACTATTGTTGGCTTGTAAAATTGAGAACCGACTGAGCATAGTATGAAGTGCATTTTTACTCCTGTAGGAATAATAAAGTAAAACCTGTTTAAAGGAACAGCAGATTTTTGATACAGATGAATAAAACCACCTTGGTACTACTAGCTGCATCTATAATACGTTTTTGCTAGAAAACAAAACCCAGGCCGTTGGGCACCTAAGACTGCTCAATTGGGGAAAGTTCTCTTCAAAGTGATATACCATATATTCACAATTGGTTTGTGAGCATCTTGGCTGGTGAAGCGGAAACAGAGCAGCTTTAAATGGTGTTTGCTCATCGCTTGAAGAATAAGGCCTTTCACATATAGCAATAGCACTTAGACTTATATACCACTTTACAGCCCTGTCTAAGCGGTCTAAAGAGTCAGCATATTGCCCCCCCCCAACAATCTGGGTCCTCATTTTACCCACCTCAGAAAGATGGAAGACTTTGAACCTGGTAAGATTCGATCTGCCAAATTGCAGGTAGCCAGCACCACCATGGCTCATAAAGATGCTACACTGATAATTATTGCAATTAATATAGATGGAGGTAAATGGAGTCATGATACAGGCAGTCCTCATCTTACAACCATTCGTTTAGGGACCAAAGTTACAATGGCACTGAAAAAAATGACTTACAACCATTCTATACAAGTATGACAGCATTTCCAACAGCCACATGATCAAACTTAAGCTGCTTGGCTACAGGCATGTATTTATGACTGTTGCAGGATCCCTGCCATTTGTGACCTTCTCAGCTGGCTTCCAACAATCAAAGTCAGTGGGGAAGCCAGATCAGTTCAGAGTTTTGCAGTGTAAATTCAGCGCCAGAAAAGTAAACACAGATGGCTGATGCTTCATTTAATGTCTTTATAAACACACATAGTAAATTTTAGAATACCAGTTGTAGATTTCTCCAACATGGAACAAACTCAAACAGAAGCAAACATGTTACAGGCTCAGAGTAGAACAGCAACTCAACTTCAGCAGACAAGCAAGCAAGTTTCTCTTTCACTTAGTTCAGCAGGCAAGCAAGACAGAAGCCGTTTCATTTTCAACAGACAGACTGAGAGCTCAACATAGCTGCAGAGCTTAATGTAGAGCCATGCCTAGGCTACTTCTAGTTTCAGTTTCCAAACAGTCCTCATTGGTTGACTTAGTTGCCATGCCTATTCCAGTTCATGAATATACTCTGACAAGATCCCCTTAACAACTGTTGAATTTACGTAACAATCAGAGTGATTTGCTTAACAATCAAGGCAAAAAAGGATCACTTAACAACCACCTTGCTTAGCAACAGAAATTCTGAGGTCATAGTTATGGTTGTAAGTCGAGGACCACGTGTATCATATTATAGTTACTAGACCTAGTCTCTTTTTTGACTGGTCACGTATGGTAAGTAATATTTTGTCTCAATGGCTTTGATGTGCTCATAGAACTCTATACATGCCGAAGTCTCTATCTTACAGAATCATAGAGTTTGAAGGGACTATCTGAGTCTCGAGATCCAATCTTTTCCCATTGCAGAAATCCAAACCAAAGCATCTCTGAGAGATGCTTGCTTTCCTCTGCTTGAAGACATCCAGGGAACGAGTGACCATTAGAACTCAGTGTAATGGATTCAATGGTCAAACTGCTGTTAGTCTTATCGAGTTTCTTCTAACATTCCACAACTTCGCCTTAAAAAAAGAGAAGCACGTGCAACTTTGCACCACAGCAATGGAAGTTCAATAGCCCACCACATGAAGAAATAAGGATGGAAAGCTCAAAATGAGAAGGAAACTGAAATGCCATTGAAGCCATGTCTCAAACTTCCTCTTTCTGATTTCTATTCAGTTGAGAGGTCTTCAGGACACATGGGTCTGGAAGAATAAAGGTATCATTGAGATTAGAGACCTTGAATTGCAGAAAGCTGTAACTGCATTGAAACTCATGGAAGCAGAGATTTCTCACCTGAACTTGTGCCGGCTGAACCGAAGTGGGAGTGGGAATGTCACACTTTGTATTTCCTTCTCACTTAGACCTCCCTGTGCCATGCCAAAGGGATGTCACATTTCTAAGAAGCCCATAATCTGTTGTCTGTCATTCCAGAAAGCAGAGAATAAAAGGTATAGTCATGGAATCAATTATTTACCAATCCATTATCCTCCACTTAGAGACAAACAACCTACTCTCTAATAAACAATTTGGTTTCAGAAAAAAACTATCCTGTAATCTGCAACTCTTACACTGCAAAAATATATGGACTACACAACTCAATCAGGGCAAAACAATAGATGCAATCTACATAGACTTCTGTAAAGCCTTTGATTCAATGTTACACGACAAACTATTCCTAAAATTAAAATCATATGGTATCTCTGGACAACTGCATAACTGGACAAAAGCATTCCTGTCAAACAGACAACAAATGGTCAAAATTGGGAGTGTCCTATCAAATTCTGTACCTGTCAATAGTGGTGTCCCCCAAGGCAGTGTTCTAGGATCAACTCTCTTCATACTCTACATAAATGACCTCTGTGATCACATTAAGAGCAACTGTGTTCTCTTTGCTGATGATGTAAAGCTGTTCAATACCACAGACAATACTGCTACCCTTCAAAAAGATCTCGACTATGTATCAGAATGGTCAAACAAATGGTAACTTCAAATCTCAACAAATAAATACTCCGTCTTACATATTGGCAAAAAAAATCAGAAAATAAAATACAAGCTGAATAGTCAAGACCTTGTTGATGATCCAAGCTCTGTACAGGACCTTGGAATACTGATCTCTAATGATCTAAGTGCTAGAGCCCACTGTAACTACATAGCCAAAAAGGCATTAAGAGTTGTTAACCTAATCCTATGTAGCTTTTTCTCTGGTAATATCACACTACTAACTGGAGCATACAAAACATTTGCTAGACCAATACTCGAATACAGCTCATTAGTCTGGAACCCACATTACATATCTGATATTAGCACAGTTGAGAAAGTCCAGAAATATTTCACAAGAAGAGTTCTCCACTCCTCTACTCATTATAGAATACCTTATGCCACCAGACTTGGAATTCTAGACCTAGAAAACCTTGAATTACGCCGTCTTCGGTCTGATCTAAGTATGGTATATAAAATCATACATTGCAATGACTTACCTGTCAATGAATACTTCAGCTTCAACCATAACAATACAAGAGCAAACAATAGATACAAACTCAAGGTTAACCGCACCAAACTTGATTGCAGGAAATACAACTTCAGCAACAGAGTGGTCAATGTCTGGAATACTCTACCTGACTCTGTGGTTTCTTCCCCAAACCACAAAAACTTTAACCTTAGACTGTCTACTATTGACCTTTCCTAAGAGGTCTGTAGGGGGCGTGCATAAGCGCACCAATGTGCCTACCATCCCTGTCCTATTGTTTCTTTTATTTTTCTTATATGTACCCATTTCATGTATTCATAACTATGTATATACTTATACCTATTATCTTGTAAGCGATTGACAAATCAAAATAAATAAAAATTAAAAATAAATTCTTTGCAGTTGAAGAAGTTAAGATAAACTTTCTGATAGTAAAACTGATTTAGCCCATTGCCTACTGAGTGGTAGACTTCCCTTCACTAGACATGTTCAAAGCATAAATAGACAGGTATCTATTGGAGATTCTTTAACAAGATTTCTTGAACTGAACAAAAATGGCCCTTTTATATCTTGTAATTTTATTATTCTCTACTCTGAACATTAGAAAAGATCTAGAGGTCCTTGTATATATCCAATTTTGAACTGTGACCAATCCATGCAATTGTAAGTAAATTTGCTTAAAGGAAATTAAACTGGTTTCAAGAAAATTTAGTATTGCAGATGAAAGATGTAATCAAATTCTTAACAGTTTTCACCATCATCCTTTGAAAGTTATATTCCATAGTCATTTTCTATTCTGCTTGTGCTCATAATGATGTTATTTGAATATGTTCAAAGCTGAAAGCCCTATTCATCAGTGGCTGTATTAACTCTACATCTCTGGAAAATTAGGAGAGAACAGAAAAGAAAAGAAATTTGGATTAATTTGCAATACAATTAAGATGAACCACAGTTTAATCCAGTTTATGCCATTTATTTATTTATAAGGATCTGAGATTTCAAGATAAATCTAAAAAAGGTCTTATTTAAAAATTCAGAAATTTGTCTTGGAGGCAGTAAAAGGGCCTTAATCCACCCTATGGATTAAGGTGGAGTTTACACATTTTTCCCCAGAAAAAAATTACAAAGTATATGCTATATTAAAATAGATGGAATGAGGTTTATGGCAATTTAGGGCATTATTTACAAATTGGGTTGCTGTTCTCAAAGAGGCCTCTCACCCTATGGATTAAGATGGAGTTGCACTTTTTTTTCAGAAAAAAATATATAAAGTATATGTTATATTAAAACAGATGGAAGGACATTTATGACAATTTATGTGGAGTAGGAAAATAATAATGCAGAAGACATAAAAAGGATGGCAGCTGTTACTAAAGTAATAATGACTATTTAAATAGGGGGAATGCAAGTTAATGTAGACTGATTAGATGAAACAGATTTAAAAACCTCAGAGATTAGTGGAAGCAAATGTTTACTTCTATACTGCAACTCAGTATGGTATTTCTAGACTAACAGATCCTGAACAAATGTGGAGAAGCCATAAGGTAATTATTTTCAGTCTGATCTTCTCCAGGGAAAATCTATTAGCCATAGCAAAAGGCATGGAAAAAAACTGGATGTCAGAGTTCTGTGTGATCATAAAAAATGTTTATTTATGTATATTTATTTATATCCCACCTTTATTTACTTATGAAGGTAAACACACTTAATACTCCTTTTCTTTCCTATTTTCTTCACAACAACAATCCTGGGATATGAGTTGGGCTGAGACAGAATGACTGGCCCAAAATTATCCCACTGATTTTTATAGTTCAGGCAAAACTCATCTTATTTTTCTGAAAGGAATTTTCCAAGTAGCTTGCAAATAAACCAATGATCAGAATTCAGTTTATCTGATCAATAAAAACATATTAGAACAGTAACCCTACACAACAAATTAAAATAACAATTTTTTGGAGCAGATAATAAAACAATAATTTTAATTTTTAAATTGTGGACAATTTTGGTTTCCCAGTTTTTAGCTTGGTATCTTAACCAAACTAAAAGTATGAACAACAAAGTTGATGAAATACGCACATGCCGTAGGAATGGAAAACCTGTACCTTATATACTTTAAAGGTGCCACTCATTTTCGTAGAAAATAATTATGGTATTCCTTTACTATTTGCAATTCCTGCATTAAATAATTGCATCCCATCATTTTAATTTGGGTATTTGAGAGTTTTTTCAGCATTTTATTCAATATTTCTTTCCCTGCCTGATGCACTCTAAATGTCGTTGGCTAGAATTTCCACCACCATCTATTTTCACTTCCTAGTTATGTTGGACTACAAATTTCATCAACTCCCTTCGCCTCCATTTTAATAGGTCTACCTTTCTATGAAATCACTGATCGATGCTTTGGCGAGGCCAGAATGAAGGAGGTTTTTGTATAAGACATTTGCTCATATCAATTCACCTTTTGCTATCCAGGAATGTCAGCTCTTTGAAATAAGCTAAGTCAAGACATGGGAACAGCTGTAATTTTAAAAATGCTCTTTACCAGGGCTGTCAAACTCCAGGCCCGTGGGCACACGCTGGCCACACCCACGCCCCATTTAGCGAAGGAGGGAGTCCTGATACGTCACATGATGCCACTGTGACGACGTGAGTTTGACACCCCTGCTTTTTACTGTTGCAAGGTACAAAAGTAGATTCATGAAAGCCTGTTGGAATTTATCACATCTTAACCTAAAAAAAAATCAACTCAGAGTCATTCTGAGTTTCTTTCTCAATTTATTTTTTTTCCAAGGATTGGGTAATCATTAGGGAAAATCATCCTAAAACAGTTTATTCATTTCTTGATTCCCCAATTCTGTACAAAATCTACATTCATCCACACCAGCAGAGGGGGACTCTCATTCTATTCTGCCAGAACTGAACTTTTCTTGCTTTCCCTACCACAAGAAGAAGGAAAAAAGTGAGAGAGGAAAGTACAAATGATTGAGTTTTTTCTTTTTTTTGGATCAAGCTATCTGGTCTCTGACAGAAGATAATATGAGAGGTCTCAAAGAATACCCATGGTCCAAGGAAGTTATGATGAAGATTTCAACTATTTGTGAACACCATTAAAAAAAAAAACCCTAATAGAAAATACAAGCATATCAAAAGGAATTGGGATAGATGACATTATGTTAAGAGTCCAGGCATTAATTTCCTGTATTGCCAAAATAATTAGAAAAGCAATGGAGCAGACAGAAAGCTGTATCTGTTACAGAGCCAGATGATAACGATACATAATCAAATAACCATTAATCAGTCAGATGATATCTTAATTAGTTCAACCAAAGTTCATGATGGTAATGATAAACATGAGAATTCCGCTTCCATAATGGATAAACTAATATGTTGTTGCCTAATAGACTTCCATCCTATTAAAGCATGACCCAACATTACCATTATACCTGATGTTGACTTACGAGTCATTATATCAGTAGCAAAACTTGCATCAGCATATGCAGTCAACACTAATTCATTATTTGGCTTTAAATATAATTAATAATTGATTGTGTGTTTTAAAAACCTAATTATTTGCTTAGCTGCTTGCCAATGTCTTTCATTTGGTTCAGCGTTATACCTAGCCAATTGGTTTACTCTGTAAGATATATCTGGTCTAGACCAATTACCCAGATATGATAGACTACCTATTAAGGATTGATATATTTCCTTATCAAACATAGGACTTTTAATATCACTATGTGTAAATTCCTTACTCATTGGTGTCTTAGCAGATTTACAATGGTCCATGTTACAGCGTTTTAATAATTGTCTAATCTTCTTGGCTTGCGAAATTTTAAAACCTTTATTCATTTTCACTATATCAAGACCCAAATAATGCTTAATTTCCCCTAAATTTCTAATCCTGAACTTTTTCTGTAATCTATAAACAATATAATTTGCTTCTTGTTCAGTTTTAGTTATAATTGCCATGTCACCCATAAATAACAGTAATCGAGAAATTAAACCATCTTTTTCTCTTCGGAACAAACAAGGATCAGCTATACCAGCTTCAAAACCTACTGAAACTAATTCCTTTACAATACATTTATTCCATTCATAACCGGATTGCTTTAGACCATAAAGACTTTTCTTTAATTTCCAATAATCAGTTTTTCCATCATCCTTTAAACCTAATGGCTTTTTCCTATAGATGGTATGTTGTAAAGGTGCATGTAGATATGCAGTTTCAACATCTACATGGTTTATTTTACATTTATTCTTAGCTGCCCAAAATAATGCTGCTCTCAATGTATTTGCTCTCAGATTAGGTGCAAACACTTCATCATAGTCCTTATCTGACTGAGCAAATCCTTGAACAACTAATCTTGCTTTATGGGTAATAGTCCCATCCGCACCAGTCTTTATCTTATACACCCATTTGCAACCTATTGCACACTCATCTAGTGGTAACTTTACATCCTCATACACTTCTAAACCCTTTAATGATTTTAACTCCCTATTCATAGCTTCCTGCCAAGCTACCTGATCCTTTGTAGGATACAGTTTTATTTTATTGAAGTTAGAAGGTTCTGTATTAACCTGTCATACAATGCTTGCTTGAAATCTCTTAGGTGGACATCTCTCCCTAGTTGACCTCCTAGGCAACTCACTACATGTTGTTGACATGTCCTTTTCCTTTACCTCCCCTATCAAATCCTCGTCTTCTACAGCCATAGAAGGTTCTTCCATTGATGATTCCTCCATTGAGGATTCCTCCACTATCTTATCATCAATATTATTATCATTAGGATTATTGGTAAACAATGGAGTCTCAACAACAACACTATCCTGTACTTTATTATATACCTGTTCAAGCTTTCTCCAGCCAACATACTCCATAAATTTAGCACTTGCACTGCAATATACATTAGTAGAACCTGGCTCCCAAAATCTAAATGATCTATGATTAGCTTCATAACCTACAAAATATAATTTTCTCGCTCTATGTTGTCCCTCTTGCCTTACTTGTGTGGGAATATGAACCCATGCTGGGGTTCCAAATGTATGTAAATAACTGAGATCTGGCTTTTTTACATTCCAACGAGTAAATGAGTAAATTCACCAGTCATTGAATTCACTACGTTATTCAAAACATGGTTAGCACACATTATTGCTTCACTCCAAAGTTCATCTGATAAACCAGAATCCGAAATCATAGTCCTAGCCACAGCCTGTAATGTTTGTACTCTACGTTCAATATATGAATTATGTTGTGGTCTATAAGGAGCAGAACGCTGATGTTCAATGCCAGCTTTCTGTACTATGGCTTCAAATTTTCTATTGGTAAATTCAGTAACATTATCTGTTACTAAGCTAATAACTTTCTGTTTCTTTTTCCTTTCAGCAAATTTTAGCCAGTTTACAAAATGCTGGTATGATTCTTTCTTCATTTTCATTAAATAACAGAAACCATATCTGGAAAAATGATCAATTATACTTAATATGTAACAGGCTCCACCTAAACTAGTTTACTTAGGTCCAATAATATCAGCAAAAACAACCTCTAATGGTTCACTGGTTTTGCATCCATTTACCCTATTTGCAGGAGTTACCTTGCTTTTTTCTTGATTGCAAACATTGCAATTTAAAACCTTTGTACAAGGTTTTAATTTATACCATTAGATAACTCAACAGTTTTCTTTAGCATTTTGAAATTTATATGTCCCATATGTCTATGGAGCAGATGAATACATTCATCATGAGGCTTTTTATTGTCATAAACTGAGTTAGCATTAATTAATGGATTTTCATGTATAATAAACAAACCATTATCCAATCTTGCAGTAACGCTTTTACCCTGTTTTTCAATTAAACATTTATCTCCCTGAAAGGTTACAACAAATCCTGCTTTTATCTTTGCTCTTACAGATAGCAAGTTAAATATCAGTCTAGGTACATATAACATCGGTAAACGTTCATAAATACATGAACAATATGCAGTACCTTCCAGATGCTCTCAATTTCCATCCATTAGCTCATGATACATGCTGTTTACTCTTTGTCATGTTAACAAACCTCTCTTTACTTTTAGTTATACACTGCAATGCTCCACTGTCAACTACCCATATATCATAGTTTACAGTTGCAGTTGTACTTGATATGGCTAAACTAACATCTTTATAAGCTCTCTGTATATTAATTAATTGGCCCATAACCAATGTTATGATACATACAGAATAACCCTTGAGTAACAAGCATATGCACATGGAAACGTTTATGAGAGTAGTTATGAATAATTATTCAGCCACACACAGATACACTAAATTGAACACAGTCCAATAAATGGTCCAGGTCATATACGTTTTACAGTCCAAAGAATATCCAATTAAAAAGTCTTCTTACCAGTTGCCTTTGTCATTTACAGTAAACAAAAATATCAAAGTATAAGCACAGCATAAATACAACAGAGAACCTTAGATAGCAACAGAATGTCAGAGAGACAGAATGTCAGAGAGAGCAAGCTATGATCTCTAACTCCCTCTTATGGTAATTTGCAATATAATCAACCAATTGGAATATAGTATAAATCAATACAGTGATTTTGTCTTAAAGCTACAAACATACATTGTTGCTTTATATATTGCCAACCCAACTAATTCCTAACAACTATTAATACATCTTTTAGTTGTAGGTTAGACTGAGAAATTAGAGAAAAATAACATCCCAGGAGAATGAAATGATGAAATATCTCCACGTTGCTTCCAATGAAATTACAAGGATGTGTCTCTATTATCTTTATCCAAGCTTTATCACCACTTTTTCTTGTTCCAGCAGTTAAAACCTCAAATCTTAAGACTTACAGAATTAACTAGAAAATCTGGGAAATACAGTAACACTATTTTAGATTTTGAAGACTACACAAAAGCCTTTGGGGATTCAAAAAATATTTCTTGGGGTCTGCTTAGAAATATCATTAAGCTCCTTGGTAAACCATGCAGGGCAGAGGTTGAGGCTTATTCCCCAGTCAGTGGATGAGATGAACCAAACTGCTTTGGGTATTAAATACTAAACTACAGTGCTGTATATTATGTACTTTTATATAATTGAGATTAATTTTTTTTAAAAAAATGTATGCTGTTCACAACAGCCAATACACCAACAAACTGAAGACAGCATTCAGACCTGGAACTTTAAAACAGATGCTGGATATGGTCACAGTGTGTGAACAAATTACAGAGAGAGGGTATATAAATGCTGATTTCTGTTTACGAATCACTTTGTAAATGATTTACAATGTTCCTATTAAAAGAGATGCAACCTCCCTCTTTATCACTGCTAAAAGAGAATGGGAACCAAAAGCCATTTCTAGCTCTCAGAACATCTTAATTAGATCATAATAAATGTATTTTTTATTATTATAATAGTTGCTGAGACCAGGGAAATGTAATTGTATGAGCTATGTTTTCTATTTCCTAGCTATAAGATGTTTTTGGCCATTTTTGCATCAGCATGTGAATCCTTTCTCTTTCTCCAAAAGATCAGCAAGAAATTCCAGCAGCATGTTTTGCATATTTCTCTTAATGCACAACATTTGTAATTCAGGTTACTGCAGTCCATTATTTCTAATACAGCACATTTTTATAAACATTCTTCTCAAATGCATATATTGTTGTCTGCACACTGAATCAATCTCTTTTATGTGCACATTTTTCTTTGTTGGGAACCACATTATAAGAAACTTTTGAAAAGTGTGGGATTTGTTCAACCAGTTTGTTCCAGTTTACAAACAGTTATGGAATCTGCAAATTAGTGGAGGGAGGCTGAATAAAAATCCAGACAACATGAATTTCTCTTCCATCTATATTTGAGAAAGTTAACACTGATGAAGTTATAATTCAAAGGCAAAATGGAGTAAGATTAGAGCTTGTACAGATGTAGCAATAGGTAGATCTGAAAAATCTCTCTTGCACTGAATTTGTTGGCTGACTATTGAATATGTCCGTGAGGTTTTCTTGACAACAATATGGAACTTATTTACTGTCATGGCTGACTCGCTATACACCCCGTTCGCAACCAGACAACAGAAACAGGGAGAGGGGGGCAAGCAGGTTTTGAGTGCAATGGAGGATTGGGAGGGAATTGTGGAATGCAAGAGAGCCGACTGTTGCCTAGCAACATCCTAGTGCCCGGACATCAAATGATGGGGAAGCACCAAGGCGCTCAGACCATTTCCCTAAACAATTTGACTGTAAATGATTGGTCAACAATGAACAGTGGGTGGCCCAGGGAAAAAAAGGGGACTTTACCTATGCTACTTCATGCACGAGAACTTCAGAACTGGCTTTGCTTCTTCTGTGCCTACATGGAATTACCAGTAAAGTTACACTCTTGGTAAAACAATATCCCAGGAGTTTCATAGGCCAACAGGACAGTTGACATTTGCATTGTGATATCCCAGGTGCTTTCAAATTCCCAGACTAGTCTACTTTCTTGCCACTGTGCTCCCTAATAATATTCCCTTATAGTATCTCATCCAAATAATAGCAGAATCTTACCCTGATGACCTTTTGAGCTCCGATAACATGCTACCAACTGTTATGAGTTGACAGTACTTATTTACTGAAGAAATGTCTGTATTTGTTGAGTATTGGCCATGCTAGTAGATGCTTATAAAAACTGCAGTGTAAAAACTACCAGGTTCCCTTTCTTATTGTATTGAAAGAGAGAACAAATTTGTAGCTGTCACTCTGTCATCATCAATATTTATGGTATTATGTTACATAGAAACAACAGACATACTTTAATCCAGCCACTCTCATTTCTACAATAATGTATTATTACCAAGAGCAGCAGAACTCATACTCAGTAAGCTCAGTAGAGTAATATTTTCTTATTAGTGTCTTTGATTATTTCAAAACTGCAGCAGAAACTCATGGATAACCATTAAATGTGCACCCTTCATCCATTATTGACACTCTGCTCTTTTAACTACATTTGGGCTTGATAGGGAGAGGGAGAACTGCCAGCAATGACCTTCACTCAAAGTATTTGCCAGTTTTCAGGGTGAAAATAAAGGATCTTTTCACAAAACGTAAAAAAGAAGGCAAGAAATAAACCATATGGAGTCCTCAAGAATTTGAGTTTCCATTGGAAGATGCACCAAACCAATGTATGATAATTTTATGCTTATTATTTTATTATTCTAATTTTATGATTATCAGAACTTAACAAAATCTGTCATATTTACAGAGCTGGGAATTAAATGTCCATCAAAATTCAGGTATCTGAATTCTGAAAGCTGAAACAGAATGTTAATCACAAATATCTCTTTTGAAAATGTGTGTTTTGATAGAATAGTTCCAACTTCTCTTTTTTCAAAGGATGAGCCTGGAGCTGGCCTTTCTATATATTCATCCATCCCATCCATCCAAATATTTTAACCACCACAATCAAAATAGTTGATTTTTCAATCCATACACAGATGTACAGATCAGTGGTGGGATTCAAATTTTTTACTGCTGATTCTGTGGGCGTGGCTTGGTGGGCATGGTAGGAGAAGGATACTGTAAATTCCCCATTCCCACGCCACTCCTGGGGGAAGATTACTGCTAAATCCCATTCCCTCCCCACCCCACTAACCTGCTTTCCAGCTCTGTTCTCCTGTGCAGGGTAACAAAAGAAGACCCAGCCAATCAGCTGGGACTTGGGAGGCAGAGAATAGATGGGGGCGGGGCCAGTTAGAGGTGGTATTTGCCGGTTCTCCAAACTACTCAAAATTTCTGCTACCAGTTCTCCAGAACTGGTCAGAACTTGCTGAATACCACTTCTGGTACAGATTCTATTTTGAAGACGAAACAAACTTGATATATTTTCTGCTCCATAACAAAGACAAATGTTGGTGGTTCTTGATGACAGGACTCCATCTTATACTGAATCTGAAATAAGATTAACTCAGGGAATACTCAGCAGGATACATATCACATTATGTTTTCTTCTGACTGATGATAAATTAGTCTGCTTTGAGGGCCGTGTAAGATGTTACTAAACCTTACCCATTTGGAAAATTTTTCATTTCAGTACATAACATATATATTATCACATAAGACAGCATTTCTCAAAATGTGGGTTGTAACGCTAGGGTGTCACAAGGCACTAAATTAAGGTTTGTCCTAAAATACAAGCAGATTTATCAGTTTGATGCAAAAATATGCTGAATGCAAAGTCCTAATACTGTTCCAGAGTTCCAATGAAGCCAGAGTATTTTTTGGTTGTTGTTGTTGTTGTTGTTGTTGTTGTTGTTGTTGTTGTTGTTGTTGTTGTTGTAGGGCGTTTAGGACAACTTGATGCAGTCAACTTGCTGTGGGACAATTCAATGCTATATTTATTGTTTCATTCAAGTATTTTTATTATTGGTGACCATGTTTTTGTCAAAATTATGTAACTCTATATTTCAGGACTGACTTTTTAATTTTAATATTATTGGCCACGGTGTCAAACTCTGGACCCAGCACAGGAGGTGCATGGTGGGAAGTCCATCCTGAATTTTGTTGGAGGCTGCAAGCAGTGAGCAATATGGAGCTGATGAACAGCTGATCCTGACCGAATGAAAGCCGCCCGACAATCAGTTGATCATGGTTGCCTGCAAGCCGGCTGATGAGCGGCTGATAGAGCCTGCCAGCAGCCCGACAATCATCTGATTGGCCTGCTGGATGGTCGGCTGCTCCAGCGATAGAGGGATGTGGCTCCAACCTTCAAAGGTCGCTGGGAGGCGGAAGCTCCCAGCACCAACTTTATTCCTTTCTTGCTTGTTGACAGAACTCACTGTGTGCTGAGAAACCGGCTTAAGAAACCATTTGGGACCTGGAGTGAGTGGCATCCTGATTGTGGTTTAGGTCCAGAGCTTGGACCTTTGAGACATGGTTCCATTGAAATTAATTTAACTGTTGTATTTGTTGAATAGTCCCACAGTGAGTTGTCCCGCAGGAAATGGGCCACGGAGAGTTGTCCGTAGTGGTGGATGCGTTTAATAACTATGTGTTTCGCTGAAGGGGATTAAAATGGAGGAGAAAGGAGGAATTGCTGTGTAGGAAGCAGAAAGAAAAAAAGAGGGTAAGATCAGGGATAAATTTACAGGCAGTGAACATTAGGTTAGAAGAAGATGGCAGGGTGGTTATCTCAGTGTGGCTTCCTGGGAGAGAGTGACAAAAGCAACTTGTAGCCTGCCAGCGTGTTTCAAATGGCAGTGTTTCAAAAGTAGTTTAAAATAAGATGATTTAAGGCATTGAAAACACCCCTTTCTGTTCTTTTGTTTCCTTGCCTTTTCATGAATACAAATGGCTGTTTTCAAATTGAAAGCCAGAGTTTAGGAATTACTTTAAAGCAAGTGTGTTCATCCTACTCATTAAAATGGCTTTAAATTTTTTACTTGGCCTTTCTTTATTTCCAATGAAGCAGTTTCAGTTTAGAAAGTTGGAAAGTTCTGTTGTGGTTTTGCATCATATATTGATTAAGATTTAATGATTAAAGATACGTGGTATACTCTGCATATTTGTTTTCCAACCTAAACCCTAACCACTCATTTTATTCAAAGGTAAGGGAGCTACACTAAGACATTTGACATGGTGATGAGATCACAGAGTTACACAACAATAAAGCCAATATTGTTCAGCTCTTGATCATGGATGGATATAATCTGTAAAAGAAATGCAAAGTCGGAGAACCCCAAATCCTAGAAATTCAACCTTGACCTTTGCATTTTCTTTATCATTGCAGTCAAACCAACACAGCAAATGTTTTCATTGGAAACAGTCAGGAAAATCTATAGAATATCCTTAATATCACTTTCAAAATTAATAATTTCTCTTCAAAATATAATTTGATCCATTTGATACTGAATTCTCACAAGGAAGCAAACATGGGGTGGAGAGAACCGTGCAGGTGGGGACAAATTGAAAAATATATTTTAAGATAAACTACCACAAAATATAGAGTTTTAGAGCTGTATTTGTCAGTTAGAAGGAGACCCCAAGGAAAATGAACGAGACCAGGATATATAGAAGAATATAGGGAGCAGGGGTGGGATGTTACCGGTTTGGCCCGGTTCTATAGAGCTGGTAGCTCTGAAGAGCAGCAGACACCGAACCGGTTTGGTGTCTGCTGCTCTGTTTGGCCCAGCCGCCCTCTTGGCTATCCTTTATTTCCTGCTTTTTCAACCTCAGCTGCTTTGTGCGGCACAGCTGAGGTTGAAAAAGCAGAAAAGAAGAGGAGTTTGAAATGCTGCGCACCCGCACGCAGCGCTTGTCAGCTGTCCGGGCGGCACAGCTGAGGTTTTTAGGAAATGGCCTACACGCGGGAGCAAAATGCAGTCACCAGGGGTGGCATTCTACCTGCTGGACAAGTGGCAAATTGGGCTACTGGTTGGTCCTGCCCCGCCCACTCACTCCTTACCTGGCATGCTCGCCATCAAACTTGCCTGCTAAATTGCTATTGTTCTTTTCCCCCGACCATCAGCTGTTCTGCTGTGTCGGGAGATTTAGATTAGCTAGAAAGCAGGAAATCATTGGATTTCTTGCTTTCTAGCTAATCTAAAAGCAGAGCTGAACCTTCCTTAGGACTGAAGCTTCTATTTTTCAATGCAGACTTAGGTAGCCGATGGCAGATAGATAGATCTCTAAGTGAATCTGTGATTCTGTGAGCAACTCAATCTGCCTGCCTGCTCTGCCTAATTTTGGGTAAAAGTTGCTCTTTTTTTATAAAAATAATCAATATTTACATAAATGTTTATAATATTTACATACAAGCCATGCCCAGCCAGTCACATGACCACCAAGCCACACCCAAAAATTGGGTCACACCCACAAAATTGGTTGTTAAGAAATTTGAATCCCACTCCTGATAGGGAGGGATCCATAAAGGATAAAAAAACAAAAGATACCAGTATATGGAAGTATAGGTATGAAGGACAAGAAGGAATAACATAATTGATAAAAGTTCTTGTGATAACCATTTGTATATGGAGTAAATTTATTAGGATTACCTTACTGGCTCCTGTGATTGTAAGTGAAATCAATCAATTCACAATTATAATACAGATGTACAGATGTACATTGAATTATAATTCAATGTACAGAGTTAAAAAAGAGAGGGTGATATCCTCAAGAATTTATCAATCAATTTTCAGTATATCTATTATGTTGGAGATCAGATCATAAGCTAGAATGTCTCTTGCTTGCATTGAAGCAAAAAAACAAAAAACGATTCTTGAATATGACATGAAAAAAGGAATACTAGAAAAAGAGATCATGAATTATTACATTCCCTGTTGACTCATATCCATTATTTCGGCTCTATTACTGGCCTGTAATAGAGCATACAACATCAAATAGACCGTGCCTGCAAGAATGTAGCTCTCAACAGCTAATACAGTAACCTTATGTATCTCTGATTTTATAGTAAGGAGAAAATCTTTCCTTAAGGAAACTTAAAATAGGCACTCAAAGAAATATAACTGTTGCTCTTGACTATGTACAGAAATATATTTGTTTATTTGGGCAACAAGCTAGACTAGATAGTGAATGATCAGTTTCAATATGGCAATTAGCAGACAGGAATTAGGAACAAGGGAATTGAAGCTATATTTGTACAGATAGTCCTTGATTTACAATCATTCAAAGTTACAATGGCACTGAAAAAAGGGACATATGCCTGTTTTTCACTTACATCCTTTGCAGCACCACTTTGGTCACATGATCAAAATTTGGACACAGCAACTGGGATTATTTACAATGGATTGCAGTGTCCTGGAGTCATGGGATCCCTTTTTGCAACCTTTTGACAATTGGGAAGCCAGATTCCCTTAACAACTATGTCACTAACTTAATAACTACAGTGATTCACTTAACAAGAGAAAAAGTTGTAAAATGGGACAAAACTCAATTAACCGTTGTCTTGCTTAGCAATGGAAATTTTGGGTTCAATTGTGATTATAAGTTGAAGACTACCTATACTGCTTATTTATTGGATTACCTGTGAATTGATTCCTATGCTACCCCTATCAATCTTTTATACTATTCCCAAACTTTACTCATCCTTAGTGAATAAAGTTGGGAAATGTTTCATTTCATGCGTATTTGTTATTAAATGTAGAACCTACCTTTGAAATATATGTATTTGTTTTGAGCAGAATGAGGAAAGCTGATGAGGTTAACTATCATTAGGGGGTGATGACAGAGCAACACAGAGACATTATCCAAATGTGATGGTATTACCAATCTTGCTGTGGTAAATTATGGGTTGTAGCATTCGGTGGGACTAATTTTATCCTGAAGCGCATCATGTTTTTTAGTTCATTACCTTAGCCATGTTGTTTAACTCTGACACTACCATTTAAGGGTGAATTACATTTCAAGTTTTAAATCAGGAAATCATGGTTTCACTCATGCATGTTTCTGATTTAAACTAAAGTATGGATGACAGGCTGACAAAAGAAATATGGTCGACTGCCAGAGTGTCTTATATAGACCGTAGTTCTATTCTGTTTCTGCATTAATTTGCATTGTTCCAAATGCCAAAAATCCTCTTTGCTACATATTTGACCATATAGGTCATTCTATCATTTTTCACCTTGTTTTTCAAAGTTCCACTCCATTTCACATCTACAATAATCGCTTGATGTGAACACTGTTTACCAGATATGAATGGGAGAAAACATTAACAAACAGAATACAGAAAACACATGGAAATGTAGAACATTTAGAAAGCAAAGAATGAGCCTTGAATTGCTACGGTTTCCACAAAGGTTGGATTTGTCTCACTAACTTTCTCAATAGTTCCGAGACTCAAGAAGCTAGAAAGGACAATCTGATAGATAGTGCATACAAAATATATACATTTTATTCAAAACAACAACACGACCTTTGACAAAATCCCTCAGCAGAAATGCAAAATGCAGATTCAAATACATTAAACTAAAATAAGGTTGCAGGATGTAATCTGATGAATCAAGCACGGGGACCCAAACTTTATTCTCCCAAACATTCGGGCCCGTGCTGGAGCCCATCCTCAGGGAACTATTATAAATCATAGCTATATGAAGGATTTCGATTTTAGTTTCTACAGGTAGTCCTCCTCTTATGATCACAATCAGAACCAGAATTTCAGTTGTCAAACAAGGGGGTTGTTATGTGAACCATGCCCAGTTTTACCATCTTCTTTGCCATAGTGGTTAAACAAATTACTCCAGTTGTTAAGTGACTCAGGCAGTCATTAAGTGAATCATATTTTCTATTAAGTGTGAGGATTGATTGTAAGTCACTTATTTTGCTGTTTGTAACTTCAAACAATCCCTAAATAAATGCTGTGAAAATATCGACAGACCCCTCACATCCTGGACATAAATTGTTTCAACTCCTACCTTCAAAATGACACTATAGGGCACTGCACACCAGAACAACTAGACACAAGGACAGTTTTTTTCTGAATGCCATCACTCTGTGAAACAACTAATTCCCATAATACTGTCAACTTATCTACAAAGACTGTGTTACTGTTATTCCTCTTATTAGATTATAATAACACTTCCTAGTACCTATCTCTTCCCACTTACGACAATAACCATGTTGCTTGAATCTTTACAATTTATATTGTTTTATTTGTTTCCTAGTATGATTTGATTGCTTATTAGTAACCTATGACTATCACTAAGTGTTGTATCTTATGATTCTTGATGAATCATATTTTTTCCCTTTATGTACACTGAGAGTATATGCACCAAAGACAAATTCCTTGTGTGTCCAATCACACTTGGCCAATAAAGAATACAGAACTCTAAATAAATGCTGTTAAGTCAAGGGCTACCCATATTTCACCTAAAAGCAAGACTTGAATCAATGAATTGGATTAAAGTGCATGCAGGCATAACACATAGTAAGGGTGTCTGCAGGAAATAGGTCCAAAAACTCAACATGGTGGTCCTAGACAGCTGACTGAAGTTCTTTCCTTTTTTTTTATGTATCAGCAGTCAGCAAGCAATCAGAGCAAACATTAGAAATATATTTTCTCATGGCGTATCACTATTTGAGATGGAACAGATCGGCTTAGAGGACAGCAGGTGCTCCTTAGAGCCTGATCAGAGGTTATGTGATCATTTATTCAGATGCTGAAATCGTGTCCCGCTTGAAGCAATAGGCACTAATAAGAGTTTCACAACAAGGTAATAATGAAGTTTAGAGATCAGATTTCTGATTAGTAAACCAGCTGGTTGTAGGGCAACAAAAGATCAAAGCCAGATGGAAAATCCATATGCCATATCTGTTTATTAAAGCAAGATTCTGCCGAAGCATGAACATAGCGACATAAAGCAGGATGAGAGACTACTCATGCCAGCAATGAGCATGTGTCTTTGTGTATGTCCGTCCGTCCGTCCATCCATCCATCCGTCTGTCTCTCTGTCGCTGTCTCTGTCTCTCTCTGTCTCTGTCTCTCTCTCTCTCTCATTTATATGTATCATATACGTACATACATACTGCTATAGTTTACCACAGCCTTCACTCCGGCCTGCTCTTTGAGCAGGAGCCAGAGCCATCCCTTATTGGCTGATTCCGTTTGACAGCTCAGTATAAAAGGAGCTGTCAAACGGAGTCAGCTGCTCTCTGTCAGCCGACTGCCTGGTTAGCTTGCGGCCTCTTAGCTTTTGCTTAAGCCTCTGCCTCTTTACTCCCACGCGCCAAACTTAAAACATACATACATGAAATTAATAAATTAGGCTCCTACTTAAATTTCAGGCCATTCATATTCCAGGTTTTTCAAGGGAGGGGAAAAAATGGTGCTTTGATTTTTTCAATGTGTGTCTGAGATGCTGCTTTTATTTTCCTGCATTATCTCGGAACAGGTAGCCTGCTAGTTTGATTCAGCCACTTGTTCAGCTGTGGGCCTGAGATAAGGAACTGTTTCCCCGCTGATTCTTCAATATTTTCAGACAAATGAGAAGCAGCTGACATTTGAGGCACACATCTCAAGAGAACTGAGATCTCTTGAAAGTAGGCTGGGCCAGAATATTTTTGAGGCCCTTTCCAAATACCATGTTTCTCACAAAATAAGGCTGGGCCTTTTTTTTTTTTGACCCCCGAAAAAATGGCTAGGCCGTCTTTTTTGGGGTGACTTAATTCCCCCCCCCCCGCAATCTCAGGCGGGTGAGCGGCGACGGCTTGGATGTTGACGTCGGCGTTGGTGGGGCACTTCGTATTGGGAGACCTTCCGCCACCATTGCTTTCCCTTCTCCCCGTGCTGCCGCGGCATTTAGAGCAATGCCACGGCATTTGGTGCAGCCATGCGCAGCCAGCCAGGGCTCCTCCCTGCAACTGGAGCCCGGCGGAGACACTTGGCTTCAGGTGCTCCTGTCGCTGCCTCCCCTTCGCCTTCAAAGGCAAAGGCAATTCTTTTAAAAACAACGCCCTCCTACCGGTACGACAAAGCCTCCCCTGCCCGAGAGGGCGGCCCAACCCCATGCGGGAAGGCGAATCTCCCTGCCTGGTGCCGGGCAGAGCATGAAGAGCTTCGCCTGGGGCACCCAGTGCAGCTGACAGGCAGCCCTCCTGCCTGGCTGCGGAGCTCTCACCAAGGCAGCGAGCGCCTCCCCGTTGGGCCCTCCACTCATCCCGCTAGGGCCACGCCAGAGCTGTGCGGGCTGTGCAGAGCCAGGAAAGTGAGCCACAGGTGCGCGCCCGCCTGCCAAGCGAAAGAGCCAGGCCGACCCGAGCTTGGCTTCCTTCCCAAGTCCCTCCAGCCTGAAACCGAAGGGGCCACTGGGAGAGGCTGCCCGAGGCAGTGATAGCGTCCACCCATCCGTGGACAGGGAGGCAAGGTGATGGCCTGCGCCATGTCCTCCAGGCTGAGCCCTGCCGAGTGAGCGCCTCTGCTCGATGCCCATGCCACTGCAGTGTTTGTAGCTGCCAGCACGTTTGGAGATGCGTGGGGATGGGCTGGGCGAGGGGTGGAAAGGACGGGGGGCTTTGGGCTCTCTCCGCTGGACCTGCCGGTCAGGGAAGCAGTGCTGCCATCGCCTTGCCTCTCTGTCTGCAGACGGGTGGGCACTATCACTGCCTTGGGCAGCCTCTCCCGGTGGCCCCTTCGGGTTCGGGCTGGAGGAACTTGGGAAGGAAGCCAAGCTCGGGATGGCCCGGCTCTTTCGCTTGGCAGGCAGGCGCACACCCACGGCTCCCTTTCTCGGCTCTGCCCAGCTCGCACGGCTCTGGCAGGATGAGTGGAGGGCCCGGCGGGGAGGCGCTCGCTGCCTTGTCAAGAGCTCCACTGCTGGGCAGGAGGGCCTGCCTGTCAGCTGTGCTGGGTGCCCCGGGTGAAGTTCTTCACGCTCTGCCTGGCGCCAGGCAGGGAGGGTGGCTGGGCACTTCTCCCAGGGTGGGCTGATCCTGTGCTGTGGCCCTGTGAGATTCACCTCCCCAAATGGGGTTGGGCTGCCATCTCGGGCAGGGCAGGCTTTGTCGTATCGGTAGTAGGGTGTCATTTTTAAAAGAATTGGCTTTGCCTTCGAAAGCGAAGGGAAGCCGGCGACAGGAGCGCCTGAAGCCAAGTGTCTCCGCCGGGCTCCGGTTGCAGGGAGAAGCCCTGGCTGGCCGCGCATGGCTGTGCCAAACGCCATGGCGTTGCTCTAAACACCACGGCAGCATGTGGAGAAGGGAAAGCAATGGTGGTGGAAGGTCTCCCAATATGAAGTGCCCCACCAACGCCGAAGTCCATGCAGGCAGCACCATATCCGGGTATGCAACAAAAGTACTTCCTAATGGCAAGCTGCCGCGCCATTCCCCCCCATTTCGCATGTTTAATATAGGCCTTAATTTGGGGGAGGGGCTTAATTTGATTTTATGCCTATAAAACATGCTGGGACTTCCTATTGGGGGAGGCCATATTGTTGGAGAAACACGGTAGATGATGCTCTGTTGAGAGATATTAGAGTAAATTAAAAGCTATTTAAATTATAATTGTTTTTCAGAAAATGGGGACTGTGTTAGGTTCTGTACAAGGAAAGAAAAATATACAAGTGTTTCTTAGGATCTGCTTTTGTTCAAGCAGCTAGAGTTAGTTGCTATGGGGACAGAGTATGAACATGGTGTCATAGCAAGAATCTCTAGAAGATTGGTTTTCTGCAACAAAATCTTTCTGATAAGAAAAACAATATAGAAAGAGGCTTAATAATTTATTACATGATCCAGAATGCTTACACAACTGGCAGTTCATAGTCTGTGAGGAAGAAACCAAAAAGCAGGGTTAATGCTTCACTCAGAAAAAGAGAAAGAGATTTATCCCGCTTTTGCATTCTAGTTGAATGGATAGAAATAATGTATTGATAGTAATTGAATATTTCTTTTTGTGGGTTCCTTGGTGCTCTCTGAGCCTGACTATTTTTTTGCAGTTATTTCATCACTAGGTAACATCACCAGTGGCATCAGTTACCTAGTTTGGTAATTAAATATCTGCAAAAACAACAACAACAACTAAGCTCAGAAAGCACCAAGGACCTTACAGTTTAACCCCAAGCTACAAATATTTGCTTCTATCAGTTTCTCCTTTTTAGTGAAATTTATTCTTTAGATCTTTTGCCAGCTTAGATGGAAGCCTCATTCTGGAATAGAATCTGCGTTGGGTGAATTGCATAGGGTGAATTGAATCCCTTGTCAACTTTCAATACTATAGATTACTACACTGTATCAGCCAGCTGGAATGATTATATGTACCTCTTCCCCTTGGTGATTTCATTCCTATTGTGAAATGCAAATAGTGAGACACTGGAAGTTCCTTTATACTGAATCATATGGTTTTGTCCTCTTAATAGGAGTGTCAAACTGGCGGCCTGTGGGCCGGATGCTTCACACGCAGGTCACGCCCACCTCAGCTCCGCGAAGGGGAAAAACATTGCGAAACGTCCTGTGATGGCAACGTGACATGGCGAGTTTGACACCTGTGTCTTAACAGGACTGTTAGTATATTGACTGTCAGATTTTAGACTTGAACATTTCCTAGCACGTTGGATAAGGAATGGTGTTAGCAAAATAGTTCCCAGGCTAGAGAGAATATTATATCAATATTGGTCAGGTCAAGAGCAGTAACATAATGGCTACATATCTATTGAGTCAGAAAAGTGGGAGGAAGAGGGTTAGAAATGGAGAGAGTAAATTGAAACATGGGCTTTGAGTCCAGTATGCTGTAGTATGTAGCTTTTTTGAGTGTATTCTTATCTGCAATAAAGAAACTAATCTAGCCATGTCCTATCAGAGTGCTAGTAATCCAATTATTGAATATGAAGTTAAGAATCATGATTTATACTGGCATGCCTCTCACACACACCCCTACAACACACACTCTTCTCATTCCCACTAAAACACCATGGAAATGATCAAATAAATATTTTAGAGCCGGTTCAGATACTGGCTTGCACAATGAGAATTAATTTGCATCAGAAAAAAAGTGGAAGAAATTCTTACAGTCTAGGTGAATTTGGTTATATTTTCCTCGAAGAAACAAATAATGTGGTGGCATTCACTGATTCTTTCCTTTGCCAAAGTTTGCCTGGCAGCAATTGCAAGGAATTAACCCTTGCAGATCTCAAAAAAGCTGAGCAGGGTTGGATCTAGTTACTGAAGCCACCAAAAAAAATTCTAGGGCAATAACAACAACAACAACAATATCTTGTGTGACTTTCAAATACAGACAAATCATCATTTGGAACACAACATGCCAGATATCACAGTTCTCAAAAACTGAAACATACAATTTATTGATATTGCTGTACCAGGAGACACCAGAGTCGAAGAAAAAGAACTGGGGGAAAAAAATCACTAAATAGTGCGACCTGGCCATACTGGCTACACAGTTATGGATGAAACATGTAACAGTGATACCTAATGTCATCGGGGCACTTGGTACGATGTCCAAGAATTTTGCAAAATACATCAAGAAGTTGCAGCTTCCTGCTGTAGCGCCAGGAGAGCTTCAAAAGACTGCGCTACTCTGAACAACATACATTTTAAGAAGATACTTCGTTGGTACCTAGGATGCTGGCAGCAACCTGTATCAACCATCAGAGCCAGTCACTGGTATTTGTGATAGATTGTTAAATGTTCAGTTGACTGAGTTTCATGTTTAATGAATGAATGAATGATGATCATGATCAATAATAATAATAATAATAATAATAATAATAATAATAATAATAATAATAATAATAATAATAATAATAATAATAATAATAATAATAATAATATACTTCGTTGTTTCCAAAAAACCTAAATGGAATTTCCTGTTGTGGTGCCTGCCCTTCAGATACAGCATCCTCACAAATATCTATGTGTCTCTCACCAGGATGATGTCCCGAAAGTCTCTGAAAACTTGGCTTTGCTCTCAGACCTGAAGGTAGGATAGTGGTTGAGCCCATCAGTTTTTCTTTGGTGCATTGTATTTGCATCTTATGAACATGCATGCATTTTAAAAAGGCAACTGGACTTTGTTTTTCCTTGAAGATGTTTATTTTTCTTTTCTTTTCTTTTTTAGTGGTGTTTGTCCAGTTTTACTTGTGGAAGAGCACCTCATTTTGTTGCACCCGCTTGTGAGTGTAATGACAAATAAATTCTTATGTCTTATGTCTTATCATCCAAGAAACTTCAAGTCTTCAAGAAAAAGCAAAGTCCAGTTGTCTTTTGAAAAACCACCTTTGGGAGAACTTGGCTATTTATTATTTCTTTATTTAAATTTTGGGGCTGCCCAAACAATTCTTGTTTCTACATTAGAAATAAAGAGCCATTTTTTTAAAAAAAAAATGCATGCATGTTCAAGAAGATGCAAACACAACACACCAAAGAAAAACTAATGGGCTCAAAAACTATCCAATCTCCATAGACAAATAGCTGAGTTCAACTCAAAGAAGACCTTACCTTTATTAACTGTGTCTTTATCTAGAGGAGGGAAACATAGTGTCAATCATTCTTGCTGTTATTTCCCTACTGAATTACTTTCTGTAATTGTAGCTGAGGAAATTTCAGAATTTCACTTGGCCCAAAACTATGGCATATAGGTCTTCCATCAAAATCTACAGGCTTCTGTTTGATTCTGATCGAGACTGAAATGCATGTTGCAGCCTTAAAAAGCTCTACACGGTTTAGCACCAGGTTCATTATGGACAATTGGCTTCTAAGCGGACCAGCCTGGGAATTAAATTGATGCTTTTTATTGCCTTAGGAAATGCAGTTAAGTAAGCATGAGAGAAAGCATCTTGTCTGTGGTGATGCCATATTGTGGAGTGTTATTTCAAAATGTAATCTGTCAGCCTTCTTTGTGTATATGTGTCTTTTGCCAGACCGATTCTTTTATCTCCGCTTTTCTTCTCTCTTTTCTTTTTGGTGCATTATCTATTTTAATAGTTGTTCTTTTTTAATTTGTTTTCTTTCGCTGCTAGGCTTGCTCTTCTTAAAAGAGACGGTTGCATTTTGTCATTGAACTGGCATTTTTATTGACTATTCTAAGCTTACAATCATATTTTAAATTTGTAAGACATTTTAAAACGAGAACAGGATACAATCATCATCTCACAATTCCTACTACTACTACTACTACTACTACTACTATTACTACTACTATAATTAGATTCCTTAAGACCAGCAGGAGATCTTCTTAAGCAGAGTTCTGCTCGTGGTTTCCACCGGTGGGATGATAGACATTAGTGTTGTTATTTTGCTCTTAATTCTCCACATTGTCTGGCATATTTTTTTTAAAGGCCTCTGAATATTTGGGAACTGAGTTCATGGGGAAGATACACAACTACATAGAAAAAGAGAGAGTTGGGAAGCATCATCTTCTTCTTTATCAAACCATCTACTTCTCAAGACAGATTATAAACCAAAGTACTAATTATTATATTTTTAAGGCAAAATTTAGAATCAAAATCTGCATTTCCTCTGGCACAATGCCAAAGATATATCTAATAAGCTTCATATGTTCAGTTCTAGTAAAATGATAGGTGCCATTAATGAATAATTAAAAAATAAAATTTTATTACATGTCATCTATTATCAAATATATATGTGTGTGCATGTGTGTGTGTGCGCACAATATCAAACACAGCATATAATGATAGTATTTAATAGCTAATTTTTGCTACTTCAAACATTGTTTAAATATCAGCTACTGAACCATTCTATGTCAAATACAAGCATGACAGATTTGCTATACATTTGATCATTCAGACAGTATTCAACATCAACATGGGGCTTCTGGGGAAAAAACGGTGGGCTAAAGATGGCTCTGTGAAAAGGAGAACTGGAAACTGTGGCAGAATGAAGAGCCAGAGAATAGATTGGCTTTTTGATAATTCCTCTCTGGATAAGGAAAGGATTTGAGATTACCCACAAGTGCTCCAGATAGCTTTTCCTTGCAAGGAGATTACAATACGGCAGTGTCCAGCGGGTTTAGAGAGACAAGAAAAATGCCATCTTGTTCAATCCCCAGTCAGTATTTTTGGATATTAAGTTTGCATTTTTTTTTCCTAGTTACTGTCAGAAATTATTTGTTAACTGCTTTTTGGCTATTGGGAACCTTTGGATGAACAAGTTTGAAAACATCAGCTGAGTTTCCTTCATCCCTTAGTGAAAGCCATTTAACTACAAGTTTAAGAACTTTAAAAAAAATGGGGGAGAGGATAAACAGGCTGATTTAAAACTTGTTTTTAGAAAGTTGCAAATGGACTAAGGGTTCAGATAAATAAATACATTTTGGAATTACTGATAAAAAAAAAATCTTTCCTGTGGGAAAATGCTTTTGTTTTGAAACATAAGATTTTCGAAACTGAACACTAGACAGAACTGAAAATTACAATTAAGGGAGAAAAAAATTTGATTTACAATTACAAAAACAAAATATTTTAACATTGGGCATATTGAAAGGCATTTTTGAACAATGGAGCAAGAAGTTGATTTGGGCAGTGTCTGGCTCTATAGACTAAAAGGTGTTATGGAAGAGAAGCAAGTTCTATCTGACAAGAGTGAAACTGAGTTGAAAGTGGACTCCTACAAGAATAACACAGAAAATGGTGTTATACTAGGTATACAAAACAAACCAGCTGATGTCATAATAATTAAAAGAGATATACAAACAACAAACCAAAAGTGGCTTGGATAATTTTCCTATTTTGGGTTTACAGAAGACAGTTGTTACATTTTTGAAAAATTTTGTGAGAAGGGACAATAGAAGATGAAAAGAAATTAAGTTCAGTGACATTATTTGATGAAGATTGTTGGAAATAAAAAGAAAGAATATAAAGTTGGGTTATGTGATTAAAATAAATATGTTGTTATCTCTGCTAACCCTTAAGGGAGTTCTGCTAACATCAAGCTCATTAGCTGTAAGCCATAGTCATCTCAATTATGACACATCACGGCTTGAACTATCTTGCTTTGCATGTAATGAGTCTATCTCATATATTAGGTTCACCTTTTAAGTTGCATTACTGAAATAAATGAACTTTTGCATGATACTCTAATTTTTCGAGTTTCACCTGTATTTGTTTATAGATCCCAGATGGGATATGGATGAAGAGATCATTTTTTGTACTTTAAGAGGTTATAAGTTATTAAAATTGTTTATACTTGTATTGAAGTATATATTTTTATATCTTTATATATTTCTTTTTTCTTTTTTTTTACTATATCATACTTTTTCTTTTTTATTTCTCTGTCTTTTTCTTTCTTTTCTGAATCTTCTATTTTTTTTCATTCTATTTTTTCAGTGTCTATTAATTTTTACAATTGTAACTATAACCTTCAATAAAATTACTATTAAAAAGGATTGAACAAAAAAACAACATTTATAAAACTAATAATGGGATGGGGTGAGGAGAGCAACCATTTCTGTCAAACTGATACAAGGAAATTTTAAAATTTCCTTGTACCAGTTTATTTTCTAGAGCTGTTACTTTCAAACAAGCTTCTATGTTTGAAGTTTGATGTTTTCTTTGTTCCTTTGTTAATTTCTCCCAGTTTCTAGGTCTTGGAGCTGGAGTTTTCCAGTAGAACAAAAAACATACCAATATGGTTAAAGCGAGGATGGAGGGGACCGCATGTAAACTTGTAATCTGTGAAGATATACATAAAAATAAGATGGCAGATGCAAGTCAGTTCAGACACACTGTTTGCAAGTTTCTGCTATTATTTAACAGACCTGGCAGAATGCAGTTAAGGTTTCATCTTGCACGCCACAGCTATGATAAATGAATAGAATTACAGCATTTTTAAACTTCTTTCCCTGCAAAATAAGCTTTGAATCCCCCAAGTTATAATTCTGTCTGTACATTAAGCCAGTCTCCAGCACAGGGACAGGTTTAATCTGCCATTTGCAGGGAACTTAAACCATGGCAAGAGGCTGCGTTCTCTGATTGCACTGCTGATGTAACATCCCTGCTGTACTGGGAACATGCTGAGCATAAAGCTAATGCAGCAACATCTTCTGCCAGCTAATTAGGCTGCTCCCAGATGTGCCAGCATTCCCAATATATTTCACAGGCAACGCTCACCTTGTATCTGTCTCCTGGTTGCTTTTACACATAGCGTATCACATGGCCAGGGATGTCTCCTCTTTTAACCTACATAAGGAGGAAGTGTAATCTCCAAAGGAATTCAAACAGCAAGTCAAGCTGTTGGAGCTAAAAGGCACTTTTGTAGCCTGCTTAATTATTAAGCAGGGAAAAGGCCCTTTGTTTTTAATTCCAGATGTGGCCTGAGGCATATCTGGAAGTATGCCAGAGGTGATATTCAGCAGGTTCTGAACAGTACTGGAGAACTGGTAGTGGAAATTTTGAGTAGTTTGGAACACCACCTCTGACTGGCCCCACCCCCAACTATTCTCTGCCTCCCAAGTCCTAGCTGATTGGCTGGGTCTTCTTTTGTTGCCCTGCACAGGAGAATGGAGCTGGAAAGCAGGTTAGCAGGGGAGGGAATGGGATTTTGCAGTAACCTTCCTCCAGGAGTGGGGAGGGAATGGGGATTTTACAGTATCCTTCCCCTGCCATGCCCACCAAGTCACACCATGCCCACCAAGCCACGCCCACAGAACCAGTAGTAAAAATAATTGAATCCCATCACTGAAGTATGACTCTTGAGGATCTCTCCTTTGAAAGTCACACTATGGGGATGGATGTTGACCCCAGCATTCAGAAAGCAATTTTGACTCCCAAGCTGGAAATGCCACCTCAACATTTATTCCTTTCTTAAAGGGGCAAAGAAAACTAAAAGAAGGTTTTCTATGAAGATTTGAAATGAGATATAGGTATACATGGGAGAATATTCTGCATTTGGGTTCAAACTTCAAGGAGGAGCCAAGGATCATGCGACTGTAGTTTTGAAACACAGATGGGCCTTGACATTTTTAAGGCTATGCAACATTTGGAGTTTGGAGAACACGTTCTGGATGCTGTTACAATATGCTTGGTAATGTACAATGGCCATATTTCTTGGAAAAAGATAAAGGGCAAGACTGAAAGAGTTCCATAAGGATAAAAAAAAAAGTTCGTTAACTTTGCTTTGCAAATGAAAATTCAAGGAAAAAACCGTACAGAAATGCACACTCCAATAAAAATAGCTAAAATCAAACACTATATATAAATTTACCTTAAAGACAATTCATTGTTCATATTTTTCACAGGAAGATGAAAGACTATGCATTAAGTGGCACCATTTATAGGTAAATGTTAAATGACCAAAATAAAAGGACAGAATGAGCTTTTGAAAAATAAATAAACAGAAGGGATAGCTTCGTGAAATGTAAGACTACCCTTTCTAATACATGCTGTATGGTCACTGTATTCTACTGGAGCTTAATTCTGAAAATTATTGCCTAAATCAGATTTTGATGTAGTATTTAAGGCATGGGTCTTCAAACTTGGCAAGTTTAAGACTTGTGGATTTCAACTCCCAGAGTTCCTGAGCTAACATGACTGGAGGAGGAATTCTGGGAGTTGAAGTCCACAAGTCAGGTTTGAAGACCCCTGATTTAAGGGAACTTGAAACCACCAGAGGTTTTTTTTTTTAATCTGTTTTTCTAGCAACCCCTATGAAAAGATGTATGAAAGGGGTACCAACTGAATAATGAACAGGTTATATTCAGAGTTCCTGGCTGAACCTTTGAACTCAGCTGTTTATATCTTTGAACCAAGCCAATCATTTCAGCTGCACTATTTATTCTCTTTCGCTTGCCTTAAAACCTGCCTGTTCCTCCTTCCTGCTTATTTGTCACTAAGCTTTTCTGAGCGATTCAAATGTCCTCGTAGTGTCCTATAACTCCAACTTTGTCAACTTTAAGCCTGGTGGACTTCAACTCCCAGAATTCTCAGGCCAGTTGCCAAGGTTGGAAACCCCTGCCCTATAAGGCCAAGAATCAGATCTGCAATTTTCTTATTCCACTGAGGAATTCTGAGAATTAAGGTCCACATATTTTCAAGTTACCAGCTTTGAAAAACGCCCCTCTATCTACTAATCTATTTTAATATTCTCTGTGAACTTTATATTTCATTCTACAGTAACAGGAAACAATGCATGCCAAATCCTTTAGAAAAAAAGGAGAAAAAAATGAGAAGAAGAAAGAGTTAAATCTTCGAGTTAATATATATTTACTTGGTACTCCCAAGCATGACACCGGAGTCATATTGACATTTGGTAACCATGGAACTGCCACAGCTGCTTTTGCCCAAATTGCTATACTTGAGCCACCCTATGCTTTTAAGATTAAAAACCTAAGCCTATGATAACTTATATCTGGAAATGGGAGCTTTCACATGGAATATTCAAACATTTCAGAATGAGACTGGAGAAAAGGAAAGATTGACAAGTGCACAGAGTCACTTGAGAAAGTGTAACCCTCTTGATAACAGAGACGATTTTGTATTTAATGAAACAACACAATTCAGTACACATTTTACTGACAAGCATCATTAATAAAATACTGCTGCACTGGCCCTTCAGGGAACTTGGATCTGTTGATAGCATATAATTGCTTTGAAAAGAACCTTAGAGACAGCCAAGGCTGACGAGCTATTTCTGCTAAGGGAGAATTAAGGTTATAATCAGAACTAGAAAACAGTATGGCTACTTTCCCCCCTTCTAAGCGAGAATCATCACTCAGGGAAGATAATGTACTGTACTTTGTGTTATCTAGCTGCCTAATCTTACTGCTGTGGAACACAAGGAAGAGCAGTTTTGGCTGGGTTTTTTTTGGAGGGGAGCTTTTTGGAGGGGGTCTTTACAGAGTCTGTGTGTTTTCCACATTGCTTGCCTAATTCTTACAGTGAAGCCAAGAAATGCATGTTGCAATGGAAGGTTTTGGTTTATCAGTCCGCCTGTTGTACCATTGCACGTCTATGCTGAAAGAGATACAGCTCAATTTGTTTCTTTCATAAATGCCAAAAAAAAACAACCCATCAAAACCGATTTTAGGGTAACAGAGATCCATGCAACCTTGTCATGATTATAAAAATGAAAGCAACAAAGATAATTTGATGAAAATGAATGCCATGGTACACTTTGAAGTGTTTATAGTGCCACAACAGTTTTATGTGGCACAGTGGTTAGAATAGAGTTTTGAAACTCTGCTCGTTGCCAGAAGTTCGATCCTGACCGGCTCAAGGTTGACTCAGCCTTCCATCCTTCTGAGGTGGGTAAAATGAGGACCCAGATTGTTGAGGGCAACATGCTGACTATATAAAATGCTTAGAGAGGGCTGTAAAGCACTGTGAAGCGGTATATAAGTCTGAGTGCTATTGCTATTGTTGAGTTGTAGCAGATTAACTTTAGTACCCTCTCCTGAGAGCAATACAAATTAAGAGAGCACAGTGTTGGAAAAGGGGGATAAATAGATATCTATATTTTGCACTCAACGATATCCAAAATTACCTCCATCTCCCTCATGAACATAAAGAAGCAGACAACTACACATTCATTCATAATCTCCAAAGATATGCAATTCTTAGAATAGGATAAAATAATGGTGGAATAGTACTATGCAAATGATATTGAAATTACCAGTTGCACCAATGTCATTCTGCTTTATGATACAATATGATGAATTTTGCACCAACAGTACTTCTACGGTGGAACAAACTATACCATTTTCTGATAGAGAATGAAAGTAAATGTTCATAAAACAGATGATATGCATCCTTAATAAAATATAGCTGTTTTTAAGACCATAGTCTAAGGAACTACCTAGCATGTTTTATATAATAATTCAGTTGTGAGTCAGGTCAACTTATTACTATAGGTTGTCAAACAATTGTCCAAGAGAAAAGATTGTGGCAACCCCTTATGGTGCCCTTTGTATATGGTATCCCCTGTACCATTTTTGTATATGTGACAGATGGTCTTCTCTTCATATCTGTTGAATGGCATTTTGGCTATGATAGTACTGCAAATGTTGAATATGGAAATGTTTTGGAACACTCATACGAAAGAAAGGAATGGAACATAACAATGAAAAAAATGAATGAAAAATAATTTTATAAATCTCACTATAAAGCAAATGTGAACAATGTCTCCTTTAAGTCAAGCTTCAGTCATGTCATGGAGTTTTCTTGGCAACAATATGGAAGCAGCTTGCCTTTGTCATCTTCTGGTATTGTTTCTTTGACTTCTCACTCTAGCTTACAGCTTTGTTACTCCATGGGGATTTCCTACTCAACTACTAATCAGACCTGATCCTGCTTAGTTTTGAAGTCAAGACAAGATTGGACTGGTACTGCCATCTGCTGAAACTCTGTATTGCAAACAGTTTTCTAATGTTGGCAGTTGAATATGGGATCTAAAGGATAGGCCTTGAGTGCCAATAGTTTTAGAATAAAATCCCTCAAACTGTACTGCTGGGTGACACTCAATGAGATTCTAGACTAAAGGAAGGAATCTTGTTTTGATTGATGTAAGTCTGTTCAAGCTTTCCAATACCCTTCAGTACATCTTCATTTAATATGTTTATCATAACATGTAATATTTATGCTCCTGGTTCAGTGTATTTCCACTCTGTTTCTCTCAGGAGCAGATAAATAACATAATCAAAGAACTAAATCATGTTTAGCTTTATTATTGAAAGTTGCACGGATCTTAAAATGTGGAAAACAACCCAAACTCCCACTTTATTCACTAAATGCCTCAAGCGGAGACTGTTGTGCCAAAATCTCAATTCACAGGCAGTAGGAATGCTTCATTACTGAATTAGTGGCACTCGTGCTAAAATCCCGTTGTTGTTTCAGCTTTCCTGCTTGACAAAAGTCAAATGTCAGATAGCTCATTATATTTGTTAAGTACATGCAAAGAGCTCAAGGTTTTGCAGGTAATAAGCTTAGCCTTTACTGAACCTACGTCTATAAACCCTCCTTTTGCAATAAGACTGTATTAAAAAAAATTAATGAGTCAATAGGTATGCTTAGCTAATCAACTTCCTTACATTCTCCTGGAACAAACTACTGCAAAATTGGAAACAGTAAATTACAAGAAAGCCAAAGAATTAGGTGTTTTTTCTTCTTCTCCCAATTGTTCAATAGCAGCAATGGAAACAAAAGGAATCATGCTTCATATTTTCTAAAATGAAAAGCTGTCTTTTATGAAATTATGTCAAGCTCTATCAAAATGTTCTTTGGAGCATAATTGCAAACAGAACTAGAGCCTCTGTTGAGCTCTTTAAAATACAGCCACTTCCACAGATCCATAATAGGATCTGGTGGGGCCACACTGTTGGTCTTGCTGTCACTGTGCTGGTATGCAATTGGCACAGCAGTAGGAAACAACCTGGCATTTTGGGGGTATTATGTACAAAGTAAATTCTGTATCTTGCAAGCATACTTGCTTGAAATAATTCAAGCTGTTTATAGAGTAGATGTTACAAGGCAGGCTAAACACGCAGTTCCATGGACAAAAATGCATATCTACAAAATGAGCATAAAGTTTAGAATAAGATCAAGGAGCTCCAGTTCAGATCCTTCAGCATTATAAAGCTCGCTGCATAACTAAATGATAATAATTGTAAGATAACCTGTGACCTGTTGGGTCACCCTTTCAGAGGTATTTCCTTACCTAAACAGAGAAAGAGAATGACAACAGGTGGGGGAAAAACAATGGGAGCAACTTCAGATTTCTTGCCAGCTTCTCCATTGACTTTGCTTGTGGGAATCTGTCAGAGTATCAGAAATAACCTCTCCTCCTCAGCTGATCCATGGAACTGTTTGCCACTTCGGTGGTGGGAGGGGAAGAGGGAAGAAAGGGAGTCACAGACCATGAGGAAAACTGCAGCCCGGGTTCCTATCCTAGCATGTTCCCAAGGGCCCCCTGCTCACTTATCAACTGCCAGCATCCCCACCCCAGCCAGGCCTACTTCACCAGTAGTCATTTGAATTACTCCCTCATCCTTCCCGTCCTATTCACCACCAATTAAGAGATTTTGTGATGACCCAGGGTGGGATACAAAAGCAACAAAGTCACAAAAACAGGTGAAGTCCCTGTAATTCCTTCAACGTGGCTTTAAAGGTCCAATTATCGTTGACTGGAGAAAAAACTCCCCCACAAACAGTTGCAAAAAGGAAGAACTTCAGTTCAAACTCAAAATACATATAAATTATAAATAGAAAAAAACAACAACACAAACCACACCAAAGCAATTAATGAGACAAGGCAGGATAAGGGCTTGAAGATGTCCACAGATATCGAAATACACACACTGGGAAAGACGCCAGAACTCAGATAAGAACTGACAAACTAGAAATATTTTCATACTTTGCTTCCAGCACTGGCCCATGCGCAGTTTGTCCTTTTAAACAGTCCTCACAGCTGTAGCCCATGAAGGGGATCAAGGCCCTTTCCTCTCCCGTAGACCACACCATTCATGTTTCTCCCTTATCCGCTCCTCCCTGCGTGCCTTAGGATAAAGAGGGGATGGGCCTGGGTCTTCCTCTGAATGTCCAGCCGGCCTGTGCCCTTCCCTGTTTTCCTCCACAACCTCTGGAACCACACTCCCACTCCCTGTCAGCTGTTCCTCCTCTCCCTCGGAGTCAGATTCTAACAGGGGCATGACAGATTTCAAATTTTAGCTTTGATTCCAAATCAGGCAATTGCCTGTTGGGCCTTGCTGCCAGCTGATTGGCTGGAGAGGCCAGAGGAAGATGGGAAAGAGGATGGAAATACAGCCCTCCCATCTTCTCTTGTGCCATGCAACCTATAGGATTCTGGGGAAATATAATACCTGGAAGATGTGATGGTGCTGAAATTTCCCCAAATTTTATTCGCACAAAAATTATGAGTCCCGGCATTCTGTAAATTAGCAAATTACCTTGTGTTCAAGGTAAGTGAGTTACCTTGGTTCAATAATTGTTGCCCTGTACTTTCCACTTTTGTCCAATTGAAGGCTATAAACAGACAGAAGATTTTGTAGTATATAGAAGGATGCACCATTCAAAGCACCTTAGGTACACAGTAGCCAAATGACAGACAATTCTAAACATTGCCAGTCTCACACAAAAATGCAAAACTATCTGGAAGAATGTTAAAACACTTCTTGTCCCTTAAAAGAGGCATACAATGTTTATGAATATGTTGCTTAAGTTTTCTAGATGAGTCACAAACAGATTGCCTTTCTAGTTATGTATGTAAATCTGGGTGTCTAGAAACAGTATGTTTTACTTTGTAAGTCTGAGATGGGGACAAGATTTGAAATAGGGTGAACATTTCTAAATTTGGGGTCTCTAAAATTTGTCACTCATTTTTTAAAAAAATCTAGTACAGAACAGTGGGATGTGGACTATCTTTGTAATGTTTCAATTGTAATTCCATTTATTCACACTCTGTAAGTGTAAATGGATGCAGACATTATAAAATGCTGACACTTTGGCCACCACTTCTTCAGTAAATCACATCCCTCCTCCTGTCCACCTTCAAGTGCTCATGAATTGGCCCTCGTGGGGCCTTGTGGTGTGCAAAACTTTGCTTCCAACAAAAGACAAAATAAGAGATGTTGTATAGTTTGCTTTTTATAAGTCACAGTTCCTTGGTCTAGGAGAATGACCCCATTTGATTGTGCTAGCTCTTAATCTACTGACCTGAATATGAAGGCAATTTAGCACCTTTCACATGACTTATTCCTCCCTGCTTCGGCGGAGAACTATTCTTTCACATTAAAGCTCATGTCATCCTGTGTGAGATTTCTTAGTTGTGGCTGCCATAGCAGATCTGGCTTTTAATGCCTTTTTGCCATAAAAAGCTCTGTTGTGATCTTATAGGTCTCTTTCCTGCAAAGTACAGGGGGTATCTAGTGTCTTTCAGCCAGCGTTTTAGCTCATTCTGCCTGATCAGTGTTCTCCAGATATCTAGAAGATTATTTCAGCCAAAAAACAAACAAAAAAAAATACATTATTTGCATGTGTGGGCTTTAAACAAACTGACTATAGCACAGGGGTGTCAAACTCAAGGGCGGGGACTGAATCCAGCCCGCAGGGTGCTTAGATCTGACCCGCGGGACCTGAAGGACCAGCCCATGGTGCCTCTGCCAATAAAAACGTAGCCCATGAGGGCCGCATGTGGTCCCCCTGAGCTCAGTTTTCACTGGCAGAGGGTTGCAGGAAGCCATCCCAGCCAAAAATGGAGCCTATGAGGGCCGCATGTGGTCCCCCTGAGCTCAGTTTTCACTGGCAGAGGGTTGCAGGAAGCCGTCCCAGCCAAAAATGGAGCCCATGAGGGCCGCATCTGGCCCCCCTGAGCTCAGTTTTCACTGGCAGAGGGTTGCAGGAAGCCGTCCCAGCCAAAAATGGAGCCCATGAGGGCCGCATCTGGCCCCCCTGAGCTCAGTTTTCACTGGCAGAGGGTTGTGGGAGGCCGTCACAGCCACAGGCGCCCCCACCCGACACAAGTGATGTCATGCTGGCCATGCCCAGCCTGGCCATGCTCACCCCAGCCTTCCGAGGTCAAACACAACCCTGATGTGGCCCTCCATAAAATTGAGCTTGATACCCCTGGTATAGCAGATATTCTTCAATAACAGGTCTATTTTTAAATGCGGGTGAAATGGTCCCATACAATTCATGCTTATGTAGCATTGGAAAACAGAATGATTATGATAGCGGTAGGATGAGTCCTCCCCTAAGGGAGTTTGCAAGCTTTTAGAAAATGTTTTCCTGACTTTCTTCTCAGTTTCGCTGTATGCGTTTTAAAGAAAGGGAAGTGATAAAGGGTCACTCTGGGTCTACCATTTTCATGGTATTCAATTATGTTTCCTTTCAGTTACCACTCAGTATCTGATTAGTGTCTTAACTGTGCAAAAAGAAGAGGGTTAGCTGAGCCTTATTATATTTTATCCAGCTTGACTGGCAACATAATAGGCAGTCCGTTCTACTAATGCTGTTGCTACTGCCTTTTTTTTTTTTTTTTCATTTGGTTTGCCTTCACTGCATTGCTACGACTAGATCTGGAATCAGGAAGGGTTTGGTTTTTTTCTGCTGACAAATTGTTAATCCTCTCAGTGCCATATCACCAGATCCCCCAATCCTCCACTTATCCCCTTTCAAAAATAATAATAATAATAATAATAATAATAATAATAATAATAATAATAATCAGTGGAAAATGCTGAAAGCTTTGAATGTCTCGCCCTCTTTGAAATTGTCCATCTCTGAAAAAATTATTTATTTATTTGAAACATGTATGTGGCTGCCTGTCTTAGGCAACACAATCTAGTATTTACAGAGGAAAGTAAAAAGAATGAGGCTTGTGGGGCCTAGAAGATGTGTGTTTTCTGCCCTAGGGCCTGTCCTATGAAATATTCTCCCTTTGGAGATTAGGATGGCTTCAACCCTGCTGGCTTTTGCAAGGCCTGAAGCCCTGCGTGTGTGTGTCTCCTGGCTATGGAACGATTGCTGTGCATTTCTTGGCTGCAATGGATTTTAATCTTTGTGTTATTGCCATTTTTATTTGATTTTTAATTTTGTTGGCCATTCAGTGTCACTCGTCGAGATGGGTGGCCATACAAATGGATCAATAAAATCAATCAATAAAAACAATAGGAAATTACTAAAACCTCCAGAATATTCCAGGGCTCCGGCTTCACAATACCCTGAAGTCTGTGGAGGAAAAGTTTTCAAGGCTTTGTTGGAAGACCAGGAGTGTAGGAGCATTTGGAAACAGTAAGGGAAAAGTGTTCTAAAGAATGAAAAGATTCATGTGCGAAATTTAGAGAAATTACAATTAAAAGCAGGCAAATATACCCAAAATATACCATAGAGCCCCTCAACTCCATTTCTGTATACCAGGGCTGTCAAACTTGCAGCCCATGGGCCGGATGCATCACGCCCTTGCCACGTCCACACCCAATTTAGCGAAGGGGGAAAAAGTCACGGTACATCACGTGATGATGCCGTGATGATGCGGGTTTGACACCTCTGCTGTAGGCGATCTGAGCCTCAGAGGACAGCAATGTAGAGAGACAAAATATCAGAAGTAACATGCTTTCTTTCCCAGGACATTACACCTCAAGAAGAGGTTTTTTTTTCATATTTCTTCTGCTGTCATACAGATAATCCTCAGTTAATGTTAGCTGGGATTGGAAAACCTAAGTGATATGGTCATAAAATGGGACCTCATCATTTAGTATCAGCAACCCTTTGCTGTCATTAAGCAAGAATTATAGGTTAAGCAAGGACCTTGTAAGTTCCTGCCAGTTTCCAACACCTAAAATCAGTGGAGAAGCTAACAGGAAGTTCCAAGGCCCAGGTGTTCCACAAGCAGACCAACAGGCAGGTAACTGGCATGGGTGAATGATTCCGGGCCGGGGAACAGCTACTGTTGGGTGGGAGAGACTCACCTAAACAACCTGTGACTTTCCCTGTAGAAAGCAAATGGTGCTCATTTTGAGGGCACTGCAACAATTGTAAATCCAAGCCAGTTGCCTAACATCCAAATAGCGAACAGGTGACTATGGGGGAAGTGCAACAACCACAACTTCAAGTAAACACTCATTTAGTACCACTGCAATTTCAAATGGTTGCTGAATGAGTGGTTGGTAAGCAAGGCCAACCTGTACTAAATTGTGAGAATAACCTTGGTGAACAGGAGGAAGAAGTGCAGTCAAGATAACAGCCAGGTAAGATAAATCTGAGTCCAAAGCCAGAATGTAATTTGAGAAGATGGCTCAGATTTGACCGTCCATAGTTTCCTTTAGAATAAGAATAAAGGATAAAGGCAGGGGAGGTGAAGACTTGCAAGATTGACATCAGCCCTTCGAGGGATGGATACAAAACTTGTGAATACTAAAACTAGTTTTGTTAGAGGGTTACTATAACAGAATCTTGCAAATCTAAATGTGAATGCATGTGCCTCTCCCTCCATTGTATTTATCAAATTACACCCCTGCTTTGGTGTAATGAGATGGGGGAATGATGACTTCAAGAGACTGGAGAAAGAACCACAACCTCAACAATGGTCTGATAAACAAAATCAGAGTCTGAATGAGAAGGGTGGTAGAGAAAACATTTCAGAAGGGACCCTCCCTAGTTTGCAAAAGAGTAAGGGAAGGGAACAGTAATTTGAGACTTTCAAGAGTCATGTTAGTCAGGGGTGGGATTCCACCGGTATAACATGCGTGCTTGCACCAAATGTGCACTCTGCGTACACGCTCCACATTTTAAAAAGGCAAGCCCATACTTACCTTCAGCTGCAGCCTCTGTGAAGAAAACAGCTGAGGCAGGGCAAACCACTCTGCCGCATGAATCAGCTGTGCTCTAAACAAAGGCATAAAGCACAGGAAAGAGCAGGGGCGGGTGGGCCCACTTCCTCGTTGCAGTGAACTGGTTTGGAGCAAGCTGAACATGGGAACAAGGGTGTGATATGTAAAATTATACCTGTGAAAATATAAAGCAATGGTAACACCATTTTTAACCTCTGTGTTAACCTAAGATAATTTACTGGAATATTATGTAAGAATTCTCTATTGTTTTGTATGAAGGTCATATAGTTGGTGGGTCATGTTGTCCAGTGTCATGTTAATGATGGAGATTACTGGAAATGGAAATCGGTAAACAGGTTAAGGAAACAAATGGTATGCTACAATAATAGGGGTGTTGCGTAGGGAGATACGTAGTTGGATAGAATGTGAACCCGGAAAGGGCAGAGACTGTATATTTGAACCTATAAACCCCAGCCCTCCTAGGAAACATGTCTTCTGTGGCTCCATGAGCACAGAATTCCTTTTTGCAAAAGCTCTATAATAAAGTTCCTATTTATTGTTCACATGTCTCCAGTTGTCTGAATACCGGAATGGTTGATTTTTATCACAAATTTGGCACCCGAACAGGCCCATTGATGCAGTCCAGAGAAGAAGCACCAACCATGAGTACTACTCCACCTTTATTGTAAGGTTACAATAATAGAATCTTGCCAACCTGAAACTACTGTTCCTTCTCTCCTTCGTCCTGCAGTAAAGACCCCTGAAATCTTCCTACCGAAGATCCAGATCAAACAACATTAGGAATCTTTGTGACAAACTTGATTTCACAGCCCTGCTGAATTTTACAGGCACCGTTTATTGATTAAAAATGCTCCAATAAAGGCATGAAACTCTTGTAGGAACAGCAGTACCTAGAGGAGAATGATCAGACTCAAAATTCCAGGTTAGTCTCAAAAGATCTATACACATGTGCAAATTCATAATTTGCATATTCATAACTTCTAGCATTTAAGCTTGATTTTTTTTCAGTCCTTTGATAGAACTTTTATTTATATCCTCTTCATCAGTCATACATTCACATAATTAAGCAACTTTCCCTTGATTGGGAAAGAAGAATTTACCATTTACTATGCTAAATCCAATCTGCTTCCATACTTTGCTTTTTCAGTAATATATGTATAGATAGCTGCATTCTACTATAGATATACTGCAAAAGTATCAACAACATGGCGTTAAATTTCTTAGTATCACACAATTAATTTGGATGGCAAGACAGCAGGAAAAAAAAGTCTTTTTCAAGGCAGTCTTGGCTCTTGATAAATTCATGGCTATATCCATAGGTTTTTTGGTAACAAAACAAAAGCCACTGCATTCTCTTAATCTGCTTTTCCAATTTCTAGCCTAAGTCACTGGTGTTTCTTTGTAGTGTCTCATCCAAACATTAACCAGGCCAGGCCCTGTTTAATTTCTGAGTGCAGAGAGCTCCAGAAGCTACCAAACTCCTTTCTTAGAGAAAGGAACAATTAGAATTTGCTTTCCAATCTCAAATTAGTTTTTGTAAGACTATAGAGCTTTAAAATGTGTCTCCGTGAAAAAAGAAAAAGAGGGAAGGGGAAGGAAATCTCCAACCAGAGGACATGGTGATGGGATTTCATGAAAAAGTTCAGCAAACTGTGCTCCCTGACAGGAACGGCAAATAGGATTACTTGCCAACTGAACTGAAAGTGACATCATTTAATTAGAACACTGATTTACAATCTACCAAAATTAAAAACGAGTGAAATAAAAATCCAACACTGGGTAACACACTTCCAGTTTTATAGAAATAATATTTCCCCCACACACTGGAGAGGGAGCAAAGCTTAGGTGAAGGAGATTTATATGACCTTTGTATTGCATCATAGAAATTATAGGGTCACATTCAAGCAACATTTATACCATCTTGCCATGTGTGCTGGCTAGCCTCACATCTGATTGTCCATCTGTAATTAGAAGAAGCCCTGCACATGTAAATATACTTCAGATTGCAGCAATATGCCTGAACAAGGCTCAAATATATAATTGTGGGTGACCAGAGCTGCACATTACAATTTCATAATTCAAAATTATTTGTCTAAGTTGAGTAAGACTCAATACCAGAGGGAGATTCTGCAATGAGTAAACTATTAAACAGAAGCATAGTTTACATAGTGAACATACTTAACTATAGTGAACATAGTGAACATCCTTAACTATAATTCTTCCACATTGGACAAGCTGCTGTTACAAAAATGCTTCATTGCAAATTAATTTTCTTCAGTTATATTCTATTTAACAGATTATAAAGACAATGCAAAACAACAACAACATTGGAATATCATGATCTGGCAAGAGGGTATGGCCTTAAGCATTCAAACTGAATAGAAAAGGGAGAACATACATGAAGTAAATAAATATAATCAACACAGTCTGGCTTTCCCACAAACGATGAAGAAAGGAATCATAGAAACTTGATAGAAAAGGGTATTTTGCAAATGATTTTGATGTGTTGCATTAGAGAACACTTCAGACAAGATGAAAAGATGAGAAAAATAGGATATACAATTGACCTGATTTGTGATCCTCAGATCCAGTCATCTTGGAGATAAATGAAATCAATCATATACATTTCTCCCAGTGGGGGAAAAATCATTTCAAATTAGATTGTTCTTAGATGGTTCAAAATGGAGATGAGGAACCATGTTATTATTTCTTCCTATCTCTGCTTTTTATCATCTGAAGTTGCTCTAATGTACCAGAATAGAAAATCCAAACATTTAACTATTCAATTTTAAAATTACGTAACCCTCTAGAAAATAACACTCATCAGAAGTAACTATACCGGTAATGAATTTCCAGCTAAGGCACCCTGGTTTAACTTGACTGGGCTCTACATTTCATTACTATTGAATTCTATGATGAACAAATATATTTCTATCAAGTTTTAGAGAGAGGACAGAGTCACTGATATGAGCAAAGGGCATTATTCCAATAAAAACTTGATAAATTGATATAGATTGATTATGACTGGCTCCTGAATATAGCAGTTATATGCATCCTTTATACTGCTCTCTCAAATATGCTTTTTTTCTCCTGATATCTTCCATAAAATTCCTCATTTGTTTACAGATCATTGTTTAAGGACCCTCTCTGCTTTCATTCCCTTTTTCGTAGCTATATGCATTTCCCAAACAGATGATAATGATAGCAATTATTAGTATTATCTCAGTAGTAATAACACATTGTCACTGGCCTCAACTGATAGCACTTGGTCTATGAAATGAGTGAGCTCCCAGAATAATCAGATTTATCCCTAATCAGAATACGCTGTTCAAGATATTATTTGCTTGGGAAAGAAGTCATATTCCCTAGGAGGGTAAATAATTGAGAATAAGAATAACTGGGAACAGATTAAATGTGCCACTAATCTGGGATACTGTATCAGTGATTGTATTTCAGTAACAAAAGTACTGGTAGCTGTACTCATGCATTTACATAATCTTTGGTCTACGAGATTCTTATAAAAGTTAACATAAAATCAAAAAAGACTGTGTAGCTTTGTCTCACAGTAGAATATTTTCTCCAAGGAATTTCTAGAATCATATATCATCACTGAGAGAAATATATGTTATTTTGTCAATTTGTTGTTTCACATCGGATGCCTTAAATTCTGCTTAACCAATGCGGAGTAGTACATAATTTATTTAATTGCAGATTGCATCAACTCTGTGCACCTATTCATTATTTTGACCATTAGGATAGACAGCAAGAGAGAAAGATTAAAGGAAGCGTCTTCGCATACTTTCTCTGTGTTTGTTTCTCATCTGGCCAATTCTTAGGGCAAGGATTCTCCATTTAAGGGCTGAAGGGAACTTTCTGTTTCTCTCCTCAAAACATAGTTTAGGATAGAAATGAGGTTTTCCACTCCATCCTCATGTGTTTTTTAAATACAACTACTATTTACTTCAAAGACAGTGAATATCACCAGCTGGCTGTCAAGCGACATGAACTAAAGTCCCTGATCGCCAGTCACATCGAAAACAAACAAAAACCAATTCAATTGGGATGAAGCTGATTGGGACCAGCCATTCCAAAAGCCATCAGGCATGTGGATTGATTGAAGCCTGGCATTCTACCAACAGGTCCATCAATGAACACAATGACTTAGAACCAGGGTATGAACCAATAAGGAAGTGGACCATCAACCATCCACAGAACTGATCACCCCCTCACCAGTTGAATTCCATGCCTCACAGCAACCAATCAGCCTTGTGGCTCAATGAGTCTTCTGATTCAACCAGTCACAAGATCTACTGTAATGATCCGGGGCAAGGCATGAAGGCAACACAGCCATCTGATAATTCAAACTCTCCTTTATTGCTCCAACTTTCTCCCAAATGCTCCCATGTTTATGGCAAGTCCTGGAGGAAAGCGCTCACACGCACCTCCAGCAGCCTCTGGCTGCGAGTAGTCCAGCAAAATGCTGTTAGCACAACAGTTTCAAGACAAGACATCAAATGAAGCAAAGGAACAAAGCAATAAGTTCACGAAGCAAAGGAACAATTCAGTGAGTCCACCAAGCAAAGGAACAAGACAATGATAAGGCAAGAAGTCCACCGAAGTCCAGATGTCAGCAAAGGCACACAAAACTCCACAAATTCAGCACTTGTTCCTTACATACGCCCCTCCCCCAGCATCTACTTAAGTCTCAGTCCCCAAATGTGCCTTGAGAAGAGGGCTGGGGTGCTCTCCTCACAAATTGCTGGGTCAGCCTGCGCTATTCCCACCTTCTCTCCACTTTCCGTGCTCGGGGATCAGGAGGGAATGGTCCTTGCTCATCATCTGAGCTCCTTTCCACTGCCTGCCCTCTCTTTCCCCCTCTCTTGGTCGTCCTGCCCCCATTCCTCCCTGCTGGCAAGCCATCCAAAGCCGAAGGGACCCAGGGCTGTCTCCTTAACCTCTGTTGGCCCTAGCTCCGGCTCGTCTCCTCCATGGATTCAAGGTCCGATGGGGCCATGACACCAACTGACCAACCCAGAACCTACTGTATATAAACAACAAGATACTTCACCTCAAAACCCCACTGAAAATGTTACCTAGCTTGGAAACATCCAGGAGGTAAACAGCAAGCTTGGCAAACAGAACCCTCCCAAAACCTATAACCCGAGCTATGAATATTTTCAACAATTTCTAATTTCTTCACATTTATTGATATTAGATAAGCCCATCCTCTGCATCCAAGATTATTTTATGAGGATTTTACCTTCTTAATGGGCATTTTGAAGTTTATGCATTCAGTATTGGTTCAGGATTCTGTTTATGCTCTGGAGCAAATCCTCTAACAAGAGTTTCAGATGCCCAGCAGATAATTATTTATCATGCACACAAGATATCAAGCTAATCATAAAAATGATTATTAGTTTATTTTCCTCCACATATCAATGCACTTTATTTACATATGAAAAAGCGAAGTAAACAGGAAGCACTATCAACACCTACACTTCTAAAGCTTCCTGCCTAATCACCAATATCTATTGTTAGAGGAGATCGAATGGGGTGCTATGTGCCAATCTGCAATTACTTTTCCAGAAGATGTCACTGAGGATATTGCTGCGGCTGCTGTTTTTTTGTTTTTGTCGATGCAAAGGTGTTTTCAGAGTTTGCTAGTCACAGACAGTAAATAAATGGCTATGTGATGATACAACAGCTGAAGGGAATGATAGATTTCATGATTATTTCTCCCTGCAAGTAGTGTGCAGTCAATCGTTCAAGCACACTGAAATTATGGATCAATGCAAGATGTATTACACAAACATCAAATATTCCAGACAATGAAGGAGGGCTGCAGCTTTCAAATCTGTTCTTTCAAGGTTCTTGAAAAATGTGCATTTGATATAGTTTATGAAAATCCAATTCTCTTAATCCTCTTGATCAAGTCCGTCTAGTTAGACTGACAACCAAATCACATTTTGGCACTCCTGCAAGAAGTGGCATTTCCATTAGGCTATGGGAGAAAGCTTACATAAAGGAGTAATCATGAAAGGCAAAAACCTGCTCATTTTTGTTTTTATTATGTATTTTTACCATTATTATTTGTGTGTGTGTGCATGTGTGCGTGTGTGTGTGTGTATCAAAATGTTTTTTGTGGCTCTCCAAAGTGAAACTTCCCATTGCACTTCCCATTTATTGAGATGCAGGGCTTCTAGAAATTCACACTCATCCCCATGTCTAACCTATCTTATGGATCTGGGACAAATGCATCCTCTCATTGATTAAAAACAGTGTATCCGGAGGTCCAGGAACAACTGATATCCATATGAAAGAACTAATTGAAGAGGTGTTCTATTCCTGCACAATATAATGAACAGAATACATGGGTGCCTGCAGGAAGAAACAATGCAGGGACAAGTATAATTTCATCTGCATCATGATGTCATTGTGTCTTCTATTGGGCACCTATGATAAAGTGTACTTTTCACAACCATTGGGGCAATTACGGAAAGAACTAAATCAATGAATGAAGAATGGCAAGATTCTAGGCGAAGCAGAGTAGCTGTCATTCCAACAAGGTAGACTAAGCGATCAGTACTATCTTGGTCAGGATTACTTTTATTGTAAAAGCTATAGTAACATAATCTTGCAAGGCTCAATGTACTCCCCTCCTTCTTATATTCAAGTGAAGTAGTGAGGGGGCCTATCTGTTTAGTTTCTTGACCTCTGCTCAAGTGCCTCTTACATGACCATTGTCTTGGTTGTAGCTCTTCCTCCTGTTCTTTGAGGCTATTCCTTATTTCCCCTACAGCAACCCAGAAAAACTCAAGCAAAAAGGCAGAGTTGTCAGTCAGATTTATTGGGAGCTATTGATCAGCCCGAGAACTCACTATCCCTGTTTTTATGTACAAATTGGTTAGGGAGACTGGATGAAAATCATGCAGAGAAGATCCATACTCTTCACCTGAAAACACCATCTGTTTTAAGGTAAAGCAGAGGGGGGGAAAAAGAGCTATTCCAGATAGCTTTTCCTAAGATGGTGCAGAAGCTTACTGGTGACTAAGATGAACCTTCCAACTGTCCCTATTGATCTGGCACCACTGCAGACTTTTATCATAGCTGGAATAATCGTACTAGGAACTGCATGACACAATTGCCAACTATGAGTCCAGAGAAGCAGTGAATCAAAGACATCCTGCTGTTAAAGGTGTAGAATTTCATGGGGGCTCTCAGATGCAGGTCACTCAAAGGTGATTTCATTTCCCTGATAATTCCTTCACTTGGATTCCAGATGATTTTACAAACCTTCATCGTTCTCAGCTCTCTCTTAAACCAGGATACCATGAGAAGGAAGAAAGCACTTAAGAGCAAAAGTGACAAGCACACGATCCATCTCTGTATTTCCTTTATTAGCCAGGACATTCATAGCATTACAACACATAATTCAAACGTTCAAACGTTCAAAACATTCTCAAAGATCCATCTCATCCTGGGCACCCTTTTTTTGAACAATTACCATCTGTACAGGATGGTACAGGATAATAAAAACAGGATAATAAAAACAAGGACAAATAGGCTGAAAAACAGCCTCTAAATCAGGGCAGTAACTCTATTGAATTCTACTCTATAATGCAATATTAATGCAATATCAAGGGGTTTTCAATTCAATGTATAGAATGTGAAGGATGTATGTTTGTGTTTATTTTCATAGTTATAATGTACACTGAAGATGGTATTTAATTTCGTTGTATGAGGTGTAATGACAATGCAGTAAACTAAACTAAATAATGTGAGGAATTGTTAAGTACATTCAGGGAACCAAATGAATAATTGTAATTGGCTGTCTAGTCTACCCCTCCAAACACTTACTCCAGCCATCAAGTTAATACTGAGCAAGAAGCATCCTAACTATGACCATAAAGTTACCCTGAGCTTCTCCACCTTTGTCTTGTATCCTCTGTTTTATATCATTATTATATGCAAAATTCAGTGAGGCAATGAACAAACATGGGTTTGGAGAGGCCAGAATTGTATGCACATCCTATTCTCTGTACTATCTATGGAGATTCTCAATCATCCAGGTCAAAAAGGTACTTTTTCAAGAGGCAACTGGGCTTTCTTGTTTTCCTTTGAAGATGTTTTGCTTCTCATCCAAGAAACTTCTGAATCCAAGCGCTGAAGATGCTTCTTGGATGAGAAGCGAAACGTCTTCAAAGAAAAACAAGAAAGTCCAGTTGCCTCTTGAAAAAGCACCTTTGGGATATCCTCTGTACTCTTTACCCACGTATGTAGACTCTGGACACTTGCCGAATGTTTAACCAGCAGATTAAACATTCTGATTGCAAGGCAATCAGAATAAAACTAATAATGTAAGCCACACTTCAAACAAAGTGTTATTTTATTATTGCTTCTTCTTTTAACAGATATATAAATTATGACGTTATTTAGTCTGCAAATAGGCTTTGGAGCCTCATTCAGCTTTCCAGAGCTTTGCCTCCTGTTTGTCAACAATAAAAATCTTAAAAGAATCACAGAGCATGCCTGTAATTTGTTTTGAAAAGAGCCATTTCAACTCCGCACAAATATTCAGTTGCAGAATCTTGAAATGTCTTTGTAGGTCACTGGATTCTTACCTCCAGCCTTATTTTGTCAGGCATCATATCTTCCCTCTCTGTATCTTCTCTCAGCTCAAATATTCCTTAATTCCACCAGAGAGATGTCAATAGAAGTCAGTACACTAAGATTTTATGAGGGGAAAGAACCTGAATTATAATTTCATTGTCCAGCAGAGTAGGAACGGAGCCTCTGAAGAAAATTCAATAGAAACAACCAACAAGTGAATATGTAAAAAATTGTTTTAAAACCTTGAGACTCTAAGGATATTGATTAAATAGGAAAAGCTAATCTCGTTTCTCAATTATTTCTCAGTTCAAAAATAAAAAGTGATTCCAGTAAATAATGTAGAACACAAAGTTAAGGGGTTTACTGAAGACTGAAAGAAGCAAAGCCCAAAAGTCTATTTGTAAAGCATGTTTACAAGGATGCTTTTTATTTTTTACTATGCATTTCTGGCATTTTTCTTCATCCTAGCCTACAGCTCTGGTTTTTTTCCCCCCTGGAGATATGCGGTGAAAATACTGAAAAGGCCCATTCCTGCTTAATTTTTGAGCTCAGACAGGAATGGCCAGATGTTCTGCCATATAAAAAGAAAGGGAGAATAGAATAGAATAGAATAGAATAGAATAGAACAGAACAGAACAGAACAGAACAGAATAGAATAGAATGCAAGCTAACTTGAACAAATCGGGGCTCATTTTTGTGTTAAAATAATCTGAGATAAATAGGATAAAATAGCATCATAAGGATAGCTACCTACCATGATGCTTTCATTAGGAAAAGCTATACAGTATACACTTTCAGTCTCTTTAACATAATTTGCAGAAAAGGTTAACTTAGAAAATCCTACATCAGCATCCTGAATGAGATTGGATCCAAGCAGTTCATTTATTTCCAAATAAATATTCTTAATCTTATAGCTAAGCAGTACAGTCTCATACATTTATTACTCAAATCAAAATCTCATGGAGTTTAATGAGAAATGTTTATTCTATTCTATTCTATTCTATTCTGTTCTGTTCTGTTCTGTTCTGTTCCGTTCCGTTCCACTCCACTCTAGGTGTTCCAGTATCTATCGCTGTGCATTTCCAACTCCCATCCTATTCTATTAATCAACAAACCTTCATGCTATCCATTTCCCAGGCATCAACCATTCCTTCCTCCCTCCCTCCTTACAGGTAGTCCTCAACTTACAACCACTCATTTAGTGACCATTCAAAGTTACAACGGCACTGAAAAAAGAGACTTATGCCTCGTTTTTGCACTCACAATTCATGGTCATGTGATCAACGTCCACAACTGGCATGTGTCTATGACAGTTGCAATGTCCTGGGGTCATGGGATCACCATTTGTAACCTTCCCAGATGGTTTTCAACAAGCAAGGTCAGTGGCGGGAGAAGCCAGTCGCTTAATAACTGCACAAGTCACTTAAAAACAGCAGTGATTTGCTTAACAACTATGGCAGAAAGGTCATAAAATGGGGATTAACAATTTTCTTGCTTAGCGATGAAAATTTAGACCTCCAATGTGGTCATAAGTTGAGGATTACCTGTACTTAATTTTTCTCCCCTTGTCTTATTGGCTTCTCTTGCTGCATTCTGATAATGCCATTACAATGAAATAGAAATTGACCTCTAGGTTTATATTTATTTTCCCAGTCAGTTCTATAAATACCAATAAATATTATCACTAAAAGATAGTGGTTCTGTCCTACCAACAGAAAATTCTCTTGGAATTAGAATTTAGAATTTACCTTTATTGTCATTGCATTCCACGAATACAATGAAATTTGAAAGCTACTCCAGCACAGTGCCCCAAACACCACATGACAATCACACTACAAGTATATGATGATAATAATAATAATAATAATAATAATAATAATAATAATAATAATAATAATAATAATAATCCTAGTCTAAAACCTATCTAAAACATTTAGTAAGTTAAATAGTTTAAAAATGCCACTATATACATAGGACTAGATCAGTGGTCGGATTCAATTTTTTTTTACTACCGGTTCTGTGGGTGTGGCTTGGCAGGGGAAGGATACCGTAAAATCTCCAGTCAGAGGTGATATTTGCAGGTACTCCAAACTACTCAAAATTTCCGCTACCGGTTCTCCAGAACTGGTCAGAACCTGCTAAATACCACCTCTGGACAAGATCACAAACGCACTGCTCGATTCAAGACAATTATTGCCTTGGAAAAGAAACTGTTTCTCAGTCTATTAGTCCTCATTTTAAGACACCTATAACATCTCCCTGATGGTAACAGTTCGAAATATGAATGTCCAGGATGAGAACGGTCTGTGAAGTTTTTTTGTGCTCTAGAGAGGAGTCTGGTCTTCGCAATCTCTTCCAAAGAAGAAAGAGAGCAACCAATGATTTTTTGTGCTGTGTTTATAACTCTCTGGAGCATCTTCTTATCCACTACAGAGCATTCAGCATACCACAACTTGGTGTTACGGGTTGGTAAAATCACAACTTTTTATTTTATTTGTTTTACTTAAAATGAACATTATTGAACAAGTCATTAAACCATTGCACTATTAGCAGTTTCTCTGGGCTACACATGTACAACAAAATAGATTTTATTAGCCAGACTAGCTAATAATAATAATAATAATGAAAAATACTGGCTGTGCAGAGTGCCAGCTAGTGCAAGGTGAAAATGGAACAAGGTGAAAAATAATTATGATAATTATGCTGTGGATTCACTTGTTTTATAAAATGGAAAGCGCAATTGAGTAGAAAACTTACCAATGAAAAACACTCCAGTGCTAATCATTTCCAGTGAATACCGAATGTGGGATTACTAGTCTCTGTGCATTGTGTTGCATGGATTCATTTTGAGATGATAATTATAGTCAATGGAATCTTCATGGCCAAAACATAGTATTTGACAAAGGCCAGATGATTAAAGAAAAAAAAATAAGGGGGGGAGAGTTAAAATGGCATATTGGCTAAAATATTCAATTAGGATTGGACTAGTCAAAAGGTGACATGTTTGGATGCTTAACTGCTTGAACTTAGATTAGTCTATAAATCATTCTAAGCATAAAGTCCTTTGATTTGCTTCTACATGATGTATGAATCCTGGCATTGTATAAAGGAAAGTCCATGGCTTAGTGGATATAGACTCTTGGGGCATAAGGAGCAATGATGGAATAGACTATGACTATCTGTATACACCGTCATTCCTTCCCAGATCAATCAAATCCACAGTTATGCTATGAGAATAAAATGTGAGTAAAGCTTCCTGGGGGAAAAAAAGACAGGATATATAAGTATACAATAAATAGAAATAGGAAATAGAAATCACATCCACAAATCATTCTGGAGTGTATGTTAGGAATATAAGTCACCTAACAGGTATTTGGGTTGGAAATATATAAACCAAGATAAACATTTTAATAATGTCTCTTTAAGGGAATGCTAAACTTGTAAGTAGGTGTGGTTTCTCAAATGGCCATAAGATGGAGCCAGAAACCTGGATTGTTTTAGTCTTAGTCTCAGAAGAGAGTGTGAGTGAGTCTCTGCTTCATTCTATTGGAGAATATTGCCGTTCCTCCTAATTGACTGATATTCTTGGATTTGATGTAAGTCTGATGTGTTTGATGTGTCAAACTGTTTTTGACACTGGACTTTGTTATTGGATTATCCCTGGACTGAAAACTGACTGACTTACCTGTGAATGACTTTGGACTGCTTATTTTGAACTTTGCTTAAACCTTTCTGGAAGTAAAAACCTTACTGTACAGTGTATCTGTGTGCTGTGTGTGTATTATTCAAACACTTCTCTCACTACGTTTCCCTTTATGCGCTCATTCTCCTAATGGGAATTACCTCAACAGTGTTTGTTAGAAAATGATACGGTAATTTCAAGCAAGTGTTTGTGAAACCAAAGTTAGAAATCAAAAATGTAATTACTCTTTGCCCCGACAAATGGTATCACGTGTTTCTGCATCTGATACATTGTCAGTACTTGCCCAGGTGCACATACCCAACCAAACGGTCAAGGTTTCAACACTGCTCTTATACCATGTGGTCAACTACACAGAGAGTACCAGCAAAGTTGCATGCAAAAGCTCTGAAGAATGAGTTATTTTTTTCCCTCCTGCTGTACAGTATTAATGGACTGTGGCAGTTCATTACAATTGCAATTATTTTTAATTTAACATCACTGCACTGCGCAATAGCCCTGCCCAATGACAATAGTGGGCTAGATGATGCTGAAATCCAGTGTAGGGTTGTACAACCATCTATTCTACGTGCTATTACAAAACCTAGCTTAATCATTAAACACAATGCATTATGTTTTCTATGAAGGATAGTAAAAATTTGGATCTGGCAAAACAGGTGTTGTATTAACTAAGTGAAACGAATTCAGTGGTGTTCATGGTTTGGTGTGTTAGAAACTGCTGAATGACAATTCTCACTTTAGGCTATGATGTGTTGGGTAGTATACTGTGAGTTGTAGTTCAGTGTCATCGGGAGGACTACATGTTGTGTACTCACAGGCTCAAGTCCTATGAACTGTAGTCCACCTTCCCCTTTTATGCTTTTGAGAATGGATGTGTAGGTACTTTAATAGCAAACTTTCCAAACAGAAGATCAACCAAGTGTATGGCACTTTAAATGATACATGTCATTTAAGTCATCTTTAGACCCTTACAATCCAAAATGTGAAATAAGGAGGACAGCAGAAGGGCAAGTGGAAAACTGATTGAAATAGTGAAAGATTGTGAATTTTTAAGGTGCATACAATAAAATGAAGCTGCCAATGGGCTTTAATGGAAATGATTATTAGATGCAGGAAATATCTGTGGTAATACCATTTAGATAGGCATATCTAGAGAAAAATATTTTTTTCTTTCTTTCTTTCTTTCTTTCTTTCTTTCTTTCTTTCTTTCTTTCTTTCTTTCTTTCTTTCTTTCTTTCTTTCTTTCTTTCTTTCTTTCTTTCTTTTCCTTCCTTCCTTCCTTCTTTCCTTCCACAGTGGTAACAGAGCTACCTAATTTGGTAGAATTCAAGCATTTTTGAACTTTACTGGAACCAAGCATTTGCCTTAATTGTATGGATTAGCTGAGGTGGTGGTGCTGACACTTGTAAATATGTTCATTAGCATGTAACAGGTGATAATGAAAGTGTAAATGTAGCTGTAGTTTATCTGAGAAGGAAAATAAAGGAAAAGAGTATTTCTACTTTAGGAAGATCAGTAGAGCAAACTTCCAATTCTCTATAAAATTACTAGAACTTTTGGCAGTTTATATTTTGACCAGCTGTATTTTTTAATCTCCCCTTTTAAAGTACCTTTTTTTTTTGGAGGGTGGAGGATAACATTTTAATATTTGTTTTCAGAGTTTATATGCCATTCCAATCAGCCAACCCTTGTACCACTCTCCAAAACATAATTGGGATTACACTAGATCCAAATCAAGGTCAGAAAGATACATGTCCGGAAGAAAAGGCCACACAAATTAAAGAGAAATCGGAAAATTAATTATAATTATACTCTGACAACAAGGATCATAAAGTCCCTTCAAGTATAAGATTTTAAATGCTATTATGTGGCAGAATGTAATCTGGATAAGGACACACTGGAACATATCTTGAATACCGTACTTAAATGGATTCTTTTCTTGCTTAAAACACAGAACTATGCATATTTATCCTTAACCCACTTCTTAAATTGTACATGAAGATCTGAGACTGACCAGCTAGAATTAAGTTTCAAGTTTTAAATATCCATCTGACATTAGTATCTCCTGGTAACCAGTATGAAATATTTCTTGCAGACTAGTAGACCTTCCTATGTCAACATTCAATGGGAAGTTCAACATTCAATGAAGTCTCATTTTTCAACCAATTGCTATGATAATGTAGACAGAGAGTAAATAGCAACAGCAAAAGCACTTAGACTTATATTCTGTCCCATAGTGCTTCCCAGCCCTCTCTGGGTGGTTTACAGAGTCAGCATATTGCCCCCAACAATCTGGGTCCTCGTTTGACCAACCTCATAAGGATGGAAGTCAACCTTGAGCCCCGCCAGAATCAAATTCCAGGCTGTGGGCAGAGTTAGCCTGAATATACCACATTCTAACCACTGCGCCACAAGGGCTCCTAAACATTTCCCATGAATCATAGATGATTAATATTATTTTCTACTGTTATTGATTATGCAATTTTACATTTGTATTAGCGGATTCCAGCTTTGTAAACCACGAAGATGGCTTGCCAACAATATATAAACATTATTTTCTTTCAGCACCCAGCCTGGGTGGATCCTACACGTAAAATGTTAAATTTAATTGACCAGGGTTGATTCGGGTTATTAGGGTTGAATGTATGGTCTTGTTTTGTTGTTGTTTTGTTGTTGTTTTGTTTCATTTTGTTTGTTTGTTTTTCTTTTTTTATAAAAAAACAAAACAGTACATAAACATTCATAGATACCTTTACCATGGAACATGGTGGTTGCCTTGGTTTTTTGTTTCTTTGTCTGAATGCTATCTTTTGCATACCTTGATAAAGTGAGGAACAACCCAAAACATTATGTGCTGATTTTTTTAGGGTGTTAGATCCCTTTATCTCAAGTTGAGAAGTAGTTTATTTATAGAGTGAACACTCCCGATTTTATTGGCTCTCCTGTCTCTGTTTACTGTTTTATTCTTTTGGAAAAGGCAGTGTTATTGAAATTCAATGCAATTATATGTTTTTCAAGATATCTTTGTGCCATGCTGCCAATAATTAAATTAAGCCATTTGAAAATAAATCTACCTAACAAAGGTGGAGAAATATGGATGCCTAATGGAACTTGACACTCATCTAGTGTTAGAATATAAGCATGCTGGTTGTTAGCTTAATCATAGCTTATCATAGTCACATTCATCCCCAAAACTTCCTGGTGCTAACAAATAGAAAAGTACATGTGTAAAGATCACTATAATGGCAGAATGATAACAGAATTAAGACAACATGGCATTTTCTGGAAAGCTAAAAACTTGACCAGTTAAATGGATAGAGAAAATAGAGGTCGTAGAGATGGAATGACCTCAAACATCTCTATTGTATCAAGAAAAATAACCAGGACTGATCTAGATGTATTATCACTTAGTATTTCCATATTGTAATGGAATTATCATATATATGCTTGTTTGACTGTCTGCTTTATTTTGTATTTATTAATATCACTTGTTTCATTTTAATTTGTCAGGAGATGTGTTTAATTATTTAAGCTCCTTTTAACTTTGCTTTCAAATATTCTTTTTGATGGTTATAGCCAAGATAGTGGTTTTTTTTTTTTTTTTTCATTTTCTGTCAAAGGATTCTAAATTGTTGAATAATTTCAGAGTATGTTTTTTTTTTTTTAGAAAAACAAAGCAGTCTGGAGGTGGCTAATCTCTAGCCTAGGTTATATTTAGATGCAGTAATATTTTTAGTATTCTAAACCAGTGGCCCCCAACCTTTTTTGAACCAGGGACTGGTTTCACGATTATTTATTCTTCCACGGACCAGTACCTGAGTAACGCGAGACTCCACCGCCATCGGGACGGCTCTTCGTTCGAAGCCGCCCCCCCTCTTCGACGAAACTAAGGTGAGGGCACCCAAACACTGCTTTCCAACTGAAAACCTGGAAGCACTTTCCAACCAAAAACCCGGAAGCAACCGAAAACCCGGAAGCGCCGTCGAAACAAGATGGCAGCACCCAAGCTTTGCGGCCCGGTAAAAAATGATCCACGGACCGGTAGCGGTCCGAGGACCGGAGGTTGGGGACCGGTGGTTGGGGACCCCTGTTCTAAACTAAAACCAGTGAGAGATTCTTATTGTTTGGGAATATTCCGGGAAAGGAAAATAACATCTGTTATGAGCCGAATAAGTAACATAAAGTAAATGTATAAAGAAAAAAAGGCAGAGGGAGACATTCAGATTATATATTGGTTAATATGAAAAATGAAGGGTTGTAAATAACTTGTTTCTGTTAGTGGGATTTAAAAGACTTAATGTAATTGTATATATGTCTTTCAATGTCAATGGACAATGGTTTTTTTTTTAAAGGAAATTTGACATTTGAAAAAAATGTTATGATAGAAGGAAATGAGTGCTTAAGCTAAAAATGAATATCATCTATTTCTTTATTATTATTTAACTTGGCTTTGGAAGAAGGATGTAAAGTATAACTTAGTTAACAAGAAATCTAAAGACACGGTATTTACACAATGGTAATACTGTCCTTTGCTAAATTCCCACAAAAATCCAGGAAAGTCGTATGGTGGAGCTTTCCATCTGAACTGAAATAAAAAGCTTTCTTACAAATAATACTGCTAAATCTAGATGAACCATTTAATCCTGTTCTTCATACATTTCATCTTCATAAAGCAATCATGACAGATGTCCCTGGAGTAATTCAAAATATCAAAAGCAATTTCGAAAGAAGGAATAAAGCAAGCATGAACTGTATCTGCCTGTTTTCACTCCAGAGGTGTTTTTTTTTTAAAGCTCCTTTTATTGCTATCTTTAATGGCTGACATTTTACATGGTAGGAATAATCCTGAACTTTAAAAAAAAAAGGGGGCGGGGAGGACTTTGGAGACATTAACACCAAATTGTATTCCCATTGAACTGGTTACTTAGCAGCAGTTTCGCCATGTTAAAAGAACACAGGAAAGAGAGAGAGAGAGAGAGAGAGAGGAAAAAAAGATGTAAACTCACAAAATGGAATTCAATCAATTGTTTTGCCCCAACATGACCTAAAGAAAGCAGGAATGTGACTGACAAAACACCACACCGTATTGTTATTTGGAACTGTATTTCAAACATATTTTGAGAATAACACGCTTGTTATATTCCTGTCTCGGAAAGAAGGTTGCAGTAAATAAGAGAAGACATTCTTTGTAAATCAAGCAAGGACATTTTGACCTGCTGCTTGGAATCTGAATGGTATAAGAACATGCAGATGCTGCCCTTAAAGGAAAAATATATATAATGTGGTTTCTTCATTTTGGGCAATTCAGAGAATCTCTTTTTGTGAATTCTTTTTAAGAATTCAAAAGGTAAGTGAATTATGGTTTAAGTGCAAAAATAAGATTTGGAGAAGATCAAAAAGCGCCTTCCCTGAAGGTAGTACTTTCTTCTGAAGCTAGTACTAATAATTCAATTACGGAGAGAGTCCTTGAGTTATGGATGGCAATTGGGAGTGTGAACTCCATCACGAAGCTATGCAGGGACAAAGCACAATCTGGTATATAGATGACACCTTCATCATATTTACAAAAAAGGGTGCAATTAGAAAAGACACATGAGACAATCCACAGGGAAGAAGAAAACAACAACACATTACCCTTCATCAGAGAAACGATGGCAAATGAGAAATGCAAGTATACTTTAAAAACATCTCACACTGGACTTCTGGTGAAGACTCATGTCAAATTACGTATCCTTGAAGGAGTGGGGATGGCATTATGGTAGAGAGCGGTATCCAGGTGACAAACTCTGGCCTGCGAAGAATCTCTACAAAAAGGAGAGATCATGTGATTGCCCACATGCACTCCAGACAACTGCTCTTCGTGAATAGAGTAGGAACTGAGATTTTTGGGATCAACGGTGTGAATGACTTTCAACCAAGCAGTCAAGGAATTTCAACCAATCACAGGCCACAATAGCCTAAGAAGAAGAAAACAGAAGTCATCTATAATACTCAGTATAAAGGCTGGAAAGGTTGGAAAGGCAGACAGAAGATTAGCACAGCACATTCATGAATATCAGCTAGCAATCAAAAGGCATGATGAAAAAAAATTAATCTAACAACACAGGGACAGACTCAACTGGAACACTGTTTGCATCTTAGGCTGAGCCAAATCCAAAAACATGAGGAAATTCCTGGAAGGTTGATGCTTAAACAAATCAGCCATCAATAGACACATAGAGATAAACCATATTTAAATACCTTTCAAACAGCCCATAAAAAAGCTAAGAAGGAAACAAAAACATGCACTCCAGCAGGCAAAACCCAGCTTAGCAGGGATGAACACCAGACAAACAAAACCATCAATCAAAAAACAATACCCTAATCAAGGAAGTACCAAGAAGAAAATCACACCCCCACCAAAACTGGCAGGGAAAACTACTATATAGGGAGCAAAACCCCTACTTATTTACTTTGATGTATGTATATTACCTAGTTGAGTAACGAAATGACATTAACAAACAACGAAACTCAGACAGCATCAAGGAATATAAAATGTTAAAAACAACAGTACTAAAATTGATTGGCGAAAGAAATGTGTCTGTACAGATTTGTTTTTAAAATGCTGTCCCGAGAAAGTGGGAACACATTTATTTTTTAATCTGGGAATGATACAGAAGGCTGTCTCTCAGGTGCTGGAAATCAGAGAATTAACACCTATAAAGATTTATGACAAAAGAGCTGTTTTCCTGGGTGGCTGGATACTTAGGGTTTTAATATCAACAAAGCTTTTAAATGCAAATTTTGCACTATGACTTTTAGATACTTTGCAAACATAGGCTCATAGAGTCAAGACAACCAAGGCATGCATATAGTAACTGTTGTCAAATCGGCTTGCTTGTGTCAAATTGGCGTGCCTTGTGAAGCATCACAGCTGGCACAGCAACTATAATTACACATGCAACTTAATTGTGCAAATTAATTGAAATCAGTTAACACGATTATTCCCCATGCTGTTAATAATTTGCTTTCTCTATCACCTTTTAAAAGTTCGATTCAACATTTTAAAAGTACAATTGAAAGGACTTGGGGCATGCATCCAAGGTTTGAAAGCACTGAATCTGGCTTTGGGACTTCACATTGTGAGCCTGTGGTTTATAAAGTGCCTTAGGCAACTTTGTCTTTTACTGTAATACCCTTCAAGCTATCTGGTACAGGACGATACAATCAAAAAGAAAGGGCTTGAGTTCCTCTTCAGCTTTTCTTGGCTGTTCTCTTAAATACAAGCAGCATGGGAAGTTCAGAAATACATCCATCTTATGCTTCTGTTTCCTTTTACTTTTGCAGGGTCAAAATCAATTCCGCAGTTTTTTGTATTAGTATTTAAAATCTAACTATGAAGCTATGCACTTTTAGAAACTCTGGCTCACGGTGATCTGGAAGTTCAACTTTGACCCCCAGAAGAGCATCATTAGTGGGTCTAATAGCCACAAATAAGAAAACTTTTCAGACTATCAAATTCCCAAGTTTTATAGTTGGTCTATAAAAGCAAGAAATTTGTGGGGTGAGAGAATGCCAGTTTCTAAGGAAAATGAAATGCAACTTTGCTACTGCAAAAGAATGCTATATTTCACCCCCTTTCTTCCACTGCAGATTTAGTCTTGATTGATTTGATAACCAGCTGGAATGTACAAACAATAAAACCATTCACGTATGTTAATGTGATTCCACTAAAGGGCAGCTTGAATGCTTTTAGAACTTTCATTTGTCTCATTTTCAACACATTTACAGTCATATTAATTATAGGTGCATAATAGAAAAATGCTGTTATGAAATACATTTTTAAATGTATTAATAGAACTTTTGAATTGTAATTTTTTTAGTGCTTATATTTAATTCAGATTAATTTGGTTTCATAAAAGAGCCCAACTGACTGCAGCTTCCCAAGCACATTCCTCATTTATTTTATAAACTAAACATACTCCTGATCAATCAGCTTTATTAATGTAAAAAGTGTACTTGGTGAACCTCATTTATAGCAAAACAATTAGTGTAGCAAATTGACAAAGCTGGGGAGTTTTAATCTTCTTCCATGGTTGTGATGGGCTTGACAGAACTGTTATGGAAGTGCTCCTAAGTACCCAACATCCTTCTGACAATTATACATATGACAGCATCCATCAAATTTTAGAAGAAAACTACACAGTACTTCTCCCCACATACAAGAGTATCATTCTGCAAAGGAACATCACTGTAAATCAGCAGATGTTCTATTTAGTAACTAGACCATTGAAACTTTACTTCAAACAAATTACATATTTGCAAAAATACTACAGAGCAGAGACGGTATTCAGCAGGTTCTGACCAGTTCTGGAGAACCAGTAGCGGAAATTTTGAATAGTTCGGAGAACCGGCAAATACCACCTCTGACTGGAGATTTTACAGTATCCTTCCTCTGTCATGCCCACAGAACTGGTAGTAAAAATATTTGAATCCCCTGCTACAGAGGGCTAGGGTTACTCATAGGGAGGTGCCAATATCTTTTAAAATAATGCTAAATGTCATTCCTATCCCAAGCTGGTTATGTCTGAGCAACTATAGAAGGTATCAGCTGAAGTCTCCTTGGGAACATCTGGTAGACAATGAAAGCATTAACTCCCTGAAGCCAAAAAGGGAGCATTCCCCTGCCTGACAATGGGCAGCATTTATCTTCAGTCTTCCAATCTGAAAGTTTACATTTCTAATGTCACCATGTCAAACCTGCGAAAGGGGAAGCACAATATTGTTCACATTCCCTATGCAATTCCTGATTGATTGCAATCAGGCAGTGAAGAAACTTTTGGCATTTATTTTCAGAAGCTAGAAAAATGGTTAAGAAAAAAAAAATCATCAAGGAAGCCATGCCTGTAAAAATGCACAAAGAACCAAGCAAAATAGAGGATGGGGTTGTGTTTTTTCTTCCTTCAATGGGGGCATTTTTGTTCTACTGACAAGGTAATTTTTCCTTCAAAAATTAATTTGAATTTAAAAATTGAAATTTACCAACAGCTGTGGTTCATATCAAATACAATTCTATTGTAACTGTTCAAAAGAGAGTCTCCTATGCTATGATGTTATGTTTATACCTCAGACTTAAAAGGTCACATTTTTAGATCATGTCACCAGTGCTCCTGGCTTACTATCTAAAAATAAATTCATAGCACGATATTTGCATGCATCTACTTGCAAACATTTCCTGTTCTTCGAATACTGCCTTTTCTGTTCCATTTGTAGTATGTACAGTATTACCCAGTATGTTACCCTTTTCCTTAAATTTACATGTTAACTTTTTAAAATTTATACTCTTACTGCTTATTTAAACAACTCAATCCTTTCTTGGTGAATTAATCTTGGAAAGCATAAACACTTAAAAAAATTGGCATGATAGTCCTGTACTATTTCGATTTTACTTTGGAGGCTTCTGCACCAACCTCTCTTCTAACCATCCCAATCCTTCGAAATAACGTTAATAGTAAGGGGTTGAGACTTGTAAGCTAAAACATCTGGCTAAATTTACACTGCTCAAAAAAATAAAGGGAACACTTAAACAACACAATGTAACTCCAAGTCAATCACACTTCTGTGAAATCAAACTGTCCACTTAGGTAGCAACACTGATTGACAATCAATTTCACATGCTGTTGTGCAAATGGAATAGACAACAAGTGGAAAGCATAGGCAGTTAGCAAGACATCCCCAATAAAGGAGTGGTTCTGCAGGTGGTGACCACAGACCACTTCTCAGCTCCTATGCTTTCTGGCTGATGCTTTGATCACTTTTGAATGCTGGCAGTGCTTTCACTCTAGCGGTAGCATGAGATGGAGTCTACAACCCACACAAGTGGCTCAGGTAGTGCAGCTCATCCAGGATGGCACATCAATGCGAGCTGTGGCAAGAAGGTTTGCTGTGTCTGTCAGCGTAGTGTCCAGAGCATGGAGGCGCTACCAGGAGACAGGCCAGTACATCAGGAGACGTGGAGGAGGCCGTAGGAGGGCAACAACCCAGCATCAGGACCGCTACCTCCGCCTTTGTGCAAGGTGGGACAAGAGATGCACTGCAAGAGCCCTGCAAAATGACCTCCAGCGGACCACAAATGTACATGTGGCTGCTCAAACGGTCAGAAACAGACTCTATGAGGGTGGTATGAGGGCCCGACGTCCACAGGTGGGGGTTGTGCTTACAGCCCAACACTGTGCAGGATGTTTGGCATTTGCCAGAAAACACCAAGATTGGCAACTTCGCCACTGGTGCCCTGTGCTCTTCACAGATGAAAGCAAGTTCACACTGAGCACATGTGACAGACGTGACAGGGTCTGGAGATGCCGTGGAGAATGTTCTGCTGTCTGCAACATCCACCAGCATGACCAGTTTGGCAGTGGGTCAGTAATAGTGTGGGGTGGCATTTCTTTAGGGGGCCGCATAGCCCTCCATGTGCTTGCCAGAGGTAGCCTGACTGCCATTAATTACCGAGATGAGATCCTCAGACCCTTGTGAGACCATATGCTGGTGCGGTTGGCCCTGGGTTCCTCCTAATGCAAGGCAATGCTAGACCTCATGTGGCTGGAGTGTGTCAGCAGTTCCTGCAAGACGAAGGCATTGATGCTATGGACTGGCCCGCCCGTTCCCCAGACCTGAATCCAATTGAGCACATCTGGGACATCATGTCTCGCTCCATCCAACGCCATGTTGCACCACAGACTGTCCAGGAGTTGGGGGATGCTTTAGTCCAGATGTGGGAGGAGATCCCTCAGGAGACCATTGGCCACCTCATCAGGAGCATGCCCAGGCATTGTAGGGAGGTCATACAGGCACGTGGAGGCCACACACACTACTGAGCCTCATTTTGACTTGTTTTAAGGACATTACATCAAAGTTGGATCAGCCTGTCGTGTTTTTTTCCACTTTAATTTTGAGTGTAACTCCACATCCAGACCTCCATGGGTTGCTAAATTTGATTTTCATTGATAATTTTTGTGTGATTTTGTTGTCAGCACATTCAACTATGTAATGAACAAAGTATTTAATAAGAATATTTCATTCATTCAGATCTAGGATGTCTTATTTTTGTGTTCCCTTTATTTTTTTGAGCAGTGTATATTCATTTAGATGCTTCATGAAACAAACAATATTGGCCACTCTGATAAATTGCAATATTGCTTTTTTTTTTTTTTAAAACAAGTTTTATTAAAAGTTTCAACAACAAACAAATCATTACATATTAAATCTTTCCGTCTTTCTACAATAATTTCCCCAATATTCTCATAAAACACAAACAAACACAAACAAACATAAAAATCTTTTAGTAAAGTACCTTGGCCCCAGTTACCTCTCTTTGCATGGGCTAAAATAATAGCGCATATCACTCTTCACAATTCTATCTTATTTAATCCATCTTAATTAAATCATTAAATTTGTATCTTTTGCCCATTCATTATCCCTCTATCTCTTCTTATAATAAAAAGAATTTCTCCTGAAATCACTAATCAGAGTATGATGCCTTTCTATCCTCCCCTAAGTTAGTAAAATTAAAATTCAACATAACAAATACCCAATTTGGTTCTGCTTGGCACATTCTATCCACCAAAAATGTTTAAATACATTGTATCTTCCTTTTCTTCGATATTTTATTACATTTCAAAAATCAATCATTATTAAATCAATCATTATTAAAAACTTCAACATTTCAATTTTAAACTTCAACATTTTAATTTCTTATTAAATCTTAAACCATTCTAATTTACTATTTCAAATATAAATGTTACAAAACCATCTTCTGTACCTTAGCAGAATCTTTCTTACAGAAATTTATATTTCATCCTTTGTCTCTAAAAAAATCCTCTTCTCCCATCCAATTTTAAAGCTTTGAGGCTTTTCTCCGCCTTTCCCCTTTCTTTCTTCCCCCACCAAATCTTCCTACCCCCTTCTTCTTCTAACCTCTGCCTTGCTAGGATCCCTTCTCTGTTGTGTTCCCTTTTTCTCTTGTTTGTTATCATTATATTTATTTTGCATCATATTTTTCTCTTTCTCAAATATTTTTTAAATCTTAAGTCCTTCATTTTCCTTGCTCTCTTCCTTCCTTCTTCCTTAGATAAGTTTTGGGATTCAGTGAAGATGGCGTCTTCGTCTCTTCCTTGTTGTTCTTCTTCCGTTTCCATCTGTTCCATTGTCTGTTGATAATTGACCAGCGCCATTTCTAGAAATAGAAAAGCTTTTCCATGCCATCTTTGCAGGCTGCTTTTGTTTGTTCATATTCATCCCTCAGGTCTTCAAAAGGAAAGCCATTGTAAATAAATCTTTTCTTTTCTTTATTCCTCTTCCTTCTTACACCAACCAAATATTCCGAGAGAAAGGCAAAACAATCCCAAAATCCACAATTCTCAATAAATCCAAGCAAGCCAAAGTTCCCCCTTCCTCTTCCAGGGTGGTATCAAACAAATAAAAAAAAGAGTCCAAATCTATATTTTAAAGCCTTATTAAGATTGTATTTCTGTCCTCAAATCTTCAAGGCATCTCCTCCAACAATATCCAAATTTATATATTTTCTTTATCCTCTCCCTTCCGGCTTAATTCCGTCGGGAGGGAGAGTAAACTTTCCCTTCAGCACCTCAAAATAGCCGCTTTTTTTTTCTCTTGTGGAAAAATCATCAAAAACCATCTTTTCCAGGAATTAAATTAGATAAATCTCAAAGCCCTGGGTCAACCAAGAAGAACTTTCACTTTCAATAACTTTCTCTTCTTCCTCCTGCGCATACTTGCCCGGCTGTCAACTTCTTTGTGGCGGCCATTACGGACCGCCGCTGCACCGTCCTGGTAAAGGAGGTTCTGCCGGCCAGGGAGGGGTCTGCAGCACCCCCAAACCCTTCCTCCGGATCCCCCTTACCTTCAGCTACCCCTGCAGGGCAGCCTTGCTCCGCACCCGTCCGGGTCGGAGCCCCAAAACGGCTAGCGCGGCGCAGGATCGCGCAGCCGCGAATCCCTACCGCTCGCGAAGCCGACAAACCGGAAATCGCAATATTGCTTTTTTTTCTGGTTGTATCAGCGCAGTTCTGTGCTGCTCTGTTTTTGCTCCCCAAATCTCAGATTTGACCATGTTCTCATTTCTGTAGAGTCCAAATAAAGAAAAGGAACTGATGGTCATTTGCAGGGATACTAATGAATCCTTCACTGAGCAGTGAGTTGGACTGGATGTAGACTAAGACTACCACTTCCTATCCTTTGATTCTACTCAATCTTAAAGTGACCACTGAAATGGATGCTGAATCTGTTGAGATAGGGGAGATGTAGAACTGAAGAAATCAGCAGTACAGACTTACTACCATTAGTTTGGCCCATAGTATGGCAGTATTATTATCACCTAATTTGATGCCCTTGCAAACCCGATCCTAGCCCTAATGTGCCTGTTTGAGGAGAGGAACAGAGGATGGAAAAATCGAAGTATCCATGCATCAAAGTATCTTACTGACAGCTGTCATATATTTTTCTTTTAAATTAATCATCTTTTGCAGCTTACTTCTCTGTTTATCTAAGGCATTTACTTTTCTTTTTACTTTTTCAGACAAAACAAATTCCAACATGAGATGTTGCTTCTGAACAGATTTGATTTTATATACTTCCTTCTTCATTTCTAGAAAGCTTATCCGACTATTGGATGTTTTCTTTGACCGTGCTTTTTAACAGATATTTGTTTGATTGGATGATGATTGTCAACATTTTTTCACACTTTTGGACGGGATCAATACACATACATATATTATATAAATACACACAGAAACACAGACACAGACACACACACACATTGTTTAGAAACTTATTTAGCTTATTTCTTTCATTATCTTTCATTTGTGCCCTGAGGTCTTCTAAGTTATATGATGCCATTTATTTATTTATTTATTTAAATTTGCCTTGATTTGGAAAATCTATTTTCTTTAAGTTAATTGGATTTTCTTGTAATGGGAACAACGTAACCTCTTGCCAGTTTTATCCATTCTTCCAAGTATCTCTAAAATCTGCAGCCAAATTCTATTTATCCTCTTTTAAAATTCTCTTCAGTGTCTAATTATTCCAATTGTATCTGACAGATTTTCATCAGAATATGAAAAATAGTTCTAAAAGGCATTTATAGAAAGAACAGGGCACAACTAAAAGGTTTTTAAATGCAACAGGAATTTAATTTAAAATTTTTACATAACAGTACTGTGTAAACAACAGACATCTATCCAAAACAAAGCAATCAATTATCATTGTCATTTTAAGCATAATTATCTGAGTATGCTGGGAATTGCTTCTAATACTAAAAGTTATTTACAAGTGTTATGTCATATTGGGTGCTTATATCTATTTATACAGCTACCAAGACACTGAGTATTTTATGTCAAAATTGTATTATTCTTCCACTGGTTAAATTTTCCATTTGTCCATCTCTTCTCTTAAACATTTCTTTGAATTATCAGTAAGAAGTACATCCTTTCCCATATTGGGAAAAATCATGTTCGGTTGCAAAACTTGAGTTTAATATGCAAATAATTCCCAGTTTAATATCAAGCATCTTTATGTAGATATTTTTAATTAGACTAATAACCAACACTTTTTGGAAGATAAGCCCCCGCCCTTCCTCATATCTCAGGAAAAAAAAAACCACTTCCAATTACAGTGTAGGCTAAAGGTAAAGAACATGATTACTCAACTTGCAGTTTGTATTTTCCTATGAGAAATGTTCTGGGAATTCTGCAGACAACCTAGAAATGCAATAGGAAATCCAGTGCAGAGAACATTAATCCTCTTTCCTGTTATATTAATCATAAGGTTGGAGACCTCTGATTTATATGAAACTACTGGGAGAAACCACAGGTTGGTTTAGGGTTATCTATCAAGTTGAAACTCTAGAAAGATGCAGTGAAGAGCAACAAAGATGATTAGGGGACTGGAGCCTAAAACATATGAAGAACGGTTGCTGGAATTGGGTATGTCTAGTTTAATAAAAAGTAGGACTAAGGGTGACATGATAGCAGTCTTTCAATATTTGAGGGGGCTGCCCTGAAGAAGAAGGGGTCAACCTATTCTCCAAAGTGCCTGAAGGCAAGACAAGAAGCAATGGATGGAAACTAATAAAGGAAAGAGGTAACCTAGAACTAAGGAGAAATTTCCTGACAGTGAGAACAATTAATGAGTAGAACAACTTGCCTCCAAAAGTTATGAATGCTCCAACATTGGACGTTTTTAAGATTGACAACCCTTTGCCTGAAATGGATAGGGCTTCCTGCCTGAGTAGCAGGTTGGACTAGAAGACCTCCAAGATCCCTTCCAACTGTGTTATTCTGTTAATTTCCTGAAATTACTCTATACTAGCCAGACATGATATGGGCCACCCATCCCCAATCCAACAAGTGGTCCCCACATTGGTTTTCTTTGACTGGTGGATCTTTGCAGAGAGGAAGGAAGATGACCTTGATGTGGATATGTCTACGGAGAGTCTCAGTCATCCAGGTCTTGGTTGTCCCAAAGATGCTTCTTGGATGAGAAGCAAAACATCTTCAAAGAAAAATCAGAAAGTCCACCTGCCTCTTGAAAAAACACCTTTGGGACAACTTGATGTGGATATGCAATCCCATGGCCAATGTGACAAGGAGTAAATTACTGTTTAAGTCCAGAATGTCCAGATAATGTTTAAGAGGCAGCTGAGGCAGGCACTTCCCTAATTCATGGAACTAAAGGAAGAGAAGGTACAACACAATCTACCTTTTGTTACTAGAGCTAGTCTCAATAAAAGTAGTCTTAGCCTCCTATGGAGTTGATTTCTTGGTCTTGATATACCTAATGGGGTGGATATTCCTACTACCACAGCAGATAAAAGCTGTAACCAAGAACTTTTGCTCAGCTCCAACTGAAGCATCAGTTACATATCTATCTGACCAACAGGCATTGGACAAGGTTCAGCACACAGCTGAGTTCTACAACACAGTGTAATGCAGCTGGATTAGAAGACGACTTGACAATTACAGCTGGTCCAGAATGCAGCAATTAAAACTCCAGGCTAATATCTACTTTTTAGTGGCTCTGTTGGTTGCATCTTAGCTTCCCTGGCCCAATTTAAAATGACCATTACATATCATGTCTTAGATGGCATGGCATCAGTCCCCTTATCTGAAATAAATCTACTATTCTGTTAGGTCTCTGAGACAAGCTCCGGTTAGGGCCTCAACTCTCTGATATTGTGGGGGAAATGAGCTGTAGAGCCAAACTTACAAAGTGTCCTGCCCTGGGAGACAATTGGACCCCTGCCTCCTAATCTTCACAACTTAGTTCACTTATCAACAGATACTTGTCGTCCCAGGGCAGGACAGTTGTAAAATGGAACATGACTCTCTTTAACAACTGCCTTGCTTAGCGATGCAAATTCTGGTCCTAATTGGGCTCGTAAGTTGAGGACTCTCTGTAGAAGCATTGGAAAATCCTCTAGTTCATCTTCTACTTGACTGGTAAAATAGGTAGTGTCAACCCTGAACCTGGCTGTGGCCATTTTGGGGCTTCAGTGCTGCCACAACTGGAGCTGTGGGAAAGGGAGGAGGAAGTAGAGATAGCTGGGGTGCTGTAGCCAAAATAAAACACTTTCTCTCGGGAACCAAGGACATTCCTACCAGGTGTCCAGAAGGAGGGGACTGGAGTCATCTAGCAACTGGACTATCTCCTGATTGGACCATGTGACTGTTTGGAGAAAGTGAAATAATTTTTACTTTTAATTAATGAAAACCATGGGAACATTTAGAGTCGGTTTTCACCAGGTCGTGCCAATATGACATATCCAATAAATCTATTCTTTGAGGAACCCAACTGCCTCGGAGTTGTGATTGCTATGGGTGTGTTGCTTGGAACCTGGACAGGTAGCTAGTGCATTGAGTTACTCTGAGTTCAGATCCTAGAAATGGTAGAGGACATAGAATATGTGCTCCAAAAACAAGTATACTGTAGGTATCTGAACACATTAATCCAGAAACAAAAGCTTCCTGCAACATAATAGGATGGTAAATTATTTCTTCATAATATTCTTATTTTATTAATATTCTTTGTTCAGGGCTCTATAAAACTGATTAAGTACATTTATTACAGTAATGTTTTACTGTCTTTTGATGCAGTGGATATGTACATATATAATTTTTCACTGCACCTTTGTGTCTCTGTCAATATATTTTAATTTTAATATTACATTCAGAGTAACAAAAATGTGGAAAATAAGGCAATCATAAATTCATTTACATTTCCCTTCCTACACTAAACTATTGTTTCATGAAAAAGCAGTTTCACAAGCAGCTGACAATATCTAATCCCAAAACTTGGGAGCACTGTGCCAGAATTGTAATACTGTCTTTATAAGATATTTCTGTTCCAAATAAGTGTGATTCACGATAACAGAAAAAGGAAGCAGTAAATCTGCTTGGGAGAAAAAAGTGAGAAATTCATGTATGCCACATTTAACAGCATCTTCTAGATCACAGTGTGATGAAAGAGGGGTGCATGGGTTCAGTTTGGATGTGCTCACCATTTCACAGAACCAAACCCAATTTACTTCAGCACACAAAGCAAATTACTGGTATGATAGTTGATCACTTTTTAGATGTTACTGAGCCAGGTCAATGACAAACTGCACAAAAGTTTGGAGTGAAACAATCAAGCTATCCTTCCTTGCATGTTAGACCTACGTTCATTGTGACCTTCTGCAGTTGTTTTGTAAGCAGGTGGGCTCTACACGTGAGGGGGTGGATCAGGAAGAAGTCCCCCTATCTCCAGCTCAAGGTTGACTTAGTCTTTCATTCTTGTTTCGAGTTTTTATTTTTATAGCATATAAAATGTTCAATTTCAAATGAACAGTGTGTTGACTGGGTACAAATGTTTTAAGGATATAATAATCAAAAAGTTTGCAATAATGTTCATTACATTGATGTTAATTATAATAGTATCAATAATAACAATTACAATATTATTTTCCTAACCAATTCAACATGTCTTTCTTATATCACTAATCATATCCATCTATTTCCCTATATCTCGCTCCTATTTTTTCCAGCTAGCCATTGATAAAATAAGTGCCAAGTCAGAAAATATTCAGTTTCCTTGTTTTCCTTGATTATAAGTGTTAGCCTATCCATTTCTGTACATTCTAGTATTTTTTAAATCATATTTTCATCTGTTGAGATCTCTTCATATTTCCACTGTTGCACAAATACAATTCTAGCTGCAGTCAATATATGTAAAATCAAATATGCATTCCCTTTATTATACTGATCCGGCAAAATGCCCAACAAAAATATCTCTGGTTTCAAGTCAATATGCTATTTTATCATTTTTCCCAGCAGACTCAGCCTTCCATCCTACTGAGATGGGTAAAATGAAGACCCAGATTGTTGGGGGCAAGATGATGACTCTGTAACCACGTAGTGCTGTAAAGCACTATAAAGCGGTATATAAGTCTAAGTACTATTGCTAAGTACTAATGCTCAATAACATTGACACTAATATCAATTTTAGCTATCAGGAATATTGACACTAATATCAATTTTAGCTATCATTTGCCTTATGCCATCATAATCCTATCAAATCCCATATAGTCATCTCATGACAAATCCATTAAGGAAAAATAGATCCGTTTAACCAACACCAAAGTCTTATTTACCCATCAATATGGCTATCCTACTGGCTAATTAACCCTGGTTAAATTAGGATATATATGTAAAAATCCAGCATGCACAACAACTGCTTTTCAATTTTTTTAAAAATAGGAAAACATTTATGATCATTTTGGGAGGGGAAATAAAACATTGAAGCTTGGTTGTACAAAACAGAGAAAATATACTTCATGTGCCAGCTTTACTGGAAAAACTTTTCGACCAGTCTTGCATTGATTCTGTTAATATTTTTCTCCTTCCTGGAAGGAACAGGCTGCTATATGCACAAATTTTTATTAAAGCATAAAATAGCTAAGCATTTCTTTTTGGGGCGGGGGAAATAGTAAAGTGCACTTTGGTGAGATATTTTATAAGACAAATTACAAAGAGGCCTCTAAGTACCATTCCCCTCTCCCCTTTCTTTTGTCTATTCTTCAGCAGATAGAATAATTCTGTAGAAAATACTATGCAAAATACTTATGCAAGTATCTCAAGTGTAAAAATTATAGGCAGTGCAATTCGACAATCCAATGTGGTGAAAAATTTGGAACTTGAGCTAAATTATATCCCGCATCAAAGACATGACATTGACGTTAGTTTCATGAAATCAACAGCATAGCTTTCTTAAAACCAGCACCAGACAGCAGTTTGAGACCATCCATAAAGTCCTCTGCATGCCGGGATTTTTGCTGTCATTTCCGCCACCCCATAAAATGAAAAGAATTGGAGCGTCCCACAGGAAATACATGAATGTGATAGGATGGAATGTATGCACACACATTAGACAATGACTAAGATACGACTATGAAGTATTCACTCATTGCTACGTCCCTGTTCTGCAACCATTTTTTAAAGAAAGTTCCTTTAATGGGTACAGTATATAGGTGGCAGTGTTTCTCAACCTTGGCCATTTTAAGGTGGGGATTTCAACTCCCAGAATTCCCAGGCATGGTAAATTGTGCATAGAAACTTAAAGAAACTTAAGAAGTTGTTCCAACTAGCCCAAAGTTTTCTTCACTTGTTTGCAGCCAGTCCTTAAGATATGAAACAGAAATCCCTCCTAAATTTTTACCAAAGATAACAAGGATTGAACTTGGATCCTTTAATTTTTTTTATTTTTTTTTGGGGGGACAGTAGAGAGCTGGAACCACTTGGATTTTTACATTCTGGAATAATACTGGTTCGAAATAGAACCACTTATGTTCTGAGTTTACTTATTCTTTTTTCCCCAGTTGTGGAAAGTTTACCATTTGGAGAGATTTTCCACATGCAAGAAGGTATGAAAGGTCCATTGCATAGTGATTAGGTGCTGGATAGGCACAAGAAGACTCATGATTAGTTTAGTCTCCTGAATTCTTCTCTCTTTCAGGCTCCTTGTACTTTAGTCGCCGAACTGCTTGAGGATGGCTTTGTCAATGAAAAAGGAGGCGCGCCATGTGCACCATTCCAGGCCTCCTTCCTCATTGCCAAACTACTTGAGGATAGCTTTTCCAATAAAAAAAAGAGGTACGGAGATCTGTGTGCACCATTCCGGGCCTCCTTCCTCATTGGTGAACCTTTTGAGGACAGCTTTGGTGACAAAAAAGGAGGGAGTAGGCAAAGAAACAAGTTGGAGAGGAGACAGATCTTCATTGGGTAAGTGATCCGGTGAGGCAGGATGGGGGGGGGAGCAATTGTGGGGACCCCAGGGAAGGGAGAATGAGGTATCTGTGGGTCAGGGAGGCTTTGGGTGGTCTAAAGCAGGTGGCTTGTTCCATCATTGGCTGCCCCCCATGGCTGAGATACCTCATATGCACTTAACGATCCACACATTTGATTATCAAATGTATGGGTGAAAGGAGGTAGTGATTGCGTTCAAGGTGCAAAATTCACTCCCACAAATCCTCAGGTTACGAATGGAATGGGCAGGCTCCATTTCATACGTAACCTGAGGACTACCTGTATTCCCAGCTTCCATTGTTCACTTGGACTTTAGAGATGTTCATCTACCCAGCAGTATTTCGCACGACTTGGTTCGCTTGGGCAGCTATAGAAATCAAGTAAATAAATAAATAAACCTTTGCCTTTGTACCAGTCCCCTCTTCATGCTCTCCATGACAGGTGTCACTGTTCAACTGCCTCTTTTATTGAAGCATTAAGGTGACAGGTCAGAAAATGGGCTGTTGGTCAAAATCATACCACTGATTAGAACTACTTCCTCTTTTGACAGGATGATTTGTCAAAGGTGTACAGAAACAGCTCTGAGTCTAGTAAACGTTAGTGAAGGTTGACCAAGAATGGTATGTGACATACTAGATTGGAGAGAAATACAAGATTTTAGGAATAGAACACACAAGGATAGAAGATGTATGTTAGGTTTCTGGTCACTCAGCTGGCAATATAGTGTGTCTGGGTTAAAGTCAGCTTTTTGAGAGGTATAGCTTCACTTTCCAAGCAGATTATCAAATAGGGATTAACCTTTCTAACATATCTAATTTTATTAAAACAAATAAACTCCCTGAGTTATTTTTTAAAAACTCCATTGCAAGGCAACTTGAACTACACATGAAGAACATGGTTTTAAAATAAATTAGAAACAAGAGGAGCAGAATCTAATTTTTAAACGGGATCAAACATGTTCCATGTGTTTATTAATTCTTAATATTTTTTCCTATCAGTTCATAAAGAAAGTTCTTACCTTTTCTCTGAAGTAAATCTGAGGCAATCTCATCTCCCTCATTATTTAAAATATTTTAAACTAGGAAGGAAGGAAGCAAGCAAAGTAGGTTTGAGTGGGGGGAAAAACCTCCCATTTTCACATGTGGTTTATTTATCTAGCTTTTTAGGGAATTCAAAATATTATGGTAAGGAAAGAGCAGTTATATTAACATTTACATTTTTGCAAGCACAGACCATCAATGTGTACCCTATTAAACTAGTTTTTAGAATTTTGGGGGGCTACTTTTGAAATTCTTCAGATATCAGAGAAGCAGAATAGCCAATGTTTATGCTAAGAGATCTGCTTTTTAAGGGCTTAAGAATGATAGGCAGGGAAGAAAGGAAGCTTGGGCCCTTTATTACTATTATAATCAACAGGCCAACTGTTGGCAGTTTATGATATGAAATAAAATTCTATAAACAACTAAAATAATAACAACTGTTGGCACTGCAAAACAGAAGAATGTGAATACAATTCAAACAATTATGATTATCAATTGAAAACTTACCATATATTTAGAATGAAAAAAAAAAGATGGAATTAAGTGGGTGCCAAATGTGTACTCTGACAAAGAGAGTTTTAAAGTTCATAGTTTGGCCTCCCACAACCTAATGTCAGGCACAAAAAGGAAAGGGATTATCTTTGGGCAGGAATTTAATATCTCATGGTGTATATCATCAGACCATACTCCAACTTTCTGCTTGGCACTAAAATTTTGAATTAAACAAAAGCATCCCACTGCAAGTTAATTGCTAGAAATAGGGCATGACTGGAGAACTTGTAGTCTTCCAGATGTTCTTTCACAATGAATCACTATGACTGAATCTATTCAGCAATATCCAGGACTATTAACTAGGCCAATCACATTATTACTGGAATAGGATAGGAGTTGCATTTCTGTTGCTGGATTGTTTATCCTTAACAGAAAGTTGCAAGAGTTTTTAGGCAAAGAGGGTGAAGCATTCTGTAAGTCCTGGAAAATAAGATAATATGCACAAGCAACTCAAGAAAATGTCTCCTGATTTACTGGTGTATAAGAGAGAGAACATGTACAGCACAATCAGACTTGCAAAACCATGATATCTCAATAAAATTAGTTTTTACCCTTCCTGTGGAGACGGTTCAATTGGTCTGGTTTATCTAATAGGACTGATATATGTTCACAGAAACTTTGGATGCAATAATCAAATAATATGGTTTGGAAAGAAATTTGAAAATTGAGGAAACAAGACACATTCCTTTTCTATTAAAAATACTTCCTTAAACTGAGAACTCCCAAGTAGATTTTTTTGGCAGCAAGACAGAAGTAGTTTATCACTGTCTTTTTGTGAGTACTGGAACCTACAGTCCCAGTTTCTCATACAAGTACCAACCAGGTTTAACCCTGTTATTTTTCTTTAAATTAGTCAAGATCATCTTCTCTGGAACTTCCATATAACCCACTCATACACAAGCACATATACTTCTCCTCTTTAGATTTAAATTTAAACTTAAAGCAACAAACTTTGAAGCTTAGTATTGTCATTTTATTCAAATCACTGCTTTACAACACTGACAACAAAAAAGAAATCAGTCATAAATCACAGTTATGCACTCAAATGAAATTTTTTACAACATGATGGCTATTTTATGAATACCATCAGTCACTGGGTTATCATAAAGCATTATTCTTTCTCATTTTAATAATAGTAATAATAAAGGTAAGAGGTTGAGAGGACACTGAAGCATGCATTAAAGGCTATATTTTAAGTGGTCATTTGGAGAATGTTAAATGAACCGTGTTATGAATCCACCTATAAAGCAACATTTTATTTTTGCTTTTATTATTTTTAGTTCTTGGTGTATTAGGTAAATCACATAATTAGCCTGCTGAAGTACCAAATGAAAGAATCACTACTGTCAACTCATTTATAATGACAGAAGCCTTCTTCCATGTCAAAATTAATAACTTTTATAAGATGTGGAATTAATGGCTATAACTTTCTGATTCCAAATTCTGTGAAGTCTACAATGAATGCATGTATTTGTGCATTTTTACCCTTAGTTCTTTTTTGAGGAGATATTTGAAATAAAGCAAAAAAGAAAAAAAAGACTTCGACTTCGTACTGAACTGGAATACCTACATGAAGGAAAAACACCTGAGGGGAAAAATGTATTATATGTTTCTTAGACTTTGCCAATTAATATTAAATGAAGATGGAGGAATTGTTTGGAAATCCGTCCCGTAAACATTCAAAGGAATGAGATAAAGCCTATGCTTTTTGCAAATAAGATCTCCTCCCCTGATTCAATCTGATACTGTTGTCAGATGAAATTAGAGGCATGTGTGTGTGTGTGTGTGTGTGTGTGTGAATAACATCAAAATGAGGCGCACAACCAGGTGAGATTTCACACGGATGCAACAGTTGTACAATGTATTAACTGGAACAGGGCTTTGATACACAATGCAAATAAATGCCTTTAATCTGCACTTTGAACATGCTGCTAAAAGCATTAAGATCCCAGCAGTTCATGTGAGGTCTGTTTTTTTCCCCCTTAGATCTGGTCTGCTTCAAAATTCTGACATCTGGTAGAGATCCCCTCTTTCCTGCTATTATATTAAAGAGAATTGAGGAAAGGCAATATTGAGTTTTTCTTTCACCCTCTCCCACCTATCTGGGATAACTGAGTTGGAAGAAACCAATTAAAGCACCATATCTGTCCCCCGCTTGCTGCAGAAATCCAAATAATCTTGTATAGTTGACTGTCCACCCACCATTTTAGCATTTAGAGGAGCACGCCAACTCTCTAGGTAACTGGTTCCATTGTGAAACTGCTCAAATGTTAAGACTTTCTTTTTTGCTTCCCTATGACTGGAACCTCCCTTCCCATGACATAGGAAGTCTATGTCATGTACCCTGGGATGACCAAGAACAGTTCAGTGAATTAGGGAAGTGTCTGTCTGAGCTACTTCTAAATATTATCTGGACATTCTGGACTATTTTACTCCTGGTCATGTTGGCAACAGGACTGCATATCTACATCAAATCGTCCTAAAGGTGCTTTTTCTAGTTTTTCTTTGAAGATGTTTCACTTCAGTTGAAGAAGCTTCTTGGATGAGAAGCAAAACACCTTCAAAGAAAAAAACAGAAAGTCCAGTTGCCTCTTGAAAAAGCACTTTTGGGACAACCATGACCTGGATGGCTAAGAATCTCCATAGACAGTTATAGTAAAACATACTTATTTTTTAAAACCAGATTTATAGGAACTAAGATATTTTATACGGGGCTTTGATGTCACTCTCTCATCACACCACTACCCTAGGTTTCCATACACTATCAGTACTAAGCAACAGAACTGATTTTCTTCCACCACAACTGCCTTTCTCAAACCTTCCATTTTGTGATTTGAACGGGTGGAGTTCCTGGGGCTTGGGACATGCCTCATAAATGGGAGTTCATTCCAATCAGCATTGCTGGATGTTTGCCTCCCGTCCTGCAGTGGATGAGCAACTCTCACAGTTGACTATGAAATGATTAGTCAGTCAAGAGAGTGGTGTTAAAACTTTTGTGTCACTATGAAAGGAGGGAAATGGGGAAGGTCACAGCCACAGACAAATTTTGAGTTTTCTTGTATTGGAGGAAACATTGGCTATTAGAACACTTTGGGGAAGACTCTTAATAACTAGGGTGGTGATAAGTGTAGTTGATTGCAAAACCAGATTGGGGGAAGAATATAGCGTTGTTGTGGATAAGCCTTGGCTTTAAGACTCGTGGACTTCAGTTCCCAGAATTCCATAGTCAGTATGACAGACTGGGGGATTCTGGGAGTTGAAGTCCACGAGTCTTAAAGTTGCCAACGTTGGAAAGCCTTTCTGTACATCTTCCTTACTTTCCTTTTTCTGAATCCATTCCAATTTCCTTAAATCCTTCTTAAACTGTTATTCACATAGTAATCTTTGTGGGATTTGTTGCCCTATATAGAAAAGTGTTAAATTATTACGTCCTATAATCTGGAAACTATAATTATGTAGATGAAGTGTAAAACTGCTTTTATTGCAGCTTTGTTGACATTTAGTTGATCATTATCTACATGCATCATTATCTATATGCAAAAGCCCATCCTAAACCTGCAATTTCTTTTTTCCTAAGTGAAGAAATTCATTTGTTTCTGTGAAGTGCCCTTTTGTTATTTTTAGTTCATTCCTCCAATTTACCAACTTATCATATTGGATTTTATTAGGCATTAACTCTCCCATCCAATTTTTTATAATATGCAAATTTGATATGCTTCCTGTCTACTCATTCACCCATGTAATGAATAAAATTGATAAAGGGTATCTTTTTACCCAGAACCAAATCCATCAGCACCCCACTTAGTACCTTCTTCCAGTTGATGACTGATGTGTACAGTCTGAGCAGTTTCAAGCTAGCAATGGATCCAACAATTATCATGCCATCCAGCCCACATTTAACTTGCTAATCAGAATATGAATGTGTATAGTTGAGAAACGTATCAATGGAACCAACTCATTTGTCTTCATTCTTAAGCACTATTTCCAGATTGTAATGGACTTTAGAGCAGTTGCAAAATTTCAGCGTTAGGTACAGACTGATATTCTCATATATAAATAGAACAAAGTTTGCTTTAAACGTGCAATTGTTCTAATCCGACCTAGAAGTAATTTCCCTCCTCTTTACATCTCCCCCTTTTATTATCTTCTGCACTATTAAATGTCGAATTGTAAGCTGCTCAGGGGCTTTATTTTACTTATTTTGTTATTGCCAATTTACTCTAATGGATTCTGCATTAATAAACTTACCATTATTTTTTAAACAACCTACCTAATCCTTCTCTAAAAGTTTAGGCATTCATGAGTATGTTTTTAAAGTTTCACTATTTATTTCTCCTGTGCACTTGACTGTACTGGAGAAGCAGGTCAAAAGTTACCTAAAATAAAGTAATAACTTTGCTGTTGAACCTTATATACCATGGAATGCTTCTCATGTCATTGTACTCTGCTGTTGAATGCAGAGAGGAAATGCTCTAACCATTAAGTTTAATACCAGGACTTTGAAAGTAAAAAGGTGCTTTGGAATGTGCAGGAGACAAATGCACCATCTGCCTGCTAGAAGAGCTGTGCTTTTTCTCAGAATTAAGAGGTTGCAGCTGGTGTGCGATTCTAGGAAAAAGACCTGAGAAGTTGAAGAAGTTGTCTTTCCTCAGGAACCCAAAATGATTTCTACCTCAAAGCTCGAACTTTCTGCCATCAAAGCTCAAACACTACACAGGGCTCCTGCGAAGAGCAAGTACAGGTAATTCTCAACTTACAACAGTTCATTTAGTGATTGTTCAAAGCAGAGGTGGTATTCAGCAGGTTCTGACCAGTTCTGGAGAACCGGAAGCAGAAGTTCTGAGTAGTTCAGAGAACCGGCAAATAGCATCTCTGACTGGCCCCACCCCCATCTATTCTCCCGTCCCAGATGATTGGCTGGGTCTTCCTTTGTTGCCCTGCACAGAAGAACGGAGCTGGAAAGCAGGTTAGTGGGGTGGGGAGGGAATGGGGATTTTATTTATTTTATTTATTTTTTTGATTTGTCAATCACTTACAAGATTACAGAGAAAAAGCTACGTAGGATTAGGTTACAACTCTTAATGCCTTTTTGGCTATGTAGTTACAGTGGGCTCTAGCACTTAGATCATTAGAGATGAGTACTCCAAGGTCCTTGACAGAGTTTGGATCATCAGCAAGGTCTTGACTATTCAGCTTGTATTTTATTTTCTGATTTTTTTTTGCCAATATGTAAGACAGAACATTTATTTGTTGAGATTTGAAGTTGCCATTTGTTTGATCATTCTGATACATAGTCGAGGTCTTTTTGAAGGGTAGCAATATTTTCTGTGGTGTTGAATAGCTTTACATCATCAGCTAAGAGAACGTAGTTGCTCTTAATATGATCAGAGGTCATTTATGTACAGTATGAAGAGAACAGGTCCTAGAACACTGCCTTGGGGGACACCACTGTTGACAGGTACAGAATTTGATAGACGCTCCCAATTTTGACCATTTGTTGTCTGTTTGACAGGAATGCTTCTATCCATTTATGCAGTTGTCCAGAGACACCATAAGATTTTAGTTTTAGTAGTAGTTTGTCATGTACCACTGAATCAAAGGCTTTACCGAAGTCTATGTAGATTGCATCTATTGCTTTGCCCTGATCGAACTGTGTAGTCCATATGTTTTTGCAGTGTAAGAGTTGCAGATTGCAGGATAATTTTTTTTCTGAAACCAAATTGTTTATTAGAGTAGGTTGTTTGTCTCTAAGTGTAGGAAAATGGATTGGTTAATAATTGATTCCATGACTTTACAGGTGACGCAACAGAAAGAGATTGGTCTGTAATTTTCAGCTAGGCTGGAGTCTCCCTTTTTGAAGATGGGGATGACTGTGACTTGTGACCATAGGTTTGGCAAGGAGCTGGTCCTGAAAGATTTTTCAAAGATTATGCTTAGAGGTTCGGTTATGGCAGTGGATAGCTTTTTTAAGAAGTAGGCACATATTCCATCCGGTCCAATAGATAGAGATGGTTTTAGATTGCGTAGTGATTTTTCAACATTGTCTTCTGTAAAATTGATATGTATTAGATCATTGTAGTTATCTGTGGTTCGACTAGGAAATACTGGGCATGATCCATTGCTGTTTACAAATACTGAGCCAAAGAATGTGTTAAAGAGGTTGGCTTTAATGTTGTCGTTGTTGCAGTCTTTACCATTAGGTCCTTTCAGGGGTGGGATGGACCTTGAGTCTTTTAGTTTGTTGTCTACAAAATTGTAGAAAGCGCGGAATTGGTGGAATTGGTGCGTAGAAGATTTCCCTCTTGTTTAATGTGATAATTGGTGCATTCGGTCTTTATCTGGTGGCATAAATTTTTGTATCGGCTTTTGAAGTTGGCAACGTGACCAGATTTGTTTTTTTGCCAGAGTGATCTCTTTTTGGATTGAAGCTTCCTTATTGTTATGGGTAATCTGTTTTTTCTCATTTTGGGAGGTTATTGGTATATATAATTTGATGACTCTTTTGACTTCAAGTAAAAATATATTGTAATGGTCTTCAATAGTATTGCATCCAGTGAATAGAGATTGCCAATCAAGGGATGAAAGATCATTGTCTATACGATCATATCTGCCTTTTTTGAAGTTATAATTGGGGATTACGTCATTGTGATGATTTTTGTGTGGACGTATGTTGAGACAAAAGTCGATCATGTTGTGATCACTGTTGGAAAAGGGTTCTTTTATTTGCATTCCATAAATTGAATTCAAACTATTGCAGAAGATAATATCGAGGCAGTTGTTAAGTCTAGCGTTGTTGGTTACTAGTTGTTCTAGTCCCAGATTTGTTACTGCATTGTAGAAGGTTGCACGTGTAGGTTCAGTTGTACATTTGTTTAGGGTCCAGTTAATTTGAGGTAGATTGAAGTCACCAAGAAAGATAAAAGCGTGTGGGCAGGATGTTGCCCATATTAGTAGTGAATTTAACTTGTTTACATGTTTGATATCACAATTAGGGGCTCTGTAACATCGTAATAATCGAAATGTGATATTTAAGGACAGTTCACAGATGATGGTCTCAGGAAGAGCAAGCTCCTGGGTAACTTGGATGCTTTTTAGATGTAAGGACTATTTATAGAAGATAGCAACACCACCTCCTCTATGGATTTCACGATTTGATCGGTAAACATGATAGTCTCTTACTGAGGTAATGGGGTCAGGGAGAGATGCATTGAGCCATGTTTCACAGACAAATATGATGTCGAATTTAGGCGTATTTAGTAAGAGGACAAATTCAGGTATTTTATTCACAAGGCTTTCTGCATTGAGTAGCTTGCATTTAAGATCAGTTGTAGTTTGAATTGAGGTAGTTAGGGGCATGCGTGCCTAGTCTTGGGTGATGGTGGATTGGTTGAAGTAGGGTTGGATGCTGAGTTGTGGGTTGTGTGACTTACTTTTGATACAGTCAGCATGGTAGTCAATGTACAGGTCCTTCTCTCCATTGTCTAGATGTTTTTTGAGTTCTGTGCGGAGTTCACAGGAGCGGATACGTTGTTGTACAGTTAGGTCAGGGCGAGAACAGAGGTTCTTTTGGTTGGTGTTGCTTTTGGTGATTTGCTTGATTCATTTTTGCAAGTGACCCTGCAGAGATGTGGGGCCACAGAGCCATCTCTGTTTTTGAACTCTGGGCCAATGCGGGAAATGTCAAGTATTTCATCAGGGGAGATGGTTGATGCTTGATATTTATTTTATTTTATTTATTTATTTATTTGATTTGCCAATTGTTTACAAGATAATAAGTATAAGTGTATACATAGTTGTGAATACATGAAATGGGTACATATAAGAAAAATAAAAGAAGAATAAGAGAAACAATAGGACAGGGACGGTGAGCACGTTGGTGTGCTTATGCACGCCCCCACAGACCTCTTAGGAAAGGGGTGAGGTCAATGGTAGACAGTCTAAGGTTAAAGTTTTTGGGGTTTGGGAAGAAACTACAGAGTCGGGTAGAGTATTCCAGACATTGACCACTCTATTGCTGAAGTCGTATTTCCTGCAATCAAGTTTGGTGCGGTTAACTTTGAGTTTGTATCTATTGTGTGCTCTTGTGTTGTTATGGTTGAAGCTGAAGTATTCATTGACAGGTAGGACATTGCAATGTATGATTTTATATACCATGCTTAAATCAGACCGAAGACGGCGTAATTCAAGGTTTTCTAGTTCTAGAATTTCAAGTCTGGTGGCATAAGGTATTCTACAACGAGTAGAGGAGGAGAACTCTTCTTGTGAAATATTTCTGGACTTTCTCAATTGTGCTAATATCAGATACGTAATGTGGGTTCCAGACTGATGAACTGTATTCGAGTATTGGTCTAGCAATGTTTTGTATGCTCTGGTTAGTAGTGTGATATTACCAGAGAAAAAGCTACGTAGGATTAGGTTAACAACTCTTAATGCCTTTTGGCTATGTAGTTGCAGTGGGCTCTAGCACTTAGATCATTAGAGGTGAGTATTCCAAGGTCCTTTACAGAGCTTGGGTCATCAACAAGATCTTGACTATTCAGCTTGTATTTTATTTTCTGATTTTTTTGCCAATATGTAAGACAGAGCATTTATTTGTTGAGATTTGAAGTTGCCATTTGTTTGACCATTCTGATACATAGTCAAGATCTTTTGTAGGGTAGCAGTATTGTCTGTGGTATTGAACAGCTTTACATCAGCAGCAAAAAGAACGCAATTGCTCTTAATATGATCACAGAGGTCATTTATGTAGAGTATGAAGAGAGTTGGTCCTAGAACACTGCCTTGGGGGACACCACTATTGACAGGTACAGAATTTGATAGGACGCTCCCAATTTTGACCATTTGTTGTCTGTTTGCCAGGAATGCTTCTATCCAGTTATTCAGTTGTCCAGAGATACCATAGGATTTTATTTTTTAGGAGTAGTTTGTCGTGTACCACTGAATCAAAGGCTTTACAGAAGTCTATGTAGATTGCGTCTATTGCTTTGCCCTGGTCGAGTTGTGTCGTCCATATGTTTTTGCAGTGTAAGAGTTGCAGATTACAGGATAGTTTTTTCTGAAACCAAATTGTTTATTGGAGAGTAGGTTGTTTGTCTCTAAGTGGAGGATGATGGATTGGTTAATAATTGATTCCATGACTTTACAGGTGACGCAGCATAAGGAGATTGGTCTGTAATTTTCAACTAGGCTTGGCTCTCCCTTTTTGAAGATGGAGATGACTGTGGCTTGTGACCATAGGTTAGGCAAGGAGCTGACGTTGCTGACAGTTGTGATGTCATCATTGTTATTGATGTCCTATTGACCAAATAAGATAGTGTTTGGACGCTTCCATTCGCACTCAACAGCTTCTCTGACGAGGATTGGGTTATCGTTATTTGTTGGATTTATGGTTTTTTGTGGATTGGGTTGTGTTTGTTGGATAGAGGTGTGGTATGTAGCTATTGGATGTTCGGGTTTTTGTGTTGTGTCTTTTTTTGCAGTATCCTTCCCCTAGGAGTGCGGAGGGAATGGAGATTTTACAGTATCCTTCCCCTGCCATGCCCACCAAGCCATGCCACGCCCACCAAGCCACGCCCACCAAGCCACACCCACAGAACCGGTAGTAAAAAAAATTGAATCTCACGTCTGATTCAAAGTTACAATGTCACTGAAAAAAGTGACTTAGGATCGTTCTTTACACTTATGATGATTGCTGCATCTCCTTGGTCATGTAATTAAAATGCCTTTGCAACTGGCTCATATTTATGATGGTTGCAGTGTCCTGGCATCATGTGATCACCTTTTATGATCTTCTGACAAGCAAAGTCAATGGGGAAGTCAGATTCACTTAACAACTGAGTTGCTAACTTAGCAACTGCTATGATTCACTTAACAATTGCGGCAAGAATGGCTGTAAAATGGAGCAAAACTTACTTAACAAACATTTCACTTACCAACATACGTTTTCCTCTCAATTATGGTTGTAAGTTTTATTAGTAAAAGCATTTCCCCGCAGTGGGTGTTATGTATGGAAAAATAGAATTCCTGTGATACATAGAAAAATAACAGCAAGGTACACAAAAAGGGAAACAGGTTTCGTTCAGCCCTTGGTGCTTTCTATGGTAAAGCATCAGTGCCTCTATATGTAACTAGGAAGCAAACTCCACACTCACTTGCACTGATGACATTATCCATTTGAGTAGTAAAATCTCTGCAAGCAAACAACGAAGCTCAAAGAGCACCAAGGATTCCACAGTTCAATCCTGAGCTACAGATTGTCTTGAAAAAAAAAATGATTTTAAGGCTAGATGAAATTGCAGTCTTTTGAAGGTTCTACCAAAGCATTTCGAATCAGACTAGTTTGGGATAACTAGACTCCATTACTTTTCAGTTTTTCCAAGCTATAGATAAAACAAATCCCACATGGGCAAAGATAGCACGTGTCATCCCCATATTCCTTTGAAGTACAGCATACTCCACTAGCCAACCCACTCTCAACCCACTCTCTTTAACAGATTATCAGAGTTGGAGTCAGTTTTTTCCCCCAGCTCTCTGGTAATTCTTCGGTGCTCCAGGAGTTTTGAAAGATGTGGTGCAGTAGTTCTGAGATGATACCTGCCAGCTCCTTTAGAACTCTGGGATGTAATCTGTCAGATCCTGGTGATTTGTATTCATCAAGATCAGACAGGTGTTCTCTTACCATTTTTTTTTTGTTTATTTTAACTTTTATTTCTAGTCTGTCTGTTACAGTTATGTTTTGGTAGGTTGGGTTATAGTTTCTTTTTGCGTGAAGACCGATGCAAAGAATGAGTTAAGCAGTTCTGCTTCCACTCTGATGTCTGTTAGTTTCTTGCCGTCTTCTCTCTTTAGTGAACTGAGTGTTTTCTTGATTTTTTTCTTGTTACTTATATGTTGGAAGAAATCTTCATCTATCACCTCAATCGCTGCTGATATCCCAATGTGGCACACTGCACCAGCCCAGCCACACTAATCTTCTCAACACCTTCTGTTCTCTCCCTCCCTCCATTACTATTGCAACCACCACTGCCAATATCCCAGCATAACCGATCCCACAACTTATTCAGTCTTTCCAATATTTTCCCCCCCTCTTTTTCCTCTGTCTCTCTCAGTTAATGATGCCCTTTAATTCTCCCCGCCCTGGCTCCACTTAAATCCAGCTTTGCTTGGAATAAAACAGCCTAGCTGTATTTATTTATTTATTTATTTATTTATTTGATTTGCCAATTGTTTACAAGACAATAAGTAGTAAAATGTAAGTATAGTTGTGAATACATGAAATGGCCACACATAAGAAAAAAACAAAAGAATAGAGAAACAATAGACAGGGACGGTGTAGGCACGCTAAGTGCGCCTTATGCAACGGATTAAAAATAATATCTCCATTATCTGTGTTTCATCCTGGGTATATAGAGTCTGAAAACAGATACTCTGGTGCACCATCTTACGTATACACGGATTATATTCAAACATTTTAAAGTATATTGCTTCAATTTTACTTTGAATTTATTCCCCTCCTTGTCTAACATAGTTTTCTATTGTTCCTGCCCTGCTGATTTATCAGGCAGGATATATATTGTTCTAATAACTTAGAGCAGATATTTGGATCACTTGATTCCTCATTCTCTCTTGCTATCTATGAAACAAGCCTTTTTTCACCACATACTGTATGTCAACAGGATCTCAAGTGTGAGGAATTTCAGCCTCACTCAGTTCCTTACTTGACTATGCATCCATCTCAAATAAATATGTCTCTTACTGTTCCAACACTAACATCTCTGTGTCATGATTTACTGTAACTGAAGTATAGGATGACAGAAAAAACACTAGCGAAATTATATTACAAAAAAAAAATAATTTCCTTTTCCCATTTAACACAGCAACTTGGGCTGTGCCATGAGATATAGCCGCAGGCTAGAAAAGGGTAATTAAATGTACAAATGTACCTTGGATTCAAGCATCCTCATCTGCTTTCCACTTGATCTGCTGGGACTGTTTTGGCATCAAAGGCCAACATCGTTTGGACTGATTGAGCTCTAGATATTGCCTGGAAGCAGATATTGGTGTTGCTAAGGTATGGACCAGAGTTTAGCAGTAAAATGCATGCTTTTAGGACTGATGTTAAGATATTATGCATCCTCACCCTTCTTTCCCCCTTAGTCTGTAACAAGAATATAAAGACATTATCTCCTCTAATGGTGTCAGCCTTGAGAAGTAGGCCAGACAAGAAGCATGCTCAGATGAACTCATTATACTTTCTTTTAAGGCTACATTAACAGAATTCTGAAAATCTGAAGGTACATTTCTTGCCTGTCCCCTTTACAGACCATGAAACCAGGGAGGGTTCCTTCTGAGAAGTTTGCTATGCCCACATCCTTTTTGCAGGCTAAACTCTCTATTATCTAACTGCTCCCCTGGCTATGGCTCCTCCCACTGTCTCCTAATTCCTGCAAACCATTACAGATGGCGTGTGATTTTGCAGAACTTAGTTGCAGAACCGGTTACAGGAGCCCTGCTGTTATTTTGTGACAATGGGCAAAATAATTTTGAAATTTTGATATGATTTCACCTCTGGAAACGAAGTAAGAACAGGCAATATTCTGACAGCTCAAGCTGGGATCATTGTACACCTTACCAACAATGGAAAAGAGACATGGAGGAGCAAGAACTAAAAAAACAACAACGATTGGCCTCAGCTAAAGAACTGCCATTTCTATTGCTTAGTAGTAATGCACCTTCAGCTGAATCTACTGCTTTCTCTGAAGGACACTGATTGGCTTTCAGGATATCTTCTCACAGCCTGTATCACACGTGCCTCCCGGGACTTAAAATCTCACAGTTCATGATATTGCTAGCTTTAATGAAGCTTTGCAGACACATGCTTGAGATTCAATTCATTATTCATCACATTTATGTCATGCTTTTTTCCCCCGGAACTAAAGCTATCCTCCTTTTTCCTAAAGTATGCATGGGGTGGTGGTTGAGGGGATTGGGGTCTTTAACTCTTCAAAGCAATTCAGGAGACAATTTTAAGAGATAAACATGTATTCCTCAGGATTTAAAAGAGACATAACGCCACCCTGGAACAATCTGATGCATGGCACCCTTACTTGTTTCCAATATTTGCGTAAATGCTGATCTCTTCTCCCCCACCCCCAACCCATTTTGTGCAATAACAGCAGCAAGGAGCTACCTGACCTCCAAATAATCCTAACCTTTTATTCATGTAATATGCTATTGAGAAGTAACATATGGAGGCTGTTTGGCACCAGTCTTGTTACAACACAATCAGGTCAGCCTTTCTGGCAGAAAATAAGAGCAACTGGTGCTTACATGACTTAGACTAGTTCCCATGTCATTAAGAAACACACAGGTCACAATGCAGGGGGGAACACCCCTGTGTCATGGAGGGAGATCAGTTTTAGCATCCCTAGCACAGAGCAAGGATTCTGGTTATTAATTGAATATGCTCAATGTTAATATTTGGCCTATTGGAAAAGGTACTAAGGAGACTCCCAGGTCCTAAGCATTCTTAGGTCTTCACATAACTCCCAAGCATCCTAAGTTCCTTTGTCACCTGGAAAAATCAATGCTTGAGCACTGTTCATAATCCCATCTGCTCAAAAATCATTTTCATGGCACTGCCTACAATAAGCACTACCCCGTTGAAGACAACTGTCTGCAGCACCAAAGCTTCATAATCCACAGTTGTACGTGCCCTGATTTTCCTGGGAGCAGGACCCTGCTTTATTACAATCTTAATTCACATAGACTTGGGCATAACTTTCCTGCTGTAGGCCTTCCCAGTGAATATGCAAACAACGAAAACTATTGGATTGGTATTGAGGAGGGTAAGGAGGTATAGAACTAAGTTTGGTATATGATACATTGCGTTTTCTTCATTAAAAAAAGAATCCAGGGGATATTCTGGAATCACGCAACATGCTAAGTCATAACATTATTGTTACCTTAATGCTGTGTTTCTCAACTTCAGCAATTTTAAGATGGATGTTTCCCGGTGAGCTGGAAAATGTTGGGAATTGAAGTTGCACAGCTTTAATTTATCACATCAACCCAACCAGTATGGCTTATAAACCATTGTATATGACTCAGCATTCCTATTTAGTAAATCTAGCTAAACAAACTCGGGTTAAACAAAGAATGGTTTTTGTACAATAATACATCCAGATCGATATATGTAAGCAAGCACAGAAAACTGCAGTGAGATTGTAGGTAAGCAAGATTGTTTTGAACTTTTGAGCATAGGCCTTTAATTGAATATTTGGGGATGCACCTACCTCAGTGAGAACATTGTTAGGACACAGTAGTTGTGGACTGAAAACAATAGTAAAGGGGATGGATATGATGGAACGACACATTAAAATGGGAAAGAGGTGAGCATTAGAAATAATCTAACAAAATAAAAAAAACAAGTGATACTGTTCCAAAATAGCACAAATAAGAAATTAAAACTATCTAATGTAACAGCACTTGTTTTCTCTCCACCTTCCAATATTTGCCTAGCTATAACTATTTCTACTCCAGCTGGTTTTATAAGAACTGTAATTTTAATAACTGTGTCCTCCTTCCTCTACTCCTCGTTTCTCAGTTCTTTTTTTTTCTAATATCCTGTCTTGCAATGTAGCTATTAAAGATGTGAAGTGTTTTTAAGAAAAGGTGGCAACCCCAATTTAGCACCACAAGTAAGGCTAAATATATAGAGATTGGAACTTAGATTTTTAAGAATGAAGTACTCAGCCTTAATTGGAAGGGCACCTCTGCCTGCTTTTTGTCTCCCATTTTTGATTCTTTTTCAATTTGATTAAAAGAAACCCATGCACTTCATAATATTTATGTAGAAATTTGTAGGCTTATATAACTACTTCGTAACAACAACAACAACAACAACAACAACCCCAAAGCGAACAAAATCTTAATCTGTCTGTAACAATTATAGCATTGGTGTGTCTTTGTGGGACATCCATGAAGTAAGCCAATAAAGATGTGGAAAGATCTAGGACAGGTGTGTCAAACTGGCGGCCCAAGGGCTGGATAAATCACGCGCAGACTACACCTACTCCAGCTCCATGAAAAGGAAAAATGCCATGAAACATCACATGACAGCAATGTGATGCCGTTAGTTTGACATCTGTGACCATGAATCATTACCAATTCCATGGAAAAACAATGCTATGGTTCTTAAGTGAATGGAATATTATTTCATTCAGAAGCAACTAAGATAAGTAAAGATTAAAGAATGGAAAGTATCAGCTCCTTTTCCAGACAGAGAACTGTTACTGCTACAACACTGGATTCAGTTGACAAAGGGGGAGGGAATTTTTCCAAAGCTATCAAATTAGTATCTAAAAATCTAATAGATTCATAGAGAGAGAAGGAGTCCTGATAGCTAGAGTGACTGGAGATAAGTATGAAAGACCGGAAGTACTTATGAAAAGTAAGCTGTGAACCAGAAATTCTCATCCCTAAGTGGCATAAACATCAACCACTATCAGCTTTAAGATTACCAAGTGCTGCACAAATCTCCTAATAATTTGTAGGAAGCAAGTATATCCAGTCAGAAAGTTTGTGATTTACTGCCAAGTCCTAGTCAGGGACCTCAATAGAGCTTCATAAGTTCCTTTCCCAAGTTGAGGCTTTATGAAGACACGACAATAATAGCCTGAGAAGATAACAGACCTGATCCATCACACCAACATGAAGAAAAAGAACCCATGATCCACCAATTCATCACACTATTTTTGTCAGAGATTCACTAATCCAGGAGTTATACTGTCGTCTCAAATTGCTGCAGGTATATCCTTTCAAAAGAAGGGACATTCTTCAGGTAAACTACCCGTCTTGTTGGGCTCATTCAAATAATTGATGTAGTAATCTAATTTTACAAATCAACATCAAACACTTTGGTGTATGCATATGTCAGTGTCCTAGGACCAACTCTCTTCATAATCTACATAAACGACCTTTGTGATCATATCAAGAGCAATTGCGTTCTCTTCGCTGATGATGTAAAGCTGTTCAATACCACAGACAATACTACTACCCTACAAAAAGACCTAGACTATGTATCTGAATGGTCTAACATATGGCAACTTCAAATCTCAACAAATAAATGCTCTGTCTTACATATTGGTAAAAAAAATCAGAAAATAAAATACAAGCTGAATAGTCAAGATCTTGTTGATGACCCAAGCTCTGTAAAGGACCTGGGAATACTCACCTCTAATGATCTAAGTGCTAGAGCCCACTGCAACTACATAGCCAAAAGGCATTAAGAGTTGTTAACCTAATCCTACGTTGCTTTTTCTCTGGTAATATCTCACTACTAACCAGAGCATACAAAACATTTGCTAGACCAATACTCGAATACAGTTCATCAGTCTGGAATCCTTATTACGTATGTGATATTAGCACAATTGAGAAAGTCCAGAAGTATTTCACAAGAAGAGTTCTCCACTCTTCTACCCGTTGTAGAATACCTTATGCCACCAGACTCGAAATTCTAAAACTAGAAAACCTTGAATTACGCCGTCTTCGGTCCGACTTAAGCATGGTATATAAAATCATACATTGCAATGTCCTACCTGTCAATGAATACTTCAGCTTTAACCATAACAACACAAGAGCACACAACAGATACAAACTCAAAGTAAACCGCACCAAACTTGATTGCAGGAAATACGACTTCAGCAATAGAGTGGTCAATGTCTGGAATACTCTACCCGACTCTGTAGTCTCTTCCCCAAACCCCAAAAACTTTAACCTTAGACTGTCTACTATTGACCTCACCCCTTTCCTAAGAGGTCTGTAGGGGGCGTGCATAAAGCGCACCAACGTGCCTACCGTCCCTGTCCTATTGTTTCTCTTATTCTTTTATTTTTCTTATATGTACCCATTTCATATATTCACAACTATGTATACACTTGTACTTATTATCTTGTAAACAATTGACAAATCAAATAAATAAATAAATAAATATCGCTCGGGAATGTTGGGAGTTCAGGTCCAGATAGTGTAAAGTAGGCAGGGTTAAGAAAAATTGGTATAATTAAATAAAATCATTTTGCCACTGGACAAGAAGTGACTCCAAGACTGGTATATTTCCAGAATTCGAGATAAACCAAACGTTATTGTGGCTATGCTACGAAGGAATGTTCATGTTCCCTGTTCTAAGTACAGGAGAGATCATAACCTCAATATCTTATTTGAAGAGATACTTATTTAAGTCCTCAGCAATTGTAAGGAATGGCCTCGTCCTGTTTGCTTTTTAAAGTAAAGTACCAGTTCCTTTCTTTCCAAAGATACTTGAGGAATCCATTCTTTTTTTCAGTTCATTATGAGTAATCTGATTCAAATCTCTGCACTAATGAACATGTCTCAAGAGGCACTTATCTACTGGATAATGCAGTTCAGGCATTAAAAATCTATCAAAATGCACAGAAGGCAGCAACCTTTTTAGAGCAATATGAGAAATGTGAAATGTGGAAGTAAGTTTTAAAAATGCAGATTGTTTTAAACGTATATTCAATATCCTTTAGAAAATATATTTCATACCCTGTTTCTCCAACAATACGGCCTCCCCCAATAGGAAGTCCCAGCATGTTTTATAGGCATGAAATGAAATTAAGCCCCTCCCCCCAAATTAAGGCCTATATTAAAACATGCGAAATGGGGGGGAATGGTGGGGGGGCTTGCCGTTAGGAAGTACTTTTGTTGCACACTCGGATATGGTGCTGCCTGCGTTGACTCCGATACGAAGTGCCCCACCAACGCCGAGGTCAACATCCAAGCCATCGCCGCCCACCCGCCCAAAGATGCAAGGGGGGGGAATTAAGTCACCCCCGAAAAGACGGCCTAGCCATTTTTTTGGGGCTCAAAAAAAAAAAAATAAGACCCGGCCTTATTATATGAGAAACATGGTATTATACACACTTCTGTATGAGACAAAAATATTAATTTAAATATGAATAGCATTTCAACTATTTAGATATACTGTATTTTAATCTACAAATTAACGTAGTACCGGAATGGAACAGATTTATAAACGCATGGGAAATAGATACAGACCAGAAGCAGAAAAATTCAGGAACAAATTCAAGGGTCACCTTGAATCTATGAATATCAATAGAGCCACAGATACCACTTTTAATGTTAACTGAGCTCCCTGCCTCCCTAACTTTATTTTTTCCCCTTTTAATTAAAGGAAATCCTAATCCAGTGTTTCTCAACTTTGCCAGCTTTCAGATGTGTGGACTTCAATTTCCAGAATTCTTTGCCAAGGTTACCAAGATTGACCTGAAGAAAGGTCAATCTAGAAGAAAAATTTACCAACACTGACCTAATCATTCGGAAGTAGGTACAGTGTGAATCATCCTTACTTCCAATATTATTCTAGATCTATTTAAAAATGAGGGGTGGGTGGGTGGAATCAAAGGTGACATGGTAGAGGATGACAAGCAATAATTTTATTAGCTTGTGTTTGAGAATATTGATGGTTTCTAAAGTTTATTAGGTATTTTGGATCCAAGTCCAAATAAGTTTTTTTGATATGAATTTATGCCCTGGTATATTAAATGTAGCACACATGTGCAACACATTATTCTCAAGATCAAACAGTCAAAATAGAAACCACCATTTCAGCAGTTAGTGTCATTCTGGAAGAAGAGTGAGAGGCAGACAGATGCTGCATTTGTATTCCCATGCATTTCTTAAATATTTTGTTAACATTTACTCCACATCTTAGATTTTTGCCTGGTCAATCTCACTATGTTAAACCTTTTTGTGAATCTGCAAAATCTTAGGCAGTGATTTTATAAAATGAAAATGTACCCACAGGCTTCCAACAATTAATTATCCTGGCATTAATTCCTACCTTCAAGTCTGTTTCTTCTGCAAATTAGAAAGATGTTATACTAATTTCAAATTTATTGAAATATCCTTATTTTTTGCCTTTTGCAGAATAAAATAAAATTTACAGGTAAACAACATTGTTATGACAGAATCAAACCTGTGAGAAGTCACAGAAACTGGTAAGACTTTTCAAGCTAACATTCCTTTAAAAGTATTTTTTTAAAGGTGTATGTAACTTTTATTTGTTTTTGAACAGAATGTGATAAAGTTTGCAGCTCCTATTGTGAGGAGAACGTAGCAAATTTCGGAGACAGTGATTAAGGAATTTTGAACAAAGCAATGTATGTCAATAAAGAATAATGCATTTTTCTGAATATGAAACTGCCTGATTGAGCTTCAGAGTAGAAAGAAATATAACAGATTAACTCTTTTTATTCAGATAAAATAGCTCTTGAAACACTGCCATAGAACTGGCAAAGATAGACACAAAAAAGCAAAATAAGTCAAATTAAACCAAGAATCACCTTATCATCATTTTGCACCAGTAAAAACTTTTTATTTCTAATCTCCCGGCCCAATTCTTTGGTATAGAAGTTATTGTTACACCCAAGCTAACACATCAAGGCTGCAGATTTATAGATATTATTGAGTTACCACAATAGCAGCCATTTGTCCTGCTTTCAGTGCATGATGTTCCGTGTGTGTGTGTGTATATGTGTTTGAAAAAATCCAAATGTTACTCACAACTGTATGCCATCCACACACATACAAAGGAGTGGGTCTGCAATTGTGCAATGATCATCTCAATTTTTTAAAACATATTTCTGCTTAAATAAATAAAACTTTTGCCTTGACTTTCCTTGCTTACTCTGGCTCTGGCTTTATCCAGAATAGGGGAAAGAGCAATAAAAATGTAGAGGAAGTGAAATATTAATGTATATATTTGACAGAATTGTCCTTCTATTTGGTCTAAAGTGAAGTCTTGATCCAATTTTGTTATTCTCTCTTAAAATAAATAGATGCAAAAGGTCTGGTTAAAATTAAATTAAATTTCAAGTTGAATAAAGATGCTTGCTGTGAGTAAAATCAGAGGTGTAGTAAGATATTTGACTAAGGCCACTTAACATTGCTGGAGTGAATTCTTTTTCACATTGTGGCGGAATGACAAGTAAAAAAACAAAAATATGGCATTTCCTATATTTGATCAATGAGTACAATTAAAGTTGAATATATCAGATAAACAGCCCTGATATATAATATTTCTGTATCTGCATCAATATTCCAATATTCATTCTTGTCGGTAAGATCTTCAGTTATGTATAGGTAGCCCTCAACTTGTGACAAAACGCAGCCCAGAATTTCTATTGTAAGTCATGATGGTTGTAAGTTGAAACACCGGCATTATGGAACCGATTTTATGACTTTTGTTGTTGTTGTTGTAAAGATCGTAAAGTGAACACTGTGGTTAAAAAGCAAACCCCATGATCATAAAGTGAATCCATTCATTCCTTTGTTTTGCTAGAAAAGTCTAGCTGAAAAGTCTGGAAACCAGCAAAAAAACCAAAACACCCCATCATAAATCATCATTTTGGGGTGTCTATCATAATTTCATGCATCTCTCTCTCTCTCTCTCTCTCTCTCTCTCTCTCTCTCCCTCCCTCCCTCCCCCTTTCTCTTCCCTCCCCCTCCCCTCCCCCTCTCTCTCTCTCTCTCTCTCTCTCTCTCTCTATATATATATATATATATATATATATATATATATATATATATATATATATATATATATATATATATGGATCTTTGGTTATTCGGGTTTTCTCCCGCGTAAGATTCAAAGTATCTAGGCAACGTTTGGCGAGGTCCCACTCGCCATCTTCAGGCTGGTGCTTTCGGCTTAGTGCCAGTGCAAGCAGTGTGTGACCGGAGCTGCCATCTCTCTATATATACAAGTGGTGGGGATGGTGTGCTGGGCTGGTTGGCTGTGCTGCAGCCTCTTGATTGGTTGATGGAGTTGATGTTGGTATAATGGGCTGTGTAATGGCCTTTTGTTGTAGAGATATCCTGGATCTTGTGCTGTCATCTCCTGGGTCGTTAGCCTCTTGTGTTTTAACGGCTTGGGTAATGGGTTGTGTGATGGGCTTGTGAGTTCTTTTGTTGTGGTATCCTGGGTCTTGCGTTGTAATCTCCTGGGTCGTTTGTGTTTTGATCTCTTTTCCATTAGCCTCCTGTGTAGTAACAGCTTGGGTAATGGGTTGTGTGATGACCTTGTGAGATTTATTGCTGTGGTATCCTTGGTCTTGTGCTGTGATATCCTGGGTCATTTGCTGTGTTGTGACTTCTTGAGTTCTTGAGGTGTAATTTCTTGAGTTTTCTGATGTGATGTCCTGGCGGGTGGCTGTGATGTAGCATTTTGGGTTTTTAATATGGCTTTGAGTTTGGGGTCTGGGTCTGTGTTCGTTTGGCTTCGAGTTCGTGGTCGTGCCACATCTTCATGGTGGGGGTCAGTTCGCTTCATGTATGGTTCAGAGGAGTTTGAAGTGGGTAGTGATGCAGCTGCAGTGCGGCTTCTGGTCTGTGGTCGTGTCTCATCTTCTGTGTGGGTGTGAGTCTGATTTTTACGTGGAAGTGTGGTGGTGGCATCTTGTGTGGCCCTCATGGGTGTGGGTCTGGTGTCATTTATCATGTTGGGTACTCGTCTGTTCATGAGGCGGGTTTCCAAATGGCTGGTAAGCGGGAGGTGTCATCTCTTTTATTCATGCTGTGTGGGCGTTTTTCTATCTCTATGGCTTCTCTGATTATTCTGCTGCTGTGGTGTTCATTTTTGGCGATAGTTCTGGTATTTTTAAAGTCAATCTCATGTCCTGTGGCTTTGAGGTGTTGGACCAGGGAAGAGGTTGGTTCTTCTTTTTGATTGAGTTCTTATGTTCTTCAACGCGTGCACTTATTCTTCTGTTAGTTTGTCCAATGTATGTGGTGAGGCAGGCAGTGCAGGGATTTCATATACTCCTTGGTTTTCTAACTCGATTTTGTCTTTAGGGTTTCTTAGGATGGTGGATATTTTTCTGTTTGTGCAGAATGCTGTTTTAATGTTGTGTTTTTGGAGGATCTTGCTGATTTTGTCTGTAGTGCCTTTTATATATGGGAGGAGGGCTTTGCCGTTCTCTTGTTCTCTGTCTTGGATTTTGGTTGGGGTTTCTTTTTGGATTAGGTGGGTGATCTTCTTTCTTTGAAATCCATTGGCTGTTAGTACGTTGGTGAGAGTGTTTAGTTCGGTTTTTAGGTGTTGTTCATCAGCTAAGCATTTTGTTCTGGAGATGAGTGTCTCAGCTACGGAATTGATCTGTGCTGGGTGGTGGTGTGGGAGTGCGTGTAGATAGCGGTTTGTATGTGTTTTCTTTTGGTAGATGGTGTGTCCTAGGGAGCCATTGGGTTTTTGTATACCAAGACATCTAGGAAGGGAAGTTGATTGTTAGCTTCTGTTTCCATGGTGAATTGTATTTTGGGGTGTAGGCTGTTGAGGTGTGTGAGGAAGTTGTTCAGTTTTTCTTTCCCATGTGGCCAGATTATGAAGGTGTCATCTACGTATCTGAGCCAGAGTTTGGGTTTGTGATCATATTTTCTAGAGCTTGTGTTTCAAAGTGTTCCATGTAGAGGTTTGCGATGACAGGTGAGAGGGGTGATCCCATGGGTGCTCCTTCTATTTGTTTGTATTTTTGTCCATTGTAGGTGAAGTATGTATTGGATAGACAGTGGTTGGTCAGATCTAGGATGTGCTTGGGGGTTGTATTTGTTTTGGATGGCTGTCAAGGCTTCTTTTATTGGCACTTGGGTGAAGAGGGATATGACATCGAAGCTAACTAGTAGGTCGCTGGGTTGTAAGTTTTGTTTCTTTATGATCTCGATGAACTGGAATGAGTTTCTTACATGTGAGTTGATGGATTCTGCATAGGGCTGTAGTTGTTTGGCGAGAAATTTGGCTAGGTTTTGTAGAGGTGAGCCTATGGAGCTGACTATTGGTCTAAGTGGAGTTCCTTCTTTGTGTATCTTGGGGAGACCATAAAGCTTAGGGCATCTGGATGATTTCTCTCTGGGTATGATTCTTTGCTGGATTTCTTCACTGATGGGGAGGCTTTTATTTTGGATCTGGTGGTTTTTTTAGGTAGGTGGTGGGGTCTGTCTTTAGGGGTTTGTATGTGGGGTCTAGGAGTAGGTTGGTTAACTTGGTTTGGTAGTCAGATGTGTTCATAACCACTGTCGCGTTGCCCTTGTCTGCTGGTAGGATTATTATGCTGGTGTCTTCTTTCAGGTTACGTGGTGCAGTTTGTTCTTCTTTGGATAAGTTGCTTTTGGGTGGTTTGCTAGTGCAGAGGATGTTGGTGATTTCGAGTCTGATTCTATTAGCCTCATCAGGGTTGGTTTTGGTCAGGCTGGTTTCAACTCCGCATATGATGGTTTCTGTGGGGATGTGTTTGGGAGCAACAGCAAAGTTGAATCCTTTTGAAAGGACCTTGGTTTCGGCTTCGGTGAGGATCTTGTCTGAGATGTTGTGCACTGTTTGTTTCATGTGTGGCTGTGAGGGGGGTTGGTTTCTGGCATTGTTGTAGTTTTCTGAGTTTGTTGGTGTGTGTGTCTGTTTTGAGGGTGGTCTGTGTTTCGGCTCTCAGACAGCGAGTTGTTTGGATTTGTCCCAAAGTAAGGGGTGAATCTTGTTGCTGAGTCTGAGGTGAAGTGTAAGAAGATCTTTGTTGATTTGGTCTAGGAGAAATCTTTTTGTGTGAAGTTCATTTCTAATTAGGGCCAATTCTGTTCTTTTTAGGATGCGTTTGGTGGCTGCTGTGTTGGTGTGGAATTTCAATTGGAAGCTTGTGGGAATTAAATTTTGATCTCGGCAGTTGCATAGGAATGTGAGGTCACATAAAATGGAAGCTCTTTGGACTTCAAGTTTTTCATAAGTCCTGGTCAGATGGTGGGTTTCCTCCCGTAGAGGTGCAATATTTGTTTTCTGAGGTTCTCGCGGGTATTTGTATGTGGATCTTTGGTTATTCGGGTTTTCTCCCGCGTAAGATTCAAAGTATCTAGGCAACGTTTCGGCGAGGTCCCACTCGCCATCTTCAGGCTGGTGCTTTCGGCTTAGTGCCAGTGCAAGCAGTGTGTGACCGGAGCTGCCATCTCTCTATATATACAAGTGGTGGGGATGGTGTGCTGGGCTGGTTGGCTGTGCTGCAGCCTCTTGATTGGTTGATGGAGTTGATGTTGGTATAATGGGCTGTGTAATGGCCTTTTGTTGTAGAGATATCCTGGATCTTGTGCTGTCATCTCCTGGGTCGTTAGCCTCTTGTGTTTTAACGGCTTGGGTAATGGGTTGTGTGATGGGCTTGTGAGTTCTTTTGTTGTGGTATCCTGGGTCTTGCGTTGTAATCTCCTGGGTCGTTTGTGTTTTGATCTCTTTTCCATTAGCCTCCTGTGTAGTAACAGCTTGGGTAATGGGTTGTGTGATGACCTTGTGAGATTTATTGCTGTGGTATCCTTGGTCTTGTGCTGTGATATCCTGGGTCATTTGCTGTGTTGTGACTTCTTGAGTTCTTGAGGTGTAATTTCTTGAGTTTTCTGATGTGATGTCCTGAGCGGGTGGCTGTGATGTAGCATTTTGGGTTTTTAATATGGCTTTGAGTTTGGGGTCTGGGTCTGTGTTCGTTTGGCTTCGAGTTCGTGGTCGTGCCACATCTTCATGGTGGGGTCAGTTCGCTTCATGTATGGTTCAGAGGAGTTTGAAGTGGGTAGTGATGCAGCTGCAGTGCGGCTTCTGGTCTGTGGTCGTGTCTCATCTTCTGTGTGGGTGTGAGTCTGATTTTTACGTGGAAGTGTGGTGGTGGCATCTTGTGTGGCCCTCATGGGTGTGGGTCTGGTGTCATTTATCATGTTGGGTACTCGTCTGTTCATGAGGCGGGTTTCCAAATGGCTGGTAAGCGGGAGGTGTCATCTCTTTTATTCATGCTGTGTGGGCGTTTTTCTATCTCTATGGCTTCTCTGATTATTCTGCTGCTGTGGTGTTCATTTTTGGCGATAGTTCTGGTATTTTTAAAGTCAATCTCATGTCCTGTGGCTTTGAGGTGTTGGACCAGGGAAGAGGTTGGTTCTTCTTTTTGATTGAGTTCTTATGTTCTTCAACGCGTGCACTTATTCTTCTGTTAGTTTGTCCAATGTATGTGGTGAGGCAGGCAGTGCAGGGGATTTCATATACTCCTTGGTTTTCTAACTCGATTTTGTCTTTAGGGTTTCTTAGGATGGTGGATATTTTTCTGTTTGTGCAGAATGCTGTTTTAATGTTGTGTTTTTGGAGGATCTTGCTGATTTTGTCTGTAGTGCCTTTTATATATGGGAGGAGGGCTTTGCCGTTCTCTTGTTCTCTGTCTTGGATTTTGGTTGGGGTTTCTTTTTGGATTAGGTGGGTGATCTTCTTTCTTTGAAATCCATTGGCTGTTAGTACGTTGGTGAGAGTGTTTAGTTCGGTTTTTAGGTGTTGTTCATCAGTTAAGCATTTTGTTCTGGAGATGAGTGTCTCAGCTACGGAATTGATCTGTGCTGGGTGGTGGTGTGAGAGTGCGTGTAGATAGCGGTTTGTATGTGTTTTCTTTTGGTAGATGGTGTGTCCTAGGGAGCCATTGGGTTTTTGTATACCAAGACATCTAGGAAGGGAAGTTGATTGTTAGCTTCTGTTTCCATGGTGAATTGTATTTTGGGGTGTAGGCTGTTGAGGTGTGTGAGGAAGTTGTTCAGTTTTTCTTTCCCATGTGGCCAGATTATGAAGGTGTCATCTACGTATCTGAGCCAGAGTTTGGGTTTGTGATCATATTTTTCTAGAGCTTGTGTTTCAAAGTGTTCCATGTAGAGGTTTGCGATGACAGGTGAGAGGGGTGATCCCATGGGTGCTCCTTCTATTTGTTTGTATTTTTGTCCATTGTAGGTGAAGTATGTATTGGATAGACAGTGGTTGGTCAGATCTAGGATGTGCTTGGGGGGTTGTATTTGTTTTGGATGGCTGTCAAGGCTTCTTTTATTGGCACTTGGGTGAAGAGGGATATGACATCGAAGCTAACTAGTAGGTCGCTGGGTTGTAAGTTTTGTTTCTTTATGATCTCGATGAACTGGAATGAGTTTCTTACATGTGAGTTGATGGATTCTGCATAGGGCTGTAGTTGTTTGGCGAGAAATTTGGCTAGGTTTTGTAGAGGTGAGCCTATGGAGCTGACTATTGGTCTAAGTGGAGTTCCTTCTTTGTGTATCTTGGGAGACCATAAAGCTTAGGGCATCTGGATGATTTCTCTCTGGGTATGATTCTTTGCTGGATTTCTTCACTGATGGGGGAGGCTTTTATTTTGGATCTGGTGGTTTTTCTAGGTAGGTGGTGGGGTCTGTCTTTAGGGGTTTGTATGTGGGGTCTAGGAGTAGGTTGGTTAACTTGGTTTGGTAGTCAGATGTGTTCATAACCACTGTCGCGTTGCCCTTGTCTGCTGGTAGGATTATTATGCTGGTGTCTTCTTTCAGGTTACGTAGTGCAGTTTGTTCTTCTTTGGATAAGTTGCTTTTGGGTGGTTTGCTAGTGCAGAGGATGTTGGTGATTTCGAGTCTGATTCTATTAGCCTCATCAGGGTTGGTTTTGGTCAGGCTGGTTTCAACTCCGCATATGATGGTTTCTGTGGGGATGTGTTTGGGAGCAACAGCAAAGTTGAATCCTTTTGAAAGGACCTTGGTTTCGGCTTCGGTGAGGATCTTGTCTGAGATGTTGTGCACTGTTTGTTTCATGTGTGGCTGTGAGGGGGGGAGTTGGTTTCTGGCATTGTTGTAGTTTTCTGAGTTTGTTGGTGTGTGTGTCTGTTTTGAGGGTGGTCTGTGTTTCGGCTCTCCAGACAGCGAGTTGTTTGGATTTGTCCCAAAGTAAGGGGTGAATCTTGTTGCTGAGTCTGAGGTGAAGTGTAAGAAGATCTTTGTTGATTTGGTCTAGGAGAAATCTTTTTGTGTGAAGTTCATTTCTAATTAGGGCCAATTCTGTTCTTTTTAGGATGCGTTTGGTGGCTGCTGTGTTGGTGTGGAATTTCAATTGGAAGCTTGTGGGAATTAAATTTTGATCTCGGCAGTTGCATAGGAATGTGAGGTCACATAAAATGGAAGCTCTTTGGACTTCAAGTTTTTCATAAGTCCTGGTCAGATGGTGGGTTTCCTCCCCGTAGAGGTGCAATATTTGTTTTCTGAGGTTCTCGGGGTATTTGTATGTGGATCTTTGGTTATTCGGGTTTTCTCCCGCGTAAGATTCAAAGTATCTAGGCAACGTTTCGGCGAGGTCCCACTCGCCATCTTCAGGCTGGTGCTTTCGGCTTAGTGCCAGTGCAAGCAGTGTGTGACCGGAGCTGCCATCTCTATATATACAAGTGGTGGGGGATGGTGTGCTGGGCTGGTTGGCTGTGCTGCAGCCTCTTGATTGGTTGATGGAGTTGATGTTGGTATAATGGGCTGTGTAATGGCCTTTTGTTGTAGAGATATCCTGGATCTTGTGCTGTCATCTCCTGGGTCGTTAGCCTCTTGTGTTTTAACGGCTTGGGTAATGGGTTGTGTGATGGGCTTGTGAGTTCTTTTGTTGTGGTATCCTGGGTCTTGCGTTGTAATCTCCTGGGTCGTTTGTGTTTTGATCTCTTTTCCATTAGCCTCCTGTGTAGTAACAGCTTGGGTAATGGGTTGTGTGATGACCTTGTGAGATTTATTGCTGTGGTATCCTTGGTCTTGTGCTGTGATATCCTGGGTCATTTGCTGTGTTGTGACTTCTTGAGTTCTTGAGGTGTAATTTCTTGAGTTTTCTGATGTGATGTCCTGAGCGGGTGGCTGTGATGTAGCATTTGGGTTTTTAATATGGCTTTGAGTTTGGGGTCTGGGTCTGTGTTCGCTTTGGCTTCGAGTTCGTGGTCGTGCCACATCTTCATGGTGGGGGTCAGTTCGCTTCATGTATGGTTCAGAGGAGTTTGAAGTGGGTAGTGATGCAGCTGCAGTGCGGCTTCTGGTCTGTGGTCGTGTCTCATCTTCTGTGTGGGTGTGAGTCTGATTTTTACGTGGAAGTGTGGTGGTGGCATCTTGTGTGGCCCTCATGGGTGTGGGTCTGGTGTCATTTATCATGTTGGGTACTCGTCTGTTCATGAGGCGGGTTTCAAATGGCTGGTAAGCGGAGGTGTCATCTCTTTTATTCATGCTGTGTGGGCGTTTTCTATCTCTATGGCTTCTCTGATTATTCTGCTGCTGTGGTGTTCATTTTTGGCGATAGTTCTGGTATTTTTAAAGTCAATCTCATGTCCTGTGGCTTTGAGGTGTTGGACCAGGGAAGAGGTTGGTTCTTCTTTTTTGATTGAGTTCTGTTGAGTTGAGTTTTTTTGATTGAGTTCTTTTTTGATTGAGTTGTGTTAGATCAAAACACAAACGACCCAGGAGATTACAACGCAAGACCCAGGATACCACAACAAAAGAACTCACAAGCCCATCACACAACCCATTACCCAAGCCGTTAAAACACAAGAGGCTAACGACCCAGGAGATGACAGCACAAGATCCAGGATATCTCTACAACAAAAGGCCATTACACAGCCCATTATACCAACATCAACTCCATCAACCAATCAAGAGGCTGCAGCACAGCCAACCAGCCCAGCACACCATCCCCCACCACTTGTATATATAGAGAGATGGCAGCTCGGTCACACACTGCTTGCACTGGCACTAAGCCGAAAGCACCAGCCTGAAGATGGCGAGTGGGACCTCGCCGAAACGTTGCCTAGATACTTTGAATCTTACGCGGGAGAAAACCCAATAACCAAAGATCCACATACAAATACCTGCGAGAACCTCAGAAAACAAATATATATATATATATATATATATATATATATATATATATATATATATATATATATATATATATATATATATATATATATATATATATATGATATATAGAACATGTAACCTTTTTCATTTATTTAATAGCTTGCAGGCCAAATTTCCAATTATATCTGCCTTTCTGGAATATATTACAACTTTTAACCTTTCTGCACAATTATCACCATCCAGATAGATAAAATGAAGGTTTAATCCATACACCAGATGAAATTTCTCTTTGCAAACATCATTGACATCCCATGAATCCTGTTTATTCCTTAAGGAACACCAACTATGCATGAATATTATTCCCGGGCTCCAAAGCTTGCTTCATACTTCCAGAAATACAGAAATCGAATTCATTAAATGCTACTATAGCCTCTAAGCTCTGCATTTCCTTCTCTTTTTCTTTTTCTTCCTTCTCCCCTGGGTAGTTCTAGAAGAAAACTTTCCAAAACACTATCATATTTCAACCGGAAGTGGTTTTTTAATGATATTCCAAAAACCTTCAAGAATGTAAATTTGCTGAAAGAAACTCAGTGAAGATACTTATATTTTTCCCTTCAGCTGAATCATATCTAGTTCTCTGTGTTATATCAGAATGACTATATGAAAAATGGAAGGGGAGGTAGACACATACAGAGGTGAGCACCAGATGTGGCAAAAACTTGTGTTCATTTTGAAACAGAACAGTGCTGTTGTGCAGAAACAGAAATGTGCCTTGAGGCATTAACAATAAATAGGTGAGTGGTATGAAAGTATTTGTTTTGCCTGTAGATTTTAGCTTATTTGTTTGGTAGATCTGAAGTCTGCTCTTCTTCTATATAGGAACTCAGTTTGCCATTAAAATATTTTAATTAACAAAAAATTAATGCAGGCAACATGGATAATTTTTTAAAAAATAAAAGTATCAAATACAATGCATCTTTCTATCCAATACATTCACAACGAAATCCTTAGCAAAAACTTTTTTTCAGAAACAGAAAAAAAATGTGACAGTGTATGAATTATGAATCAGTTTGAGCGTGAGATTCACACTTCTAAACCGATAACTCACTTGGTCTATTTCTCTCTCTGCATTTCCATATTATACTGCAAGCAGTTACTAAAATAATATTCATTGGCAAATAGATACCCTGTTTCTCCAACAATACGGCCTCCCCCAATAGGAAGTCCCAGCATGTTTTATAGGCATGAAATGAAATTAAGCCCCTCCCCCCAAATTAAGGCCTATATTAAAACATGCGAAATGGGGGGAATGGTGGGGGGGCTTGCCGTTAGGATGTACTTTTGTTGCACACCCGGATATGGTGCTGCCTTCATTGACCCCGATACGAAGTGCCCCCCCAATGCCGAGGTCAACATCCAAGCCATCGCCACCCGCCTGCCCGAAGATGCAAGGGGGGGGGGGAATTAAGTCACCCCCTGAAAAGACGGCCTAGCCATTTTTTCGAGGCTCAAAAAAAAAAAAAAAAAAGACCCGGCCTTATTATATGAGAAACACGGTAGCCTTTAACTTAGAGAAGGTATCTCCATTTAGATTTATAAAATATAATAGATAATCTGATTGCCATAATGCACTAAAATAAACTAAAACTACTGTACATATTTGTTTCACACTATTTTTTTTAATACTGCCGTCAAAAGTTGTTTACTAACTTCTGAAACAGGCAAAGGTTTCAGGTGTTTATTTTATTTATTTATTTTGTCAAGCGATTATAAGATAACAGGTATAAGTATAAACATAATTATGAATACATGAAAGGATACATATAAGAAAAAGAAACAATAGGACAGGGACGGTAGGTTCTTTTTGCAGACCCCATATCCAGTGTTATTGTTGTTGTTGATCCAAAGGAATGAAATAAAACCAGAGATCGCACAAATAATTTCTTACCTGTCTTCCTAGTGTTCTTATATTAGGCATGGTGGTTGCCATATTTTAAACATTCTAATTATTTTTAAAAAGCTCCCAAGACAATGTACAGTAAAAACGCAATCAACATAATAGAAAGATTTCATAAAGGTGTAGGGAGTAGGGAGGGAGATAAGAAACAAAACTGCTAATTACATATTTGCTTCATATCACTGCACATGTCATCCTTTTGATATAATGTTAATTTGCAACAGATGCTTGTGACATCATAATAATAGATTCAATTAAAGCTGCTGCTCAAATAATTTAAAGTGCCACATAGAAAAAGGATTGAAGAAAGTTAGAAAGACCATAAGAGTCTTATTCCACTTGCCATATTTTAGGATGGGAGGGAACATGTGAGGAGAAAAAGAGATTTCCTCAAAATTACAGGAAGAGTCTGTGGGATTATGTCATAAGTCTGAGCCACCTCAGAATGTTTTAGCTATTACTGGTCACATCTAGTCCCAAACCAACCTGAAGATTTCTGAATGCTTTATGCTTGATCATTTATAAAATCAATAGCAGAAAAAGAGAAGAAAGTTACCTACTAATATAAAATGAATCAGTCATGCTGCTCAGATCCCTTCTCCTGTGTGTCAGTGAATGTTCGCTTCAGGGTCTCTCCTGATCAAAGACAAAAGAATAACATACTGTTAGAGCAACTAGACAAAATAGGTAAGAATACCTGAAAAACTTCCAAAAGCAGAGCATCTTCTCAATAATGGTAGTTACATGTGCCCAAACAGACATTCTGCTACTTCCTGGAGGGTCCTGAAGATATTTGACAAGTGTAACCTGACCTTGTTATATAAGGGATCTCTTTTATGTACCTTGCCAAAGAATAAAAGATATAATGCAAGACACCTTGGGGTCAAGTAGAAGCTAGCATTCAGGCCCTTAATAGCACTGCCAGAAAAGATGCATCTTGAACTTATACTAATTTCCTTTTTCAAACACTCCAAGACTGAAACATTATCTATACGATCCCTCTTCAAAGGGAAGAATAAGTTAAGATGACATTAGCAAACACGGATGTGTTGTGTTTCTCAAGTGAGCACTGTCAAGGAAAACACAAGGGAAGACCAGAGGGCTCTAACCACGGTTTCCATGAACAGCGAGCCTGTCAAAACAATTATCTCCAGAATCCACCGCTGTAACAATAAGTTCGACACATCACGCACATTGGCAGGCACACTCACCTTGAGAGAAGAGGAGGGATTGTATTTATTAGACTGAATACTGATGCATTCCCAGGATATTGAATGTGCACCCGCCAGCAACCCACTTAACACCAGTAAACAAGGACTCTGCATAATGTAAATATAGAAAGCATTTTTCATCTCATCAGAAGCAAACATTTAGCTATGGGGAGGATGGCTAGATTAGCGAAGGCTGCAATCTCCTGGCGATCTCATTAATTAATCAGGTGTATAAGGGGATAGCTCCAGGCTTTTCAATCCTTGCAAGCCATGCTACTCCTACTACGAACAATATGGCTCAGCACACTGACTTTTGTACTTAAATATGACAGACAACAGATTCTGTGGAACACGGAGGAGGAAGCAAGAGCTTTACATTAAGTGGTTTTGGGTCTATCCAATTATGAGACAGAGCATACTGCTTCCATTTTTGCCTTTAAGCCCCAATCCAGGAGCTTTCACAGGCAGTCACTTTCACAACAAATTATTTTTGTGCTGAATTTATGTTTGGGGCTGAAAGGCAAAAACTGAAGCAGTATGCTCCATCCCATAATTGGGTAGACCAGGTTGTCCTGACAAAAAATCTTTCCCCTGGTATAGCTGATAAAAGGAGGAGAGCCTGTGACTTAGAGGTTAATACATCTACCTAATATGCAAGTAGTCTGGGTTTGAATCCCAGAAGGGTATGGCTAGCTGATGAGAGCTAAAGAGCTTGAAATAGTCTATACTAGTCTCCTTTTATTTCTTTGTTGGTAAAACATAAATTCAACACAAGAGCTTTACAGGACAGAATTGGATTGTTACAGAAAAGATTTCCTTAGTCTGGGGTAGGGGAGAAATGAGATTCAGAGTAACTCTGTTAAATTACACTAGGTATAAATTGATCAACATAATTTCTCTGATAGGCTCTCAAGAACTTGTTACAATTATCCTCATAGTTGTATAATCATAATCTTTCCAGCAATCCAATTGTCCTGGTTTCCCAAATATGCCCATTTTAAACAGCTTGATAATAAATTTCTCACCTATCTTTTTTTTTTTTTTGAGGAGTTCACCAACTTCATCCAACTCTCATTTCCCATTAAGAAGTCCATCCCACCTCTTTGCTCAATTAGGGCCCATTTAATGAAGATGCCCCATTTCTAACACCCAATCAGAAATGTGTGCAATATGTGAGTCTTTGATCCATACATAGCTCCATCTGCCAATCTACAAATCTTCTATTTTTTTAACCATCCGATTTCAATTGCAAGACGCAGAGGTATGGCAAGAGAAATACTGCCAGATATTCCAAACACCATAATGCATGATTGGATGTATGGCATTAATCTTGGGGAAGGATACATAGTGCGTAGCAGTAGTGGGGTTCAATTTTTTTATTACTGGTTCTGTGGGGGTGGCTTAGTGTGCATGGCTTGGTGGGCGTAGCAGGGGAAGCATACTGCAAAATCTCCATTCCCTCCCCACCCCACTAACCTGCTTTCCAACTCCATTCTCCTGCGCAGGGCAACAAAAGAAGACCCAGCCAATCAGCTGGGACTCAGGACTCAGAGAAGAGACAGGGGCGGGGACAGTCAGAGGTGGTATTTGCTGGTTCTCTGAACTACTCAAAATTTCTGCTACCGGTTCTCCAGAACTGGTCAGAACCTGCTGAATACCACCTCTAGTGCGTAGCTAGTTTTAACACTTAGTAATTGCCCTATGAATATCTTTCACTATAAAAAGTATGGAAGGGAAATACATGTGTGTGTTTAGAAAAATAGCAGGTGCTACATAATTCTTGCAAACAATTAAGGTACAGTTCAGAAAGAAATAATTCACCTATGCAGAGTTAAATCCTCTTTGCATTAGCTATGTCCCCATCTCCATGTGTTCCTGCTATGCTGTTTCCTTTTACTGGCCTCATAAAAATCAGATTATACAGATCTTGTTTCACATATTTCAATCGTCATTCGCTTTTACTTTCCCTCCTTCTCACGCCAAGGAGAGCCTTTGGTTTTGAAGAGCATAATGCCTTTTCAAGAAGTGACAGCAGCGCCCCTAACAAACTGAAACAACAACATGGCAATTTGCATGCAATGGTCTCATGCTCAGGCTGTCATTGCACACTTGCATAAAGCTGTGACATTTGCATGACAGAGTTACCCATGCGTGACTTCGTCTGTCACCCTCCCTCCATGCAAATATGCCTCTTGCAAAAGCCTTCTCTGGAGGCCTTTTTAAAAAAAATTACGGTTGATCCGGCAATAGCATTCAAAGCACTTCAGATTGCCAAGGACCACAATTTTAATTTCCCACAATTACACTACATTACATGCATGCTATTACTTGGAACTCTGGGTTAAGAGTTCAGCCTCTCTGCAAGGCTAGTATTATCCAAGGAGCCCTTCCACAGTTCTCTGGTTTTAGTACCTAACCAAGATATGATGAGCTAATGTGGTTAAGCCACCAGACAAGAAATGGGAATTCTAGTTCTGCTTCAGTCATGAAAGCCAGCTGGGTCAGGGGTCTCCCACCTTGCCAACTTTAAGACTTTTGGACTTCAATTCCCAGAGTTCCTCAACTGGCTGAGGAACTCTGGGAATTGAAGTCCACAAGTCTTAAAGTTGGCAAGGTTAGAGATCCCTTAGCTGGGTGACTTTGGGCCCTATTCACTCTCTCTCTCAGCCCAACTCACTTCACGGAGTTGTTATGGGGAAAAGAGGAGGAGGAAGGTGTGTTGGATGCTTGCCACTTTTATTTGCAAAAATAAAAAAAAAATGTGGGATACAAATAAACAAATAACAAATAATTTACCCCTGACCTTTTCCTTTGTTTCACCCAGAGGTGGTATTCAGGAGGTTCTGACCAGTTCTGGAGAACTGGTAGCGGAAATTTTGAGTAGTTCGGAGAACCGGCAAATACCACCTCCGACTGGCCTTGCCTCCATCTATTCTCTGCCTCCCGAGTCCCAGCTGATCGGCTGGCTCTTCTTTTGTTGCCCTGCACAGGAGAATGGAGCTGGAAAGCAGGTTAATGGGATGGAGAGGGAGTGGGATTTTGCAGTAACCTTCCCCTGCCACGCCCACCAAGCCACACCCACCAAGCCACACCATGCCCACCAAGCCACGCCCACAGAACCGGTACTAAAAAAATTTGAATCCCACCACTGGTCTCACCAAACGAGTGCTGAAAGATTTTTCTTCATAGCTAAGGTTTCCAACACAGATTGAGTACAAAACTATCTGTGCAAACAGGTGAATGGGGAAAGGGCATTTCCCTGCTTTGGGACCCTGTCAAAAGTATATGGATTATAGATGCTGTTTCTGTCTTAGTATTCAAGCCCTTTTGTTTCAAATAAATTTAAACTGTCTGCCTTCTGCCTGTAGTGACTTGATCTTTAGTAAAATGTTTGATATTTATTAGGACAATGAAGGGTTTGATGTTTTTATACGAGTTTCTATTTTTAGTGGGATTGCTTTGGCTGACTTACAGCCATAATGTGATAGAATGATTTCCAATTTGGTTCACAAATGAGTTTGCAGATGATTTTATTTTTATTTTCTCAGAAACATTAATTAGTGGCACTAATAGATAATTCTCTTATAATTCAAGGAGCATTTAAGAATAATGGGCTCTTGAACAACAGTAACAGTTTGACTGATGGAATGGATTTTGCCGTTTTTGGCTATTTAGCAAATGCCCATTGGTTTTAGTTATTAAACACATTTGTATACTTTTGCTCATCAAACATTCATTGAACTGAATTAATTGCAAAACAATTATAGGCAACTACAAAACCCAAAGAAGAAATAATGGATTAATATCTAAATAAGATAAATTACAAAGTTTTTTTTTTTCTGTAGTAGCAAAGGCCTTCCTGGAAGCACCTTAGTTACACTTACACACAGACACACACACACACCAGAGGTGGTATTCAACAGGTTCTGACCAGTTCTGGAGAACCGGTAGCGGAAATTTTGAGTAGATCAGAGAACCGGCAAATACCACCTCTGACTGGAGATCTTACAGTATCCTTCCCCCTGCCATGCCCACCAAGCCATGCCTACAGAAACAGTAGTAAAAATTTTTGAATCCCACCACTGACACACACACACACAGAGAGAGAGAGACACTTAGCAATTTAAAACAATATAGGTGTAGGAACTTTTTCAAGAGGCAACTAGACTTTCTGGTTTTTCTTTGAAGACATTTTGCTTCTCATCCAAGAAGCGTCAGAGCTGAAGAAGCTTCTTGGATGAGAAGCAAAACATCTTCCAAGAAAAGTTGCCTCTTGAAAAAGCACCTTTGGGACAACCATGACCTGGATGACTGAGAATCTCCACAGACCCAGGTGTAATCATACTCGGGGTGGGGTGTTGTCATTAACAATAATTCTCACGGTAGTAGACTCCTATGATGCCCTGATTGAGCTCTGAGGAAAGAACTCCTTTAAATAATGGCAAGGCTGGTACAGATCTTGGGGGAATTTTGTTCCAGAGAGTTGGTGGTAACACTATGACATATTTCCTAGATCCCACAAAATGGACTATTTAATATATAGTGCTTTGTTCAGTCTTATCAGGTGGACAATTGTAATCAGAAATATGGATCCTGAAAACAACCAGGCATTGTGCCAGGTAGAGCTTAATATGTGACCACCAGAATCTTGGATTGCAATCTGATTGGCATATACCCATGTTGGTGAACCTATGGCATGCATGCCAGAAGTGGCACACTGAGCCACTTCTGCCGGCATGTGAGAGCTCACCCGGAAGAGCCCCACTGCGCATGCACATGCGCCGGCACTTCCCGACAGCTGATTGTCGGGTATCTGGCACGCATGCGCAGGGGGACGGGGGCGCGCAGGAGACACACGCAGAGATGCGCAGCACGTGCGGGGGTCACATGCGCATGCACAGGGGTGAGTGGGGGCCAGCACACATTGCCTTCTGGGGGCTGGCACGCGAGCATGCATGCAAGAGCGCATGCACAATTTTCGGCACAGGAGCCAAAAAAGGTTAGCCACCACTGGCATATACCAAGTAGTACTGGTAGTTCTTGACTTATAAACAGTTCAGTTAGTGACAATTCAAAGTTACAACAGCACTGAAATTTTTTTTGACAATTTTTCACACTTAACAACCATTACAACATCCCTATGATCATGCAATCAAAATTCACATGCTTGGCAACTGGCTCGTATTTATGACCGTTGCAGGATCCCATGGTCATGTGATCACCTTTGGCGACCTTCTGACAAGCAGAGACAGTGGGGAAGCCAGTGGGGAAGACAGTCATGCTCCCAACTTAATAACTGCAGCGATTCACTTAACTGTGGTAAGAAAAGTTGTACAATGGGGCAGAATTCATTTAACAACTGTTTTGCTTAGCAACTGAAATTTTGGGCACAATTGTGGTGGGTAAGTTGAGGACTACCTGTATTCATCAAATGCTCACGCTGCCACATGCTTGACCAGTAGTTTACAAGGGTAGTCCCAGGTATTGCAGTAGTTTATATTTATTTATTTATTTTGATTTGTCAATTGTTTACAAGATAATAAGTATAAGTGTATACATAGTTATGAATACATGAAATGGGTACATAAAAGAAAAATAAAAGAAACAATAGGACAGGGACGGTAGGCACGTTGGTGCGCTTATGCACGCCCCCTAGAGACCTCTTAGGAAAGGGGTGAGGTCAATAGTAGACAGTCTAAGGTTAAAGTTTTTGGGGTTTGGGGAAGAAACTACAGTCGGGTAGAGTATTCCAGACATTGTGGGATATATGTGGGAATGTAATCCCTTAGATGGAGGGAGAAAATTTTTGTTGCAGGGCATGAAAGTTTCGTCTTAAATAAAATATATTTCATTTCATTCTAACTGGCAATGCTATGCCTAAAAATGTTTGATCAAACAGTACGAATATTTCATAGAATCTTTTAACAATGTACATTCATGGAAATTGTATATGAAGATTAAAAATCTTTAAACATTTTCTCAGAAGAAAATATGCCAAAATAGATATAAAAATATTATTTCAAGGCATTTTTTTTCAATATGAAAAAATGTGCCTTGATCTTAAATTAGACAAATCCCCTTTGATTCTATTAATAACCCTCTATTTTATTTCAAAATTGTGACTAAAAAAGGGCTTTGGTATTTAAAAGATTTTACATGCAGAATTTATACCTAACCTAAATCCAAATGGGGTTTCTACAACAAAAATCCAATTACTATATAATTTAGATTGCTAGATTGGATATATCTGAATTCTTTTTTATAGCACCCTCACATAAAAATTCAAGATCTTTAAAATGTTAGGCTTTCTGAGCAAGTAATAAATGCTTGTTAAACAGGACCTTAAAATGTTATATCAGAATTATATAGTTTGCTACCTGTTTCTGAAGAAGACAATGAGGAAGATAGTATGTGAAATGGCCTTAGGGAATAAAGCTGAGGGGGAAAAAAGTGTCCCTGTGTTTATTGCTTTAAAATAAAGAAAAGAAGAAATAAAAATAACAATTAAAAACAGATTCAAGAAGAAAAAAGAAAGGAGGAAAAAGAAAAAGGGAAGACTTGTTAAAATATACATTAAAAACAATGTTTAAACACAGAATTAAATATTAATCACAGTGAATAAATTAGATCAGCATTTCTATTACATCACTAAGGAGCCAATCTATAAATCTGGAAAATGGTCTTCTTTGAAGATTAATAAGTTTTGCAGTATCCCATGGTTCACTAAATCCATAGTTTTTAATATAAGAATAAATTCTGAACATTATAGACCACATTATTCTTCCAAACTTTGTATTAACAAACTTGCAAATAATAAAGAAAATGGGGCCTGCCATAACATACCCATGAGTGTTTTCCCCATTGTTCATCTTGCCACCACACAATGAAGCTAGCAATCAGGTAGATAACAAACTTTTAAAAAATAATAATTTGTTACGGTGTTCTCATTTTAAAATTAATATTTTCTAAGACCACTGATTTGTTAATAAGCTCCAGTCATTTCATTTGGACCATTGCAATGTGTTCTATATGAGGGCTGCTCTAAGTTCTATTAATTTATTTAACTATTATTAGTGAAGTAAAACCAACAATATAATGTTCATGTAGTTTTATGATGCTTCCCTTTTGCTGAAAATTCAGTCAATGTGACTAGTTTATATTTGATGATATACATTCCATTAAAACTGGAATTTCAGAACCTGATTAGAAAAGTTGCCCCTTAGTAGAAGCTATTGAAAGTAACACACTCATATACAGGGCATTCCTATAAATGCCAGATTTTGGGAACAGAAGAAGGACAAGACAGGATAGGATAGAATGATACTGAAAAAATGTTCACATGATCAAAATCTAGACACTTGGACAATCACTTAAATATGAGCCAGCAGTGTGCTACAGCTGCCAAAAAAGCCAATACAGTTCTAGGCTGCATAAAGAGAGGGAATCATGTAATCAAGATTACATGAAGTGTTAATACCACTTTATTATGCCCTGGTAAGGCCACACTTGGAATACTGCATCCAGTTTTGGTCCCTACGATTTTAAAAGATGTTGAGACTTTAGAAAGAGTTCAGAGAAAAGCTGTCATGCCCCTGGTGGAGACTGGCTCAGAGGGAGAGGAGGAACAGCATGGAATGGAAACATGGCTCCGGAGGTACTGGAGGAGGCTGGGGAAGGGCAGAGGCCGGCTGGGTAGACCCAGGCTCATCCCCACTCCATCCTAGGGCATGCAGGGAGGAGAGGATAAAGGAGAAACGTGGTCCACTGGGGAGGAGAGGGCCTTGATCCTCTTCATGGGCTGCAGCTGTGACAACTGGATAAGAGGAAGGACATGTGTACGGGGTGAGTGCTGGAAACAAAGCGTGGAAATATCTCTAGTTTATTGTTCCTCTCTGAGTTTGGCATTCTTCCCAGTTTTTGTTCTGATATCTGTGGACGTCTTCAAGCCCTTATCTTGCCTGGTTTGTATTGTTTTTTACTCTTTGTAATTTAAACGGCATTTCCTCCTTCTTGTAACTGCTTGTATGGGAGTTTTTTGTCTCCAGTCAAGGATATTTGGAGTTTGGAAGCAAAGTGAAGGAATAAAAGGGGCTTCACCTGTTTTTTGTGACTGTGTTTATTTTGTATCCCACCCTGGGTCATCACAAGAGCAACAAAGATGATTAGAGGACTGGAGGCTAAAACATATAAAGAATGGTTGCAGGAATTGGGTATGTCTATGGTAGTTTAATGAAAAGAAGGACTAGGAGTGACATGATTGTAATATTCTGATATCTCAGGGACTGCCACAAAGAAGAGAGAGTCAAGCTATTCTCCAAAGCACCTGAAGGCAGGACAAGAAGCAATGGGTGGAAACTGATCAAGGAGAGAAGCAACCTAGAACTAAGGATAAATTTCCCGACAACTAGAACAATTAACTAGTGGAACCACTTGCCTCCAGAAGTTGTGAATTCTCCAACACTGGAAGGTTTTAAGAAGAGATTGGACAACCATTTGTCTGAAAAGGTATAGGGTTTCCTGCCTGAGCAGGGGATTGGATTAGAAAACCTCAAAGGTCCCTTCCAACTCTGCTGTTCTATTCTATTCTATTCTATTCTATTCTATTCTATTCTATTCTATTCTATTCTATTCTATTCTATTCTATTCTATTCTATTCTATTCTATGTATTTATGAAGGCTGCAGTGTCCCAATGTGGTCATCTTTTGTGATCTTCTGACAAGCAAAGTCAATGGGGAAGCTAGATTCACTCCACAATTGTGTTACTAACTTAACAACTGCAACAATCATTAATCATAAGTTAGAAACAACAATTGAAAAATCACAAGAAACCAACAGAAGAAAATAGAAAACATCAGAACTACTAGAGAGCATTTCACCGAGGCTACCATCGGTGACACCATCTTTAACGGAAGTGTGCCATCTTTACATTAATAAGTAACATAAATTACTAAAATAATTAAACTTACTACTAGGCATCCTGGCCAACAATGACTTTAAACTTCAAAAGCCCTTCTGGACAGCTCAGTTTTCATAGTCTTGCTGAATAAGCAGAAAAATATGCCACTGGGATCTCTCCTTCCATAAAGAGGCTATTCCAAAAGATTTTGATCATAAGCCCATTACTTATTAATGTCTCCCTCGTATTGTTACTAAGCATGGGTCTATGCGTATTTTATTTTAGTAATTTAAATTGTTAATAACTTACTAATATTTTTATTAAAGAGTTTTGCAATGATGTAGGATAATTATGAAAATATAAAAAGAATAATGAGGAAAAAAAAGGAAAAGATAAAAGAAAAATTACATCTGAGTGTATGTTTATAGAGTGTTTATACAAACACACAAATATATTAATAAAAGGAAGAAACAGATAAACAGAGCAAATTTAAGAATTGCCAAATAAAAAAATAAAAAGAAGGAAAAGGAAAGGGGAATAAATATAAAAATATTATATATTAATACATGTATGTTACATTACATATATAATATTATTATATTAAATATACAAATAAATGTAAAAATTATTAATGTTAATAATATTAACATTATTAAACCATACAAACTGATCATAAATAACAACATGCACAGTCACCAAAATTATTAACTGAAACATATGCAAACATTATCATGTGCCACTAATGAAAATTAGTAAGAATTTATAGTTGAAAAAGTAGTCAGAAACGAGGAGCTTAAAATATTGTATGATTTCTGAATACAAACTGATGAAGTCTTGGCACAGAACATACCAGTTTTAATTAGGGTTGAAAAGAAAAATTGAGTATAATTGATGTGGCAATATCTGGGGATAATAGAATAAAAGACAAAGAACTGGAGAAGATCTCAAAGGATTGAGCTTCAAAAATCAACTTTGAAAGATTATAGCATAAACCAGCAGTGGTGTTCTCAATGGTTATTGTCAAACTGGGTGCTACAGCAAAAAGCCTTGTACATACTTAGAAAATCTGCACATTGACAAAACTTCCATCTGACAATTGTAAAAGCTACACATCTACTCTATCAATACCTTATGACATGGGTATCAAACTCGCGGCGTCACATTGCCCTCACATGACATTCCATAATGTTTTTCCCTTCATGGAGCTGGGGTGGGCGTGGCCTGTGTGCGACGTATTTGGCCTGCGGCCCATGGCACCACCAGTTTGACACCCCTGTCTTATGCATTGTACATTCTTGGGAAGAAGATGGCAAGAAGGCCACATCAACAAAAGAAGCAACTGTGATTTCATGTTAACAACAACAACAACAACAACAACAACAACAACAATAATAATAATAATAATAATAATAATAATAATAATAATAACAAGAACAACAAGAAGAACAAGAAAGACTTAATGTTTGTTGATAAGGCAAAAAACTGGAAAGTGGATGTTACAATACACTGCCTGGAGTTAACAGAATAATAGAGGAAGAATGGGAGAAAAATCACAAACCATAAGGAGTTAAAACAGAAGTATATTGACTACTGTGGCAAAGGCAGGCGAAGATGCTACCAATAGTAGTATGCTATGTCAAGTGTCCGGGAAGTTTCTGCTAAGTTTGTAGCCAGCAGTTTGAGAGGAAGACCTGTCTGTAGCAGCTTATTGTACTGCCTAAGCTCTGTCCCCAATGAAGACAAAGTAGAACCTTATGGGAAGATGACAGGGCAATTCCCAAAAGATCAAGCATACAACTGTATATCTCCTAATACTATTCTTTGATCATACATGGAAAGCTAAAACAAGAATTCCTTCAAAGACTCAACTTTCTCAACCAGGAGAAAAGTTATGTCAGAGGCAGCATCTTAATCTACAGCACAGGTGTCAAACTCAGGTCATCATGGTGGTGTCACGTGACATATCGGGACTTTTCCCCCTTTGCTAAACTGGGCTTATAGCAGCTAAAAATGGTCCGGTCCAGTTACCAGTGCTTCATTTAAGTTTATTGGGAAGTTGTAGTGGTTGGTTCAAAGACCAAATTTCAAGAGCCAGTTTTATAAAGAGCCACCCACAAACTCTTCTATTACCAGTGAAAATCACCAAGATGTCACTGATGCACAAAATAGCTATTTACATATCTCCACTTTAAACTATTATGGGATAAATCTGCTGTAGATTAGAAATAGTTCTATTGCTAGCATTCTTGTACATTGTTCTTTAGATCTGAATAAATCCTATTAAAGAAGATTGTGTGAGAATCTTGTTTAGCTGAGGTAGCTGTCAAAGAAGTCTGCCATTTGAAGAGACTGATTAGATCTGGCAAGATCTGATTCAAGGATATCTACTTCCTCACAAAACAAATAACAAAAAATGCTGGTACTATAAAACAATACTCTGGACACTACACTATAGAATTTCCTGCATCAGAGGTTTGAGACCAGATTAAGTTAATCTGATCTCAGAGGTTAATTGAATTGATTGGATTTCTACTCACAATGTAGTTTAGAAGACACAAATGAGTGTCAGCTAAAGCCCTATAATTCAATGAACAATCCTGAAGATTTTCACTGACGTTGTGAATGCTGTCAAAACTAAGGCATACTTTATGATCAAATAAAATATTCTGTAAAATCAGACCAACCAAATCTGGCCTCCATCTCTGAAGAAGCCAATTTGTTACATCAGCACAACTTTTCCAATTATCAAGCTATCTGTGGTAAAGAAACACTTTTGGGCTGATGAATATTAATTACTCCTTCTAAAGTAAAGGGGGAAAAAATCCAGATTGAGAATATGTTCTTCCTGATGAGTACGTTCCTCAACTATCTGAATGCTGGTAGTCCTCAATTTAAAATCTCAATAGAGCCCCAATTTTTCAATCCTAAACAAGATTGCTGTTAAATGAATCTGGCTTCTCCTATTGAGTTTACTTGTCGGAAACCAGCTGCGAAGATTACAAATGGAAAAAATACAAACCATGTCAAACACAAGATATTGATCACAAGACCACAGGGATGCTACAATGATCATAAGTCTGAAAAGCAATCATAAGTCACTTTTTTCAGTGCCATTGTAACTTCAAACAGTCACTAAATGAATAGTTGTAAGTCGAGGAATACCTGTATTGTACCAGAAAGCAAGACTTGAATCAATCAATTAGATCAGGGGTCTCCAACCTTGGCAACTTTAAGACTTGTGGACTTCAACTCCCAGCTTTGCTGGCTGAGGAATTCTGGGAGTTGAAGTCCACAAGTCTTAAAGTTGCCAAGGTTGGAGACCCCTTAACGAGATTAAAGTGCATGCATACATAACACACAATAACCATGTCTGCAAGTAAAATTCACAGGAGACTTACAGTTTATGAGCACACGCTCATAAACAACACAAGTCACTTAATTATATATTTTTTCAAAAATATCATCTATGTATATTTTCTCTATAGGAGGATATTTATATTCTCTGTTGTAGACAGAAGACAAATTGAAAATGCTTACTGGGACAAGTCTCCCAGCTCAAACCAGAGGAAACATACCCAAAGTCAAAGGAATCTAAAAGGAATATTTCTATGCCCATAAATAAATAATCCACAATAGATACATCACCCCCTCAATAGCGCCTGCCGATAGAACAAGAAATAGTAAAGGCACAGCTGAATAAACACCCTTATCTTTCTGTTGCACATCACAATGGAGCAATGCCTGTGATCAAATTAAACATAATATTGGATTTGATTAATCTTGAAGATATATGGGGGGTGCAATTCCTGTTTCTGATTAGAAGAGTCTGTTGTTTCAAAGCAGGCAGTGAAAGTTATTATCTCCCACCTAATTTAGGTGCTGCCAATATATTACTGCACCAGAGGAAACAGAGAGGGTTTGAAGCTTTTAGAAAAAAGGGCTGGATTTAAAAAGTAAGTGCAAAGGAAAAGTAGGTCATTTTTCTCTTCAATCTAAAATGGAGATAGTGCTCTTTGCAAAATAAGAGTTAAAGGCTTTGAGAATCTCTGAAATGCATTAAAACAAGGGTCTTCAAACTTGAAAGCTTTAAGATTTGTGAACTTCAACTCCCAGAATTCCTCCTACAGCTCAGAAATTCTGGGAGTTGAAGTCCACAAGTCTTAAACTTGCCAAGTTTGAAGACCCTTGCATTAAAATAATGGATACACTCAAGTTGATTTACTTCCTATATCTAGAACTACATAAGACTGATTCTTTTGATTCATAAAAACTCTATATCAATTTGGAACAAGTCCTACCTTCTCTTCCTCTTTCCTAAAAAGACTCTAAAATACCAACATTGGGACTGAATTCCATTGTAAGCAGGGGTGGATTCACATTGTTATTACCAGTTTGGTGACTACGTTTTGCATTTCAGACAAATGGTTGTCCAATCTCTTCTTAAAAACCCATTTGTCTGAAATGCAAAACGTAGTCACCAAACTGGTAGTAACACTGGCTGAATCCCACCCCTGCTTACAATGGAATTTCTTCCCCAAACCCCAAAAACTTTAACCTTAGACTGTCTACTATTGACCTCACCCTTTCCTAAGAGGTCTGTAGGGGCGTGCATAAGCGCACCAACGTGCCTACCGTCCCTGTCCTATTGTTTCTCTTATTCTTTTTTATTTTTCTTATATGTACCCATTTCATGTATTCACAACTATGTATACACTTATACTTATTATCTTGTAAACAATTGGCAAATCAAATAAATAAATAAATAAGTGTTGGAGCATTCACAACTTCTGGAGGCAAGTTGTTCCACTGATTAATGGTTCTAACTGGAGAATAGCTTGACTCCAGGGGTGGGATTCAATTTTCTTAACAACCGGTTCTGTAGGCATGGCCTAATTTGTGGGTGTGGCTTGATAGTCATGTGACTAGGTGGGCATGGCTTGCTGAATGGATGTGGCTTGGTGGTCACCTGACTGGCTGGACATGGCTTGTATGTAAATATTGTAAATATAAAAAATATTGAATTTTTTATAAAAAAAGAGCAACTTTTACCCAAAATCAGGCAAAGCAGGCAGGCAGATTGAATTGCTCACAGAATCACAGATTCACTTAGAGATCTATCTATCTCCCATCTGCTACCTGAGTCTGCAATGAAACACAGAAGCTTCAGTCCTAAGGAAGGTTCAGCTCTGCTTTTAGATTAGCTAGAAAGCAAGAAATCCAACATTTTCCTGCTTTCTAGCTAATCTAAATCTCCCGGCACAGCAGAACAACTGATGGTCAGGGGAAAAAAAAGGAAAAATAGCAACTTAGCAGGCAAGTTGGATGGCGCACATGCCAGGTAAGGAATGAGTAGGCGGGGCAGGAGGGGGGGGCAGCAATTTGCCAATTCTCTGAACTGGGCAGAATCATAATCACCGGTTCTATAGAACCGGACCGACCAGGTAGAATCCCACCCCTGCTTGACCCCCTCTTCTTTGTAGCAGCCCGAGATATTGGAACACTGCTATCATGTCGGCCCTAATACTTCTTCTCATCAAACTAGACATACCCAATTCCAGCAACCATTCTTCATATATTTTAGCCTCCAGTCCCCTAATCATTTTAGTTGCTATTCTCTGCATTCTTTCTAGAGTCTCAACATCTTTTTTTACATCGTGTCGACCAAAACTGGATGCAGTATTCCAAGTGTGGCCTTACCAAGGCATTATAAAGTGATATTAACTTCACGTGATCTTGATTCTATCCTTCTGTTTATGCAGCCTAGGAAGCAAGTTGGCTTTTTGAAAGTATCAAGTTGTTGTCATTTGTGAACATGTGTTTTGTCCTAATGAGAACTTCTTAAATTTGTTTTGCTAAAAGTCCTACTCTACATTTAGAAGAGCAAGGAAGCTGTGCCGCAGAAGAGACAGCTTTGAACAGATATGTTTTATTACTGAATGAGACCTCTCTGTATCTAAACAGAAGGATGACTGACAAATCCAATCCCCAAATTGTTTTCTCCAGCCAATCTTTCTAAAATACATGGATTTGTAAAAAAAAAAAAAGGGGGGGGGAGACTTATTCATTTGTACATCCAATTTAAACACCATGCTTCTAGAGATTTCTTTCCCGCCTCATTAATCTCTAACTTCCTTTAACTAGGACACCAAGGTTTTGCAAAGATATTTTTGATTCCTTTAGTGCGAAAAATAACTTAAATCAGTGTAAAAGTTTTTTAAAAAATCTTTTACTATTTAAACAGAACATTTTTAATATTTGTCCCTAAGCAAACTAAGCAGGAAATACAGTGATGAAGGCATTCAAAATTGCCAAGCACTGATTGCCGATAAGTGTGGGTAAATAGAAAATGTCTGATTCCTTTCCTTTTTGTTTTATTAAGGCTGCTACAACCAAGTTATAACAAGTTGTTAACCTAATCTTACGTAGCTTTTTCTCTGGTAATATTACAATAATAACTACAGCATACAAAACATTTGCTAGACCAATACTCGAATACAGCTCATCAATCTGGAACCCACATTATGTATCAGCAGCAGCAGGTGCAGATGGCTGAGGAGAGCGAGGACTCAGATGAGGGGCCAGGACCGTTGGAGAGTGGACTGCTGCCTTCAGAGATTGTTGGGGTTGGCAGCAGCGATGAGGAGGTTCCCGAGGAGCTTGTGCCAAGTGCGCATGAGCACAGGGCTGCTCGTAGGAAAGAGCAGCTGCTGCAGCACGGGCGACTCGGGAGTAAGGTTGCAAGGTAATGGCCCCTCCTTCAAGAAGATAAAAGCCAGCTGTGAATCAGATGTTCTTTGCAGGAAGCAAAGATGTTCTGAAACTCGAGCCTCGTGGACATTGCAATATCTTAGTTGGTATGAAGACTCTTGTGTTGTAAAATAACACAGATAAGGTAAACTTATCTGTTATTTTTGGCAGCCTCGCACAGTTTTGTCAAGGCTCGTGCTTATCAAAGTTAATTAGTTTGCAGCAGCCTTTTAACCGGGGATTCGTAAGAATCATTAAAAGATTTCTGTTCCTTTTGGTTTGTGTTTGTTTTACTGGACAAGGGTTTGGGTCAGAACAACTGGGCATATTTCGCCTAAGGAAGAAAGGGCTAAAGGAAGACATGATAGTCGACTTCAAATATGTGAAGGACTGTCACAGGGAAGAGTTTGGGGATTCATGGATTATAACTCCAAAGGGTAGCTTAAAAATAAATGGGTGGAAATTTTACAGAGGAAGATCCAACCTCATGTAGAATGTACATTAACTGAATCATGTTGTATTTGCTTACAGTGAATGTAACCTCAGCAAACCAGGCCACCAAACTGTTCACTAGAACAATATAAAAAAATGTAAAACTATTTTAATTTGGATCCCTGTTTTTGAACGCCTCTCCGATGTAAAAATTACCTATTTATTCCTAATTCTGTGACCCAGGTACCAATCCATCGTAGCGTGAGTCTTCTTATATTACAGCTGCTGAATTGACTAGGGAATTTTTGGAGAGATATTTTTTGTGTTTTTGAAAGTCCAAATATTTAAAATGAAGGTTCAACTTGTTATATACTGTTCCTATTCCAGATTGCCAGTGTTCCTCTGGATTTTACAGATGGATTAGAAACAGAATTTTATTGTTACATTGCTAAGGCTCCAGCTTTGTCCTCCAGATGACCCATTAATGATTTTCTATCATGGGAGACAAATAGCCAACGCCTAGAGTATCAGTTCCTCAAGATCTATCATAGGCATTGTTCCGCTAGAAAAGATTGAACCCAGTAGAATATTGTTCTTCCTAAACCAAACCTGGCTAGGTAATCCAAAAAAATACCCTTGATGGTAAGGAACACTGCTAAAAGATCCAGAAGAACCAACTGGGTTATTATCTCCCATCATTAGATTTCCATTAGGAATCTAAAGGGTATTTCTCTCCCCAAATCAAAATCAAACAGAATGTAATCCTCTGATTTGTACCAAGGACTGAGAAAGCACCACCCACTTAAACATTACTACACACCGTATTAATCTCTACAGGGTGAGAAAATAATCCATGTGGTGAGGTGAAGTGATGGTTTTCACAAATGGAGAAATACCAGACCTCAAGTTCCACTATTCCTTTACAACCATAACTGAACTGGAAGTTAACCAAACAAAATGTTGGTGCAGAAGTACTCTGTGTCAAAGCCATAGCCTCAGCTTCCGGTTTGAGCGTCTTCGGCGACAGACAGAAATCCGCGATCGTGTGCAATTTCGGTCTGGGCTTGCTGCTGGAGCGCCCCGAGCTGGCTGGTTTCGGGGCTAAGCCACCCCGTAGAGGTGGCGAAGAGGGGGGAGACTGCCATCAGGATTGAGGAGAGCCGCATCTCTCCTCCTCAGCTGGCCATTACTCCCTTTCCTGAAGGCGGTTGCAGTGGTGGTCAGAAATGGCCACCTCAAAGAAGAACTCGACCAGAAAAGAATGTGCAGGAGGAAGATAAGAATTGAAAGTTCTGGCTGACCGGGTTAAATTGCAAAAGCAACAACTAAGGCACCCTGGAATTTAAACTAAAAAAAAAAAAAATAACATTGTTCCCAAAGAAGATTCTGAAGCAGCGAAGAAAAGGGAAAAGGGAAAGGTTTGGGTTTTTTCTTCTTCTCTCCCTTTTCCTATATTGACAACTAAGAGACTTAAATAAGAAATCGGGGGGAAAAAATCTGCTTTGACATCAACAGGCAATTAAGCTGAAAATAAAATAAAATGTCAAAGGGATAATAAAGATTTCTGGACACTAAAAAATTTTTAAAAGCAGGAGAGAAAAAGAATAAAAGGGCAGGATCTGGAAAAAAGGGAGGAGACTGCCTGGAATTAAAAGGAATTTACAGTAAAACTTCAATAAGATTTCTAAAAGATACATTTTAACTGAAATTTGGCAATTAAATAGTAGAACCCCAGGAAGAGAAAGTGAAAAAAAGCAAAAAGAAACAGCTTGCGTGTATTTGGATTATTTGGTGATCTTTGGATTCTTGGTTATTGCATTTGAATGACTAAAATCAATCGGGTGGTTGTTTAAAAATTTATACAATGGCACTACTTCTGGATGAATTGAAAATGGAACTTAAAAAGTACAAAGAAGATGCACAAGAAGAGAGAGGTTCTTTTGGCTTCGTTTTTCAATTCTTAGAAATGGAGATTTGGAACTATGAGAAACAACAAGGAACGCCTGCAAAACAAGAAGACTGGGACAAAGAAGAAGCCATCTTTAATGAACAAGTAATTCTATGTGAGGAAGAAAAAGGAAAGGGGGGGGGAAGAGAATGGAGAATTTAAGACTTAAAAAAAAACAAAGAAAAGAAAAATAGTTCGAAAAATAAGTATAATATTGGAAAGCAACAGAAGAGGGAAATACAGAAGAGAGAAATAGAGGCAGAGAGACAAGGGGGTAAAAAGGGGAGAGAGAAGAAGAGAGGGAAGAAGGAAAGGAAAAGAAGTTACAAAGGACAGACACAAGATAGAGAAACAGGGCCTATGTAGAGATAATGGGTGAAAATTTAACTGAAAAAGGGATTCTGTAAAGGTACATAAGATTGTATTGTAATATTAGTAATAGAAATAATTTTTAGAAAATTGGAAACAATGTATGATTAAAATGAGGGATAAAATAGTTATTGTATTCTAGTGAAATGTTTGTTAACAAAACAAATGAAATAAAATAAATGAGAGAACTGAATTAGGAAGGGACTGAAACATTTTAATTAGTTAATGTTTTATAAAATATAAGTGAAGGGGGGGATTAATTATGGAAAGCTTATAACTGTTCCCATAGAAGTATGATATTTAATTGAAAAGTAATGTTAAAGCAGTTAAGATTTTAATGAATATTAACATTAATGTTAGAATTGAATTGGAATGGAATGTGTTGTTTTAACTACATATATTTATAATCTTTTTTTTAAAGAATATAGTGTGTATTTTAAGAATGTACCAAGCAGAATCCAAATGGAAGTTATGTATTATATTGAATGTTATAACTTTAAGGTATATATTGAAGCTTAAATAAGAGTTAAATGGACAAAATTAAAAGATAAAAAGGTGTCATACTCCAATCAGCAATTACAGGGGAAACTTTGTTTAATGAGAAAAGATAATATGAAATTGAAACAGGACAGACAAAAAGCATAAATATAATGACTTGAATTGAGATGGGATAATTAAAATAAAATTGAGAAAATTAAAAGAGGGGAGAAGCTATGTAGAAAATGTAAAACAGTAATAAGATATGGAATAGAACATAAAAATGAGCATGAAATTGAATTTGTGTTTGTACGAAAAAAGGTAACCCGGGATCACAGAACTTTCAAAAAAGATGTTTTATTTGTATTTCTTTGTGAAAACTCAAATAAAATTTACAAAAAGAAAAGCCATAGCCTCTATTTTAAATTAGCATGGATGTTAAAAAACATTGCCTACAAAAAAGAAATTCTCACAGCAACATTCAGGAGCTCTGTTATCTGTACACTAGCACCCATATTATGCAGACAACGCCCACTAAATCCCTGCTATCAACTACGTGGTGTGTATGTGTAGTTTCATTGCATCTTCAGCAACTTAAGTATAGGTTGGAATCCTATGGAGATGGTTCTTTGTTTGTTTTATTGCTTGCTTGCTTCCTTCCTTCCAAATACCTACTAGTCAATATGGTTATATGATTTTATCAGTGATATTCTCTAGAATGTTATCTGAGTCATCCAGGAAGTGGGAATAAAGCTTTATGGTGTTGTCATAAAGATACAATGCAGCATTATCCAAGCACTCTTCAAGACTTCATATTTGACTTCCAAAAGATGTTAAAAAGAGTGAGCCTAAAGCAGAGGTGGCATTCAGCAGGTTCTGACCAGTTCTGGAGAACTGCTAGCGGAAATTTTGAGTAGCTCGGAGAACCGGCTGATACCACCTCTGATTGGAGATTTTACAGTATCCTTCCTCTGCCACGCCCACCAAGCCACACCCACAGATCACCCACACCCACAGAGAGAGAGAGAGAGAGAGAGAGAGATGCTTATCTTGACGTCCTGGATGAATGAATTTATCAGAAAAATGGACACACCCTCCTCTCGATTGGTAATTTTTCTATATGAAAATAAAACCAACCTTAACTCCCTTCTGGCACTGATGATGATACATAGTTTGGTAAGGAAACATGTGCAAAATAATCCCACCAAGCTCCGAGATCACCAAGGACCCAAGAGTTCAACCTTGAGTCTGGAAGTTGTCTCTTGACAACTGGACTGCTTTAGTTTTGGGTTGGAAACATTTCACTCAGTGGTGGGTTTCAAAACGTTTTCCTACTGGTTCGGTGTGAGCACGCATTTTCCGCGCGCACAGCATTTGCCACTCATCTTCTGCTGCAAGCCCTGTGTGTAAAACAGCTGACATGCGGCAATCGGCTGTGCTGCACGAAGCAGCTGAGGTTGAAAGGCAGGAAATAAAGGTAAGAATAGAGCCGGGGTGGGTAGGAGGGTCCAGCAGCTGATTGTCGGAGCAAACCAGTTTGCTCACAGATGATCATCAGAGCCGGGCTGAAGTGGTAGAACACCACCACTGGTTTCACGGCTTATCCAAGTAGCTTCTTTGGTCAGACCAAGTTGGTTTAGACCCCATACAATGTATGTTCCCCAAAATGTTTTCATTTCTTCATTTCTAATCTGAACAGGCTTGTTAGGTGAGTAGGCAGAGAGTCATTCTCTTCTATTGTTTTTTTTTTTTCCAATCAAGTCTTGTGTTGCATTTCAAGATCAAATTGCCTCTCTCGTTCACAACTCTTGTACATGACAGATGATAGTTGTAGGAGCTTCCTGCTTCAGTGATTCACACATGTTCTTTCTGTGTCCCAAGGTGCCAGAAACTTGCTTAAGTAGGAAATCTGGTGGACTAATTGGCTTGAACCTCTGGGACTGGGATGTGAGCTTGGGGTTTGGCAGCTTAACATGAGCTTGCCTCGAAATGGGTTGTGATTGAATAAAATTCCCATTAACTACCAAGAGGCACAGAAAAACCACCACAGCATCTTGCTTTTTGGATTTGGCGTCAAGGTACCCTCTCCTTCAAAATGGAAGTGCTAGAGGTGGGAAAGGGAGAAGAGTATCAAAAAGGACTGCAGATTGCTCCTGTTGTTATTTATCTCAAAATCTGCCTTTGGGAGAAAGTGACTGCACTGCAGAAAGATTATTTTTAAAAACAACAGCAAACATTGCAAGCTTTTTAAACTAAGGATCAGTTAATTTTGGAAGCATGAGGTGCTTTAAGCAAGCTACTTTCAAAAAAGATGTTTTATTTGTATTTTTTTTCTCTTTGTGAAAACTCAAAATAAAATTTACAAAATAAGCAACTGCATCCCAAAACAAATCAGGTTTCCTGGACACAGTGTGATCTAAGCTGGTCTGGTGGTTGGAAACCTATAGAAAAACAAATTTAAAAAGTTAGATGGGAAAATTCATGTGGTTGCTTTTTTCAGTAATCAAAAAACAATTCCATTCTCCTGAATGTTTTTTTTTTCCTTTCTTTCTCTTTTTTGGCCAGAAACCAGCAAGACACCTCTGGAAGCTAGCAAAAAAATATCACAGATTGTGATCACGTGAGTTGGACACACTGCAACTGGTTGTAAATATGTGCTGGTTGTTAAGCACCTGAATTTCAGTAATGTGACCATGGTGTGTGTGTGTGTGTGTGTGTGTGTGTGACATTTTACAGCATCCAGAAGTGTTGCTTTATGGGCTTTTAAGTACCCTTTCCAAGGACCTTGTAACTCCAAACAGTTGTTAAATGATTGGTTGTAAGTCAAACACTGCCTGTATCACTTTTTGAAACATTTAACTTTTAATGTGGAAGTTAACTTGGATCTGGAATTCTTCTACAGCAGCCCCCCAAAAAAATAATAATCTCAGAACCCCTAGAAAGGATTAAACAAATAGTTGCGCTTTTTTAATACTGCACACTTTTATTGCACCGTACAGTGCGACAAGGTAATAAACACAAAAACAAGCCAACAAATGTTGGTTACTTTGGGACGGCCCTGCTACAGAACTCTAGTTTTTAGCACCATAAAAATGCATTTTCTAGACACCAGCACATTATGTTTAAGCGAAGCTCTTAATTAGATAAGAGTGAGAAAATGACGCATGAAAGGGAACTATAACAACCTTCTTAATAGTTCTTGTGCCGATAATGTAGGCCGAAGACAATCAGTAGCCATGCCTCATTTACTTTATATCTTGCAGCTCCTAGAGGCACAATGTTAGTGGTTATTATTATTATTTTTTGTACTATTGGGCATCTCAACCTCAAAATAATGAAGAAATGCATAAAACAGTATAATCTAAGACAAACGTTTGATCAAATGTAATCCAATAGAAACTTCTAATCAAGCACAGGCTCTGACTGATGTTTAATAGGCAAGAGAATACTTACTTAATTACTTCATGTTCACATACCAGATAATCAAAAACTACAGTATCTCAATTGTTTTTAGGCCGGGGGTGCCCAACATTGGCAACTTTACGACTTGTGGACTTCAACTCCCAGAATGCCTGGCTGGGGAATTCTAGGAGTTGAAGTCCACAAGTTGTACAGTTGCCAAAGTTGGACGCTTTAGGTGATGAACCCTTCAGAGTTTTGTGTATGAGAGAGATAGAGAGGGAAAGACAAACAGCCCACTTGGCATATATTTGTTTATCTCATTTAGAAAGAAGTATAAAGAAACACAAATGTAATGCTGAAGAATTAAAAATATGATTTGGATAGTTTGATAAATGTACGGTTTGAATAAATTCAGCAGAAGAGTTGGGTATTAAAAGATCACGTTAAAAGTTGAAGTACTAGTATTGCTTTATAAAGCCTTAGTAAGACCACACCTGGAATACTGCAACCAGTTTTGGCCAGCACAATATTTAAAAGATGTTGAGACTCTGGAAAGAGTCAGAGCAGAGCAACAAGGATCATTAGGGGTCTGGAGGGTAAAACATATCAGAAACGATTGCAGGAATTGAGTATACCTAATCTAGTGAAAAGAAGGAACTAGAACTAAGAAGAAATTTCCCGACAGTTACAACAATTAATCAGTGGAACAACTTGCCTCCAGAAGTTGTAAATGCTCCAACACTGGAAGTTCTAAAGAAGAGATTGGATAACCATTTGTCTAAAATGGTATAGGGTTTCCTGCCTAAGCAAGAGGTTGGACTAGAAGACCTCTAAGGTTCCTTCCAACTCTGTTATTCTGTTCGGTTCTGTCTTATTACTGTTTTGCATGTTTTATACCAGTCTAAGTTCTGATGGCCAGGAAATTTGACTCACCATTATAATAGGCTTTTAATTTAATTGTGACAGCAATATATAGAGTGCATCATTTTCAAGCCATATATAAATCTGTCTGTTTACTTCTGCAAACTGACATAGCCAGTGCTAAATATAGTGATAAATAGATAGCAACTATTAATTCTGTTGAGAGAACGGTAACATTTGCCAAGGACAGCCTGGGGCTGTAGGTGACATTTTGTGATGCAGGGCCAGGCTGCCTGTTTTCTAACTCCTGGACTTGTCTTCACAGTGGGCTGTTCCTCACAGCTATATTAATATGTATTCTTCCAGTCCTTAAATTGGCAGGAAATAAGGAGCCATAAATTAGATTTGGAATGAAAAAGAAGAGGCAAATCAGCAGCAAGGTGGATGGATTTCATTATACTGCTGATGATCACAGTGCTGGAAGACTGAAGGTCAGGTTAGTCTTGGAGAATAGTCTTGGAGAAGACTATCCCCAATAGTCTTTCCCCAATAGTCTTGGAGAAAACCCCACTACATGGTTGCTAAAAGTTGATGCCAACTTGATGGCAAATCAATCAATCAATCAATTGCTGATGGCCCAGTCCTACCTCCACTGTAACATAAATATGGACAAATTAAACATAAATATGGACAAATTAGAGGAAAAAATTGGTAGATTTTCTCCTCATTTCTCATCTAGCAAGCAACAAGATCCACCAATCAGTTTCGTTATCGCGGGATATAGATTAGCTTAGATCATGGGTCTCCAACCTTGGCAACTTTAAGACTTGTGGACTTCAACTCCCAGAGCAAAGCTGGCTGAGGAACTCTGGGAGTTGAAGTCCACAAGTCTTAAAGTTGCCAAGGTTGGAGACCCCTGGGTTAGAGAGACAGACTTTGACAGTAACCTTGGTTTGTGGATGGAGATGCATTTAAAGAGAGACTATGAGTTGATAAGCTCTCTTTGGATCAGACTGTAGATCACCTCCTATACTACATCCATGTTATATTAGATCCACGGGGATTTCTTAATGAAACAGAAGGGCTCCCTGTTTCATTGTGTATCTTTGCCTTGCTCATGGCCATGGATTTTTCTGTGGCAACATACAGCCAACAAATTAGGAAGCTGAATGTCTGCCTTGACATGAAAGCTCAAGCAGTACTTTAGAAGAGAAGGACCCCTTTTTAAAAAGGAATATTTAAAAATGACTGTAGACTTCTAGGGAAGAAATAGTGATCTGAAGATGGTTCTGTAAAAAGTAGAGCTCCCTAACGGGGCAATACAAAGTAGACTGGCTCTTTGTAATTCCTTTCCAGACAAAGAGAGATCACCCACAAGTACTCCAGACCGTTATTCCTCATGAGGTGACTGCAAGACAGCAGTTCTGGGAGATGACAGAACAGCCATTTTACTCAAACCGCGGTTGGTACTTAAGAAGGACACTGGTTTGCATATTTCTTTTTCTAATCACTTTCAAAATATGTCTGTTAACTTCTTTTCAGCTACTAGAAAACTTTGAATCAACATGTTTTATAGTACTGAATGAGTTTCTGTCCATGTTTAGTGAAAAAAAGTTTTAAAAACACGTTGAAAAGCTTCCTTTTTTCCTGGAATTAATAGCGAAAGTTGATTAAAGCTTTGAGTTAATTTAAAAAATGTCTGATAGATAGATTCAGTTAAAAAGTTGCTATGGAAGAAAAATAAGTATTTATGGATATCAGTCTCAGACTGAGACTGATTTGAAAGTGGATTTACAAATGACAGGCTACAAAAATGATATTCAAAAAGATGTTACATTGAACGAAGAAACTAAGCTGATATCTTAATAATTACATGGGATATACAAATAATAAGCAAGGAGAGTGATCTGGATAATTTTCCTGCATTGGATTTATAAAATAGGCCAATTAAACCTTTGAAGAATTTTGTTAAAGGGCAAAAAAGAAATGAAAATAATTCAACTTTCAGGACATTATTTGAAAGGAATAATCCCCAAACCCCAAAAACTTTAACCTTAGACTGTCTACTATTGACCTCACCCCCTTCCTAAGAGGCCTGTAGGGGGTGTGCATAAGCGCACCAATCGTGCCTACTGTCCCTGTCCTATTGTTTCTTTTATTTTTCTTATAGGTATCTATTTCATGTATTCAAAACTATATTTATTCTTATACCTGTATCTTGTAAGCGATTGACAAATCAAATAAATTCTAAATACTAAAGATCAAGTTTGTTATAAGTAAAAATAAGTAATATATAGTTGATTTTTATTTGATCAAGGTTAATATAATAATATGATTATTTCATGTAACCCATAAAGAGTTTTTGCTGATACAAGAGCTGAAATGATGAAACTTTATGGATTTATTTATAGGTAAGAGATGGGATATGGGAAGAAGAATCTATTGTTTATTTTAAGAAAAGGTGGTAAGTTATTAAAATTGTTTATACATGATGAAGTGAGAGGTCACTTATTTATATTTTTTTCTTTTTCCTTTACTAGTTTTCTGTCTTTTTTCTATTTCTCTATTTCTTATCTTTTTCTTTTCTGCATCTTCTTTTTCTTTTCATTCTTTCTCTTGTAAAATAGTTTTACAGAAGTTTGTTTTAGTTTCTGTAGTTGCAAATTGTCATCTTTAATAGAATTACTAAGAAAAAGCAAGAAAAGTGTAAATGTTCGGCACCATCAAGACCAGGAATCTAGTACCAAGCAAGAAACCCAGGGGACAAGGCAAGACACAAGACACAAATATTCAGAGTCTATGGCACAGCAAAGCCCAGGCTTGTAAAGCTCTCAGCATCTGTTCCCAGGGAGGACGGGAGACCAATAAATCTACCATGCTGAGCTTCCACTGGACAGCCATCTGCAGTAATTTAAGCTTCAGCATTGGCTCCTCTGTAAACTTGGTGGGGTTTTTTGGCAGTCCTCTTTGATCTATAGAATTCTGTTCTCCACTGTTGAATTTTTATTACACATTTTGGGACAGGTAGTTGGACTTTAGAGTCTGAGAGGTTTCAGGGGCTGTGGGCAAGGAATCCTGAGGGCTTGCTGGAACATCAACTCCACCATGACTTGAGATGCCCTTGCCAAGGCTGTTGTCCCTAGATGTCCCTGATCCCACTTCCTTCCTATAAGAAGATGTGTCACTCATTGCCCCTGGGGAAGGGCTGCCCAGTGAAGCATGGCTGCAAGCTTTAAGAGAAGTCTTCCTTCACCCTGGGGTGGATATACACGCACATGCCATTCTCCACAACTTTTCTTTTTGCTGCCTGTTTACAATAGGGATCATAACTATTGTAGGTTTTGGAACCAAGGAAGCCAATAGTTGAAAGCAAACTAAGACTAACAGAAAAGTTCAGAAGTGAAAGACAGATATTGCAACTGACAAAAACAGACTAATTAGAAAAGCAGTGAGTCAAACAAAAGTGAGAACCAGAGCTAGAAAACAAGACATGAAACAGAATCCTTTAAATTTAGAGGCCCCTCCTAGTGCTCAGCCTTAGCTAAGTGCCAAAACACCATTGTGGAGAGGAGAAAACAGGGTTTGGATTTCTTCCTACTGTTGTGTCAGGTGGAGAAGGCTCAGTAGGAAAATAAGCTCACAAATGTAATTTGGATGACAAAGACTTCAAAACAAGGCTTCGAAGTCCTGGCACGACATCGTTCAGCTGAAATTACTATCCTGGTATCTGGCTGAATTCCAGTTGCTCATGAATTCCTTGTTTCAGGTTTGGCTGTTATAACTCATGGAATGGCTTACCTCATTTGGTCTGCCCTGGACTTTTAAACATTTGATGGGACCTCATGAATATACTTCAGATCCATAAATGATTCTGTTTTTTGCCTAGACCCTGGAATCTTATTAATTATGCAAGGTGAAGCTGTCTCTTCTTCTATTACTGTTTAAAAATAATATAAAATATTCCTTCCTTACTGGGGTCTTTTATAGTCTCTAGAATTTTAAATCTGGGTTGAATGATTAATCTGAATCTATTGTCATCATGTTTTTCCTCAGTTACACATTTATGATAGTGCTGAAGTGTGGATAAAACTTTTGCAAAAGTAAGTGTCACAGAAGACTGCCAGATCACTTTTCTATTGCTATTTAGTTCGGCTCATGTTTGGTTTGGAATATGAATGCATTAATACTCTAATGGCTTTTTAGTCTTAATGCAGAATCACACTGAGATCAAACAAAGGATGTTTTCTTTCCAACAGAGTTTGTAAATTGGGGATGAGCCTTGCTCTCTCTCTCTCCAAATTGTTTTAGTACGATTGCCAAAAAACAGGTAAATTTGTTCCTCATTTGTTCCTCCAATACTCCCACGGGGAGAAAGTATCGTTTGAATGCTGCTAACATTTATTGACCGAAATTGGTATGATGTCAAGACAAGGGATCCACAAAACTCAAAATTTTCATTAGCTTATTCTTTTTGTCAAGAACTAACAAAGCCTGTAAAAGTTGTGTGAGATCCTACCCTCCTTTTGTCTCAATTATTCCACTTTAGAACCTTTCTCAAGACTGTCATTAAAAAGGAACAGCTACTTTAAGGTGGAAAGCAATGCAGCAAAATGCTTGCATGTTGTGGGAGAAATCCAAGGATTTTAAAGTTCTTTCTTCTGAATAGATTTCTTATGTTTGTTAAGGAGACAACCAGAAAAAAAATAAACCAGAAACATATTTCTGCCGCTGTCTTCAGGTTCAAAACAATCATTAGAAACACTTATAATTGCATTAAAAGAAAGATAAACAAATCTTTAGATTCAGAAAACTTATGCATTATAACTGCAGTATCTGTTTACAGAGGCAGTTTTATCTCAACTGCCTTGTGTTTTTTTAGAGTGGATTTTCCTCCTTTTTTTTTTTTTTGAAAGCATCCTAAAGTTTCAGGAGTGGGCAGATTTATTTCATGGGGCTTCACTTTTGATATTATAATTGGTTATATTGGTTGGCAGCATCAGCTAGATGCTTAAGATTGGATTTGGCATTTCTGTCCACCTACTGAGTTCTTCCCAAGGACCTGAAATAGGCAGGTGCGTTAATAATATTAAAGGTATCATCACCTTAGCGGTCCTTGTTGACCCTGGGTGACAATAGCAATAACACTTAGACTTCACAGTGCTTTTACAGCCCTCTCTAAGCTGTTTTACAGAATCAGCCTATTGTCAGCCCCAATAATCTGGACCCTCATTTTACCGTCATTTTATCCTTGGAAGGATGGAAGGCTGAGTCGACCTTGAGCCGGTGAGATTTGAACTGCCAAATTGTAGATATATAGATCCAATATATAGGGTTCTTTGTCTGTTCCCCCCCACCATATTAAATGGTTGATAGATATGCTACGATCTGTCTGATTGGATGACTCTTCTACAATCAACTACAATCAACTACACTACAATCAACATAGCTCTCAACCTCATCAGAGCATTAACAATCCTTCCCCCCACGAGATGGGATATCTACAGAGTAATTGTTCATCACATACTTAGACAGATGTTTAAACTGGATTTGGCATTTTTATCCACTGATTTGAGTCCTTCCCAAGAACCTGGCATAGCCAGATGTTGATGTTTGATGATGTTAGTGGTATCATCGCAGGATGTAAGCTGTTCTGAATAAAACTGTCTTTTGCAATTTATGGATGGTGAGCTTGTCAATGCTGATGGTGTTCAAATGACGCTCCTGTTGTTTCAAAACTGCACCCAAGGTGCCTATTATTATTGGTACTAGTTTTGCTTTCTTTTGCACACTTTGTTGTGGTTAGCTGGCAGCAGGTGCAGACGGCTGAGGAGAGCGAGGACTCAGATGAGGGGCAAAGACCATTACGCAGTGGACTGCTGCCTTCAGAGATTGTGGGGGCTCCTCGAAGCCTGTGCCAAGTGTGTGTGTGTGCAGGATTGCTCATAGGAAAGAGCAGTTACAACAGCACGGGTGACTCAGGAGTAAGGCTGCAAGGTAATGGCCCCTCCTTCAAGAAGATAAAAGCCAGCTGTGAAACTAACCTTCTTTGCAGAAGACAAAGACATTTTGAAACCACAACCTCGTGGACATTCCAGTATCCTGAGTTTGTATTTGAACATTTTTGTCTTGCAAATTATTTCTTGTCTGTTATCTTTTGGCAAGCCTCGCACAGTTTGGCAAGGCTTGTGCTTATCACAGCTAATTATTTTGTAAAAGCATTACAAGATTTTTGTTCCTTTTGGATTGTGTTTGATTTGTTGGAAAAGGGCATGGGTCAGAACACAGTTGTTCTATTTCTATTATTAATATCATAGTTGGTTGCATAATCAACCAGATGTTTAGACTAGATGTGGCATTTTTATCTGCTTAATGAGTCCTTCCCAAGGACCTAGAATAGGCAGATGCTGTCCTTTAATAATATTTAAGATATCATCGCAGGGATGTAAGCTTTTCTAAGTACAGCTGCCTTCTGCAATTGACTGGTGGCAATTTTGTCAATGACAATGGTGTTCAAATGTTTTGGGATCGTACCGCAGGTGCCTATCGCTATTGGTATTATCTTTACTTTCTTTTTCAGAGAAAGTAAAGTCCATATTGTTTTGCCTAGGTTGGGAGTAGAACTCAAGATCTCCCAATTTCTAGATTGATGCCTTAACCATTATGCAAGATTGGCTCTTTGGAAGCCCTAGCCTAGAACATTACAATTAATGTTGTAGCCAGCAAGGTCTCATCTAAAAGTCTATGGAGATTCTCGGTCATCAAAGTTATGGTTGTCCCAAAGGTGCTTTTTCAAGAGGCAAGGGGAGACACCACCAGTCTACAACAGAGACCTCTCAACAGTTCCAAGAAGGTTCCATACTTATTTGTACCACTCAGGTAATAACACAGATAAACCTCCAGGTGGCCTCAACGACTCTCTAAAAGAATGCAAATGACCAGCTGTCTGCAAGAAAGATAAATCCTTCTATTCCCCACCATCTAATCAGAGCTGAAGAAGCTTCTTGGTTGAGAAGTGAAATGTCTTCAAAGAAAAACCAGAAAGCTCAGTTGCCTCTTGAAAAAGCACCTTTGTCTCATCTAAAAGTTGCTAAGTCAAGAATGTTATTCCAACTATTGTTTGAGGCAAACAAAGAAGAGTATTTAAAGACTTCATTTCCTTTGATGTCTATTTAAATCAAAGGAAATGTGCTTTTGTTTGTGTAGAGTGGACCTCTCCTGCTGTTTCTGGAAGTGGTTATAGTAGCAAAAGCAAGATGCCCAGAGATGATGGAAGTTTCTGCAAAAAAAAAGCAGACTTTTAAGAATATAGTTGTTAGCCTTCCATATTACAATTCTTCCTCTTGACTAAGAAAATTAACAACCCAAAGGCTTTCGACAAACAAATTGGAAAGCCAGTTTGGTCTAGTAGTTAAGACATCAGACTAGAAACCAGGAAGCTGTGTACTCCAGTCCCACATTTAGGCACGAAAGCTGAATACGTATTCGCCAGCCTGAGTTATTCTTAAAAACTATAAAGGATGGATTTTGGGAAAAATATATATAAAAGAAATAAAACAATGAGAAAGTGCATTGCATTTCTTCATCAAAAGTGCCTATTGAGATACAGTATAACTCTCAACAGTACTTATCTCCTTAATTCGAAATATTAGCTGACTAATAGGTGGGCCACAGATGAATAGATCGGAATTGCATTTTTAGAAATTTTGCTGCCTTTGCAAATAACTAGAAGAGGTGATCATGCAACAAAACTGGCAATAGCATATTTTTTAAAATCATAAGCCAGATACAAATGTTGCATGGTAGGGTGAAGGAATCAGACTGAAGACATTGTCTCTCATGCACATTTTCTATAAATTCCAACATTTTGAAAATTAAAACTCAGCCTGCATCCTCTGTAGCAAATAAGCGCACATAGATATCCCAATTTATTGAAAATTGTAGTATTCATGTAAACAGATGCAAGCACTAAACATACTAAGGCTGGGGTGTCAAACTCAAGGTTGCTTAAATCCAGCCCGTGGGGGCTGCCTGGAAATATCAAGGGACCGGCCCATAGTGCCTCTGGCGGCTAAAACAGGCCACATGCACACACACCCTCACCTCGCTTTTGCCCTCCATGGCCTCCTGCGGCACTCTGCCAGTTGAAACTGGGCCGGAAAACAGGCTGGAAATGGGCCAGAAATGGGCCCAAAACAGGCCATACAGCCCGTTTTTGGCTGGCAGAGTGCTGCAGGAGGCCATGGAGGGTGAAAACAAGGTACAAGAGGGCAGCACGCAGACCCCCCCCCCCGGACCCTGTTTTGGCTGGCAGGGTGCTTCAGGAGGCATCCATTCCCCCCACCCCGTCCCACAGAGGAGAACTACAACGCTTATCCGGCCCTCAAAGAAATCCAGTTTGACACCCCTGTACTAAGGGGAAAGAAAAAAAAATAGACAGATGGTCCAATCAGAAAGATAACATTTGTTGACAGCATGTCCCTTGTGTCATCCTCTGCAAATGTACTTAGATATCCTATGTTACTACTGGTTTATTGTTGTCACTGAAGATGATGGACTTGAGCAAAAGGATGAAGTGATGCTAATTGTTCTACATTAAGCCATGACAATGCTGTCAGTCAAAGCATTTTCCTCCCATCTCCCGGTGGCCCGACATTTCTCATTTTATTAATGTATGTCTGAATTTTCAGGTCATATGTTTTGTCTCCGAACATCTCTCAGACGATCTGGTGTCACAAAGATTTCAAGGAGGTAAGCAAAACATGCTTCTCTTTTCCTTCTCTCTTCTCCTGCCAAATGCTTTAAACATTTGGAGTGACATCACTCCAAGCAAAGGATCAGCTAGTTTGCAAGTGTGAATATAACTGGCATGCATAAAGTGAAAAAGAACCAGCATTTGCAAGACTGAAAACAATGTCGCTTCCAAGTTTTTGCTGTGGGGTGATGAACACTCTTTTAGATGACACTACTATACTAAAATAAGTTAGAGGACAGTGTGCCAATTTACAATTGCAAGTTATCACTTCTGTGAAAATCCTTTAGAGGTGCTGAATTCAAGCAACTATTAGCACCATGCCATTTATAAATTGTAGGGCACATTTTAATTTGTTGTTGCAGCCTGCAACAACAGGCTGTTGTTGTTGTTATTATTATTGTTGCAATTGCTGACTTTTAACATTTTAAAACACCAATCTGAATGTTGAGGGAGAAGGATTATAATGAATATCAAAGTCTGGCATAGAAATGAAGTAATGTCCCAGGGAAGGTAAGAGTGAGAAATATTAATAAAATGAGATTAGACGCAAGTTCCTCCTTTTCAGAGAGTGTCTACATCAGCCATGTGGTTGAAATGGTGAATGAATGCATGTCTAATTTAGATCTAAAGATTGCATTTCAAATAGCAAAATTGAACTTTATATATAAATTTCTTACATTTTGCAAAGAGAAAACTAGATGTAACTCCGCCACAGTAATATAATCAAATTCAATGAAGATTCCCTTTTTCCCCTAAAATAAAAATATATACTTAGAGTTTAGAAATATTTCATCGGTTCACATACAGCTAATACAGCTAATTCTTTCTCTTTTGAAATAGAGGTACTTGCTGAATTTATTTGTTTAAACCTATTCCTATTCTGCTTTGCTAAAAAGAAAAAGAAAAGAAAAGAAAAGCCAGCCTGTGATAATTTACGCACAGAATAACAACTTTGAAAATAACAACTTTGCACTTATGGAAGTGTTAATAAAAAAAAGAGAGAGAGAGAAATCAATGTAAGGAAGTTTGGTATTTTGCCAAAATCTGTATTTTCTGTATCATAACTTTTCTGGATCAGGTCCATTTGCCACGGTGGCTCCGGAACCAAAAGTATGTTATAGCATTTCCAAAAGGCTTTTGATGAAGTCCAAAAGGTGGTTTGATCATAAATAAAAGTTGTTTGCTCTAAAGAGTTTTGTTCTATGGACTTGATGAACTCCATGGGTAAAAGAGTCCTGAGAAGAAGGAAGGAAATGTATCTGGCCTTCATACGCAACATTTCTCTTTGGTTTATTTCAAAACTGAGCAAATAGAATCTCAAAGCTGCATAATGAATTTAAAAAAAAAAAAGCCATTGGGGTTCTCCGTCTCCTTTCCAAAAGACAGGAACAGCCATCAAGCAAACTGCAAGCTCTGTACCCAAATACAGAGAAGCTGTCCAAGAAAAACCGGATAAATGCCCCCAAAGGCATCAGATCCATCTTGTTTGCTTGCTTCCAGTTTCCTGGGTTATTGTCCAAAGCCAATCACTGTGGTATACGAAACATGGTTTCTCTTTTCGTTCGTTGGGTAAAACTAGCAAGAGGTGGCTAAATCAATAAGCCATGGCTTAGAACAATGTGTGTGCCCAGTCACATTCATCAGAACGTGCATTAATTTGAACTGTTCTGTTCTCCTTATACCGTTTTTTTTTTTTTAAACGTAGAAATGAGTTCCAAGCAAAATGGTTTAGGATATTTGCTTTGTCTTTGTGTCCTTCATGAAACTGCCATTCAGAATGAACCACTGCACCACTGTGAATGTATCAATAACTTTATAGACCATGATTCTCCATCCATATGAGACTTAGGCTAATTATGAGCAAATAAATTGGCCCTTATATATATGTACACTTAAATATTAAATCAGGGGTGTCCAACCTTGGCCACTTTAAGACTTGTGGACTTCAACTCCCAGAATTCCTCAGCCAGCAAAGCCGGGAAGCTGTAATGCTATCAATAAATTAATGTTACATAAGCAGAACCAGGGGTTGTGAGTTATCCCCTCTCCTTTACTTTTATCTTTCATTGTGTCTGTTTAGAAAGCGAATTAACCACTGTATACTGTTATGTGTCTGTCTCCTTTAAAGCATCTAGCTTTTGATTATGATTTCTATTTCTAATTTTTATACTAAACAAGAGTGGTCTGGTGTATACAGTTGGTCTAAGCCATAATACTTGGTTTTAGCTCATTGGTTTGCATAAGTCAAGCCATGCGGTTTTTATAGCTTAGCATTATACGTGCAAAGGCAATTGTTGTTTATTCAGCAAATTATACAGTTTACTTTAGGAAGTCCATTTTGTGATTTGGAGAAACAGGCCATAGTTAGTTGAAATGGAAGCAAAATATTTAATTGCCTTCTGGTGTCAACTCAAAAGAAGAAAAGCCCTATAGGCTTTATATTCATTTCATTCACCACAGTTTAATACTATGTACCAACATGCTTAATATCTTTTAATAGTTAAAGTCTAATTAATCTATGTTAAGGAATCCTAAAATATTAAATTGTTTAACTTGCTAATTGCCTCATCCTCAAGTAAGATTAAACTCCACTTCTTCCAAATACATTGCAGGAATCCCAGTAACTAAAAGGGCCAAGTCAGCGATGGACCTTTAAGTACCAAAGTGATGAAAGGAGGCAAAAGTAAAACGTGGCTACAAAAGCAAAATGTGGCTACATTGAAATGAATGAAATGCCATTAACATGGTTCTTCTCCATACCTACAATAATTTGTCCTTGGTGCCAGAATAAAACTTACATTTCAGCAGCAATTTTCAATTTAATTTGTTAACCCAATTTTCTAACATTTAAAGGTTAAGGGGGTTTAGAAACCATATTTGGAGTTTGTGTGTATCCAATTCTGTCATTTGATGAATTGATTCAAGGTCCACCAGAAGTCCAAAAGAGACTTCTGCCCAAGCTCATTACACATTTGCTTGAGGTCCAAACACATGTTTTTGTTATATGCTTTCCTGTTACAGACTATACCCAGAGTTCTCCGACGCCGATACATTAGTAAAGAAAGTGTTGATTATCTTAGCAGCTTACCTAAATCAGAAAAGAAACGTATTTAAAAGGCAATGCAGGATATGAAGAGCAGGGGAGGGCTGGCACTTCCAAATTGGGAGTTGTATTATAGTGCAGCCTCTTTAGTATGGTTGAAGGAATGGGTGAATTTAACCAATAAGAGAATATTATTCTTAGAAGGCCATGACTTGCAGATGGGATGGCATGTTTTTTTATGGGATATAGGGAAAACTAGCCAGAAATATTTTCACAGACACCTAATCAGAGACTCATTATTAACTAATTGGAAGAAAATATGGAAAAAACACTATTTAAAAATACAAATTTGGATTTCAACAATGGAGGCGATGATTCACCCAAATAATCTGGATATCACTAAAATGATTAAATATAAGGACCTATTGGATACACAAGGAAATTTGAAATTGCGGCGAGAACTTTAAGAGCAGGGACTAAGTAGATATAAACAGGACAAGAAAGAATTTGGAATTAACAATAAACTTCAGCAACTAGATAAAATTTTATTAGGATCAGGCAAAAAAATTATAACAAAATTTTATAATTACTTATTAGAAGTAGAATTAGAAGAAGAAATTGTAAAAGGGAACATGATAGCCTGGAGTAGGAATATAGGACGTAGCATCACCATAACAGAATGGGAAAAGGTCTGGGGTAGAAATAATAAAATTACAAAATCGGTAGCATACAAAGAAAACGCCTATAAAATGTTTTATAGATGGCACCTTCCTCCTTCGACATTAGCAAAGATGCACCCCAATATGAGTCCAAATTGCTGGAAATGCAAAAAAAAAAAAAAGAGGGATCTTTTTTCCATATGTGGTGGTCCTGTACAGAAGCTCAAATATATTGGCAGAAAATTAGAAATTGGCTAGAAGAAATGACAAGAGAACAGATAGAATTCAAACCAGAGTCCTTTCTGTTAGGGATCTTTGATAAACAAATATCCAATAAAGTGAAATATGTAATAATACACATTTTGACAGTGGCCAGATTGGCTTTTGCACAATGTTGGAAGCACCCTCATGTTCCATCAGAGGAGATGATCATTCAAAAAATTTCAAGTTGTGCAAAAATGGACAAATTAACTTTGGCATTAAAAAATAAAGACACTTCAATATACTACAACAGCTGGAACTGCTGGTATAAATGGATAGACCAAAGATAGACTTCACACTAAAATGCAAAAGAAGATAGGATAAATCCATAGTAGTGATACACAGATATATGTAAGGATTAGGTGTGTGTATATGGCATAAAATAAGGATAAAAAAGAGGTCTGTTGAAGATGAGAATGTTTTTAATTGTTTTCTATTTTTTTCTTTCTATTTTCTTCTCCCTTTCTTCTTTTTCTCTCTTTCATTTATGTATGTGTTGTTGGTTTGTTTTAATTGTAAAATCAATAAAATTTATTTTAAAAAAACAAAGTGTTGATTGATTTAATACAGTACATTTTTCAGCCTGACATAAAACATGTTTTAGAGTTCTGAACCCACTGAGGTCTAACACAGGTAGTCCTCAACTTACAACCTTTTCAGAGGTGGTGTTCAACAGGTTCTGACCAGTCCTGGAGAACCTGTAGCGGAAATTTTGAGTAGTTTGGAGAACCAGCAAATACCACCTCTGACTAGGCTCGCCCCCATCTATTCTCTGCCTCCTAAGTCCCAGCTGATCGGCTGGGTCTTCTTTTGTTGCCCTGCACAGGAGAACGGAGCTGGAAAGCAGGTTAGTTGGGTGAGGATGGAATGGGATTTTGCAGTCACCTTCCCCTGACACGCCCACCAAGCCACACTATGCCCACCAAGCCATGCCCACAGAACCAGTAGTAATTTTTTTTGAATCCCACCTATTGTTTAGTGACTGTCTGAAGTTATAACACCACTGAAAACAATGACTTACGACCAGCCTTTGTGCTTAAGACCATTATAACATCCGTACAGTCATTAGAACAAAATTTTGATACTTGACAATTGGCATATATTTATCATGGTTCAAGTGTCGTATAATCACCATTTGCAACCTTCCGGGATGACTTCTGACAAGCAAAGCCAATAGGGGAATGGGATTCACTTAACAACCATATGTTTCACTTAATACCTGCAGTGATTTGCTTAACCATGGCAAACAAGGTCATAAAATCAGGCATGGGTCACTTAACAACCACTTACAATTGAATTGGGATTATAAATCAGGGATTACTGTAAAAAATTTTAGTTCGGGAAAGATTTATTTCCAGTTCCTTATTTGACTTATTTTAGAACCGAAACATATTAACTGGGGCATATAATTGGGATTGTCTGTCTAGAAAGGCTCAGTCTAAAATTAATAATTCCTAGCCAGCAGAATATCATAAAATTTAATGACCTAGCCATTATTCTTAGTATGACAGGATAATCCCATTCATTTTTACTATAATATCAGGGCCACAATTTCCATGAAAGTTAGTGGGATTCCAGTGTAATTCTGCAGAGGACTATGACCTTCATTGTGAAATCAGAGCTGCATGTTGCTATGTGTTACTCTGGCCAAAGTACATGTAATTTCTGTTCCCTAGGAGTTTCCAATCTTGGCAACTTTAAGATTTGTGACTTTTCCCCCTTCACTAAACAGGGAATGGGTGTGGCCAACGTGTGACACATCCAGCTCACAGGCCTCAAGTTTTCAGCCCTGCACTACATAGCTGAGTCCATCCAAACTTTCAAGGCAGGTTGAACCAAGGTGCTTTAAACAAGCCACTCAGATAGCGTACTCAGCTGTAAAGTTTGCTTCATAGATCACAGTGACTGGGTTAATAGAACAAGGTGAGCTAAAATCAAACCAAAGATGTATAATTTGTCAACCCAACCACTATGTATGTTCACATGGCAAAAATAGAGAAAATAGAGAAAGAGAAAATGGAAAAACTTTCCATAATGTAATAATTGGCAACCACAGAATAGATGAATTACATTCTACTCTCCTGAGCAACTATAATTTATTTTCCAGCAACTGAACCACCTGAACTCAGTGAAAATCAGATGGCATAAACAAAACAAAAACCACCACGTGGCTTGTATTAAGTTTATTTGTGCGTTATTCCTCTGATTAAATCCAAATGGAAGCATCCATGGTTGGTGCTGAACATGTTATGGAACCAAGCCCAAGAGAGAAAATCCCATTTAATTCCCAAAATTTAGAGATTCAATTCGATCCCGGGACTTCCACAAGATTTTGCTCCTTTCATCAAAATGACAAATCGGTGTGAGTCCATTGTATTGCAAATTCTATCCTTTCTGTGTGTGCATGCAGTGTCATGACACATATAGAAAACGGATGGAGCTTGCATCATGAATGCCCATGGAATGGATTGTACTGACTAATGCTCCAGGACAACTTTCTCATGAGTCAATACTTCTTCACAGGAAAAATGCCCTTGTCTTTGCCAATCGGGAAAAGAAAAAGGCATAAAAAAGATGAACATTATTTACATAACTATCAACAGTAAATTGTCAATTTAGAATATCGTTCTCAGCTGGATCTGAATTACTGCATGTCAGAAGTGTTCACAGTTCAACTTTTTGATAAGAGCACTTTAGATAAATGCCTGTTTTATGACTTAATACCAGAAAAAGAAGTGATAAAATAGGGCTCAGTGATTTGTTACTGCTTGAAAGATACCCATAATCTTATCTTCATAATGTAAGAATAATATGGGAATAGAATGAAGATACTGATGTTTAAGTAGCTGTTAGTTTATCGGCCTCCCGTATTTTCTACTGCATGTTAAATGCTTTGCTTAAATGGTACAACTGGCATTTCTGTTAACTCTCAGTGACCTATTTTTCTGATTCCACCCCCCCGCCCCCAGTTTTATTAGTTATTTATTGTTTTTTAGACCTGAGCATATCTAGTTATCCTTAAGCTGGAAAAAAAAAACCCAGCATGGTATAAATTTGCTTATATAAAAAGCTCAGTTCATATCTTAATTTCCGTGATGAATAAAATGGAATCAGATAAAGAATTTGCCACAAATCCTGAAAGGTAGAATCTTTTAAAATTAAGGAGGCATTTAAAAAAAAAAGGCAATGTGACAGAAAGACAGGTAGACAGACAGACATTTGGAAATATGCCCATCTCTATTAAATAAAATAGATGGGAACCTACTGAAGAACTGAAGTCAGCTTTTTCATATTGAAATCACACTTTGCTCCAGAATGGTTACTTTGACTTTGGTGTAGGTGATGACTTCAGACCTTGGGGAGTTGGAATGTGTGTGTGTGTATATATACAATAAAGAAACACACAAACACACACACACTGTATACCAGGGATCCCCAAACTTGGCAACTTTAAGTCTTGTGGACTTTAACTCCCAGAATTCCTCAGCCAGCTGGCTAAGGAATTCTGGGAGTTGAAGTCCACAAGTCTTAAAAGGTGCCAAATTTGGAGACCTCTGCTGTATTCAGTTCAAGAGCTGTACTTGGCCTTTGAATAGCTTTGTTATGGATTATCAGAATCAGAACTAAATTTGACTGTCCAACAGTTATATTTAAATAGGATTTAAATGTGGTCGATGTGATTATTCTTCAGGAAGGATGTTCAGCTATATAGAGGAACGGTGTGTGAATCTAACATGGTGCTACAGTTGAGCCTATCAGCACTCCCTAAAGAAGCTGTGCCTTTTCCTGATCTCTCATAGTAGCCATGAATTCCCATAGAAAGAATACACGTTTTTAAGGAGAAATTGATAAGACTGTCAGGATTCCAAGTAATGATCCCATCGCAAACAGAACTCAGAATAAGGTTTTCAAAGAACAGTTTTATTTGGAGACATCATCTTGGCACTAACAGGTGGAAAGCCAACTCTGAGGATTCCTGCGCTTTTCACCTTATTAAAACTGAAATTTTCACATTGTCCAATCCGGCACTGGCTGGTTGCCTTGCAACTCCTTTCCTCCACCTCCAGCCAGCTGGCTGTTGGGATATCCTTGACCCAGAAGAGAACTAGCTTGTTTTGGCTACAACCCCCCCCTCCCTTCTTCAGCTCCAAGCTGTCAAGCCTGAAACCATGTCAAAGAAACCTCCAATAGAAAAACTACAGAAGAGGGGAGGGGAAACAACCCACAGCCAGGTCAGCTTCGGGATTGACATAGACACAAATCCAAAGAATCTTTCTCACTTCAGATTCAAAGAATGCACATCTTTTTTTTTTTTTTTACATTACATTACAACTTTTGGAGATCTCTTTCAATTGTGCAACTCAGATTTGTCTGTGCCCTTCCCTGTCACCATTTCAGCAGAAGTCATAAACCTTTTATCCCATTTCTGACTTAAATGCAGGATCATCCATGCAACATGTTTACTTTCTAGATGCAGCTGTGAACCAATATAATGGACGTATCACTATTACCTTACACTGAAATTGTACATTTCTATATGCAACCATCCAGGACATGCCCAAGTATCTGTTGCTTGGACTCTTATGAGTAAGATTCCTTTTTTACTCTGTGGAACTTTGGACCACAAGATGGGACAAAGACTGAAATGAGCAAGATCCTTATTGCCTGTGATGCACTGAAAACAAATTTGTGTGAAGAAAACTAGAGTAACTTAAACAACAGTTGGAAAGAGCTCTGCCTAGTTATATATGGATGATTGTAGTTGCATGTGGGTTATTAACATATAATGAAAAGAATATTTTTGCTGTGCTGACATGTATTCTTATGGTGTAATTAATGTTTCTAAATTATTAATGTATTTTCAACAAAGGAATCTCTCTCAAATTCTCTTTTGGAAATCCACAAGATGGCAGCATAGAATCCTATTCAGGTTTTTTTTCCTAAATATCATTAGCATTCTGTAAAATCCTTATTAGAAATCTGACAAAGTTCTTTTATTCTTCAGAAAAACAAATTTGGCAATAAAGTTAGTAAATTTTACTGTCTATAAATGAAACATTTTTCAATCATTAGTGCTTTAAAACAAAGATATTGCATTAAGTGCTTTCATTACCGTATTTGAAATGTGCCATTGATTTTAGAAAGAAAATGTAACAATCTGGTTAACAGGAGTTAATAAATACAGTTTTCTGCTGCAGGCTATTTTGGGACAAAGCACGGAGAAATCCTAAAAACAAGGATGATGTAATTTGGGGCAATTGGGTTAGTTTGGGTTAGTTTCAGAGATATTGATAAAGTTAAAGAACAGCATTTTTTTTTACTCTTTATACTAATGCATTCATACCCGTTTATGCCACTTTAAAAATGTAACAAGTCGTTGACATCTTTTTAGTGTCCATATATTACTAATGGAGACCTAATTTGAGTGTGAATGGGGGAATCTTTAATTCGTTTTTTAAAAATATAGTCCCAATTCAAACTGGAAGCAGATATACCTGCAATGTACACTGTACACTGTTAAAAAATAAATCTGGGAGGAATGATTTGGAAGACTGTTATTCAGGGGAGTAAATTCTAACATTAGAATCCTGACCCAAACTGAGTCCTCCGCAGTCAATTTTACATTTAAATGAGAGGGAGATGCATAATAGCTATCTCATCAAAATAAGGGGTTGGTTGGCCATTATGCATGTGTGTATGCATGCATAAGTGTATATGGATTTGACTTCTTCCAAGTGCCCAAGATAGTTTAATATGGGGACTTTCCTCCATTTTATTCTCATAAGAGGAAACCTGTGCAATAAGTCATGCTAATTTGAATGGCCCTAAGTTGCTCAGTCAGATTCTATAGCCAAGCAGGGCCTTGAATCTGGGTGCTCCCAATGCCAGTTCAACATCTTAACTGTTGAGTCAATGAAGACTCTCAATCATGCACTAACTTAACCATTAACTACTTACCATTAACCATTAACTACTTCCAGGATATGACTTTACGTTAATGTTTCTGCGTTGTTCTCATGGTGGTAATGATCCTTTTATTAGGATTTTAACACTGGTGAGATGGCAAGGGATGCTACTCCTGTCACCTTACGACTTAAATGACTTCCAGGAAACCAGGGAGAATTTGGGATGCATACTCCTTGGTCACCACTGTCCATCTCTACACAAGTACACCAAGGATTCCATCCACAGGAATTTCATGGAGGTTTTCTGGTCTTCTGATCAAGAAGCTATTGAAGAATGTTCCTCGTTGGTCAAATGGAGGAGGATGGGTGTGTGTGTGTGTGTGTGTGGAAAGCACCGTGCTACCTCTGTATGATTCCCCAATCCCACATCTCCAGCTTCTTTCCATGACTACTACTTGAGATGCCCTTCTAGCATGTACTCCTTTGATAGGTAAAGGGAGAATAGAGGAGACAATTTGCATCAGTGACACACCTGTCTTCTCTATGGAAAAAAACAGTGCTAGCAAAGTGTGTCTGTTCTCCACATCCAAGGGACTGACCACACGCAAAGCCATTGTATGTCTGACATACATCACATAGCGTTTTCTCAAGCCCATTCTCTAGAGTTAAGATGGTGTAAGTCTTAATATTATCATCAATCTAGTTTTAACTGCAGGTAATCCTCGACTTACGACCACAATTGAGCCCAAAGTTTCTATTGTTAAGTTAGACCGTTGTTAAAGTGAATTTTGCCCCCATTTGACGATCTTTCTTGCCACTGTTGTTAAGTGAATCACTGCAGTTGTTAAGTTAGTAACATGGTTGTTAAGTGAAATTGGCTTCCCCATTGACTTTGCTTGTCAAACAGGGATCAACATGACCCCGGGACTCTGCAACCATCATAAATACGGATCAGTTGCCAGGCATCTGACTTTTGATCGGGTGACCACGGAGATGCTGTTATGGTCGTAAGTATGAAAAATGCTCATAAGTCGCTTTTTTCACTTGTAACTTTGAGCAGTCACTAAATGAACTGTTGTAAGACAAGGACTACCTGTATTCTTTGCCTTGCTTGCATAATCCTATTTAAAAAAAAAAGTCAAAAGGGATGAGTAGCAAGCAGTTCTGGAGTATCCCACAAAGTCATTCAAGTCTGTGTTAAGGAGCTGACATTTTAACCTCACCTCAGCTTCACTTTTAAGGGTATACTCAGATGAAACAATTCATGTAAAGGGGAAAGGCTTGCTAACGTGATCTTAATAACTACTTTCATAGCCAGGGACAAAATTTTACAGTTCAGCAGTGAAGGAAGTAATGTAATGTAAAGGCTCACAGCTTTCTACGCAGAGTACAGTTCAGTGAAGGTCAAAGCTAGAAGGTGAAATGAAGACTAAAAGCACGATCAAAAATAGATGTGGAGCCCAGGATGGAGTGAAAGATGAAAGGACAAGGAGCAATTGAAATTCAGCTTGATTTTTTCTTCTTCTTAACTTTTTGAAAAATATTCTACACAAAGTATACCATAGTTCTGCTGAAGGGGCCAGAGGACTGCCTGAACAATGAAAACTGAAGTATTCTTTTTTTTTTTTTCAACTGAACTTAAGAAGAGAGTATTTTTTAAAAATGTCAGAAAATACCTGACTTGGTGCATAGCAAGGGTCCCTTTCTCAAGTAAATTGATATACAGTTTAGTAAATGTAAGTTAATTCCACTCAAGTACACCTGCATACATACTGTACAATACAATATAATTTTGCCAGTTAAGCAAAAAGAAAAGGAGAAAGAGATGAAGAGAGAAGGAGGGAGAGAAAGTACACACATATCAGCTTTACGCAAAATGGCTGCTTTCATAAGAGATAATAGTTAGCTTGATTGGTTTGCTTGGCATATCGAGGGAAGCTATAAGCCATGATTTACAAATTATAATAGCTGAATATTGTAAATTAAAATCAATCACGATATTTTGTACAGTGTAATTACAGCCATAATGTCAGAAGCCTCCTGGACTACCATCCACAACTACGTCTAAAAAAATTGATCTGTGATGGTGGTGTTGGTTTAAAGCTGGGAGCAAATAAGACATCTGGGTTTGTTTGAGGCGCTACTTTCCAAGTTAGCATTATCGTCCTGTTAAAAAGTTCAACCTTTTGATTTGACTGGGCCACATTGATTCAAAAGAAATTGTATTAGGACGAATACAAAATATGTATTTAATGTGTATAAATCAATTAATAATTTTAAAAAGTTTACAATCTTTACCAGCTGTCCAGGGCTGCACGTGGCCTGGGGGACATGAATTGGACACACATGGTGTAAACCTGAATGTAGATGAGAGTTGTTTAAGCATCGTTCTAGGCAGTGATGAAGATGCTAGCATATTGTGGAAACGTGCATGTGCCCATAGCTATGCAAGAGTTATGGGTGAGTATGAAGTTACGTAGTCTGATTGCATGATATTTCATATTGGCATCCATGATAATGTTCCTGATGGCTTGAAGACCATATTTGTAAAGGGTGCTGATGTGTGATACCACAACATCCAAGGTAAATAAAATGTTGATGGATGTCAATCTTTCTCTGAAGTCTGTGGTGTCTCCTATGTAGCTGGAATTACTAGTAGCATAAGTTCTGAGTCAGAATCCATGAAGCTGATGTTCCAGCTACAATGGTTCTGAGTCTTGAGACAGATGGCCAGGTGTGTATATTTTAGGAAGTAGGTCAAAGATGCCTGGTCAAGACTCTTAGGCTATCTCCATATAGATACATCTCATATATCCTTGGGATATTCAGATTGTGTAGGGGTTTTTGCTGTGTTGCCGTGGGATCTAAAGAAGTTGGCAGAGCATGCTGTTGGAGAGTTGTTTTCAGCTTCTTTGATAAAACCAGTGTTATCCTTGATGAGAACTGCCCCTCTTTTGTCAAATTATTAATTATGGTATCAATGCTGTTTTTGAGACATTGGATGGTGCTCATTCAGACCCACTGAAATTGTTACATAACAGGAGCTTTTTTTTTTTCCAAATTGACGGTTGTGGCTTGAGCATGTTGGTAAAAGCTTTCAACGCAAAAATGCAATTTGGTATTACATCCATCTAGGGGCATACCTGCAGTTTATTTATTATGCACTTGGATTTGATGCGTCATCTTTAGTTGCATGTCTTTCAGGATGTGTTGAGTTGATGATGGCTGTATATTTGTGCCATGTTTCGTATTTTGAAAATATTCCTTAAATCTCAGTGGGGAAAAAAAATGGTTCAAACTCCCAGAGCCTGTGTGGATCTGCTGGGGCAAAAGGACAAGCCCTGCATTAGAACTGACTTTTCAGCTTAGTTGACTGTATAGCTGGATAGGTGCACAATATTGGGAGGAGAAGGAGGTGTCTCTGTGGAGCCCTCCCACTATAATGAATGGCTCTTGTAGACCCTTGGACAGTCTGCTTTATTTCTTTTTCTTTAAAGAAGTCGTTTCTGTAGAATGGTTTTGTCGTCTTGATGAAAACCTGATATATGTTGGGAATCCAGAGTAGATATAACTTGGGTGTTTAATTTCACCTTGTTGTAAAGGATTCTGAATTGATAGTTTAGGGGTTTCTAGGAGACAGTGTAGCATAATCACTCTGGCATAATGATGCTAACATTGAGACTAGGCCATGAAGCAAACTCGGATGCCTGTTTTGTGTGCATACTTACACAAACAGCACCATCAGCTTCACACACAAAATTACAGGAGCTTTCACAAGCTCTTCTGATGTTATGTAATGCCATTGTCTGCTAGCAATGTTCCTCTAGATCAGGGGTGTCACTCAATTTCATTGAGGGCCACATCAGTATTATGGTTGCCCTCAAAGGGCCACTTGCATGTAAGATAATGATGACTCACAGTGGCCATGTGGGCGTGGCCATGTGGGCGTAGCCAGCTCCATGCCGCACACTGGGCGTGGCTGGGTTGGGACAGAACAAGTCACGCCAGCTAACTCAGACATGTCAAACTCAAAGCCCACAGGTCACATCTGGCACAGAATGCAGTCAGATTGAGCCCATGGGGCTTCCCTGGAAATGGCAATGGGCTAGCCCCCACAGCCCCAGCCCACTCGAGCCTGGTGCTCTCCCTGGGCATGTGCAGGGAGAGCCCAGCCTCTCCATGACATGATATGCCTCATCTTGTCCGATCTCACAGAAGCGATTACAGGGGGCACCAGACAACTTGCAGTGGGAGTAGACAAGTGCAGAAGCGATCACAGGGTGGGGGTTGGCACTGGGCAAATAAAAGAGATTTTGAACAATAACTACAGGTTGGAAGCTTTAGATTCAGCTCTGCCCTTGTCTTCTGGAGATAAAACTGTGTTAGGACAGTTTTCCTACCATTAAGAATGGGGCAAGCCATTGCTGCCGCATTTGGGGATCCATGTGGCGTCCATGTTGCTGAGGGAGAGCAAAACTGCAGGCAGGGCAGGCTTTGGCCTAATTTTCTACCCAGAAATAATTTGGAGGCTTCATTTAGACACCCTTCCTGCACCACTTGCGCACATTGCCAGAATCAGTCCTCACACCACCAGAATCATACTGTAGGCTGGTCCCTCACTGTTTACAGGGTGGCCCTGTGGGCCAGATCTAACCACATTGTGGGCTGGATTTGGCCCACGGGCCTTGAGTTTTACATGTCTACTCTAGATTCTATGTTAGACAAAGAGGTCAAAAGAACTAATGGACACAATTTTGACATCAGGACTCAAAACAAGGACAAAGTAATATTAACTCCCCAGGATTTCAAGGCTGTTTTAAAACAATACAATTACACCAGCATGACAGACCAAGAGACTGCCGAACTCACATATTTCAAAAGGTTTCAGGCTATTTCAGAATATCTTAACAAACACACTGGTTTTTTTAACACATTATAATTGCTAATTGATGAGGTATTTGCAATCTTTCCCATGTGTAATCTACATCTACTTAAATTATCCTTTTTTCTCCTCTTTACCTCCTCCCCTTTTAAAAGCCTACATCAGTTTAACCACTCTATACATATGATGAAGTGAGCTGTGGTGCATGAAAGTATATGTCTTTTAATAATGTATTTTTTGTTGGCTATTGTGCTATCAGATTCCTGCTTTTTGCCCTTCATACACTAATGTGCCCTTTTTTCTACAATATTCATCTCAATGGCTTCTAATTAAGGCAGTTAAGTAAGAGTCAGATACTGACTCAGTCACAAAAAAGTGACTTATGACTGTTTTTTTATGCTTACGACCATTGCAGCATTCCCTGTCAGCTTTGGAAGCCATATTGACACCAGACGCTTCCACACTGCCACATTCTCAAGCCTGGGAAAATGGGAAGGGGGAATTTCTTGGAGTGTATGTGGTTAGACATAATAGCATTCTTTTTCTAAGTCAAGGTCATGTTATTCTGCACCTGGGTGGGGGGACATCTCAAGTTGGGACAGATGATGATTGGGGCATGTGATGCAATGATGGGTGCGGGGGGTGGGTTTGTAGTTTTTACTTATTACCCGGAACCTTCAGATTTGGGATTTCCCAGATGTGCCAGTTTACTATCCAAATAAAACAGAACTTTTGAAAGGGTGCCTGTCCCGGAGTTAATTGTTTGGAGTGGAGGTTTTCTGGAACGCTGACATTCCCATGGTCACATGGTCAAAATTTGAATGCTTGGGCAATTGGCATGTATTTATGACAGGTCCAGTGTCCCGGGGTCAGGTGAACAGTTTTTGAAACCTTCTGACAAACAAAATCAATGGGGAGGCCAGATTCATTTAACAACTGTGTTAACTAACTTAACAACTGCAGTGATTCATTTAATAACTCTGGCAAGAATGGTTGTAAAATGGGGCAAAACTCACTTAACCACTGTCTTGCTGAGCAATAGAAATTTTGGGCTCCATTGTGGTCTTAGGTCGAAGACTACTTGTATGTCTATGCTAGAGTAGTCTTTTAAGTCCAAAAATTATTATTCTCTTCAAAGAATTCAGCTTGAATTCAGTTCTGCTGTCTGGAATCCACACTGTATATCAGACATAAATACAATTGAGCGAGTCCAGAAGTATTTTACCAGAAGAGTACTATATTCCTCTGTTCTCAACAGAATACCCTATACCACCAGGCTTGAGATTCTAGGCTTAGACAATCTTGAACTACACCGTCTAAGATTGGACTTAAGCATAGTACATAAAATCATGTTTCAGCTTTACCTCAACAACACAAGAGCACACAACAGATATAAACTTAATGTAAACCACTCCAAACTTGATTGCAGGAAGTACGATTTCAGCAACAGAGTGGTCAATGTCTGGAACTCACTACCTGATTCTGTTACCACATGCTCCAACCCCTTTACCCTCAAACTAACCTCTATTGACCTCAGCCCATTCCTAAGAGGTCTATAAGAGGCGTGCATAAGTGCACAATCATGCCTACCATTCCTGTCCTATTGTCCCCAAATATTAGTTCCTATTTCTTATATTTAAACTTATGTTTATTCTTATTTCTATTGTATTGTAAGCTTTTGACAAAATAAATAAATAAATAAAATACAACAAAAGAAAATAAAGAATGTATGTGACAATAATAATGAAATAATAAAACCCATGCGTGGGTTATTAGCAATCTACTGGAAGAGCTATAAAGAATGAAGCAATAAAAAGGTAAACCACATATGGGAAGGTCATTCTCTTTTCAAGAGTAGGAGAAACATCAGATAGTTGATGTCTCTTGTCTACTGGCAGTGTTTCAAGGGATGTCTTTTGCAAAATGATCAACCCTAACTTTGTATAAAAAGCCAAACTACCACGCAGCCCAAACTTAACAGTTGAGAAGATATATATAATTATGAACAAGCATATGTGCATTCCTCTTTTACATAGACGTGCAATCCTAAAACATGATTTATAACCATTGGCATCCAGAGGCAAGTGGAACCATGATATCATTGTAAGCATGATGTATGTTACAGAATTTATGTAACACTTGCATGCTAACTTAAAAATGCACACAATATCCATGTAGTTATTGCTGAACATCTAAGTTTATAGCTGGTGATCCAATGTGATGCACAGAGACATTTAATGTGTCAGCATAGAATTCCTTTGATACTCACCAAGCTCTCTCACCCACTTGATTTAATAAAAAGAAAAAATTGAACAAAATTCTTTTAATGTAAACATCAACAATAACAAAAAAAAATCCTCCCAGTAAGGAACAAGGCATGCTGCAGAGAAGGCATGCTTCCATTATCACCTTTATTTCTAAGAATCCTCTCGGTCCTGCATGGAAACCACAGGCATTCTTAAAGAATAAAAACAGCAGGTAACTGCACTCCAGGGTTTTGTATAAAAGTATGCCCTACTTGCTCTGCAAGACAGATAAATGTTGTAAGAAGCATCTTGGAGGACTGGAAAACGTGATTGCAGCAATGCTCAGTACATTTTATGACTGAAATGTGCCCAACACAATTCTCTTGTGAATGGCATCAGCCCTATGCCCTTATGGCAGCCATTCCGAGAAAGTACATTTTACTTGCTCTCAAAGTTCTAAGAATGACTGCCACAAAAGCATTTGGAATGTTTTTTTTTTCTTCTTCGGTGTTGTGCTCAATTAAACACCAGGGCTGGTGTGGATTCTCTCCCATCATACCACAGCCAACCTCTCCTTCCTTCCCACCCCCCCACCAATTTTCTTCTTCTCAGTTGGCACCACAGAAATAAGATGCTTCTATTTTCGAACTCATCAAGTCCTTTGTTTTATCTGAATGTATGGAATTCAGGTTAATATAAGAAGACTCACTGCTACATAAATTCTCCAAGGAGTCTGTTAGAAAGATGATATGAATTTATCTGGAAAAAATTCATGTGTACCTAACACACTTTGATTCTGGCCCACCTGAACTAACTACTGTTGAAATTCTTCTCTGAATTTTAAAAATAAAGAAGGAATGTCAAAAGTGGATGCTTTTGGCTTTCTCTTCTGCAACGTAAGTCAGGATTTTCATCTTGTTGAGACCTATGGGAGAATTTGGATTTTTTTTTAAAAAAATGTCTTGCAAAAGATCACTAAATGGTTTTAATTGGTAACACAACTATCTAAAAATAGCGGCAGCATTTTTGTACTCTGAATATTACTCTTGGTTTTTCACTCATGTAAAGAAAAAAAGGAAAAAGTGAAATCCACAGTGAAGGGTGCCAGTTCTGAATCTAATTCAGCTTTTCCCAAATGGTTACCCTTCACATATTTTCCTCAAGGAAACACTTTCCAAATATTTCAAACTAAAGTGGTCTTCAGTCACAGCCAACACAGTCACTGCTGAAAGATGATGAGAGCTGCAGAACAAAATGGGCGTTGGTTCTTACCTGATACGCCTCTTCTCGTGGAACTGCGTAGAGCATCCAGAGAGTGGGAGGTGCTCCAGTCTTCATTTCTCACAGGCTGAGTTATAATTAGGGAACGCTCCTCCTTCCTCCACGTGACTCCTCCTTGCGTTTCCCCAGTTTTGCGAAGACGAGAGGACAACAATACCCTCTAACCTTAACTATAGTACAAACTCAACTATATACAATAATGTCATTGGCCGAAACAGGATTCCCCACCAGACGGACCAAACAGGGTGGGGCTGGATGCTCTACGCAGTTCCATGAGAAGAGGCGTATCAGGTAAGAACCAACGCCCATTCTCCGTAGAACTGCTGAGAGCATCCAGAGAGTGGGACATACCAAAGCATGTGTGTCCTACGGGCGGGACTCCGTCTGGGTCGGAATCTCCTGGGTATCTCTCGCCACCTGCTGCAGGACTCGCCTGCCAAAGGATGCTTCAGCTGAAGCGTAGGTATCAATTTTATAGTGGCGTATGAAGGGTGACGGGGAAGCCCAGGTGGCAGCCCGGCAAATGTCAAGAATGGAAGCCTGAGTGGCCCAGGCAACTGATGTAGCAGCACTCCTGGTAGAGTGAGCGGTTATTCCACTAGGGACCGGAAGGGCCTGAACCAAATAGGCCTTGGATATGGTAGCTCTAATCCAACGGCCCACTGTGGACGGGGATACCTTACAACCTAACGTCTTTGGCTGAAAGGACAGAAACAGAGACTCCGATTTTCTGATGGACCGTGTGCGATAGATGTAAATACGCAACGCCCTACGAACATCGAGGGTGTGCTACTGTCTTTCTCTTTCATGCAAAGGCTTTGGACAGAAATTAGGGAGGACCAACTCCTGCGCCCTGTGGAATGCTGAGTTGATTTTTGGTAGAAAGGAAGGGTCTGGTCTCAACACCACCCGATCAGAATGAAAAATACACAGATCCTTTCTCACGGATAGAGCTGCAATTTCAGATATCCTTCTAGCTGAGGTTATTGCCACCAGAAAAACTACTTTAAAGGTAAGAAATTGAAGTGTTGCCTCCCTGAGAGGCTCAAATGGAGGCTTAGTCAAGGCCAAGAGAACTTTGTTAAGGTCCCATGTCGGGTATCTATGCACCACTGGAGGACGCAAGTTGGAAGCCCCTTTAAGAAAGGCTTTAATTCGAGGGTGGTGGGAAAGAGGGCCGCATGGGCCGCCAGCAACCACCGTTGAGAGAGCTGCGACCTGCCTCCTCAAGGTATTGGGTGATAAGCCCCCATCTAGGCCGTCTTGCAGAAAGGCCAGGATCTGGGCAATTGAAGGAGAACGTGGATCGATAAATGATTTGTGGCACCACTTACAAAAACTGTTCCAGGTTGCATCATAGATACGAGTAGTAGAAGGTCTCCTAGCAGCCAAAATGGTATTAATGACCTGAGCTGACAAACCCTCCTCAATTAGCCTTTCCCGCTCAACCTCCAAACGGCTAACTGAAGCCATTGCGGCTCTGGGTGAAGGAGTGGGCCTTGTGACAGAGAGATCTGCTCTGGTGGAATCCGCCACGGCAGGGCTATCGACAGATTGCGGAGGTCCGCAAACCACGGTCTCCTGGGCCAATACGGAGCCACCAAGACGACTTCTGCTGTCTCGAATATTAATTTCCGAATCACCCTGGGAATCAACGGAAATGGAGGGAAGGCGTACAGAAGCCCGGGGGGCCATGGGCAACGCAGGGCGTCGTGGTCCTCCGCACCGTTGGAGGGATAACGGGAAAAGAACCTTGGTGTTTGCGCGTTGAGTGGAGATGCAAAGATGTCTACCAAAGGCTGGCCGAACCTGGCTGCTGCCTCCCTGAACAGGCGTGGGTGTAGACGCCACTCTGCTTGGTCCAGCGTGGCCCTGCTGCTTGGACGTTGGAGGTTCCGGAAATGTGTTCCGCTCTGATGGACAGCAGGTGTGCTTCCGCCCACCGACACAGCCGCTCGGCCTCCCTCGTGAGGAGAATGGCCCCCTTGACGATTGATGTGGGCCTTGGTCGTAGTGTTGTCCGTAAGGACCAGGACATGGCGCCCTCTCACCTGAGGAATGAAAGCTCGCAGGGCCAAGTATACTGCGCGAAGCTCTAACCAGTTGATGTTTCGGTTTTGCTCCACAGGAGACCAAACTCCCTGGGCCGATAGAGACTGAAGGTGAGCCCCCCATCCGGAAAGACTTGCGTCCGTCGTGAGAGTGACCCTTTGAGGCTCCTTGAACAGATGTCCTGAGTTGACAGATGGACGTGTCCACCATAGGAGGGAGGTGAGGACCCTTGGAGGCACTTTCACCACCAGGCCTGATGTGCTCCTTCCTGAACGCTGGTATGGCAGGAGGAACCACTGCAAGGATCTGGAATGCAAGCGAGCCCAAGGGATAATAGAGATGCAAGAAACCAGCTTTCCCAGCAGCTTGGATAGACTGAGCAGAGATGCTTTCCCTGTTTGCCGGATAGCCCTGATAGCTGCGTGGATACTAATGAGCCTCTCCTGAGAGAGAAAAACTTTCCCTTCCACAGAATCAATCACAGCCCCTAGGTGGGCTATACGGGTGGAAGGACTAAGCTGACTTTTCTCCCAATTGACTAAAAAACCGTGGGCCTGGAGAACCGAGAGGGTAGTGTTAGTATCACTCTTGGCTTGATGTCGGGAAGGGGATACGACAAGGATATCATCAAGGTAGCAATGGATACGTATGGGAACCTGTCTAAGGTGAGCTGCTAGAGCCGCCAACACCTTAGTGAAGGATCTCGGGGCCGAGACGAGACCAAAGGGAATGGCTACATACTGGAAATGCTGATTATTATAGCAAAATCTCAGATATTTAGAATACGAGGGATGGATGGGGATATGGACATAAGCCTCGGAGAGGTCAACCGACGCAAGCCAATCCCCTTCTCTGATGCTTTGCAAAATAGACTGTAAAGTCTGCATTTTGAACTTATGGTGAATAACAAAGCGATTGAGTCTCTTAAGGTCTAAAATGGGTCTCCAACCCCCGGAATGCTTAGGCACCAAGAATAGGAGGGAATAGAAACCCCTTCCTCGTTGTGAAGTTGGTACAGGTTGGATGGCCTTAATATCAGACAGATGTTTGATTGCGGAGACCATGAGGGCCCGCTTAGTAGGATCCCTGGAAATGGGTGAAATCCTGAAATGTTCAGGCGGGGAAGTACGAAATTGTAGGACCAGGCCAAAGCGCACGGAGCTTCTGACCCAAGCGTCTGAAGTGAATTCCTCCCATTGGTCGGCAAAATGCCTGAGGCGGTCGCCTATGGGATAAAAACCTGTAATCCTATCTGGGTCGGTGGGATGCCCTGCCCCCAGCACCCCTAAAGGGCCTTCTGTAGCTGCCCCCTCTTCTGCTTCTGTCTCCCGAATCACTCCGGTCCTGGTAGGATGACCGGAATGACGGGGAACCCTGAAATCTAGGGGTGAATGATGGCTGGAAGGGAGGACGAAAGGAGCCCCTCCGAAAGGGCTGGGATCCCCTAGATTCTTGCCTACGAAAAAGCGAGGGCAAGAACTTTTTCTTGTTCCGGGTTTCCAGCAGTAAAGGTTCAAGCGCGGGCCCGAACAGCTTTCCCTTTGAGACAGGTGCTGAAGCCAACTTGGACTTATTTTTGATGTCAGCCTGCTAGTGTCGAAACCAAAGCAATCTCCTGGCAGTTACGTGGGAAGAGATGGCTCGGGATGAAAACTTAACAGAATGAAAGGTGGCGTCGGCTGCAAATTCTGCCGCCGCCGTGATCTTTGCAATATCCTGATGGGCCCTGGTGTTATCTGGGGGGATATGCTGCTTCAGCTGCCTAAGCCACCTAATGGAAGACCGGGTGAAGAAGGAGGCGGCAGTGGCCGACCGAATGGCCCAAGCATCAGATTGGTGCGCTCGTCGGAGCGCCATCTCTGCTCGCTTGTCCTCCGGCTTCAACGCTTCCAGTGCATCGGTAGGGTTGGAGGAAGAGGGCTGGCGGCCCTGGGTGTTACCGCACCTGGAGGGAGAAGATTGACTTGGCAGAGGGGGGGGCGGAGATAGAAGGTAAGGCAGGTGTTACAGAGTGTGATTCTCTAGCCCGTTTGCTAAACTCTTTCTCTAGGGCCTTATGGCGTCGTAATGCGTCTCTTTGAGAGGTACTGGAAGAGTCCTTGTCCCTTTTGCAAAGGTAGTGTGTCTTAGATTTGGCCTTCAAAGAAGAGCCAGTAGGATTGGCCTCTGCCATGTTATCAAACAAATAATTGTCAATAAGAAAGGCGGTTGGCACGCCCAGGAGTTCGGCCTACTACACAAGCCGGTTTTCCCAAGGTTGGGTCACGTCCCCCTTTTGGAATAAATTTTTTTTTATTCTCTTAATTCTAACTATTAACTTATTTATCTATTTATTAATTACTATGATTATTCTTATTAATCTAATTCAATTTTTTTTATATAATAAAGGAAGAAAAATCTATTTAAAGCTATTAACTATATACAAAAATTATTTACAATTTATTATTTTGTGGGCTAGGCCCAAAGGAAAGTGAGGCCAATTAAACTTTAGCAGCAAAAAAAGGCCTTCTACCTCAAACCTAAAATCCAAATAAATCAAATGAACGCTGAGGCCAAACTATGTAAATATATAAATAATAGTGAACAAATAAGCCTCCTAGGCAGCCCCCCAACAACAATGGGGAGTACGTGCCAGCGCCTCTGAAAGAGCTGCGGGCAAGGAAAGAAGCCAACAATAATAATTAAGAAAGGCAACAGGGCACGGAGCCACAGTACTCTCTAGAAAAAGGAAAAATTGGTCCACGCGGCCTGACGGTCCCGCTAAGGGCCTGCAAAGGCCACGCAGCTCAACGAAAGGAAAATAAAAATCGTTTTATTCTTATTTTAAAATGAAGCAAAATGGCGCCGGCCACGAGGCGCGCCCAAAATGGCCGCCCGGCACGGAGCACACGTTTCAGAGGCGCACCAGCCCGAATCAGAAACTAAGAAAAGTTAAAAGGCACAAATAAAGGGCTGGGAGAGGAAGCGTTGCTTCCTCTAAGGCGTTCTGGGGGGAAGACGCAATCTACGCGCTAAAAATAGCGCAGAGCTATTCAAGCGGCTGAGCCCAGCACGCTTGAAACGGCAGAGGAAAAAAAGGGAGGAGGGGGGGGGCGAAAGGCTCCGTTCCCTTACCTCCCTCCTGAGAGCGAAAGAGCTCTTAAACTAAATTTAGGGTAACTACCAAGGCACAGGGACAAGGAGAAAATTGAATTAAATCAAACCTGACACAGCGAAACGTGATAAACCTTGAAACGGCCAAGGAACAGTAAAATAGCAGCCTGTATTACTCGAAGGCTGAGCGAAACTGGGGAAACGCAAGGAGGAGTCACGTGGAGGAAGGAGGAGCGTTCCCTAATTATAACTCAGCCTGTGAGAAATGAAGACTGGAGCACCTCCCACTCTCTGGATGCTCGCAGCAGTTCTACGGAGAACATCTGGATTGTTAGATCTTGCCTAACTGTAGATGCTTCATACACAAGCAATATTTATTAAAGTGCATCACAAAAGATGTAATACACTGTCTTTTGTTGTTGTTATATCCACACTTTCACCAGCACACCAAGGATGTTTGAACAGTTCCCTCCAATGGAGAAAATGAGTCATGATACACACACACATGCACACACACACCGTCCTTGGCTTTGCATTGGTTTAAACTACATCACAGCTTAGCCAAAAATAAATGGGCTTGGGTTGCTAACAATGCTGATAGTGGTAGCTCTGGTCTGATATAAATGGAATTGAATATATGATATGCAAAGATAACACAATTCAGTTGGAGTTTGGAACTAGAAATTTTGAACAACTTCAATATTTGACTTTAAAAAAAAATGCCATGGGGACGCAGCAGGAAGGGAAGGATTTCAAGCTTGCGGTCATTGGCTTTCATGAAGTGCCAAGAGAAAACCCAGCTGGCTGACAAGTATGGCAGCTGGAAAGAAGCCCCTCATCATTGGCAACATGTATGTAAGTATTTATGCAACCTGTTTACCAAATCATTAACCAATTTATACTCAGCCAAATACAAAATAGAAACTAAAGATGTAGCAGTTAAAACAGGGGTGAAACTCAAGGCCTGATTAGATCTAGCCCACGAGACCACCTTGGGAACAGTGAAGGACCGGCCCACGGTGCCTCTGTCAGCAAAAATGGAGGTCAAGAGGGCCGCACACAGCCCTCCTGAGTTCTCTTTCTGCTGGCAGAGCACTCAGGCCACCACACGAGTGACGTCGAGCTGGCCATGCCCACCCTGGCCATCCGAGGTCAAACCTGCAAAAAGACGCTGGCAGAGGGAGATTCAATACCACACAAAGAGACAGGCCTTAGAGCAAGGGTCTTCAAACTTGGTAAGTTTAAGACTTGTGGACTTCAACTCCCAGAATTCCTGAGCTAACATGACTGGAGGGGGAATTCTGGGAATTGAAGTCCACAAGTCTTAAAGCTGTCAAGTTTGAAGACCCCTGCCTAAGAGAAAAAGGCTGGTGCAGCAAAACTGGCATTTATAGCCTATAAAAAGAAAAGAAAAGAAGTTTAGGTCAGACCCTTTAAACCTTACCTTAGTTTTGTTGAGAAATTTACCCAAATCAAGCAGAATTAAAAAGGAAAGTCTGACCTCCAGGTGAGTCAGGATTAGGCTTTTTTTCAGAATAGGGGAAACAGTTGAATCCTCAGATAGGTTGGCAGGGACCAACAGAGAAGTGTAATTACAGGTGATAACCTTGCCTTACGACCAAAATTAAGACCAGAATTTCCTTTATTAAGCAAGATGTTTGTTAAGTTGAGTGTCGCCCAATTTTACGAAGGTTTTCCGCACAAGGTTGTAAAGTGAATCATCCGGTTATTAAGTGCATCTGCTTGTTGGAAGGCAGCTGGGAATGGCTGCAACCATCGTAAATACATGCTGGTTGCCAAGCATCTGAATTTTGATCAAGTCACATGGGCTGAGGGGATGTTGCAACGGTTATAAATACGAGGAAAGATAGTAAGTCATTTTTCCCCCTCACAGGTCTGTTGTAATTTCTAACAGTTGCTAAGTGAATGGTTGTAAATTGAGGATTGCCTGTATTTTATACACACAACAGAGGGGGAAATTATGACTTGGCAAAGTAGATGAAAACCAAAGCTATTCTATCTCAAAGAAAAACCCCACAACTCTATGGAAGGTTTAATTAGATGCTAAAACTCATTGGCTTGTCCAGCTACTGATATCATAGTCAGAGAGTCTATCACATCCCCTTAACATTCACTATCCACTCCCCTTAACATTCTTCACCTACAAGACTGGAGATTTTTGATAACAGCCCCTGGAGCAGCAGAAACATCTGCAAGACACTTCAAAGTGGCCTCTTCGAAGTGAGTCTCTGCTTTGATTTAGGGAATGTGCTTCCATGAATGATTTGATGCTCAAATCAAAGCTCTGCATGGCCCTAGTATGGAGATGTTTCCAAACCAGCCTTGACTCACGGTAATGTCGCCAGTATCTTAAGAACAGAAATTTCTATTGAAATTTCCAGAAAGGCTTCACACAGCTTCGCGAAGGTCAGGATTAGGAAACGGTTAATTGAATAGCTGAGGGAAACACGAAGGAGAAAAACGTGTTTCACAACAGGCCAGAAGCGGAAATTTGAGGAGGAACCTTTTATCAGGGCATTAAAATAAAATGGCTCTGCCATCTCACGAGGATCCTCCCAACTTGCCTGATTTTAATGAAAGCAAAAAAGCATGAAAAAAAAGGGGGTTGTCTTGTTTAGCTAAGCCTTTAGTGCAAGAAGGACAAGGTGATCTTCAAATTCTGTTTGCAATACGATTATATTACTGTCTCCTTCGTATTCCACAGCCGCAGCATCTGGTGAGAATGCTTTCTGAATTACAAATTCATCTTGGACATAAAATTAAGCCCAAGTTCAAGAGAGACGGCAAGAGCAACAGGGAAACAGTAATAGAGCTAAGTAGATTTATTGGCATATTTGTAGCTCAGAGATACCACCCAGCTCAGCAGCATCTTCCTCTGTGCCATGTAATTTCATGCTGTCAACATCTGAGCGATTCTAATAATAATAATCATTAAACAATGTAGGGACTAGTGTATGGAAGGGAAGGTAACATGTGCTACTTTCTCTTGGAAACGTTCTCCCCCTTCTAAATTCTACCAATTATTTCTGCTGACCCTAAAATGTTCAGGCAAGGAGTTCAGGGGTAGACCTTATTAGTCTAGACCCTATTAGTAGACCCTATTAGTAGGAAGAGGCAGTGTCAGCCTCCCTCTAAATATTTGTTTTTCCATGATGACATTTAGGATGCCTCTTCCAGGGTGAAAGTTAAACAATACTAGTGCCTTTAGATAATTTTGGATTCAATCATCAATAGGCAATATCCAGCTTTACATCATCATTCTTAGAAGGTGATGATTTCTATGTTTACTCAATCAACTAAACAAAAAGATACATTTAATCAATGAGTCTAGAGTCCCAAAGGTTTGCTTGTGATATATTTTGTCATGGCAATGTAGAAAATCAGTTTACTTAAACCCTGGTTTAATTAACCAGAGGTAAGCAAGTCTCATGAACAGTGTCATAAAGCTACTCATTTCAAAATAGACTCTTCCGGTTCTTCTCTGTTTAGGATACTGCGGAGTATGTCTTGCTTGACGGCACCAATAGAGCCAGCTTTATAAGATGGCTATAGGATCCAAGGGATGGGTGGGCATGGTTTCTTCCTCCTTAAGAAGCATATTCCTTGGAATGAGTTGGGTAAAAAGATCATCTCCTTTCCAGGGGTGGGGCTGCTGGGGGTTCACAGGGGTTCGGGGGAGCCCCTAGCTAAGATTCCGTGCAGTTTGGAGAACCTCCAAATCCCACTCCTGGCTGGCTCTGCCCACCCGACCCCATCCCTCCCAGGAGTCCCCACGTGGCCCGTTTTGGATGCAGGTAAGTGCAGGGTGTGCGCGGAGGCTCGGGGAGGGTGAAAAACGGGGCCTGTTTCCCTCTTCCAGAGAGCCTCTCAAGCCCGGGGAGGGCAAAAAAGCCCCCCCTAGTGCCCTGGTGCAGGAGGCCGACTAGGCCCCGCCCACCATGGCCAGGCCCACCCAGCAACTGGGCAGAGAATCCTTTGCTAAAATTTTTGAAGCCCACCCCTGCTCCTTTCCTAAATAGTCTTAAATCCAGAACAGGTGAGAAAACTTTACCCTGATTTCAACAGGCCTGATCAAACAATCTCCTCTGATCTCTCACTTAAATCCTATATTCTTCACCTGGCAGGCTACCCAGCATATAAAATGATGCCTCCATGCCTCCATCCATCATTATTATGGCATCTCTGGTTTATCTCCATAAAAATACAGTCGTTGACAGAAAAAAAAAGGTGTGTGTGAGGATTTTAAGAGACACCTGTGTTCTTGGGTGGATTTAGAACTGACAAAATAATGAAACGTGGTTTCCAGGGGGTGTTGCTGACTTACACTGCCCATCATCCAGAGTGGAAGAACATTCTAGAACTGCTGGGGATTGAAGTTCAGTAATATCGAGAGAGCTGAAGTTTCTTCACCTCTGAGGTCAACACTCCAGATGTTTAATGATACTAGAAGAGAAATAATGGTGTTCCCAATCACACAATAGAGTAATAACTTTTCTTTTCTCATACAATAGCCCAGTGTTTCTCAGCCTTAACAACTTTAAGACTTGTGGACTTCAACTCCCAAAATTCCCCAGCCAGCATGGCTGGCTGGGGAATTCCCGGAGTTGATGTCCATGCATCTTTTTTTTAAAAAAAAACATTTTTATTAAGTTACAAAGTATCATAAAATTCAAAATACAAAAGTAAATAAAGAAGCAGTGAGGGGTGAGGGGAAAGGGGAAAGAGAAGTGAGGAAGGGTAGAGAAAAGAAAAAGAAGCATTGACTTCTGACTCTCTCTGTTGCAGTAGAATAAGGCATTAGCATCAAATCACAGCCTTTTGTTTTCCCATCATAACATGCACAGGGCATTTCTATAAAGATCAATCAATCTAATCTATAAAACCCAAAATTGAAGTTATATTCTTTTCCACATCAAGCATGAAATTCAGAAGCTGTTTCCATGTGGAAACAATAGTACCTATGTTCTTTTCTTTAATCAGAGTTGTCAGTTTTGCCATTTCAGCCAACTCCATCAACTTCTGCAACCATTCTTCCATGGTAGGTATCCAAGTGTCTTTCTATTATTGAGCATAAAATAGTCTTGCTGCTGTCAATTATATAGAGTAATAACGTTCCATTTTTTTTTCTCCCATTCTTTTTCCATTAGTCCCAAAGGGAACAATTTCTACCTCCATTTGCAGGATTTTCTGTATTAAGAGTGAATCATACGCCAAAATTTATTTGCTTTATCACAGGCCCACCATAGATGGTAAAAAGTCCCTTCTTTATTTTTACTTTTCCAAAATTCATTTGACATGCCTCCACGCATCTTAAGGTTGCTAAGGTTGAGAAACACTGTAATAGAGAAATATAAAGATAGTGATCATCCCTTTCCTCAAGCTTATGATCTAATAACAGGGGTCCCCAATCTCTGGCTGTGGCCCACTAGTGGGTCGTGAGCTATTTGTAACTGGACCATGGAAATGGTGGGTAAGCGAGTGTGTGCATCCTCCCTTCCGCGAGCAGTGGACAATAAAGGCTTGGTCTGACTGATGTGCTCGAAAAGCACAGAATCTCAGCAAATATTGTTGCTTGTGAATTTAAGTCTTTTTGTAAATAAAGCTGATTGCATTGATGTTGGTTTGGAACACCGACTGACAGAGCAAAATGTAATCAATATGTTGAGAAGGAGAAAATTCAAGAGAATTCTTGCATTTAGCTCAGGCAAATGATGAGAAGCTTTGGAAATATATGATTTGGTTTTCTGATAAATACAACAATGTGATAGCTAGAGTTATTATAATTAGTCTTGGATTACACGGGTGGATAACCTGCAGCCCTTTAGGTATAGCTGGATCATGGTTCCTAGCCATTTCTAGCCAATAAAGCTAGAGTCTTGGAGATGTGATTCAGCAATTATGAGAGAGCAAGTATGCCTTTACCTGAGCGAAACGCAAGAATTCTCTCGAATTTTCTCCTTCTCAACATGCTGGTTACATTTTGCTCTTTCAGACCTGGTACTGTGTCTGTGTTCCAAATCAACATCAATGTTATCAGCTTTATTTACAAAAAAAGACTTAATTCACAAGCAACAATATTTGCTGAGATTCTGTGCTTTTCGAGCACATCAGTCAAACCAAGCCTTTATTGTCCACTGCACCACTTATCTCATATGATTGTGATTTGGGGAAAAAAAACATCCACCCATCACTCACAAATACACCTATTGTTGCTCTTTGAAAGACATACTGGCTGAATTTACAAAATACACTTAGCCAGGCAACTTTTACAGGTCTAATACAGGGATGTCCAACCTTGACACCTTTAAGACCAGGCAGCATGGGGAATTCTTGGACTTGAAATCCACAAGTCTTAAAGGTTGGACACCCCTGATCTAATATGCAGCATACAGAGAAACTGCAAGTTAACAGACTCACTTGAGGGGTGGGGGAAGGGTATCCACTGACTCCCAATTATCAATTTAACTGAAGAGTATGACATGGTGATTTAACATTAAACTGCAAATTGTTTCCTATGCCTCATTTGCATCGTGTCACTATATCAATGTTGCAAATTGACACAAATGGCATCAGCCATGTCATTTACACGAAACCACTGTGTACATGGTTGCAGAATTTGACCTTCTGCGTGCAAAGTCTACTGTACTGTAGTTCAGGAGTTGTGGTTTCACTGCATTAAGCTGGGTTATTTTTTATTTTTGCAACTCAGTGTTGTTGTGCCAACCAAGTCGTTTGATTAGTTTATGGTTCAAAGTACTGTGCGACTTTTCCACGTAGGTAAATTTAGAAACTGTTGAATGTGCCATAGAAATGTAAAAACTAAGAGGCCAGCCTCAGTTATTTTGGGAAAAAAGAAGAGAAAAACAATCCTGAAAATGTGTTTCTGTTACTCCCATGCAATATTTTTTAAAGAAGAAAAATTCTAGGCATAGTTCAATTTAAATGTGATGGAACTGAATTATTTAATTCCCCCTTTTTAACAGTAAGTCTGGTGGTTTCTTTTTGATGGCCTCTCCATTTCCTCACCCTTGTATTTTCTCTATCCCAGCTCTTTTTATGTATCATGCCTTATATGTTAGGGGTCCCAACCTGTGGGCCAATATAGGGCCGCAGCCAGGGGTGGGATTCAAACATTTTAACAACTGCTTCTGCGGGTGTGGCTTGGTGGTGATGTGGCTGGGTGGACCTGGCTTGGTGGTCATGTTATTGGCTGTGTGTGGCCAACTCAATATCACTCACATCGAGGCATGCATCTCCTCGCCTGGCCTCTCATGACTGTGGGGATACTGCAACAGTTGTAAGTGTGAAAAATGGTCATAAGTCACTTTTTTCAGTGCCATTGTAACTTTGAATGGTCACTCCACACAAGCAAAGTACCAGCAAAGGAGGGGAAAATACTCCAGAGAAGTTCCAGAGACAGGAAGTCTAGTCCTGCCAAGAATGTAATAAGGGTTAACGGAGAGGCAGTTTCTGTAAGCAAAACCACACTGTTTCCTTCCTGCCTTCCTTACAGGATTAGGCCAGAAATTTCTTCTAACAACCGGTTCTCTGAACTGCTTAGAATGTTAACAACCGGTTCTAGCGAATAGGTGCGAACTGGTAGAATCCCACCCCTGGCCACAGCCTATTGGCCACTAGGCCGCATGAGTAGCTGGCTGGTGTGAGCACACACAGCACCACTCACGCAAGCATTGCAGGCACTTGTGGGCCTATTTGCATGGGCGCTTGCAGCCCCATGCACACGAGCAATGGCTGTTCATGCACGCAGGCATGCATGCGCTTGCCCCTCACACAAAAACACCCCCTCTTTCCCCATCCCCCCACTCTGGGCCGCCAACCTGGAAAGACTGGGGAACTCTGCCTTATGCAGTTGCAAACTCCAAGGAAGTAAGAACCACAGAGTTTTCAGGAAGGCATCTTTAGCACCACTCTGGGGTAAATATGTAATCTTAAAAACTACAGTTGAGTTTCCTAGTCTTAGCTATTCTGAATTAAATAAGACAGAATTTCTTTGGAGGACTTTTCCCCAGATCTCCTAGCACCTGAACAGAATTTCTTTTTCTTATATGGACATCCAACTAGCTCCTTCCCTCTCTCGCCTTATGCTCTAATTCAGACTGATGGAAAAAGCTCTCTGGCTGAGAAATTACCAGCCAGTCCAAAGCCCAATTATGTACCATTCCACACTATTATCTCCACATTGATATTTCTGGATGTTCCCCGCTTCCCTGTCCAACCTATTGGATTGTAGACAGAGCCTCTCTCTCTCTCTCTCTCTCTCTCTCTCTCTCTCTCTCTCCTCTCTCCTCCCCCTCTCCCTCTCCCCCCTCTCGCTGTCTCTCTCTCTCTCTCTGTGTCTCACCCCTCCTCTCCCTCCTTCTCTCTTATTTTTCTTTACTCTCTTCGCAAGGCAGCTCATGCGAAAAGCAAAACTGGCAAGGTCATGGACCAAAAGTGCACTAGCAGCAGAAACAGTGCAGGGTACAAGGACCTTCTTTTTCTCAAAAAGGGAGTACTTTACAAACAGAGAAATAAAAACCAAAGTCAATTGGAACAGTAGTTAAAAGCACTATGTTAGATTTTTAGCCCATCTTAGACATGGGGTCAACAGGGTGACTTCGGGTTAGTCAGTTTGTCTAAGAAAATCCCAACTTTTTTGTCTTTTCAAGTCACCTTTTTAATCTCTTGTTGACTACCTGGGATAGTCCCTGCAGTTTCCTTGGCAAGGTGTTTTAAAAGTAGTTTGCCCCTGCTTTCTTCCTGAGGCTGAGAATGCATGGCCTAAGGTCAGGGGTGGGGTTCTACCGGTTCTGTCCACTTCTGTAGAACCGGTTGCTCTGAAAAGCAGTAAACAGAGAACATACATAAAACCAGTTCTATGTCTGCCGCTGTTTTGGCCCACGTGCCTACCCGGGTTCTTACCTGGCCTTTATTTCCTGCTTTTTCAACCGCAGCTGCTTTGTGCGACCCAGCTGCGGTTGAAAAAGCAGGAAAAAAGGGCTTTTCCAACAGCTGTGCACTTGCACACAGCACTTCTCAGCTGTCCGGGCTGCTTAGCAGGTCGTAAATTGCACTTGTGCGACTCGCGCATGCTTGCATGATGCAGAGCAACAGAAACGGTAGTTATACCGGTCGGATCCCATCCCTGCCTAAGGTCACCCAGTTGGCTTCATGCCCAAGGAAGTAATAGTTTAATGTAGTTTACTTTATTGTCATTGCACCTCATACAATGAAATTAAATACCATTTTCAGTGTACATTATGACTATGAAAATAAACACAAACACACATCCTTCACATTCGATACATTGAACTGAAAGCCCCTGATATTGCGTTAATATTGCACTATACAGTAGAATTTATTAGAGTCACTGCCCTGGGATAGAAGCTGTTTTTCAATCTATTTGTCCTTGTTTTTATTATCCTGTACCGTCTGCTAGATGGTAATAGTTCAAAAAAAGGGTGCCCAGAATGAGATGGATCTTTGAGAATGTTTTGAACTTTCTTAAGGCACCGGGAGCTATAAAGCTCTTCCAAAGAGGGGAGAGGGCAACCAATGATCTGCTGGGCAATGACATTAACCCTCTGGAGTGCTTTCCTATCTGCCACTGTGCAATTGGCAAACCATACAGAAGTGCAGTAAGCTAAGATACTCTCTATGGTGCAGCGGTAGAAGGTCACCAGCAGTTTTTTATTCAGTTGTTGTTTTCTGAGAAGTCTCAGGTACTATAAACTCTGCTGGGCCCTTTTTTTAGAACTCACACTCTCCTAGTTTCTAGCCTGATGCCTTAACCACTGCACCAAACTGGCTTTAAAATGATAAGCCACTTAAAAAAAACTTTGGCATTATCCAGGCAGTTATTAAGAATCACAGTTTTGTTGAGGATACAAAAAAAAAAAAAAAGGAACCAAAATCAAACCCATCACTAGTGGATTTCTGCTGACTACAAGGACATATCTAGTATTTCTTTCTTAGTAACAATTTTAAAAAATGATTTGTAATTCCATTCTTAACAGAAACATTTTCTACTTTTTATCTGAGTGCATGACGAGTTCCTGGTTGTTTTCCATCTAAACTCTAATTAGGCCCAACCTTTTTTAGCTTTCTCAAATCAGTTAAGATTAGATAGAATAAATTCAGGGGTGTTAAAACTGGCCACGCCCACCCCAGCTCCATGAAGGGAAAAAGTCATGATACGTCATGTGACGCCGCAGGTTTGACACCCATGGGCTCAATTCAGCAATTGCAACAAGCTTTAAAAAGCTGCATATGAATGGAAATTGAAATATCTGTAATTTTTTCTAGACATTCACAAATAATAAATTCTTGGCTTGGCTTCCCAGAATGGGAATTATATTATCAGGTGGCAGCTCTGACCTGGATCAAAGACTGGATCAACCTAAAAAATAAAAGACTTTTATATTTAGAAGGACACGACCTACAACAGGGTTGGTACGCGTATCTGTGGTCTCAGTAGAAATATGGCTCATCAATACTTTTTAAGGCATAAAATTCAACAAGCCTTAATTTCAATTTGGAATAAAATAAAGCTCCAAAACTATATGGAAATACCAGGCTGGCTATCATCGTTAGAAGCAATAGTATTCCAAAATTTATATAATCAGACAAAGGCCATTACATATAAAGATATCTTAAATGAGGAGGGCCAACTAAAACAGAGACTGGAATTAAAACAACAAGGAATAGCTCTGGAATGTGGGCCTACCTCCAAATACAGTCAAGGTATGAAAAAGACAAAAAAGAATGGGGAATCTACAAGACACAGCACAAGATAAAATTTTAACAGGACCAGAGTTAAACAAATAAAGAAAATTTTATAGATATTTACTTGATTTCAAAATGTATGAAGAACAAGTCAAGGAAACGATGGTAATCTGGGCTAGGGACTTTGGATGTAATATAAATTTGGATCAATGGCAGTAAATTTGGGAGTGAAACAAAAAGATTACACTAGCTACATCATACAAGGAAAACTTATACGAGATGTTCTATAGGTGGCATCTCCAGCCAGCTATGCTAGCCAAAATGTATGGAAACCAATCATCCAATTGTTGGAAATGCTTGAAAGTACGGGGCACTTGCTATCATGTATGGTGGTCCTGTAAAAAGGCTCAGGAGTTTTGGTACAAAATTTGGTCATGGCTAGAGGGAATGACGGGGTTAAAAATTTGTTACAAACCAGAGATGTTCTTATTGGGAATAATGGAAGAGAAATTCAGCAAAGCTGATCCCTATTTAATTATACATGTAATCATGGCAGCAAGAATGATATTCGCCCAAAATTGGACAGCAAGTGAAATCCCTAATGAGGAAGTTACAATTGATAAGATATTACTATGCGCCAAAATAGATAGGTTGACATTAGAATTGAAGGACCAAGATGAATCAAAATACCATAAAATATGAAATAAATTTTATTACCCGAGGGACATGAAAGGGAGTTCATAAAATTGAAATAAGGATTTAAGGTGAAATAGGAAAGAGGTGAGGGACCTCATATTTGAGGAATAATGAGAAAGATTTATAAACTACAAAGTTTAAATGTATATATGTATATAAATGTATCTAATTGTACATAACTTCTTTATCTTTCTAAATGCAAAATGTACTAACAGAAATATATGTCAAAGAAGAACCACCACATTCAGTGTTTTTAATGTTTATACTCAATAAATAATTTATTAAAAAATAAATTAAAAAAGAATAATAAATGGTGTTATAGGAGATAAATAAACTGTGTTACAGAACGCCTAGGTGTGAAGGATTGTATTTAAACTGTAGGAGTTCTTTCTAGCAAAGCTTATCAACAGCCTGAGGGAGATATTTGACTGAGCCAATATATCCTAACCACTAATTACAGGGCAAGACTGCTATAAAATAGCATTACATTTTCTTTTTTTGTAGGATTATAGTTCCTCCTGAATGTGTAACTAAATAAACAGGTCCAGATGTATAAGAGAAATCCAGTTACAACCCCATCTGCTGATCTGGTAGACCACTCCGCTCTCCTCAAGCCATTTTGGAGAACAGTGAGAGGAACAGATGGAGGAGTGAGGGCTTTATCTTTTCATGTACAAAACTCTGTTTGTTTCTGTAAAGGGATTTCTGGCTCCAAGCCAAGCATTTAAAAAATCAGAAAGTTTGAAGGTCAGCCATTCCTAAAGACAATACAAGTTTACCCTAAACAATATGAACACGACAATTCAATAATATTTTAAAATTATTTTCCTTTTTATTTGCGTGTTGAGTGTGGATTTTTCTCTAACCTCGTCTTCCAATATCCAGGGGTTCAATTAGTTGTCTTTAAAATTCAATGTTTCTGTTGTTGTTTTTTTAAAAAAAAACATTGCACAAAACATTGCAAGGAAAGAATACTTTTCTTAAATGAAATTAAAAAATATCTCACACCTTAGGAGGGAGTGAAAGAGAAAGCAAACTTTGCCATTTTATCGTTTCCTTTTGCTTTATATTTTTATTAAACTATCTTCCTTTCCCTGAAGTTTTGCACTTATTCTTGTTCTAATCAAAACTGCAAACACATATAACTGGACCTGGATTCTGGAGGGGGCAGGACATTCTGAAATGTTCCAAAACATCCTCAGCCCGAGGCTTTTGAAAGGAGCCATTCTGTAACCAAAAGTATCTAAGATGATGGGCATGGCCAATCACCATAGCTATTTTTCTCACATCTTGCTCCAAGGATCTTTCTATGGAAGGACTTTGGACCTCAGATTGAACTCATGGGTCCTTGGGTAGGAACTCCAGCTCTGATGTTTCAATCTAAAAGATGTTTCACTCTGGACTGGTAGCCACCCAAAGAGACTATAGGAGCAGAGATCCTATGGTGCTATCAGTGCTGTCCTGATACATTGTGGTTGCTTTTTCATCTTTGTGGTAGGTGCCCTTCCAGAATGGCTGACTCAGGGAGCATGGCCTGTCCCAAAATGTCCATTATTCAAGAAGGTTAACTAATCCCCAGGATACTTTATGTTACTCCAGTCCAAACTCTAGAGAAGAATTCTTTATTGGCCAAGTATGATTGGACACATAAGGAATTTGTCTTGGTGCAAATGCTCTCAGTGTACATAAAATAAAAGATACATTCGTCAAGAGTCAAGAATCGTAAGACACAACACTTAATAATAGTCATAGGGTACAATAAGCAATCAAATCATACTAGGAAGCAGTCCATATAAATCATAAGGATACAAGCGACAAAGTTGCAATCATATAGTCACAAGTGGGAGGGGATGGATGATAAGGAGTGATGACAAGATTAACAGTAATAGTAGTGCAGACTTTATAATAGTTGAACAGTGTTGAGGGAATTATTTGTTTAGCAGAGTGATGGCGTTTGGGGAAAAAACTGTCCTTGTGTCTAGTTGTTATGGTGTACAGTGCTCTATAGCGTCATTTTGAGGGTAGGAGTTGAAACAGTTTATGTCCAGAATGTGAGGGGTCTGTAAATATTTTCACAGCCCTCGTGCAGTATACAGGTCCACAATTAATTGCAATTTTAGAAGTTGAAGCATTGATTTCCCCATCAGGTCATTTCCCTATCCAATATCTTTTATTAAACTAATCTTTTAAAAAAAAACCAGGTTAGAAAAAGAGCCTGCTTCACACAAGGGAAAGATATGAGAGCAGAACATCTATTGGAATTGAGATGTTACCTAATATAAACAATTCAACTCATGTGATCTCTTTCTCCAATACTAATAACTACTTATTAGTTTGTGTTAGCTAATTGGCACCAAACATGATTTCTGGATTTTTTTTCTCCAAATATATGGTGACAATTTCTATGGGGGAAAAATGGAATCAGGTGAATTAACTTTCTACGAATGTAGCCTTCAAACCCACCACTAGCACCACTGACAACAGATAAATCATAGAAGACGTCATCAAATTTCATTGAAAGATGGACATACCATTTTAGCTTTTAGGCCATGAAGCCACTGATTCCTTTTATTAAATTTGGAGAAATCCTACAAACTTGAGATATTTGCTCAAAATGGCAATAACTGTAACAAATGCTAAACTATGCTTTTTCTACAATGTTGGAAGCCAGAATCATTTCTTGATTAAAAAAAAAAAAAACCAGTATGCAAATTTCAGGCAGAGTTAGAGAGGAAGAAGGACATTAGATTCCACCACAGTTTCCTTCTACCAACCAATCATCCAGATAATGTAATGCAGGAAGCATTGCCCTTACTATATTTACTTTGATTGCACACAATCAAAACCTGGCTAGCTATTCTGATGATATCACACTCACAGTGTGCTCTTTAATTTGCTATGATGATACTGCAAGCTGAACCAAAAAAAAAAAAAAAGCTATGAAATAATTGTCAAGAAGGGGAAATGCAAAATCAAGATGTAGTTTCAGGAGACTTAACCCCCAAAACACACTTGTCATGAATAAAACAATTTGCCTACAAATGCCCCAGACAGTTTTTGTCAAGATGGTTTTCGTATATTAGAAGGGGTTGCCTTTTCTAAATACGCTCGCTCCAACACAAAACATTTTCTTCTCATTTTTTGCAAAAGGTGATATGCTCGGACCTCTTTCTTTTTTATGCCACACAGACTAATTACTCACTGTTTGAAATTAGCACTAGAGGTACTTGAGGCTATGAGCTGTTTAAAGCATGCTTGGTTTGCATAATCTATTCTGTTTCTTCTAATTATGAGAAGAGGCAAAGATAAGACAACTCACTGGAGTCCTATTCTTGATCATCACTTAGTTCCACTTATCTTCTGCTTCTCCAAATAATGTCCAATTTGTCTCTCTGAATTAAAAACTGAGTCACAATGTTCTATTTCCAAGGAAGACTTCACCCATTTCTATCATTGATGCAATCATAGTAAAGCAAATAGAAGTTATCTAACGTATGCTAAACAAACTATCAGCATTGGTTGTTCTAAAATGGAGAGCAATCAACAATTTCTTGCTGAATTTTGGCAGGCAATTCAGTAAAACAGGTATGATAAGTTTCCAATATAATTATATTAACATGCCAATTACATTTTTTAAAGGATTGGTAATTCTGTTCTATCCTCTAAGATGCAAAATGTTGCAGTTTGCTGTATCTTTTTGTTGAGTGATTATTCCTATTTCTGCAGACCACACACAATAATCCAACTGCTACTATATAATTGTCTGGCTATAGAAACAAAAATTCCTCAAATGTGACTCTTACTAATAAAAGTCTACCCACACCTTATTTATATATATGTAGTCCTTGACTTACAATAGTTTGTTTAGTGGATTGTTTGAAGTTACACAATGATTGAAAAAATTGACTTACAACCTTTTTTTCCACACTAAGGACTACTGAAGCATCCTCATGGACACATGATCAAAACTGAGACATTTGGTGACTGACTCATATTTATGATGGTTGTACCATCCCAGGGTCATGTGATCACCTGTTACAACCTTCTGACAAGCAAAGTCAATGGGAAGCCAGATTCACTTAACAACCATCTTACTAGGTCAGGGATGTCAAACTCAATTTCATTGAAAGCCATTTCAGGGTTGTGTTTCACCTTGGGGGGGGGGCAGCGTGGGCATGGCCAGCTCAACAACACTCATGTTGGGGGCACCTGTGGCGGCTTGAGCACTTTGCCAGCGAAAACAGGCTCCTGAACTCTGTTTTTGACTACGACGGCCTCCTGCAACCTTCTGCCAGTGAAAACGGAGCTTGGGAGGGTCGTATGAGGTCCTCCCGAGCTCCATTTTCTCTGGCAGAGGCACCGCATTCCTTCGCTATTTCCAGGGCAGCCCCACAGTCCAGATCTAAACACCTTGAGTTTGACACCCCTGCACTAGGTTAGCAGCTACAGTGATTCACTTAACAAAAGTCGTAAAATGGGGCAAAATTCACTTAGCAACTGTCCCACTTAGCAACAGAAATTTTGGGCTCAATTGTGGAGTAAGTCAAGGACTACCTATAGTGTAAATTAAAATGTAACCAACAAGCAAATCACTACATTAATAAGACGCACAGATTGGATTCCCATATTGCACCAACAATATATGGTGATTGATTTTGATTTAGATATTACGGATTATAAGTCATGCTGGCTTACTACTATGTATAGCACAGTTTACTATGGCTTATTCTACAAAATATGATTGTAAAAGAACAGCTTAACCCAATAAGCAAACCCAACCAATCTGTAGTAGGAACAGAGTAAAAGAATGGCAGTAGATCTATCAGTTATCTGAAATAAACATTTGGATATTTCTTTAAAATATTAATGCTTATTTCAACATGCTTGAAAAAAAGACTGAAGGGGAGAAAAAAGAAAAGAAAAACTCTAGTAAGTACAACTCCTCAGATGAATGAAGAAATATACCATATTAAAATTGTCAAGGAAAAAAAAAACTTTGCCTCCCAAATTCAAGTACAGCTCTTTCACTGGCAAGCCCATTTATTATTTTAAAATCATTTTGCTGTGTCTGCAGCTCTAGAAATCCTGGAAGAAAATCACATCCTGTTTGAATGACTTGAAATTACAGCTTAAAAGGACTTATGAAAACTGCTGAGGTGCCTATTTCCCCCTTTTTCTTTCTGTCACACGTACACACTTTTTTTTTTCAGAGAATGAGAAACTATACAATCTCTTCCATAATCTTATGGAGGGCTGTGTCGCTAAGTAATAAAAAGATCTTTCTCAGGGATATGTTCTCTTTTCTTCCTGTTTTTCCTCTTTGAAATTAAAAGAGAGAGATGGAAATAAAGTAGCCGCCCGCGTTGTCTGAATAAAGTGAAAAGCAATTATCTTTTTTCCCCTCTTCTTTCTCTTATGATTATATCCTGCCTCACCATTAAAGAATCCAAGGTGGCTAACAGGAGGCTGTCTCTCATTTTAACCTCACAAAAAGCAAAGCCTGGATACCTGTGAGGAAGGCTGAGCTGAGAGAAAATCTGTTCAGGATTGTGTAAAGCCATGAACTCATTTTCTCTCAGCTCAGCCTTCCTCACAGGTATCCAGCCTTTGTATCTGACCTGCCAGCCACACTCTCTCTCCATCCATCCATCCATCCATCCATCCATCCATCCATCTATCTATCTATCTATCTATCTATCTATCTATCTATCTATCTATCTATCTATCTATCTATCATAAGAACTAGCAATCTCCCTTACAGAGGGATTGTGGGCTGGGTACAATTAAACATATTAAAAGCATAAAAATGGTACATAAAAGTTAAAAGATGCATGGATTGTTAAAAATTGATTAAAAGGCACGAGGGAGGGCTTTCAGGGCTCCAACTAGCACCACAATCGTGTGTACCTCTGTGTGCACCGAGCAAGGCCGCAGTGCTATGTTTTTACCCTTTCTAGAAGGCCAGAAGAAGGGGGAGGGGCACCTCACCTCCATGGGGAGAGTGTTTCACAAGATGGGGTCAATGGCAGAGAAGGCTCTTTTTTTCGACTCTGCCAGTCAGAATTTTTTGGATGATGGGGTCCGCAATATACTTTTCCTGCCTGACCAGATATTATACCGCTGCAGTACAACAGAGATTGGGCTGATCAGTTAAGAGTGTGATTGCAGCAGAGCATGGAGAGTGTGGGATACGGAATGAAAGAACTTCATGGAAGTGCTCTAAGGCAGGGGTCTCCAACCTTGGCAACTTTAAGACTTGTGGACTTCAACTGCCAGAATTCCTCAGCCAGCTTTGCTATTGGGTTAAGTGAAGTATTATATTCTAAAACAGGGGTGTCCAACCTTGGCAACCTTAAGACTTGAGGAATTCTGGGAGCTGAAGTCCACAAGTCTTAAAGTTGCCAAGGCTGGAGAGCCCTGCTCTAAGGGCTAGCCAGTTAGCCTTGTGCCTGCAAAATTAATGCATCTATTTATATACATTCCCAGTTTTAACATATGTTGCTGAGAAGTTAGCTATAATACTCTCACTTTGAGAGGTAAATGCTGCACTTGCTTTTCTATTGATTTCACTTTAAAATGTGCCTCCAAGATATATTTTTTTTGTAGAACACAATATTATATATCTATTACTACAAAGGGCAACAATAGCTCAATCATATTAGCCCGAGTAACTTACAGACTTTGGTTACCTTTACTGCAAAACATTTTCCATTGGATAATCATACAAGCAAACAGCTAAAGTTCTGGTGACAAAAAATACAACTGAGTGTAGTTTAGAGCAGGGGTCTCCAACCTTGGCAACTTTATGATTTGTGGACAACAACTCCCAGAATTCATCACCCAGCATGGCTGACTAAAGAATTCTGGGAGTTGAAGTCCACAAGTCATAAAGTTACCAAGGTTGGAGACCCCTGGTTTAGAGCAGATTGGAGAGTACATATGTATTATCACTGAGGAAAAAAAGACAAAAGTAAGTTCCTTCATCTCTAACTCCAACACCTGAGGAGGCTTTCCTTACCGGTTCAAGGCCAACCTGAAGGACCAATTAGAAGTGCTAGGTAGGCTTATCTGGAGAACACAAGACGATAGAGAGCCATAATAGTTGTCTTCAAGTTTAAATGGGCTCTGGTGGGCAGAAATATTGAGGTGTTGCAGAAGATAGGAGAAGAAATGTGGGTTTAAAGTATAAGGAAGCGCAGTTTGGTTAAACATCAGAAAGAACTTGTACTCAGAACTGTAGTGGTTGTCTTTGTATTTATACAGGCTCAGTAGCATTAGAAGCACTTGTGGATGAGGCACAGTCATTCATGTGTGAAATGCACACACACACACACACACAAACACAACTTTTCTTTGGCATCAATTGTCTGTAAAGTAATGTAGCTTCAAACTTTGGTATAGAAACTTTGGTATAATATCAAAATGACATTAAAAGATTAGAAGCAAAATACTAACCAGTTGCACCAGTTATGCCCTTTCCTGGACCAACAGTCCCTACTCACAGTCACTCATGCCCTAGTCACTTCCCGTCTTGATTATTGCAACGCGCTGTACATGGGGCTGCCCTTGAAGAACATCCAAAAGCTCCAGTTGGTGCAAAATGCAGCGGCCTGCATGGTTTTGTGCAGACCCTAGTGTACACATTTCACCTCTCCTGCAGGAGCTGCAGTGGTTGCCGATTTGCTTCTGGGTGCAATTCAAGGTGCTGGTTGTCACGTTTAAAGCCCTTCATGGCTTGGAACCAGGTTATCTGAAGGAACATCTCTTGCTGGTCACATCTACCCAACCCATTAGAGCGGGCAGGCAGGGAATGTTGCGGGTCCCATTCCTGAGGGAGATATTCCTAGTGGGACCCAGAAGAAGGGCCTTCTCCATGGTGGCTCCCTCTCTCTGGAATATCATTTCCCCAGAGATTAGAATAGCCCCCCTCTCTAATACTCTTCCGGAAGGTACTGAAGACCTGGTTCTGCCAGCGGGCCTGGGGAACCCAGAGCAGGATGGAGCCCATCAAATGGCTCATGTGATCTGCTGTTGTCGGGGCAGAGGGGTAGGAGTTGGGGGGGGTGTTTTTTTCCAGACTTTGTTCTATTGTACTTTATTAATTTATTTGATTCTTGTTAGTTTTTATTGTTTTTTTTTTTTATTTTAAGCCACCTTGAGTCGCCATGGGCGAATAGGCAGCAATATAAATGCAAACAAATAAATAAATAAATAAATAAATAAACAAACAAACAATAGGAAAGAAAATTCTGAATTATACGGTTCCATCTTTGGTTCAGTCTTTTCCAACAAAAACTCTGTGTTCCACCAGGAAACTGTGAAGAGCAAGATGAAGATCAGAAGCTTGAAAACTATAGAAATATGAACAGGGCATACTCATTTATTATGAATCAATTTAAATTCCAGGGACAGAAGAATTGTATCCTTGGAAAGAGTTAGCCAATAGCTTGGTTGAACCTCTTCTATTGTCTTGGGAAATCCTGAAGAATTATGATGTACCACATGATTGGAAATCATATAGCATTCTTTTTTCCTCCAAAAATGATACAATGCACCCAGAAAACAACAAACCAATCAGTTTGACATCAATGTCTTGGATAATTCTAGAAAGCAAATTGAAAAGACATTGATCAAAAGCACTTAGCAAACAAGCCACTCATTGCAAAAATCATCATGCGTTTTCAAGAAAAAAATATCTTGCCAATTTATCTTTAGTTTACTTTTTGACTGGACAAATTCTTTCATAGATTGCAGGAATGCTGCATACAAAATATATATTTATTTCAGCCAAATATCTGACATGGTATTCCCATGGTATTCCAATTAGTAAACTAGTTGTGCTGGATGTCATGTCAATTAAGTGATATGTCTATGGACTTAGTAATTGGTTTTCAATAAACAGGAGATAAATTAAGCAATGAGATTTTTTCTTAGGTTCTGAACTGTTCATTGCTTTTCAAAGGATTTGAATGAAACATGGAAGGAAGATTTGATCAGATCTGAGTGGGATAACTAATACCTAAGAAGAGGAGGAAGAAAATGAAATATGAACTTGAAGAATTAGAAAAATGAGAGTATAGTAACAAGATGAAATTTAACAGAGATACTAAAGTATTCCCCTAGGAAACAGACATTAAATGCACAGGTAAAGATTGTAAGTTATTAGCTTCAAAAAAGGCACTTAGGAAAAATATTAATATAATTGTTGATTGCAAACTTTTTAGCCAGAAATAATGGTGTGGATACAATAAAAGGTAAAAGCAAACATTATATGTATTAACATAAAAAATAGTTCCAAAAACACAGGAAAAATAGAAATAATCATTCAACTTCTTTTCCTTCATTGGTCAGATCTTACCTCAAGTACACGTCAAATTCTGGACACCATATTTTGGAAGAATCCAATGCAAATGTAATAGGTGGAAAGATGATGAACAAGTATATGCAAGGAACTAAAAATTAAGCTCTGTGAAGGTAAAGTGAAGAAATTTCAGCTTAGTCTGAAAGTATGCTTAATCTTGAGAAAAGATTAGGTGGGGGTTATAATACATACTCTTAAAATACCTGAAAGAAAATCACACAGAAGAATACTAAGATCTATACTTAGCAGGACAAAGAGGAATGGATTTAATTTACAAGCAGGCAGATTCCAATGGACTGTTAGTGAAAAAAAACTCCTATCAGAGCAGTTTCATATTGGAACTAATGACCCATTGAAGTAGTGTGCTCTCCTTCAACGGATGTTTCCAGAAGGAAGCTAAGCAGCTTCTGGGATGCTTCAATTTGGATTCCTATAGTGAGGAATGATATTAAGTACTATAATGAGCACACGGTGTCCTGTAGCATACACAAAGTCCTGTAGTGACTGTGGCTTGTTCTGAACTTGTTGAAAAACTTTTGAACACACGTTTGGTTGCACATCTTGAATCCTCAAAGTGTTTCAAGATCAGAAATTCTAAACACTCAAAATGTTTCAAGGTCAAAACTGGTGGCCCCTGACTGAATGGTAAAGGAAGAAGAAGATTCAATGTGCTCTTACTTCTTTCCCCTGGACAAGGTATGGAGAAGACCAAGAACTGCGTAGAACTTATTCAAAAGTTAAATTTGCCCTTTTCATTATTTTATATAGTCAAATTCCAACAATAAAAAAAGAAAATGCAAGCTTATGGTCTATATATCAAGTCCAAGCTGAATTATTCAGCTGTTGTTCTTTTTTTTATTACACACACACACAAGTATATTCAACCCTCCTCCCACAACATTTGAGAGAATCTGCAGCTTTCAATCACTTGGTTATGTTTCTTAAGTTTGTCAGAGAGATAATAATCTTCAGCCAACTCACATGTAAAAGTAATAAGCTGACATTCTTAAGTTTCTCTACTCCTCCAGAGTTTCAGATAAATTAATGGCTCCGTGACATTATGTATGCCTACAATATTAAATCCCACCTGAATACAAATATGTTTCCCTATTTTCTTTTGTGATCCACTTTTGAAACTTTAATTCTGATGGGGAAAATGAACTAGCAAACACATTTTCATTACATAATTAATAATTCTGACACACACACAGGAAATAATCCTGCTATAATTCTTTCAGTAGCTTTTGACAATAAAACACACAACACACACACACACACACACACACATATATATATACATACATACATACATACATACATACATACATATATATATATATATATATATATATATATATATATATATATATATATATATTCAGCTTTGTTGTTCGGTATTTTCCCACATCATTATAGTTGTGCTTTTTAAAGTTGTAGCAACGTTTGGCAGAATCTCATCTGCCATCATCAGGCTTCTGTATAGTGTTCGTCTGTGAGTCAGACTTTCACAGCCGTTTCTGTTTTTAAGAAAAACACACACACACACACATGCACACATTTTTTTCGTATTTTCCCACACATTGTATTTAAGATGAATCTTTCAGCGGAATCTCACTGCCATCACACTCTGTAATTTTGAGGTTTTCACGTTTATGTGGATCTTTGGTTATTTGGGTTTTCTCCCGTGTAAAATTGGAAGTATTTTGGCGACGTTTCGACGAAATCTCATTCATCATCTTCAGGCTTGTGTCTTCGGCTTTGTGCTTCTTGGAATAATGTGAGCTTGCAGCTGTTTTTTCTTTTAACTGCCACTGGGAGTGCGACTTGATTGGGTGGGGGCTTGGCTGTGTTCTGATTGGGTGGGGGTGTGTTCTCATTAGTTGGGGGCCTGGCTGTAATCTGATTGGTTGGGGGTTGGCTGTGTTCTGATTGACTGGGGGGGTGTTCTGTTCAGGTGGGGGCTTGGCTGTGTTCAGGTTAGTCTTAGTTGTTGGGGGATTTGAGCTGGTGAGCTGTGATCCTGTTGTTTGGCTTCGCGTTTGTGGTCGTGTCACATCAAATCCCCCGACAACTAAGACTAACCTGAACACAGCCAAGCCCCCACCCAGTCAAGTCGCACTCCCACTGGCAGTTAAAAGAAAAAACAGCTGCAAACTCACATTACTCCAAGAAGCACAAAGCCGAAGACACAAGCATATATATATATATATATATATATATATATATATATATATATATATATATATATATATATATATATATATATATATATATATATATATATATATATATATAAGCTTGTGTCTTCGGCTTTGTGCTTCTTGTGTCTTCGGCTTTGTGCTTCTATATATAAGTGGCCCTCTTTAAAAACCACATAAGGATGGGTAGTGTCAACATGAGCCTGAATTTTTGAATCTTTTCTTAAGTTGCAGAAGGAAAAGACAAGAGATGACAATAAAAAAAAAAAAAACTCCAGAAATTTAAAAACTCTTTTGAGAATCCAGTTTAATGTATTCCTCAGAGCAGTATAACTGATCAAATTGTGCTGTGTTATTGCAAGTGGATTTGTCACTTCAAAAAGAGAAATAACACCAACTAGCTCATGGTATTCTGATCGTTTTCTTCTTATTACTTCTTATAGCCTTGCTAGTGAATTTGGCTTCTCTAAAGAATCATGTTCAGTTGATCCAAATTGTCAAATAATATTGCAGGGACCATCCATGATGTAGCCTAAAACATCCATAATATATATATCTACAGAGAAGTCCTGGAGAATTCACAACCCTCCTTTCATTCAGGAGCTCTGAGTGGTATACACTGTCCTCCTTTTGTTTCTCCATGACAATAACATTGTAGGTAAGCTGGGTAGAGAGAGAATAATGAATCCAAAGTCAGCTGCTGAGCTTTTGAAGCTGTGGGTGGACTACAACCTGGATTTCCCCAGCATTAATTTCACACAGTGTTTATCAACCATGGCAACTTTAAGATGTGTGGATTTCAGTTCCCAGAATTCCCTAGCCAGCTTTTCTGGATGGGAACTTCTGGAACCTTCACCATTATACTTCATTAGTTGTCATGTAATTTGTAATATGGCCAAAGGATGCAGCCATTTATCTACTTTTGAACTATCTTGATGTTCTCAATACGAGACTTTTTTTTTTAAAAAAAAATAACATTCAATATCAGTTAATTTAGTTTCTCTGCGTGAAATCTACAGTGGAGGGTTATGTCCTCATTATAGACACTTGTGTACATTTTCATGCACATGAAAATTCATAGCCATTTTTCTCATGTATTTTTACTTCAAAGAAAGGTGTAATCTGATCGAAGGCACTGTACTACCAAGAAAGTACAAAGTAAAATTCTCATAATTGATTCCGGGATGAAAAAGACTGTATATATTATGTGCTATGTACAAGTTGTTACCTTGTACTAGAAACAAAATCTTAAAAAGAGGCAGTAACCCTTATTTTGTGCCGCAGACATGGACGAATGAGTAAGCTTTTGAATCTAAACATTTAGAAGACCCCACAATGTAGATGAGTGTGTCAGTTTTCATTTCCCTCACATTCTATTTGTTAATGTCAAGTTCTTTCCATCCCTCTCATTAAAAGAGGATACAAAATGTTGGTTTGTTAAAATATAATAAGCACAAAAAATTCTCATTCATTTGTAATCCCCACTGTTAGCATTTGATTCCTTAGCAAACTATTCCATCTTCTTTGGCACATATATTAAGCATAGAAAAAAAAAACCTAACTAACGGTACATTACTTTCAGAGATGGAGGTTCTGCATGACCAATATGCTTCTTTCAATCTAAATCTTAATTTTCAGTCACTCATAAAATTCACTCAACCCAGTAGAGCTCAGACTCAAATGTCTCATACTGGGAAGCTAAATCAGAGCACAGGTACTTTGGAAAGTCTTTAGAAAATGTTTTCATCCTTTAGCAGCACTTGACACTGCAGATACTTGGTCCCCAAAGAGAAGACCCCCCCCCCCCCCGCTTTGTTGAAAAAAAATTTTTTTTTCTGCTCTGATAGTTGAGGTTTTTGTTTTTAAGTATCTGCCAGGGGATTTCTGTCCACACATTATTGGAGGGCAGGGATGGGGAGGAAAATTGTCCACTCCATCACCAGAGGTGCTATGCTCCACAGCAGACCACAATCTCATTACGCAGAACATCTGAGACACATCCCTTGTCATTATCGAAAAAGGCTGGGAAAGCTCCTTTTTAAAACAAAAAACAAAAAAACTTTACTAAATACTTTCACATAACTAAAAGACAATCATAAATTTATATTGAATGAAATTAAGGAAAACAAGAAAGTAGAAAAGACAGTGGATTAAAAAAAGGGAAAATAAGAAATGTAAAAAGCAACTTCCAATTTTTAATGCAGTTACAAATGAATTCATTACCATTCCTCTGTCTTTAAAGTTACAACATGGTGCTGTACTTCCCGTATTCAACCCTTTTTAACCAGCAACTCCATCAATTACTATTTTTTTCCATTTTCAGCAAAATTGGAAAGCTCTTCTTAATAAGTATGGACTAAGTGACATTCAATGGTTCCATATTAAACCATTTCCTATGCACCCAGAAATATCAGATGTTAGCTGCATGCTTTCATAGAAGAAATTCTAGTCCAAACTCAGTTTATGTTTATTCTCAAATAAATTTTAATTTGATTTTTTATATTTATAAACATTTTGAATACAGTGTATTGTCAGGACATATCAATTACAAAGAAAAGAAAAGAAAAAAAAGTAACATATATACTAATAACAATAGTAATGGTGCAACATAATTTTAACTAAATTTATCTTTATATGAGCTTATTTGTAATCCTATTGATTATATTGGCACACTTGTAGTTATAGACCACCTTTATGTTTAGTTCATACATAGCAATAAGCTTTCTTCATCTAATTTCTACTTCTCATCTCTAACCTGCAATTTTAATTTGAAAACAGGTGTCAGCAGGGAAGTCCCCCAATTTGATCAAGCTCCCAACCTTCAACAAATTCATCCTGATATTTATATTGCATTAGGTAAAACTTTTGCAGGCTTCAGCATACCTTGAAGATTCTTTTATTATCACATGCCCTTCTTTATCAAGCCAATTTGGAGTTCTTGCCCTTGTAACTTGCTAACTTTATCATGTGTCCATATTACTTCTTACAAAATTTAGAGAACTCAACATATATATCTATATTCAGAGTGAGATGGCTTCCTACACACACACACACACACACAGAGAGAGAGAGAGAGAGAGAGAGAGGCAGAGAGACAGAGACAGAGAGGGAGACAGAGACAGAGACAGAGAGAGAGAGAGAGAGAGAGAGATGGAGACAGATACAGAGACAGAGAGAGAGAGACAGAGAGACAGAGAGACAGAGACAGAGAGAGACAGAGAGAGAGAGAGAGACAGAGAGACAGAGAGAGAGAGACAGAGACATGAGATTCTCACAACATTCATATAAGGGACATGGGAACAACCTGTCTCAAACCTGCAGATATTCCCCCCAAAGCAGGGGTCACAACCTTTTGGACCTCAGGGACCACCAAACTCATAATTTTAAATCCCAGGGACCACTAATATGAATTTTGACTGACAGTGGCTTGCTGACAGTGGGAGAGAGAGAAAGAGAGAGAGATCTGATCTAACCTCTCTCTCTCTCTCTCTCTCTCTCTCTCTCTCTCTCTCTCTCTCTCACTCACACACACACACATACACACACAGAGGGATTCAAATTTCTTAACAACTGGTTCTGTGGGCATGGTCTAATTTGTGGGTGTGGCTTCGTGGTCATATAATTGGCTGGGCATGGCTTGTATGTAAATATTGTAAATATTTAGGTAAATATTGAATTTTTTATTAAAAAAGTAACTTTTACCCAAAATCAGGCAAAGCAGGTAGGCATATTGAGTTGCTAACAGAATCACAGATTGATTCAGAGATCTATCGATCTGCCATCAGCTACCTGAGTCTGCACTGAATAATAGAAGCTTCAGTCCTAAGGAAGTTTCAGCTCTAACTGATCTAAAGATTAGCTAGAAAGCAAGAAATTCAATGGTTTCCTACTTTCTAGCTAATCTAAATCTCCCGGCACAGCAGAACAGCTGATGGTCAGGGGAAAAAAAGGAAAAATAGCAACTTAGCAGGCAAGTTTGCCAGGTAAGGAGTGAGTGGGTGGGGAGGGTTCCCGCAGGCCAGGTGGGCGGCGCAGCCTTATGTTCCCGCCCAGCCTGGATTAATTGCTTTGGGGGGAGTGCTTTGAGGGGGACATCTCTCTGCGGACCACCAAAATTTTCTCACGGACCACCAGTGGGCCACAGCCCACCAGTTGGCGACCACTGCCCCAGAGGATTGGCAAAGAAGAGAGGGAAGAATGAGAAATTGTGTCAGGGACATAATTTGTCAATCCCTTTTGAGGGGAGATCCTCAGTCCAAAGTTTTATAGTCCTGGAGAATTCTGCCAAACTTACAAACAACAAGGAAACAAGTTCCTCATTAACGAATAAGTCAATGCTTTAAATCAAGATACTCAGGTTTACTATTTTAGTGACAGTGCTAAGCAATAAATAATGCCTCCTGGCTTCAGAAATCAAGGCCCGTGGAAAGGAACTTGAGGCAAAATCCTGTATTGATAATCCCAGCAAACAATGGCACAAGGGGCAAGATTTCAGATTTTCATGATGGGAAACAGGAAGATAATATATGATAGGGGAAGGACTTTATTCCCAATAAACGCTGCTCTGAAAAGAGGTTACCATTCATTCTAAAATTCAGAGTTTAAGTATATTCATAAACTTCATCTGAAATATGTTCATCAGTGATTAGGTTGTGCTAATGAACAATAGCATAATGCTTGAAATGCTGCTTTTGGACAAAGACACAACTTGTTTTTCATTTTTCCAAGTTAACAACCGGAGGGAGAAAACTGGTAATAAGAAGTGAGAATAAAAGAGACAGGTACAGCTCAACACATCAGAGGTGTTCTAGTTTCTCTTTTGGATGTCAAGCTGGAAGTGTAAAACAAAGCTAATGACATACCTACACATCCATCCTCTATACAACAATCTATATATAGGATAGACCGTGTTCAAAGTGGATTAGAATAATCTCCTAATCTTGTTTCAGATTGCAAAAAAAAAAAAAAAACAGAATGTGCTTCAGGTCATTTCTAAAATCAATAGTCCTATGTTGTCTTTTTTTCTGTATCTTGGGGATTCTCAGAATTCCCAGACCCCTCAAGAATTTTGTTTGTTAGAAATTCTGGAGATTATAGCTCCAATATATTCAGCAAGACTGGGAATGCTAGCATCAACTACAGTGAACTAGATTGATCAATGCACCAATTCACATTTAAAAAAGTATAATTTCATGCCAGAGACAAATTTGTAAGACACAGAGTCTACAAGTCATAAAAAATGCAAGCATTTTCTGTAAAGACAACTGGGGAAAGGTCATTACCTTTACTAGCTTGAGGACTTGGGTTGATTAAATGAAGGCTTCCTAACCAGAGGGAAAAGAAGCGGACACAGTTCAGAGCGCCAGCTTCACAAAATGCATATGAGTGAAATAAATATTTGAGGAAATCCATTTTAGTTTTAAAGCTTTTATCAAGGCAACTCTCCAGATGAAATCACTTTGGGATCGACAGAAACATACGAATTGGTGCTTTACTATTCTGAACAAAACCTTATTTTTTCCACTCCCTGGAGTCTGAAATAAACATCACAAGGAATTTAGTGACATAACTATACGAAGTTCATTCCAGTGGTGGGATTCAGATTTTTTTTACTACCGGTTCTGTGGGCATGGCTTGGTGGGTGTGGCAGGGGAAGGATACTATAAAATCTCCAGTCAGAGGTGGCATATGCCAGTTCTCTGAACTACTCAAAATTTCCGCTACTGGTTCTCCAGAATTGGTCAGAACCTGCTGAATACTACCTCTGGTTCATTCCCACAATTGTAAGCCATTTGAAGACTTTTTTTCCCCTCCAGAATAAACTTTACTCAGAAAAAGCTGCATCATTAATATTTTATTGCCAACCCCTTCATTCTAAACACCTGCAAAGTTTATGGGTATCTCTATGGCAGTAAGTATCATAGCAGAAATATTTTGGAAAAGAATAAAAGAAACAACCAGATTGTTTTGGACCGGGGTTTGCCATGCAAAGTGAGCTATATATCCTTGCAATTTTCATCCAAGAAATGTGATGCATCAAGAGCAGTAGTTTATAGAAATAAAAGAAATGGGAGATTTCCTCAGTACATCATTACCAAATTCATCAGACTCCCCACCAGCAATTACGATTATGCTAACAGTAATGAACAAGACAAATCAGCGATCAGATTTAAGAGAATTTATTTTAAATGATCAATTATTACTTCCAACCCCAAAGTGAGTAGGCATCTCATACTAGGCGTTCATCAAAATAGCCATCGAACCTATCAAGAAAATATAAGATCTAAACCTAAACTCCTCTTAAGAAGAGTTCAGATCAATATAAAACTGCTCTAGTACAATACTGTACAAATTAGTAAGGCAAAGTTCTGTTTCTTTTTGAAGAATTGTTTTTGAAGCCATATAATTCACATCTTGACTTTGAAGAGCAGGATAGGAAGAGAATTGAGGTTTACTATGAACCGACAAGAAAACAGACTAATGGATCATCAAACAAATCGACCCATTTGAGACATAGATGGGCAGGCTCAAAGAAATCCTACTTTAGACATGTTATGTGAAGGCAGAGCTTTTGAGACAAGGCTCTAATGCTAGGAAAGATAGAAAGAAAGATAAGAAAAGGATGAACAATTGGATTACAGGGCTAAAGTATACACAGTTGGAAGATCTGCGAGACCAGGTTGGGAATAGGTCATCATGGAGAAAATCTATACGTTTAATTGCTATTAGTTGAAAACTACTTGGTGGCACATCAATAGTTCACCTTAATTTCTCACTTTCAACTTTCCTAACATATGACATGTTTATATACAACTTCAGTTCATATATGTCTGCACTTATATGATGAATTTAATTGTCTCATTTGAGACCATTTTTCCTGATGCCCAGCCTTTTAATGTAAATTGGATGAAAATTCTTTTTTTCTACGTTACTTTTTAAAATAGTCCCTAACTTTCAGGAATGTTCCTTTTTAATCACTTCTTATCAAATTCCATCATGACCTCAGCAACTTCTATCTCATTATCAGGTTCAGTTTTGACTTAACTATGGAACAAGTTCACTTCCATTATGTCACAGTAAAATTATAGAATGGACATATAAACGCCAATTTGTACATTCTTCCAGTTTCCATCCAGAATCTATGGCTTATAGTCTAGTACAGCCACATTTGTTCTGATCTACTTGACACATGGTTCACAGCAGGGGTGGGATTCAAAAATCCCAGCAACTGGTTTGCTGCCAGGTGGGCATCACCTAACGGAACTTCCAGGACGGCCATTTTTTGCCTTCCCCGGGGTCTGGAGGCTTCCCTTGAACTTCTGGGAGAGCAAAAACAGCCTTCTCTGGGGTCCAGAGGCCCTCCAGAAGCTACTAACAGGCTGGTTCCAGACTTCCAGAAGGGCCATTTTTTGCCTTCTCCAGGGTCCAGAGGCTTCCCTCAGGTCTCTGGGAGGGCGTAAATGGCCTCTCCTGGGATCCGGAGGCCTATTTTTCACCCTCTCAGAGCCTCCGCGCGGACCCCTGCATGGAGACTCCTGGGAGGGGAGGGGTGGGCGGGGCCAGCCAATCTGCGAACCAGATGTAAATTTAAAATCCAGTTTGCCCGAACTGGTCCAAACCGGCTGAATCCCACCCCTGGTTCACAATCCCACCCCTGCAATGCGTATTGGATACCATACTTTCTCAGGCAGTGGATGACAGACCCATGTCTATATATAGACAACTACCCAACCTAAAGTAGATTCTTATAAGCAAAAAGCAATGTGCTATGGTATGGTATAGTTAATATGGTAACTAGACCCTGCAGGGAACCTAGATGCCACCTCCTCACAACACTTTATTCCCAACAGCATCATTACAAGCCCCAACAACTTTATACACAAGATTAACAGAGTCTTCATATGCTATTCCTCTAATATGGTACATGTCATCATCTGCCAGCAACGCCATTCTGAATTCTATATTGGAAAAACAGGCTAGACTTTCTACCAAATGGTCACAAGTTTGACATCAGGACTCAAAGCAAGGACAAAGTCATACCAGAGCCTCTGAGCATCCAATTACACAATTCCTGGTTGCTGTTTCAGAACAACAACAACAAAACCTACAATAACATTATAGAACAAGAGATTGCCGAACTTACATATGTCAAAAGGTTTCCAGCTATTTTGGAAGGTCTTCACAGATACAACAATTTTAACACATTACAATTGTTAACTGATGAAGTAGCTGTAATCTATCTGATAATGTAACCTGCATAACCACCATTTCCCACAATCTCACCTCATCTCTATTTAAAGACATCCGTTTAACCACTCCATGCCTCTGAAGAGATGGTTTCAGGTCATAATACTTTCCAGATGTTATTCTTCTAATTGTTAATGGACATAATTGATAAAAAGAGCCATTTAATTTACTAAGGAATATTCCAATGGTCGTTCGAAAATGAACAGAACCCAAGGAATTAAAAAATTTAAAAAGCACATTCTTTTACAAATATATACATTTTTTCCAATGCCTATTTTTCACTGGGGAAAGAGGAGTACCAAAGGACTCCAAGGGATATGTGTTGACAGATTTTGCAAATCAGCTCCCCTAGCAAATACACGGCAGATTTCCTTATATCTCTAGTTGTCAGCATTGAAGAGACAGCAATGATCTACAAAGAATGCACTGGAGGAATGGGGCCAATGTTATGGGTGATCTACAGAATAAGGCTTTTAAAATGCCAGAAGGCCCAGCTAAAAGCCTCTATCTTCTAAATATTAGATGCTGGAGGGCACATTACAAGTACATTTTGAGCATTTCAAAACTATTCCATTTTCAGTCTGTCAAACAAAATGCATGTCCATTCACAGATTCTCTTCCCCCTCCTCCCCATTTCTTCTTTAATACCACAAAAGCTCCATGCTGCAATATTTTGCTTGCTCACCAGCTCAATCAGCCTCTGCCTCCTGATAAGCACCACGTCTTATGTTCTTTTCTGAGGAGGAACTTCAAAGTAGCTCAGCCACCCATAGAGCTAGAAAGGCGGCAGGCAGGGGTGGGTGGGAAGCAACTCTAAGGGAGGAAAAAAGGACATTTGAAGTCCCTAGATCTAGAAAGTTCCTCGTAACACACCATGAAGAAGAAAAAAAAGAGGAAAGGTTTGCATCTTTCTCTCACAGATAACAGGCTCATTCTGCACCCTTCATATGCACCAACGTGTTTAGTAGTAACCCAGTATGTAGTGCCAAACAAGACAAACAACATTACTTGTCTATTTGAAAGAAAGCCTTGGGAATTATGAAAGAAACTTGCTGTTCTTTGGATCTTCAGAAAAAAAGAAGTATAAAAGCCCTCTTTAACTCCTCGCTTTTCTGCTTTCTCACCAAACAGAATTACGCACAGGCCGGATTCCTTTCCTGCTCAAAGCGAGCTCTCGAGCTCACATCCTAAACAGGATTTCAGCTTACAAGTACCCAGTGCGTGTGCTTTGAAAGACCATCCACTACTTTGGACAAGTTTATTCACTGAAGAGTCTGGCAAAGACCCAAACCTTCTTAAGCTCCCCAAAAAAGTCTGAAAAAAAATGATGTACTGTGAAAACCTAGGGCGAAGGATTGTCCTCCAACAAATCTCATTTCCAAAACTGACATAAGGAAATGGTAAGAGAACAGGAGGGAAACTACCAAAAAGTAACATTGCTTTTTCAGGGAATCAGGAAGCAGCTCAAGAGTTAGAAGCTACAGAAGAGGTTGTTTTCAGCAGCTGTCTGTACACTTGATGTTCTATACAGAATCTCTAAAAAGCCACCTCTAGGACTGCCACCTGTTGTAATGGAAGAGGTTCTCATTTAAAGGATCAAAACCTGAAAGAATTGTGATGGTGCAGTGGTTAGAATGCAGTATTGCAGGTTGACTATGCCCACTGACAGCAGTTCGATCCCGACCGGCTCCAGGTTGACTCAGTCTTCCATCCTTCTGAGATGAGTAAAAGGAGGACCCAGATTGTTGGGGGTCAATATGCTCCACTCTGTAAACTGCTTAGAGAGGGCTGTAAAGCACCGTGAAGCGGTATATAAGTCTAAGTACTGTTGCTCTTTTAAGAAAGAAGTACGTAATCACCTAGACAGAAGAATCATCAGCCTGTTGGTAACAGCCTTTGCCCCCACATTGTGATGCGAACATTTCTATTTGAATTGTTTTTCTTTATGTAGCTATGGATATCTGCACAACAGCATGAACATCTGCACCTTTTGCTGTCTTATGCAAATCCATATTCTTGGTTTCTTATTTCTTATTTCACGTGACCATTCAAGTCTGGTGGCATCTTCAAAAGTAAGCAAAGGCACATCAGTCAAGTCCTAGAGTTCACACTACCTCTCTTTTACAAGGCTAAAACTGTAGGACCTTTATTTATGCGTTTAATATATTTGTAAATTGCTTCCCATTATTGTGAAACTTGAAGCCATTCACAATGAAACAATTAAAGCACAATGATGCAACAGTGAGTTAAAATAGTATAACAGTAGCACATTCAGTTTAAAAGATGGAAGTGGGAAACTAAAACCAATATAAAATAGAAACCATTCATGCAACATTTATATAAAAATGTCCAGGTGACGAGGTAAATCTCTGTAAGTGCTTAAAAGAGATTATAGTAGAGATTATGAACTTCAGAATATTCTGCAGTTAAGAAGTCATCGCCCTTGAATAACCACAGGATAATTTTCTCCGAGGCCAATCACCCAAGCGGAAGGAAACTTTCTTAATTATTTTTTTCCAAACAGTGGTCAGACTTGCAACCATAAAGATTGCCTTTCAGATATTGTGTTCCAGATGCATGGTTTTGAGAATGGATTATTTATCAAGAGATCCGGTTTGGTATAGAAGACACCAGGATAAAAGCTGGTAGACCATGGGTTCTAGGCTTGCGTTTGGGCAATCTTGGCCAGTCACTCTCTCAGGAACTCTAGGAGCAGTCAACGGCAAAAGGTTTCTGAAATCTTGACGACAAAACTGAAACAACTTGTCCAGGGAGTTGGCTCCCGCTCCTCAATACTGACTTGAAAGCACAAATGCATGCAACACAAACACACACACACACACACACACACACACACACACACACACACACAGAGCAGTCTTGCTTAGTTAACTGGCATTGGTACAGTTGCTTCAACAAGGGTATAACAAATGCATGATCAGTAGCTGGCTAAGCAACCTGATTGTCACATTCTTCTAACCACTATTCAGACTCTACTTGACTTCTCAGCAGCTTCCGGGACCACTGACCATGGTATCCTTCTAGAACAGGGACGTCAAACTCACATCGCCACGGTGATGTCACGTGACGTATCGGGACTTTTTTCTCCTTTGCTAAGCCAGGTGTGGGCATGGCCAATGCGTGACACATCCGGCCCATGGGCCGGGAGTTTGAGAGCCTTGTTCAAGAACTACTCCAGGGATTGGGAATGGGGATCACTGTGTTGTCCTCGTTCACTTCCTGTGAGGCTGTTTTCAGTCAGTATTGATCAAGGATGAGAGATCGGATCCCTAGCCCCTGCTTTGCAAGATCCCTTGTGGCTCATTGGTTTCTCTAGTTCTGTTTAACATCAACATGAAACGGTAGGGGAGATCATCTGCACCATGGAGTAAAATAGAATCAGTATGTTGATGATACTCAGATGTATATCTTAGTCCATTATAAGTTAAGCAATGCTACAGTCAGCCTTTATCTGTGCCTAGGCTCTGTTGAGATCTGGATAAAGCAATAGGTTGAAAATGAACTTTGGCAAGTCTTGGGACCTGGCTATTTGAAGGACTGCCTCTCCCCACCCCTCCATTATGTCTACCCAGCTCCCCAGGATGGGAAGACAGCCTATGCAATGGGTTGCAAACAATTAGGGATGTATATTTGGTGGGACCATGAAAAAGGGTCTGTGATTTAAGACAGTGACTTGTCTCATTCTGTTGAGTACAGATAGTCCTCGATTTACAGCAGTTCGTTTAGTGACCATTCAAAGTTCCAATGGCACTGAAAAAAGTGACTTATGAGCATTTTTCACACATATGACCATTACAGCATCCCCATGTTCTCATGATTTACATGTGGATACTTGACAACTGGTTCATATTTATGACAGTTGCAGTGTCCCGGGGTCATGGGAACACGTTTTGTGACCTTCTGACAAGCAAAGTCCATGAGGAAAACAGATTCACTTAAGAACCACGTTACTAACTTAACAACTGCAGTGGTTCATTTAACAAATGTGGCAAGAAAAGTCGTAAAATGGGGCAAAGCTCACTTAGCAATTTTTTTTCATTTAGCAACATAAATTTTGGGTTCAATTGTGGTTGAGGACTACCTGTAGCAGTCTGGTGCAATGCCACTCTGTCAGACTCTCCTGCAAGTCGGAATGGAACCCTAGGGCTCCCAACTCACAGAGACAATCCAGGAACTGATTGTGGTTTATGGTAACAATAAATACCGAAAGATTAAGGAGGTTCAGTAGAGTAATTTTTAACTTCACTTCTTCATACCATTTTCATAGACTTCAGGCTCAAAAATATCTACCCTGGAATGCTCTTAAGCAGCGTAGCCATATAGTTTCACCCAGTGAGTGATATAGTGCAAGGGTGTCAAACTCGATTTCTTTGAGAGGCCCCGGGGGTGTGTGTGGCCAGGGTGTGTGTCCAGCTCAACATTAATCATGTCAGGGCACCTGTGGCAGCCTGAGTGCTCTGCTAGCGAAAACAGGCTCCCAAGCTCTGTTTCTGGCTGCGATGGCCTCCTGCTACCATCTGCCAGTGAAAATGGAGTGGGCGGCCCTCCCGAGCTCCATTTTTGCTGGCAGATGCAATGCAGGCCAATCCTTCGTTATTTCCCGAGTGTCCCCGTGGGCCAGATCTAAGCACCCCACCTTGAGTTTGACACCCCTGATATAGTGTTTTCTTTCTCCTGCAGAAAGAGTACACAGCACGGATATCAAACTCGAGCTGTCACGTTGCCATCACATGACATATCACAACATTTCCCCCCTTCACGGAACTGGATTGGGCGTGGCCTGCGCATGACGAATCTGGCCCATGGGCAGCTAGTTTGACACCCCTGTCCAGAACAAAAACAGAGTCTTGGGATAAGGCAGATCCATTGCAACAGCAATGAAAAGACATTTAATGCACCAGCCAAAGGAGAACAAACAGTACACAGACTCTTCAGATGCTACACAAGGACAAGAGACACATTCTAGCCTTTAGAGCAGGGGTGGGCAAACTTTTTGGCTCGGGGGCCACATTGACTTTTAAAATTTGACAGACGGGCCGGGTCAGCACAAGATTTTTGGGGAATCCCCCTTCCCCCTTTCTTCTCCTCCTTCCTCTCCCCTCGGAGGCCCCTGAGTCAGGAGTTGCTACCGCCGGCGTGGCTCCGCGCAGCTCCAGTCCCGCGTTGCCTCGGGAAGGGAAAGGCAAAAAGAAAGAGCTGTGGCGGTGCTTTGCAACGGCAGCAGCGGCACCGGAGGCTCAGGCTCAGCGGCTCCTGGTTTTGCCTTTCCCTTCCCAAGGCAACGCGGACTAGAGCCGTCTGGAGCCACGCCTGCGGTAGCAACTCCTGATAGCCCCAGCCGGACACCTGAGCGGAGCCCGGGCGGAACTGCCTGTTGCTGCTGCGGGCGCTGCTGCGGCGTCTGGCTGCCCAAGTAAAGAACTGCACCAGCTCAGGGCAACTGTGAGGAGCAAGAGGGGAGAGCAGAGAAGGAGGCAGAGAAGGAGAAGGGGAAACCCGGAGCGCCGCCGGTCGCCTCCTCAAGCAGCCCGCCCGCCGGCTTCCTCCGCCGCGCGGCTTGGGGCCAGGCACGGCGCCTGTGAGGAAAAAGGAAGCCGCAAGTTGCTGGGAAGTTGCTCGGGTTTCCGGGCTTTCAGGCTTAAACTTTGCACAGGCAAAGTTTGCAGGCGAGACGTCTTCCCGCTGAGGACCGGAAGGGTTCCGCCCGGTGGGCGGCGGGCTGCTTGGAGGAGCGACCCAGCGGCGCTTCGGGTTTCCCCTCCGCCGCGCGGCTCGGGGCCAGGCACGAGCGCCCGCGAGTTAAAGGAAGCCGAAAGTTGCTCGGGTGCTGGGAGCAGGCTTTTAAAGTGCCGCCCGAGCAGGACCGCCGAGCCGGGAAGCGGGGCACCAAGGCAGGGCAAGGCTCCACCAGCAGCGGCCTAGCTTTAGGTGGCTCCCAAGCAGCCCGCTCCAAGCAGCCCGCCCGCCCGCCAGGCGGAACCCTTCCCACTCCTCAGCGGGAAGACGCTCCAGCCTGCAAACTTTGCCTTTGCAAAGTTTAAGCCTGGAAGCCCCAGAAAAAAAAGGGGATCGGCGGGGACTCACCTTCGGAGAGGTCGCACTCGAAGGTGATTTCGAACTCCTAGCTGAGGCCTTTGCAAACTTGATTTCTTTCCTACCCGAGAGCGCTCCGCACTGTTTTGCAGCTTTGGGGGCCATGCGGCACAGGGCAATACGCCACGCCCAGCAATTTTTTTTCAGGGGCGGGCCGGATTGGACAGACCAACGGGCCGGATGTGGCCCGCGGGCCGTAGTTGCCCACCCCTGCTTTAGAGTGTAATATACAGAATCCCACAGTTTGCATTTTCTTACCTAATTACAGTTTAATTTTCTAATATCTTAAATCAAACTAGTCTAGCAATAACTACATCTGTGAATTTATGCTGGAGTTTTGATCCAGCATCCTTCTGAACAAAGCCTGACATAAACAGCTATATATGACAAGATTAAAATAAAAGAACACAACCAGGCAAGAATTATTTGGTAACCAATTATTAGCTATCAACCATTCACTAATCTGGCCTCTTCATGTTCAGCGTGATACTTTTGTTATCACAATGGACAGTTTCATAAGATGGGATATGTGAACAGACCACAAGACCTGAAAAAGAACAAAAGACTTTAGGTCAGGAACTGTGTGGCTATGTCCACTTATGAGAGATAAAAGATGAATATAGGTAGAAATGTTTGTTCTATTAATTAAAAAATATGATTGCCTTATTACCATGAAACATGGTAGCGGTGGTGTTTACAAATAAGAGCACACAACTGAAATAATTTTTGGAAGCACCCAGCCTAGGTGCTGAAAATTCCTAAGATTCTAAAAACAACAATAACAACAACAACAACAACAACCCAGCCTGGTACAGGGAGGGACCTACTAGAAACAGAAGCCCTTTTCAGGCCTGATGAGGATCAAAGAAGGAAAGTGAACTTCCGTTTTATATCATTGGAAAAAGTTAGAAAGATTTGTATTAGTCGAAAGCTCCTCGCGACATCCACAGTGTCTCCTCTGGTGGCAGCATTAGAGGCCTGCTGTTGCCCAAGGCACAATGAGACAGTGGAAAGCTACAAATTGTTTACAACAAATCAGCAGACAGGAGAAAGATTGGATTGCTGTATTTAGGATTGAGAAGTTTAGCAAGCATATGAGATTTTGGAGGGCTCAAAGGGTCATTGATAAGGATGGAATTATTTGTGACATGCTGGAGTCCCAGCTGGAAAAACCATCTGACATAGCCAAACACTTAGCTAAGAGTTCGTGTAACAGTATAAAACTCTTCATAAAGAGTTTTTCTTTCTCATTGGCTCAAGGTTGACTCAGCCTTCCATCCTTCCGAGGTGGGTAAAATGAGGACTCAGATTGTTTGGGGCATCATGCTGACTCTGTAAACCGCTTAGAGAGGGCTGGAAAGCACTGTGAAGTGGTAGATAAGTCTAAGTGCTATTGCTATACAAGGGCTATCATTGCAGTAAATGAAACTAACATAAGCAGAACACTCATAGAAAAGAAGTCTTCAGGCAAGTTAAGGACATGCATTGGACCTAACCCATTGAACCAAGCATACAAACAATGTCATTATCCAGTATCTACAGTTGTTGATAGCCTACATAGTATTTCCCAAGAATGAATATTTACAGGTTGCAACCTCATCAGTGGTTTCTGGCCGATAAAATTTACCCACACAAACAGACATTTCGCATTCCTACTGCAAAGCTACAGAGCTATGCCTTCTGTCAGCTCTTTCCCTGGCATCCAAACAATTTCGAATAAATAAAATAAACCAGATATCTTGACGGATATCTTGATTTTTGCAAAAGGGGCAAGTGATTTAGAGGCGGAAAGGGACTCACAACTGCAAGCTAAGCTTCTTTCCTGGAGCTCCAAAGAGAAGAACATCAAACTGAAACCAGAGAAAATGAAACTTGGATAGAGACCCAAGAGACTTTCACAGGACATGTATTGTTAGCAAAAGAACTACAACAGGATCTCAAGGGAACCCAGGCAATTCAGAATATGCCATCATCAAAAGAGGTGGCTTGAATATTGTGCTTCGTGGAATGATAAAGTTCTTGGGGGATGGGAAATCTGTCTCCATTTGCAACTATAGCAGGACTACTAACTATCCTGTAATACAAACTTTTTTTATTTTATTTCTTATATGTTTGATTTGTCAATCGCTTACAAGATAATAGGTATAGGAAGAAACATGAGTATGAATACAGGAAATAGGTATGAATAAATGGGGACAATAGGACAGGGATGGTAGGCATGATTGTGCAGTTATACATGCCCCTTACAGACCTCTTAGGAATGGGGTGAGGTCAATAGTGGATAGTCTAAGGTAAAGGAGTGGGGGTTTGAGGATGTAACAACAGAGTCAGGTAGTGCATTCCAGGCATTGACCACTCTGTTGCTGAAGTCATACTTTCTGCAATCAAGTTTGGAGCAGTTTACATTGAGTTTGTATCTGCTGTGTGCTCTTGTATTGTTGCAGTTGAAGCTGAACTAGTCATTGACTGGTAGTATATTGTAGCAGATAATTTTGTGTACTACGCTTAAGTCCAACCATAGGCGGTGTAGTTCTAGGTTGTCAAGCCCAAAATTTCAAGCCTGGTGGTGTATGGTATTCTGCTGCGAGCAAAGGAGTGTAGTACTCTTCTCATGAAATACTTCTGGATTCACTCAATTGTATTAATGTCCAATATACAGTGTGGATTCCAGACAGATGAGCTGTATTCCAGTATTGGTCCAGCAAAGGTTTTATATGCCCTAGTTATAAATTCAACATTACCAGCGGAGAAGTTTCATAAGATTAGATTTACAACTCTTAATGGTAGAATGTGTTCGAAAGATTAAGAGTTATTCATTAAACACCTGTCCTAAAAAGAAAGGCAAGAAAGACTGCAAAGTGTGTAATGGATCTTAAAAAGTACTGGATGGTGTTTCTAGGAGCAACCAGCTGAATATATAAACAGAAGCCTGTCAGCATTGAATAAAAGAAAAAAAAATGCTGCTGTTATAATGTTTGAAATAGAGCAATTGAACTGGTACATTTATGGGCAGTCAGAAACCCTGTTTTCAAATCACAAGCAACTAGGAGCAATTATGACTAAACTCTACCTTAAAACACTGAGGGATTCCAGTGCATGCTGATGTGTTTACCAAAATATCATACTGAGAACAAATACTGTCCAGGAAAGTCTTAATTACGTTGGCAGACTCTCTGGGTTGAGGCTTCTTACTCAATATTGGAGAAGCGTTTAGCCAATAAAATTTCCCAAAGAAAACAACCCAGCTACAAGAAATTAAAGAGACTACAACTTCAAGTACTCAAGTCAAAATTTTGGAAAGATGGAATGCAAATAGACGCCAAGTGTCCATAGAAGCAGAAGCATATTTTCCTTTTAAGAAAAGAACGTAGTAGATGGTTTTACATTATCATCTGAGACACTTGTCATTCCAGCTTTATTGTGGTAAGGGGAAAATAAATTACATATTACAATAACACATGGGAACTGAGAGCTGTTTTTATTGAGTTCACAAATGTGATGTGGGTCTGAGATGTACACATAGCTAAATGTGCTAAATATGTGTACATGGAGCGGTCTGGTATTCTTGAGACAAATATTAATGGAACAAGACCTTAAAATGGCATGAAATTCAAACTAGGCCAAATAAGATTAACACGTATTTATTTATCTTAAAAGTCATGTTATACATCTGAAGATTATTATGCCAATTTCTAGTACAGTTGATTGTCTGTAACAGCCAATAGCCAGAGAGATGTGATCCAGAAAGTAAAGGCACACTGTCCAGATAATGGCATTCCTTATCCATTTTTCAATGACAACTGCCCCCGCTCCACAAGTGATGATTCAAGCTTTTTTTTTCTTTTTTGGCAGCAGTGGAAATTTTACTCCCAATGAAAAATAGCACTGGACAGCACAGTGCAGGCTACGTACGTGCCACTCTGGGTCCCATTACCCGCTGGAAAAGGGATTTAGAAAGGAACGGTCAGCAACATTCTAAGCAGATGGCCACCTCTTTTTCCCCACAGGGGCGCACCGGGGAATTTTATTTTCCTGAAATATATTTTTTTTCTTTACAACCTTTGGTCTGTTTTGTTCAGCTTCTCCCCTCGGACCAAATTTATTATCTTTCTGTTCAGTGTTTTCCCTCTGATGGAGAGGCAGGCAGAGTCTGGAGCCTCTTTTTTAATATTGTTGTTGGAATTGAAAAGAATAATGAAAAAAAAAAACAAGTGTACGTAGGTGGACAGGTATGTTAACCCAAAGACTACAGAAACTTATTAGATAGGAACCTTTCCGCTGTGGGACATCTAAAGCAGAAGTAAAGAAAATCCTTTATTTTATTTGAATTTAAGTTAAATCTTACAAGTAAGTTATCATAACAAAAAAATTATTCATTTATTTATTTAATCTTTCTCTCTATCTGAATCTCTCTGTGTGTGTATGTGTGTGTGCCTGCCACCTTTTTATAAATAACTCAAGGTGCCAAACATACCTAGTTATCTTTCCTCCTCCCATTTGCACCCAAAAACAATTATGTGAGATAGTTTGAGTGTGACCCAGCTGGCTTTCATACCTAAGGTGGGACTAGAATTCACAGTCTGCCAGTTTCTTACCTGGTGCCTTAACCGACTGATTGTAATCATCAAATTAAATTGAGAAGACATGGAGACAATTCTAGACAAGAATCCCAATTCAGCAATCTTATGTTGTCCTCTTGAAATATATTTTGCTTCAGTACAGCATCTCAGAGATCAGACATGGGCATTATTTTCATTTGTCACTCTTGTTTTTAGGAACAACAATTATCTGTCTCTACAAATGAAAGAAGGATTCAGATTGTTGCTAGTCGTGGTGTAGTTTAAGAGTAATCAGAGATCAGTTGATTAGATTAAGCAAACAAAGGACCCACGAACAACGCGGAACGTATGTATGTGTGTGATTTGCAGACTTCACTGTCAGTCTTTCTGATTTGACAGTCATATAAGCAAATAAATAAACAAATAAGCAAGAAATCTAGGTCATTTTTTCAGATGTCATGTGGCAGTGATGCCTTACTGAACAATGGTAATACCATCAGGGATATCTTTACATAAGTCTTAACTCTTCTGTCCAACTTGATTGGCATCACAACCAAGAGAATTATGGAAATTTGCACTGGCATTATCTACATGCTGCTTACCAAACACCTGAATTTTGATCATATATTTAGAAATGCTGAAAAAGTTATAAGTGTGAGGACTGGTCATAAGCCACCTTTTTCAGTGGTGTTTCAACTTTGAATGGACACAAAATGAAGTTTAGGACTACTGGTATTTCCATAGCTGCTCCACACCCATGATCATGGAGGATCCTCGATGAACTCCTTCCCTTCATGTATTTAAGTTTCATAAGAGGAACCCTACAATTGCAGACTTCACCATCCCTGGAATTTTTCGGCAGAATCTCATCTGCCATCATCAGGCTTCTGTATTGTTTTTATTTATTTATTTATTTGATTTGCCAATTGTTTACAAGATAATAAGTATAAGTGTATACATAGTTGTGAATACATGAAATGGGTACATATAAGAAAAATAAAAGAAGAATAAGAGAAACAATAGGACAGGGACGGTAGGCACGTTGGTGCGCTTATGCACGCCCCCTACTGACCTCTTAGGAAAGGGGTGAGGTCAATAGTAGACAGTCTAAGGTTAAAGTTTTTGGGGTTTGGGGAAGAAACTACAGAGTCGGGTAGAGTATTCCAGACATTGACCACTCTATTGCTGAAGTCGTATTTCCTGCAATCAAGTTTGGTGCAGTTAACTTTGAGTTTGTATCTATTGTGTGCTCTTGTGTTGTTATGGTTGAAGCTGAAGTATTCATTGACAGGTAGGACATTGCAATGTATGATTTTATATACCATGCTTAAATCAGACCGAAGACAGCGTAATTCAAGGTTTTCTAGTTCTAGAATTTCAAGTCTGGTGGCATAAGGTATTCTACAACGAGTAGAGGAGTGGAGAACTCTTCTTGTGAAATATTTCTGGACTTTCTCAATTGTGCTAATATCAGATATGTAATGTGGGTTCCAGACTGATGAACTGTATTCGAGTATTGGTCTAGCAAATGATTTGTATGCTCTGGTTAGTAGTGTGATATTACCAGAGAAAAAGCTACGTAGGATTAGGTTAACAACTCTTAATGCCTTTTTGGCTATGTAGTTGCAGTGGGCTCTAGCACTTAGATCATTAGAGGTGAGTATTCCAAGGTCCTTTACAGAGCTTGGGTCATCAACAAGATCTTGACTATTCAGCTTGTATTTTATTTTCTGATTTTTTTTGCCAATATGTAAGACAGAGCATTTATTTGTTGAGATTTGAAGTTGCCATTTGTTTGACCATTCTGATACATAGTTAAGATCTTTTTGTAGGGTAGCAGTATTGTCTGTGGTATTGAACAGCTTTACATCATCAGCGAAAAGAACGCAATTGCTCTTAATATGATCACAGAGGTCATTTATGTAGAGTATGAAGAGAGTTGGTCCTAGAACACTGCCTTGGGGACACCACTATTGACAGGTACAGAATTTGATAGGACGCTCCCAATTTTGACCATTTGTTGTCTGTTAGCCAGGAATGCTTCTATCCAGTTATTCAGTTGTCCAGAGATACCATAGGATTTTATTTTTAGGAGTAGTTTGTCGTGTACCACTGAATCAAAGGCTTTACAGAAGTCTATGTAGATTGCGTCTATTGCTTTGCCCTGGTCGAGTTGTGTCGTCCATATGTTTTTGCAGTGTAAGAGTTGCAGATTACAGGATAGTTTTTTTCTGAAACCAAATTGTTTATTGGAGAGTAGGTTGTTTGTCTCTAAGTGGAGGATGATGGATTGGTTAATAATTGATTCCATGACTTTACAGGTGACGCAGCATAAGGAGATTGGTCTGTAATTTTCAACTAGGCTTGGGTCAGACTTTCACAGCCATTTCAGTTTTTCAGATGAGATTCAAACAAAGTGAAGGCCCTCGTTGGGGTGACCCACTGAATGTCTGAATGAATTCTTAAAGTTGCAAAGTTTGGAGACCTCTGATCTATGTAAAAAGAACTGCTGGGTTATTCCAAATGAGCTGGGGTGGGGGAATGAAACAGTCCGTTTTCTAAAGATGAAAAGCCAGAAATAAAACATGAAACCTAGTGTTTTGCTCTTAGCCCAGCGATGTAGAATAGAGTGCACCCTAACCTCAGAAAGGAACAAATAATATGTCATTTACATAGTGCTTTTTATCACCATGGCAGCCATACAGGAAAATAACACAATTTCTGAAAACAATCTGAATTCACATTAAATATTTTTGCTGCCAACCATTATTTTAAAATGTTCTTAATGATACTTCAAATACAGGCTGTCAGCTATACGCACAGAATGTCAAAAGGTTTTGTATAAATCAGGCACGGGTTTGGGAAACGTAGGAGTTACTTAGCGCAAGCTAAGTGCAAGCTAGGCGTTTTAAGGCTCTGTCCAATGACAGGTATTTTAGATTGTTATAACTTCCACAGGGTCCTACCCCTGACCAAACTGGCTGGACCTGAAGAAGTTGTAGACCAAACTATCTGGTTGGACTATCTTAGTTGCAGGTCACTTTGTGATAACAGTGCTTCATGGTCAGACTCCACGATATTTAATCTCAAGCTATTCTGTTACTCGTTTGTGGTAACCATCCTCGCCCAAATATGTCCTTGGCCATTATTGAAAGTAAGAACTTAGACATTTCTGTTGCATAGAATAACTGGAATATTTGTTCCCATTGACAAACATTGGGCATTTTAACCTAAGGAGGTGGGAAGAAGAAACATTTGTTAAACTGTATTATCTTGTAGAAGCTATGCAGGTATGTCTCCCCCCCCCCCATATGCTCTTAATCTAGAGAGTCTTGTGATTTGTACTGGTCTGGGCTTCATGCTAGAGCAGGAGTTCCCAACCTGTGGGCCACGGCCCACTACCGCGCCATGGTCTCATTGCCACCGTGCTGCGTGAATGGCCGGCCGGCGTGTGCATCTGCAAACATGCACAGCCCCACAAACGTGAGCCTTGTTGCAGGCACCCGCGGTCCCACTCCCACGAGCCCCACTGTGGGCGCTTGCAGCCCTACTCTTGCAGGCATCACCATGAACTTCACAGGGACGCACACGCATGACACCTGGCCCTCCCACAGAATCGTCCCCTCTTCCCCCCCCCTTCCCTCCTTCCTCTGGGCCGCCAACCTGGAAAGGTTGGGTAACTCTATGCTAGAGGACTCAAGACTGCCTTTTAAGGTGGGGCTTATACAAAACAAACAAAAGGTTAAAAAGTTATGATATTTATGTAGTTACTGACCAAGCACATCTAAATGACATTAAAGTAACCAAAATATCTTTACAATCCCTACAGCAGGTCACAATTTTTGAGCATCCCTAATGTTTAGAAATTGAAAGTTGAAAAATTTCACACAACCTCTAAAGTATATAGCTTTAGAGTAGGTGTGGCCAAGCATGGGCCATGGGCTGCATGTGGCCCTGGATAGCTAGCCCCAAAAGAATGTAAACTTTTTACATTGTTATGTGATTTATATACATTAACTATATTATATACAGGTAGTCCTCAACTTACAACCATTTGTTTAGTATTCACTTGGCAACTGGCATGTATTTATGATGGTTGCAGTGTCATTTTGTGACCTTCACTTTGTGAAGTCAATGAGGAAGCCAGATTCACTTAACAACCGTATTACTAACATAATAACTGGAATGATTCTCTTAACAACTGTGGCAAGAAAGATCAGAAACTGGAACAAAACTCACTTAACAACTGTCTTGCTTAGCAATGAACTTTTGGGATCAATTGTGGTCGAGGTCTACTTGTATTTTAGATGCGGCCCAAGACAATTCTTCTTCACTCAATGTGACCTACATAAGCCAAAAGGTTTGACATATACTGTATGCTTTAAAGGCACTACATGAACAGTTATGACCAGTGGTGAGATTCAATTTTTTTTACTACCGGTTCTGTGGGTGTGGCTTATTTGGTGGGCGTAGCTTGGTCATGTGACTGGGTGGGCCTGCTTGGTGGTCATGTGACTGGGTGGGTGTGGCCAACTCAATGTCGCTCACTCAAGGGGTGCCTCGCCTGGCCTCTCCCCTCCCAGCCATTCCTTGTCGATTAAAAAGAATAGCACAGTTTTTTCTCTCTCTCTCTCCCCCTTCCTTCCTATTTCTTTTTCTTTCTTTCTTCCTATTTCTTTTTCTTTCTCTCTCTCTCTCTCTCTCTCTCTCTCTCTCTCTCTCTCTCTCTCTCTCTCTCTCTCTCTCTCTCTCTCTCTCTCTCTCTCTCTCACACACACACACACACACACACACACACACCTAGTCGAGAGGGTGGCAGAGGCACTGCTGCAGCAGGCGTTGCTATGGGAAGCAGCTAAGATCCCACTGTCCAGGTCAGAGCACTCCACCACCGGTAGCTTCTCCCGGGGGATGAAATGTTTCATGTTTCCTCCCTTCACGAAAAGCCCGATGCCACTTTCTCCTTCAGCCACAGTGGGACCCCACAGCCCAGTTCCCTTCCCCAATCGAGAGGAGAGCCTTCCATTGTCTGCAGCCCCACTGACGCCCAGAAAATGGGGCGTTCTGATCCAGCACAGGAAGCTGGGAAAGTCGGTAACCTCCAAGGAGCTAAAACCTCATGTATGTCCAACACAGCAGATGCTACAAGGGCCACGCAAACACTCCCAGACAGTGTCCAGCAATCCAGACACAGGGCACCAAGGCTACACGCACTTTGCATTGGGTCCAGCCCTCAGCGGGAAAAAAAATGGAGCTGGGGGGACGGGAAGGATAATCTCTAGGTGACTTACTTGTTGCCCCGGCTCTTTCTACCTCCAGGACAAGCACCGAAGATGCGGGATGGGGAAAGGAGGAAAAGAGGCGCGACAAAGCCCAGAAAAGCAAGTGTGGGGGGGTCACATCACCATTTGCTCAAGGATGGTTGCTTTGCACCACTATGGAGACACTAGTCATGTCTCGGCACTTAGTTCAATGGCTAATCTCCCCCCCGCCCTCCCTGAGTCTCTCTCTCTCACACACATGCACACACCTGGTCTGACTGGGACAAAATGATCCGGCGAACTCCAGAGCAGCGGGTGGTGCGAGATGGCAGTAAGCAGGTGGTGGGAGGGGCGGGGGGGCGGTGGAGGCCGGAGCATGCCGTGGCTGTGCCTTTCTTCCTTTCCCCCTGGGAGAAGGAAGATGCAGATGGCGGCGATCCCGGGGGATGAAAGGAAGGAAGTGAATGTCCACAACAGTGGTATTCTGGGAGGGCGGGTGGAAGTACCGGGGCTGTTGCACATGGGCACCTCCATCACCCCTCAGCCCCAGCATAGTAGAGATGCCCCCCAAGGGCCACCAGCCTGCCCACCCATTGGCCAGGCCAGGCTGGAAGCAGCGTGTCCCCTGGGAGGAGGAAGAAAACAAGTGGCGCTGCTGCTCTGGCCTCTATTGCCCACCTGGGGGTGAAAGGAAGAAAAGCGCAGCCACAGCGTGCTCTAGCCTCCATTGTCCACATCCTCCTTCTCCTGGGGGGAAAGGAAAAAAGGTTCAGCCACATCAAATTGTGCACAGCATGTGCAGCCCAGGACATCCACACTCCCACCAGGTGAGCCAGAGGATGGGGGGGAACATCTAGCTAGGCTGCAGCCAGCACTCCCGCCTGGGATGGGGCCATGCCAGCAATGAAGCTAGCCAAGCGAGCCCGGGAACAGTGGGAGGGCCCTTGGCAAGCTTGGGAATGATGGGGGAGGGGGAGGCAAGCTCCAGGGATGCTAGGGGAGGCTAGCACGACTCGCAGGCTTACCTGCAAGCAGGAAGATCAGAGCTGCTCAGTTGGGGCACAGGGCCAGGCACCATGTGAGAAGGCAGGTTAAGCCACGAGGACCCAGTGTGGAGTGAGGAGTGACTGGGCGGGGCAAGCGTCAGGCGGGGTGAGCGAGAATTGGATGGGCAGGGTAAGTGAGTGAGCTGCGACTGGGAGATCGGTTCGGCGGCGGGGGGCAGTCAGAAGTCGCTACTGGTTCAGCGACCCACGCCAAATTATCGCTATCAATTCTCCCGATCCGGTGCGAACCGGCTGAATACCACCCTATTCAGTCATATAGCCTCTCCAATTGGTCCGTAGCTAATATAACATCAAATTGCTCTTTCTATTATGTGAATGCAGATCTTATAACAGACAGGAAAAAACGAACAAACTACGGGCTATTTAAAAACCTGAGAGGATTATTTCCGGTATATAATTTGTTTTAACACAATTATTTGGAAATTCAGGAAATTTCACATTTGGCAAAAGAATAATTTTTTACCAATGGGAGTGAAAATATATTAGTGCTAGATAATAACCTATATTATATACACATAAAAATATTGGCTACCTTCCTTCTCTAGAAAAAAGTTCGGATGGAGAAAAGTTAATGATATTCTCAAAGATTTAGGCCCAGTATTCTTCAATGTCTTCATAAATGAATTAAATGAGGAATAGAAGGTGAACTCATCAAATTTGCAGATGACACTAAGCTGGCAGGAAAAACCAACACCCCAGAAGACAAGCTCAAGACCCAGAAAGATCTTGACAGATTTGAACAATGGGCCTTATCCAACAACATGAAATTTAATGTGGAAAAAAGCCAGCTTTTACACCTAGGCAGGAAGAACCAAAGGTGCAAGTACAGATTAGGTGAAACTTGTCTCAAAAACAGTAACTGTAAGAGGGACCTTGGTGTCCTAGTGACCGATCACTTAAACATGAGGCAGCAGCGTACGGCAGCAGACAAAAAGGCTAATATAGTCCTTGGTTGTATAATCAGAGGCATAGAATCAAAATCATGAGAAGTATTATTACCGCTTCATAAAATCCTTAATAAGACCACACCTGGAATACTGCATCTAGTTTTGGTCACCACATTATAAAAAAGATGTTGAGGAAAATTGCAAAGAAGAGCAACTAGGATGATTAAAGACCTGGAGACAAAAATATATGAAGGATGGTTGCAAGAATTGAGTATGGCTAGTCTATAGAAAAGAAGGACTAGGGGTGACATTATAGCAGTATTCCAGTATTTGAAGGGCTCTCACAAAGAAGAGGGGGTCAACTTATTTTCTAAAGCACCAGAAGGCAAGGCAAGAAACAATGGATGGAAACTAATCAAGGACAGAAGCAACCTGGAATTAAGGCGAAACTTCCTAATGGTGAGAACAATTCACAAGCAAAACCAGCTTGCCTTCAGAAGTTGTAGGTGCTTCATCACTGGAGGTTTTTAAGAAAAGAGTGGACAGCTATCTGTCTGAAATGACACAGGGTCTCCTGTTTGACCAGGGGGTTGGACTAGAAGACCTTTAGCTTTATTCTGATTGATATTGATATTTCATTGGTTGTACTTTTTCAGATTGTTACCATGAGCTCATCCTCATGTCCTGTTTGGGACATGAAAATAACCAATAGCCATTACTGAAGACATAAACACTTGCAATCACACTTAACCTTCCCCTGGACTACTATGAAGGCCCCCTCCACCAATCTTCCTTTGTTCTGCTGCAAAGAGATTCCCTTACCATTTCTGCCAATACAAGCCACATCAAGCAGCAAATATTTCCAAGGTAAAATTAGAGGAATAGGGCCTGCCCTGCTCTGACTGGTCTCCTGAGGCTATTACAGACACACCCCTTTTCTGGTTCTGGACCACTGATGTTTCAGAACTACTGACTTTCTCAGCCAATTGTCTTTTGGCAGAAGGAAACCTTTCCTCCCCCATGCCACTTTACTTGCTTCCTATTTTTCTCTCCAATACATGGATGGCAACACACGGATGTAGTGATGGGAGAAAGTAAAGGACATTGGGGTGCTAGTTCTTCAGCTCCAAAAGATCCACCGTACCATAAATTGGATGCCTGCTAGAGCAGAGTACAGTTGACCACCATTACCCAGTTTACAGTGGATTGGAAGGTCCTGACATGCATTAAGCTCTAGGGTTGGCTCTTTTTATTTTATTTTATTTTCCTTCCCCTGTGAGAAGACAAGTAGAGGAAACCAACTGTATTTCCCTGCATTCTTTCTTTCACCTTTCTTCCTCCTTCCCTTTCTTATTTCTCCCTCCACACTTTGCTGTTGGTCCTCTGATACCACGGAATGATTAATTCTGTGTCACTGAAGAACTAACAGCATAAAAATCATAGCGGTCACCCAATCTCTGTCCACGTACTCAGCAGAACTCATTCCCTGTTTGATGTCAAGGCAAAGTAAGAACTGGAAGTGCAATTCTGCAGTTCTTTAAGCCAGTGTAGTTTTCTGCTGTAGGCCACCATTTTAGTGTTGAACAGCCCAATATCTCATTGGTTTATCAGCCACTTTGTCTTCCATTTAAATCACTGTATTCTGGAGACTATAAGAATGGATTTTCTATTCACAAGTATGCAAGTAGTCCTCAACTCACAATTACAACTGAACCCCAAAGTTCTGTTGCTAAGCAAGACAGTAATTTAGAGAGTTTTTTGTCTCTGTTTATGACCTTTCTGGCCACAATGGTTAACAATACATCATTGCAGTTGTTAAGTTCGTAAACAGTTAGGTGAATCTGGCTTCCCCATTTACTTTGCTTGTCAGCAGTTTGCAAGAGGTGATCCCTTGACCTTGGGACACTGCAACCATCATTAATATGAGCCACTTTGCCAAATGTCTGGATTTTGGGTTTTGTGACCATGGAGATGCTGCAACGATCTTGTGAAAAATGGTCATAAGTGACTTTTTTCAGTGCCTTTGTTACTTCGAAGAATAACTAAATCAATGGTTGTAAGTCAAGGACTATCAGTATGCAAATTTCCCTTTGTATAACTGGACCCCCGGTACGCGAAAGTCTTTTTCACATATTTCCATAGATTTATTCACTGAGCTCTGACAAGTGGGGATTAGCTCTTTCTCATGTGAAGGCTCTGTGTTACCAGCTAACCTACAGTCACCTTCTGATAATGACCCCAAAGTATTTATTGCTGCCAAAAATCTTTTAACAGAGTACCACAAAGCACACTGCAAACTCAAAGCTTTCTCTGTAGAAAACAGGCACGGGAGCTTAGATTTGCAAAAAGGGGCCCGCAGAGACAAATCTGGAGTTCAGGGAAGATACAAGGACAGTCACTTCCCAGTGCAAAATTTGAGGTGTTCCAACAACAGTGTACAGCGAGATACACAGAGAGCCACTCATCAAAGCCATTTCTTTTATATAGCCCCGACGATCAGCTAAACCGGTTGGCTGAATCACGCCTCTTTTTTTTTTTTTTTTCAAATAAGTGGGTTGACTTCCTGTGCTCTTCCTTTCATGATTTGTGACAGGGCTTGGGATTTTACCTAGCTCAGTTTTAGGTCAGCTAACTCAGCTGGTGCCTCTTCAGCGAGGACTGTGCTGCTGCTCTGTAGAACGTCCTCCCCTCAGAGATTAGAATGACCCCAACCCTGTTGGCCTTTTCTAAGGCTTTACAAAACCTGGTTGTGTTCCCCAGCCTAGGGCCTGAATGTGTTAGGGGCGCCAGCTCTTGGGTTTACTATTAACTGGCTAATTGTCTCCGTTGCTATGCATATTTATTTTCGATGTTTTTTCTTGTTCTTAAGTTGTTTTTTATTCATTGTTTTTTTAATATATATTTTTGGAATTGTAAGCCACCCAGTCAGTGGTGGGATTAAAATTTTTCTACCACCAGTTCTGTGGACGTGGCTATGTGGTCATTTGACTGGGGGGTGGGGGTCAAAAGTCTTTTTTTCTTTAGCAGCACCCCCCATGCCCCTGTTTTTGGCCTACTTGGCCTGAGGGAAACATCCTGGGCGATAAGAAGCATTTTGAAGCCTTCTGAGGTAAATACAACAGCAAGGGCGGAAATCAGCTGTGCCGCACAATTTACATTAGCTAGAAATCAAGAAATCCGATGAGTTCCTGCTTTCTAGCTAATCTAAGCACAGCTGAGTCAGAAATACCGGTTCAGCCAAACCGGTAGCATCTTTTTTACTACAGGTTCGCTCGAACCAGTAGCATTTTTTACTACTGGTTCAGTCGAACTGGGCCAAACCAGCAGCATTTCATCTCTGCACCCAGCCATTGATTGAGATGGGCAGCTAGGGAAATTGATTGATTGATTGATTGATTGAATGATTGATTGAATGATTGAATGAATGAATGAATGAATGAATGAATGGGTGTTACAATGAAAGACTGGGGCTGGAGCTGAGGCTGGACAACCTGTTCAGTTTCTGAATGTGAACACTCAGGTTGATCTCTAGAAGGGAACAGTTATTTCAAAGCATTAAGTCCAAAATAGACCTTATTAATCTATCAGACATACTCAAACTGCAAAAGAGAAAAGAAGCTAAAGTCGGTGCATGCACTATATTCTAATATAGAGATAGGAAAAGATCTGAAGGTCTAGATGAAAGGAAGCCCAACTGTTGAACTGCAGTGTATTTTATGGTTTTAATTGCTTTTTGATATATTATGCTACCCAGAGTCATTTTGCTGAGTTAGCCACAGTCATATAATACCTCACCAATCAGTCACATAATATCCCACCAATAAATATGCAATATCAATTGGGGAAATTAGTGTTTGCCAAGCTAAGAATGAAAAGAAGTACAGTGGAAACGGAGGGCAGAAATGTGTATGCAACAAAAACAGCAATAGAGACCCCTGGGATGAAATAAGTAGAGTGAAAGAGGGGATGGAGAAGAAATAAGAGTGTAAGTGGTTACAGTTGCCTATTTCCGAATAAGAGAAAGTCTTCAATTCTGGAATGCGCGTATATTGTTAAAAATACAATGGCACATATCTCACTTGAGACACTCATCTCTCAGTGGTGAATTGAAAGAAGCCTAATCCTCTTCACAACATATGAGAATGCTGCTGGATGGTACTATCTCCTGAATGATATCCCTCCAGACACAGTTTTGACATAACAAGTTCCTACAGCAGAGATAGAGACTAACTATTATTAGGGGCCCTGGAGTCACAGCAATTTTGCAGCAAATTGTATTTAAAGGGTTGCCAAATGGCTGAGCTTGGCTTGAGATCTTTGGGAAGCAGCTTCCCCAAATTGCTAAATTCCCTGTTCGATCAACATAATTGTTGGCTTAGAAAACTACCAATCCATGCATAATGATGGTCCCTTGCAAGACATCATGGTAAGAATAAAAAGCTAGCAGTTTCTGCTGCGTAACAGACAGAAGCAAGCTTGGAGTGCAAGGTGAGCTCGACAAGCGATGCCTCTTTTCTGCCTTGAAACACAAATAGTCTGTCTAGGAAAACATGACATGAAGGGAGTTAAAGAAAAAGAAATAAGATTACTTCAGGCCTGGAAGGATGGATTACATCAGGGATCTCCAACCTTGGCAACTTTAAGATTTGTGGACTTCAACTCCCAGAGTTCCTCAGCCAGCTTTGCTGGCTGAGGAACTCTGGGAGTTGAAGTCCACAAGTCTTAAAGTTGCCAAGGTTGGACACCCCTGGATTAGATGATGATGATGATGATGATGATGATGATGATGATGATGATGATATCTTTATCCTGCTTTAAAAAAAAAGGTCAGTTCAAGTTAGTGAACGTGCCACTCCTGCCTCCTATGTTCCCTAGAACAGCAACCCTGTGAGGTGGGTTGGACTGAAAGTGAGCGACTGCCCAAAGTCATCCAGACAGTTTTTATGCCTGGAGGTGGGCCTAGAACTCACCATCTCCTGATTTGTGGGTCAGTGCCTTCACCACCACACCAAACCCACTTAGATGCTAAACTATTTCAAAACTACTAGAAAACAATCAAAAGGAATAAACGAGGGAGGTCAAGTAAATCCTATTATCAGCCTCAAGCTAAAAAGGTAAATGTCGGGAGCCAAGGAAGTACAAAATAGGGAAAAAAAGGACAAAATATATCTAAATCTGTAAAGTATCCGAGAATTCAACATAGTTTTCATTTTGAGCATGAGCTCAGAATGAAGAATGGCAAGGGAAGTAATCATTCCACTTTATGACTTGAAAGAACAGTTTTTAATCTACCTGACTAATTAGATTTGACTGACAAAAAGCACATAACAAAGAATAAGGAAGTCTGCACACTCTGCCATGAATAATGGCCAAGCCCTTGTCTAATCAGCTAATTGGTTTTTAGGAAATTTGAACTGTTTCAGGATTGAGCTATTCTTTGGATGACTGGTAAATAACAAGGAGAAGTGACTTAGCATCAGGCGTGCAGCACATCTGCAAAAGTAAAAGAGGGCAAGTAACAGAAGTCTAGATAACTAGCAACTTGAGTTACCAAATTGCAGCTTATCCAGTGGTTTGAATGCTATATAGGCATGATATTCCCCTCTGAAAAAAAAATCGAGGCCGGCCAAAAGAGACCCCCCACCGCGTGCCAAGAAATCGCTGCCCAGCTCCCTTTTCCTGCCGCTCAGAGGCCTCTGCTCGCACCGCCCGCCCGCCCGGGTTCCGCTCGCACCGCCCGCCCGCCCGGGCTCCGCTCGCACCGCTCAGGTATCCGGCTGGGGCTGTCAGGAGTTGCTACTGCCGGCGCGGCTCTGTGCGGCTCCAGTCCCGTGTTGCCTCGGGAAGGGAAAGGCAAAACCAGGAGCCGCTGCTGCTGTTGCAAAGCGCCGCCGCGGCTCTTCCTTTTTGCCTTTCCCTTCCTGAGGCAACGCGGGATGAGTCACACAGAGCCGCGCCAGCGGTAGCAACTCCTGACTCGGGGCCTCCGAGGGAAGGGGAAGGAGGAGAAGAAGGGGGGGGAAAGGGGGGGGCGATTCCCAAAAAAATCGGAATTCCGATTTTAATCGGAAGAATATCATGTCTGGCTATATTTCCATGAGCAGTTCCTTGCCTAGATTATATTTAAATGTTACACATTAGGTAGGTACAAAACTTAGTTCTTTTTCCAAACTACATTACAAGTACAGATAGTCCTCGACTTACGAACACAACATTTTTGGTGCTAAGTGAGACATGAGGTAAATTTTGCCTCATTTTACGACCTTTCTTGCCACAGATGTGAAGTGAATTACTGCAGTTGCTAAGTTAGTAACACAGTTGTTAAGTGAATCAGGCTGCCCCGTTGGCTTTGCTTGTCAGAATGTTGCAAAAGATGATCACATGATCCCAGAAGACTGCAACCGTCATAAATACATGTCAGTTGCCAAGCACCTGAATTTTGATTGTATACGGACGCTGCAACGGTTGTTAAGTGTGAAAAACTAACACAATAATTGGGAGTTTATTTTCCATCCCTAAGCAATGCAGTCATAAAGCACTACATCACTTTGTGACAACAATCCTGACAATTCCTGTCCTCTCATTAAATGAGGACCTTTAGTGCAACTTCCTAACAACTTCCAACAAGCAACATCAGTGGAGAAACAGGAAGTTGCAACCGCCAGTCGGCTCGCAAGCAGGTTGGTGGCAGGAAAGTAACTGTTGTTGGGTGTGGGACGGTACAGGAGGGTGCATGAGGGGCAGTTACAGCACAGAGTGTGTGCAGGGTGTCATCAATCACACTCTCCAATGAAGGAAGAAGATCCAGTAGCTGCACCTCAGGATGGCTTGGGATGGCTGCTGCAGTTTACTCAGGGGCTGATGCTGCAGGGCACAGGTGGGGAGGGACTTGTGGTGGTAGCTGCAGAGGGTGTGGGACAGTGGTGGGATTCAAATTTTTTCACTACCGGTTGTGTGGGTGTGGCTTGGTCAGCGTGGTATGGCTTGGTGGGTGTGGCTTGGTGGGTATGGCAGGGGAAGGATACTGTAAAATCTCCGTTCCCATCCCACTCCTGGGGGAAGGTTACCACCGGTTCTCTGAACCACTCAAAATTTCCGCTACCGGTTCTCCAGAACTGGTCAGAACCTGCTGAATACCACCTCTGGTGTGGGAGAATGCACAAGGGGCCAGCAGGGTGTGGCGCAAGGGCAGCAGGACTTGGGGTGGTTGCTGCAAGATGGTCGCTCAGACTTACCTGAGTGACTTACAACCTTCCTTCCCAGTTGCCAAATGCCCAGATCATGGTCACATGACTGCAGGTATGCTGGGATGCCTGGAACTTTGAGCCATGGCAAGAACCAGTCATAAGAAACTCATTCAGCACATTCCTAACTTGGAATGATTATTGGATGAGTGGTCATTAGGGCTAGTTGTAATATGGCTGTCCAGATACGCTATGAACTGTCATCCTCCATTCAGATTAATATTTTGGCACAATCAGAGTTCCTTAGCCTCAGTACTGAATTTAGGCGACATTCTGTTCTGTCTCCGCATCAATTTGCAAATGTCTTTTAACAGACCCGTATATCATTATGCATTTTAAAAAGTTTTTGCAAAAGCAATTTCCAACTATAGTTTGATAAGCTTTTGCCCAGTGAGCTATCATGAATGCCAAAATGGATGGTAGCTAATATTTGCATTAACTTGCAAAACAAGAAGTATTCCTCTTACAGAGATTATGTATAGTTGATTTTAAAATAATAACAGTGGTAATACTTTGATGATAGTCTTTGCCATTTTCCTTATTTGGAAGAGAGACAGGTTGGTGTAGCAGTTGAGGTGCTGGCCTAGAAAACTAGGTAACTGTGAATTCTAGTCCAGTCTTGGGCATGAAAACCAGCTAGGTTACTTTGCCCCCCCCTCTCTCTCCCCCTCCCTCCCTCCCTCTTTTTCCTCTCTCTGTTTCTTTCTCTGTTGCTCTCTCTCCCCCTCCCTCTCTCTTTCTCTCTCAGCCCAAACTACCTAATAGGTTTGTATTGGAGGGGGAAAAAGAAGAGGAAGGAATATTATAAGCTGGTTCATCAGCTTGAATTATTTATTTTTAAAAAAAGGTGGGATGAAAACTTTTTTTAAAAGTAGCTTTGAACTGTTGCTGAGATGAAAGAGGGACATTTTTAAATTTCAATAAATGAACACAAGTGCACAAAAGAACATTTCTCCCTTCTGACTTGAGGGCTGACTACTTTTTGTCATCTGAATATGGAGCTTCCTAACAACAAGACACTTTGGGGCAGATCAATATTTTCTGTCAGCTCTCTGCTATGGATTTATTTTCCCATTGCTATGCTGGAATCCTTGCTTTTTCTGGGCATTGGACTTTAATGAAACGAAAGCACGGAAAATAACAGGTGCACTTTCTTTTTATGGTCTCAGCATTCAACTTGTTAGGATTTTACATTAAAATAATTATAACCCCATGAATATTGCTGGTCTGCTGGCACATATTGCTCATAATTTGGGGCCCTCAATGGGTCTGGGTAATTTTGCTTCTATTTCAGAAATATCTTTAGGCACACAATAACAATTGATTGCCAAACATTTCTCCAGATATTCCATAAAATGGCTTGTGTATAGAAAACAGAGCCGGTGGGACATATTAATTTACAAGCCTTTGTCATATGCCTATTGATTACAGAAAAGCCAATTAGATGAAAACCCACTCCATCAATGTAGGTGTACTTTTCATGAGAGTTTTGTCGATAAAGGGTTGCTTTTGAGGAGGGAAGAGGGTGCCAATGGCTAACCCGGTACTGTGGATAGAACATGCTGCATTAAGTTCTCACCCACACAGAGTCAGCTTGTAGATCAAAAATAAAACATTGTTGAAATTCAATGTTGCCTATTTTATGTTCTTATTGGTTGGGTATATATGTATGTGCGTGTACATATTCAGTGTTGTTGTTGTTGTTAGTGGGAAAAGTCATGTCTGACCCATTGCAATCCCATGGACAATGTTTCTTCCTGTCCTCTACCATCCCCCAGAGTCCATTTAAGCTCACGCCTACTGCTTCAGTGACTCCATCCAGCCACCTCATTCTCTGTTGTCCCCTTCCTCTTTTGCCCTCAATCGTTCCCAGCATTAGGCTCTTCTCCAGTGAGTCCTTCCTTCTCATTAGGTGGCCAAAGTATTTGACTTTTATCTTCAGGATCTGGCCTTCCAAAGAGCAGTCAGGGTTGATCTCCTCTAGGACTGACCGGTTTGATCGCCTTGCAGTCCAAGGGACTCGCAGGAGTCTTCTCCAGCACCACAGTTCAAAGGCCTCAATTCTTTGACGGTCAGCCTTTCTTATGGTCCAACTTTCACAGCCATGCACTGCACTGGGAAAACCATAGCCTTGACTATACGCACTTTTGTTGGCAGGGTGATGTCTCTGCTTTTTAGTATGCTGTCCAGATTTGTCATAGTTTTCTTTCCCAGGAGCAAGCATCTTTTAATTTCTTGGCTGCAGCCCCCAAATGCATGCATTCATACATATATCTTGTGCCTTTGGGTCAGTTCTCACTCCTGACCAACTGTCTGGACGAGTTGTTGCAGTTTTCCTCCCATTTTCCAGGGGTGGTTTGCCATTTTGCCTCCTCCCTAGGGCTGAGAGAGAGGGACTGGCCTAAAGTCACCCAGTTAGCTTCACGCCTAAGGTAAAGCTACTACCTACAGTTTCCTAGTTTCTACCTCGTGCCTTTACCACTACAGAAAAGTAGAATCTCATACATTTCTATGTGTGTATGTGTGAACCCTATACAAACAGATACATAGACCGAGAAACAAATATGTTCTCCACATATCTAGCTTAAAAAAACAAAACAAAACTATTGCTGTTGTCACCTGTGTAAGATACATGTAACGCAAAAATAGTCACTCAGATAAGATGGGGGACATAGCAATCTGATAAATAAATAAAATTGCAAAAGTAACAGTAGTATGTAAGAAGCATTATGAGTTACGTTTGTTTTTTAACTGTACAAAGAGCTCTTTTGTCTCCATTGTCACCCAGGTGTTTCATTTGCTCTCCAGTTTTTGAGTTATTTCGATCTCTACTTAAATTGTTTGACATCATATTGATTGATGTATTAAAATTCTATGGCCCTTACTTCATGTCAAAAGTGAAACTCCGCTAACACCATTCATACTTTGCCAATGGGTTTTAGTAGTTTCAAAAAAAGAGGGAAGAAAACAAAAAGCTTTTGAGGGTGAATCTTTGCACATCTTTGTACCACAATAGAAAGAATGTCAACTTTCACAGAAGGCAATGTGCTGTGATGCACATTAATACTCAAGCATACTTTTTTGTGGTTGATTTAATTTTTGGTATTCTTAGTGTTTTTAAAAGATTGTATCTGTGTGTACTTCTGTCTGTGGATATGCATATTGTACATGACAGAGTAAAGGAAAGATGATTTAGATAGTATTAAATTGTAATAAAGTTAGTAATATTTATGAATGTTTATAAAATCTGAATGTTGGTTTCAATAGATTAATGTAAAAAAGAAAATACATTTATTTTGGGTTTTTTTTTAATTATTCCCACCTCTTTGCTTATAGAAGGACTCAACTCAAAGTCTTAAAAACTTAGTAAAACATGAAATTAAAACAGAGATCATAAATGAACAAGAACACAATAAAAAGCTATTTAGATGAACAAGGTTTCACCCCATGGTGGAAAGAGTTTCCAAAAACGGGATTCCAGAATCTGAGATTGGTATAAGACATAAGGTCCTTGTAAGGTTATTTACTCTATATCTAATATTTCATATAGATGCAGAAATAAATATAAGTAAATATCAGGATGAATGTTCCAGTTTAGAAAACAAACAAATCAGAAAGTATACAGACTGAAGATCTAATAACTCAACATGTTCAGCAAAAGAGGTCACAGATATTCAAACTGACTGGTGCTTCCTGTGTTGCAAAGATATTTACATAACAGCTGCTGCTGTCGCTATATTGGCTTCTATTTTCTCTTTCAAGTCTTGTCAAGGGGTCTGTTTTTCCAGAACAAAATAGTTCCAATCTCAGATCTAACCTACATACTCAACAGTTCCATTTCAGCCATGTCCTTCATTTTTAATGCAGCCTATTAAATATGGAAGATAAATCCCACCAAGCAGCATAGAATATTCTACATGCACATTGTGCTCAGCTTTCGGTAAGTGTCTGCAGAAACCATCCATGTGCATATTCTCATTTGATGCCCAACCACTAGGAGACAACATTCATTTACATCAATGGTACTGAGACCTGGTTTGAACATCTCAGCAGCTGTTGAAAATGAAACCATGCACACGGGAAATGATCTGTATGAAATAATTCACCCAATGAACACTCCTGGATGAGATTAAAAAAAAAATCCATCTGCTCCAGATTCATTTTTTGCCCGAGGACATGTTTTTAAGAAACTCACAAGAATGAACATTTAAAGAATAAACTGGCCCAAACTTCACTTGGTTGCAATATTTCCTACTGCATATTGTATTTCTGTTTAAATTATAAAAGGTTTTAAGCCATTGTCAAATGCAATGGAAGAGGAGGGATTTGGAGAAACCGGATTGAAAACAAGTAAGATCCCATGGGAATGTATTTTTTTAATTATTTATTTGATTTGTCAATCGCTTACAAGATGCAGGTATAAGAATAAATATAGTTTTGAATACATGAGATAGATACTTAGAAGAAAAATAAAAAAACAATAGGACAGGGACAGTAACACGATTGGTGCGCTTATGCACGCCCCCTACAGGCCTCTTCGGAAGGGGGTGAGGTCAATAGTAGACAGTCTAAGGTTAAAGTTTTTGGGGTTTGGGGAAGAAACCACAGAGTCAGGTAGAGTATTCCAGACATTGACCACTCTGTTGCTGAAATCGTATTTTCTGCAATCAAGTTTGGTGTGGTTAACCTTGATTTTGTATCTATTGTGTGCTCTTGTATTGTTATGATTGAAGCTGAAGTATTCATTTGCAGGTAGGACATTGCAATGTATGATTTTATATACTATATTTAGATCGGAGATTCTCTATGTCTATGGAGATTCTCAGTTATCCGGTCATGGTTGTCCCAAAGGTGCTTTTTCAATGCAATTAAAAGACAAAGGCCACTCCCTTGAAGGCAACAAAGTCAACATTTTGGACAGAGAGGACCGCTCGTTTGAAAGAGGGGTCAAAGAGGCCATCTGTGTCAAAATTGAACAGCCCTCTCTCAACTGATATGGAGGGATATGACATCATCTATCTCCAGTCTACACATCCAAGAAGGCTCCACACCCATTTCCACCATGCGGTGACCTCCAGGTGGCCTCAACAACTCTCTAAAAAGAATACAAATGACCAGCTGCCTGCAAGGAGTATAAATCCTTCCATTCCCCACCATCCAGTCACAGCTAAAAAAGCTTCTTGGATGAGAAGTGAAATGTCTTCAAAGAAAAACCAGAAAGTCCAGTTGAAAAAGCATCTTTGGGATCCCTTGGGAAGACTTGCTCCATAACAATGAATGAGCTTCATCACAAGGTTTCTGCATTTTCTTCACCAGAAGGGCTTGAGATTTCTGAGAGCATTGTGATCTCCTTGTAGAACAGTGTTTCTCAACCTCAGGAACTTTTAGATGCATGGACTTCCACTGCCAGAATTCCCCAGGCAGCATCTTAAAGTTGCTGAAGTTGAGAAATGTAAACTGGATGACCTTAATGGAGAGAGGGAAGACCCATTAACAAGGCAATGAGTAGATAAGTACTGCGGAGGACCAGGGGGAGGGTTATAAAAATGTCTCAGACAAGGCATCACCCTCATTTACTAATTTGCTACATAAAAGAGAGTGGAGGGGAAGCAATATTTGCAAGATTATGTTACTATAACCAATCCTAATAAATACAGGTACTCCTCAATTTACAAGAGTTCATGTAGTGACCATTCAAAGTTACAATGTCACTGAAAAAAAAACCTGACTTATGATTGTTTTGCATAGTTATGACCTTTGCAGCATCCCCATGGTCATTTGATCACAATTCAGATGCTTGGCAACTGGTTCATATTTACGACGGTTGCAGTATCCCAAAAGACCCCTTTTGTGACCAAACAAGATTCACTCAATAACCGAGTTACTAACTTATCAGCTACAGTTGATTCACTTAACAACCAAGACAAGGCAGGTTGTAAAATGGGGCAAAACTCATTTAACTAATGTCTCACTTAACAAGAGAAATTTTGGGCTCAATTGCAGTCATAAGTTGAGGAACTACCTGTAAAGTAGTTCTGAGCCTATGCCACTTCTGCTTCTTCCTTTGGTCTACCCTGTGGGGCTGATCCTTCTTCTTTGTAGGTAATATTGACTGTCTCTTTCTCAGCTTGTACTCTTAGCATGAGGCATCATAAGACAATCTAGGGCAGAGTTGTCCAACCTTGGCAAGTTTAAGACTTGTGGACTTCAACTCCCAGAGTTCCTCAGCCAGCTTTGCTGGCTGAGGAACTCTGGGAGTTGAAGTCCACTAGTCTTAAACTTGCCAAGGTTGGACACCCCTGATCTAGGGTGACATTAATATTGGCAAATGCTTCTCTCTCTCTCTCTCTTTCACACACACACACACACACACTTTTTTTGAGTTTTTTTATTTCAAAGACTAGGATAGAACAGGTGCAGAAGGAGGCTACCCTCTATGTATTTTGGCCATCCTGACTAATCAAGCACACCACGATTCAACTAGTCTCATCTTTAAGAACAGTAAGCAATGCCATCTCAGCTCAGCTTTTCCAGGGAAGTCTGCAGTTGGGGGGGAGTGAAGAAGTTGGCAAGGTGGTGCAGAATTTTCCCCTTTGTATGTGTAGGCAATGCCAATGCATGAAATGGATGCCTGAAATGCCACTTATCCGAAACAATATAGGGTTTCCTGCTTGTGCAGAGGGTTGGAATAGAAAACTTTCGAGGTCCTTTCTAACTCTATTCTGATTGATTGATTGAGCCAAAGGGGTGGGGCTTCAATTATGGTGTTTTGACTGCCTTTTGGCTTTTTTTTTTTAAATTCCCCCTCCCAAAGATACCTCTTACCACTACAGTCTTTTTTAATTCCCATTTAAAGAAAGGAGCTATAACATCTCTAAATGAAGAAGCTTGCAATATTGTTTTCAAAAGTATGCTCTGTGTTCTTATGGATGGGTATGTTTTTGATTGTTTCATTTAAAAGTAAGTAAACATTTACTTGGAGGCATTTTACCCCATATTTAAACATACAAATCACTTACTTCTTGTTTTTTTGTAGCTTAAGTGTTTTCTTCCAAAATTGCAGGTATTTAACGTAATTGTTCTTACCTTTTACATAAACTCTGTGTATCCAAGGAGGAGAAAGACGTAACTAATTTCCCTCTTTCAGTGACTTTATTTGTGAAATAAATGAATGTTATTTTCTCTTGAAAGCAATAACGTGCTGCATCACTGCACTTAGGTGACAACTGAAATGCAAAGTCGGATGCATTCTTAGTTACTTACTGAGCCATATTGCCAGGGTCTTGCAAGAAAGCCTATTTTAAATACTTTAATTTGATATTGATGTTTGTTCTATCTCTTCACATTGTTTTAAAGCGTTGTTAATAACATATTTGTGGGTTTTGTTTTCTTCAAGTTTAATGATGCTTCAAATAATCAGAATAATTTTTCAAAGCTCCTATGGCTTTAAAGAGCAAAGCCAGCAATTGACCTCCTGCTAATCAATGGACAAGCCTAATATATAAGACACATTCAACTTAGAAAGGATTTAACCATTATGTTTCTAATATACACTTTGCCCTTTGAAAAGCTGGTCTGAGTACCAACTAAATAATGCAGATATTAGTGTGGATTAGTAAATGGTGATACGTTTTCCTCTGATTTGTGATAAGATGGATCCCAAGGAGTGAATGAATGCCTTCTAAAGTAGGGGTCTCCAACCTTGGCAACTTTACAGCTTGTGGACTTCAATTCCCAGAATTCCTCAGCCAGCAAACCTTGGCAACTTTCCTCAGCTGGCTGAGGAATTCTGGGAGTTGAGTCCACAAGTCGTAAAGTTGCCAAGGTTGGAGACCCTTGTTCTAGAGGAATAACGGGCAACTCAGCCTGAATATTATGTTTGAGAGGAAGAGAATGAAGACAGCCACTAGCTAACAATTCACAGAATATACTGCAGATACAAATAGTGGAATCTTGAGTCTGCCAAGGTTTTGCCTATAGGTGTGAAATAATAAAGAACTCAGCTTAGAAAAGAATGATCTTGTGTTATTCTTTGTTTTAAGGACTGACAGATTTGAGTAGAATCATGTCAGAATTCACTTTATTTTTTTAAAAAAATCTTTTTATTTTAGTTTGCATCATTTCGTATGTAAGCAATTTGATTTACTTAATAGTAAGCTATCTATTTCTCTTGGGGTGTGGTTTAATTTTGCAACTTGTCCTGACTATGACATAATGTCTGCAGCTATGCAATAAGCTTTTCCCCCCACACAATTGCAAGCTTAGTGTTTTGCTCCTGGTATGTTGAAGTATCAACTAAATTTGTTGAAGTTTGGATTCATGAATAATGAAGGGGAGAATGAAAGGTTAATTGGGTACTTCAGACAAATCCTGCACATTTCTGATCCCCACCAGATGGGCAAACCATTCCTAAAAGAAACTATTCTCAACCAATTTCATCTAAAAAAAGCTATTTGATTATAGCTTTCTGGAGATAAGTGTGAGGCAGGGGCCAAAGAATAGATAGTCAAAAAAATATAGAAATTAAGAGTAACGTGTAAGTAGGAATGTTGTATCTGGCTGAGTGGCAGAATGATCTAAATAGAACTTGATTCTCTGGGGCAGAAGAGGACTCAGAATTAATAGTGACCTTTAACATGCCATCTTTGGTTTGCAGCTGGCTGTAGAGATTAAAGATGAACTTGGTAAAGATAAGCCAAATTTACAAGGCAGGAAACTGGATTCCAGCCAAAACAATCTGGACTCCAGCCAAAACTATTTAGACAGATACAAAAGAGTATCTGTATTACTAAGACTTTGATCACTTAAATATGAGCCAACAGTGTGAGGCAGCAGCCAAAAAAAAAAAAGCTACTACAATTCTTGATATTATTGAGAATCAAAATCATGTGACCTATTAGTACCGCTTTATAAAGCCTTAGTAAGACCACACCTGGAATACTGTATCCAGTTTTGGTCACCATATTACAAAAAATATATATTGAGACTTGGGAAAAAAGTACAAAGAAGAATATCTAAGATGATTTTAAGACCTGGAGACAAAAAAAGATGAAGAATGGTTGCAGGATTTGGATTTGGCTAGTCTACAGCAAAGCAGGACTAGGGAAAGCAGTACTCCAGTATTTGAGGGGCTGCCACAGGAGGAGGGGAGTGTCACCTTTTCTTCTAAAGCACCAGAGGGTAGGATAAGAAACAATGGAGGGAAACTAATCAAGGAGAGAAGCAACATGGAAGTAAGGAGAAAATTCCCAAAAGTGAGAACAATTAACCAGTGGAAGAGCTTGCCTTCAGAAATTGGGTTAGAAAACTCCAAACTCCCTTCCAGCTCTGTATGGGGAATAAAACATGTTCAGCCTTGCAAGATTTTGTTACATGATATCATTAAATAGTTTTAGATTTCCCTAGACCCTGTTTCATGATCTGTGCTCTACGGTGAGCCTTGGTACTGAGATTGTACCAAGAAATATTTCAATTCTAAATGCAGAACTTCATTCGCATCTAGCCAGATCTGCAAATGCTGCAACAATGGTGCCCACACATGTCTGCCCGACATGTGGAAGAACATTTTGTGCCCGTATAGACCTTACCAGCCACCTATGGACACACCATGGACAGCCCACAATCTGTTAGATGTCAAGGTCCTCTAGGCCAGGGGTCACCAACCTTTTGGACTTCAGGGACCACCAAACTCAAAATTTTAGATCCCAGGGACCACTAACTGGTTCTGTGGGTGTGGCCCAATTTGTGGGTGTGCCTTGGTGGTCATGTGACTGGCTGGGCATGACTTGTATGTAAATATTATAAATATTTATATAAATACTGAATTTTTTATAAAAACAGAGCAACTTTTACCCAAAATCAGACAAAGCAGGCAGGCAGATTGAGTTGCTCACAGAATTACAGATTCATTCAGAAATCTATTTATGTGCCATCGGCTAGCTCAGTGTCACATAAAATTTGCTTGCAAACAAACTCATAAAATTAACACACAACACACCATGCATGTAAATATTGAATTTTTTATTTTTTTAAAAAGAGCAACTTTTACCCAAAATCAAGCAAAGCAGACAGATTGAGTTGCTCACAGAATCATTCAGTGATCTATCTATCTGCCATCGGCTAGCTCAGTCTCTCAAACTTGCTTGCGGTGAGTCTGCATTGAATTTGCTTGCAAGCAAACCTTTAGTCCTAAGGTTCTGCTGTATTTAAAAGCAGAGCCGAAGATCTAAAGACTAGCTAGAAAGCAAGAAATCCAACCATTTCCTGCTTCCTAGGTAATCTAAATCTCCCAGCACAGCAGAACAGATGATGGTCGGAAAAAGGAAAAATAGAAATTTAGCAGGCAAGTTTACTGGGTAAGGAGTGAGTGGGCGGGGAGGGTTCCCGCGAGCCATGCGGGCGGTGCAGCCTTGTGTTTCTGCGCAGCCTGGATTAATTGATTTGAGGGGGTGCTCTGGGGGTGAGATTTCTCTGCAGCCCACCAAAATTTTCTCAAGGCCCACCGCGGCCCACTGGTTGGCAACTGCTGCTCTAGGCAAGTATTTCTCAACCTCAGGAACTATAAGAGGTGTGGACTGGCTGGGGGACTCTGGGAATTGAAGTCCAGACCTCTTAAACTCCCTGAAATTGAGAAACACTGGCCCAGTTAGTCAAATTGGATTAAATATATGGCAGAATAAAACTTCTTTTGCAGTTTTTACAAACTGGCAGGATGAAGTCCATGGCATGGATATTTGGAAAAAGTCAGTTCCACAACATAGGGTCTACCAGAGTAAAGTATACCATTTTGAAACCCTGTGAACTTCATATATGGGAGGGACTTTTAGCAGGATTTCATGAGATGTTTATAACTCTATAATCCTCTACTATTAAAGAAAATGTAGAAGGCCAATTAATAACCTTGTGCATATCATGTCAGCTGCCTCTGCATTTTGGCAAGTTGCAAGATCATGAATCTTTTTCTCAACCCAAGGAGCAGGGATGGGATACAACAGGGTTAACTACCAGTTCGGGATTTACGAGCTTCCCTGTAGGCTGCAAGTCTTGCGCCTGTAAATCGTCATCAGCAGCTGCCTGCAGAGACGCAGCCTTTGAAACAGCCCTCTTTTCCTGCTTTTTTAACTGCAGCTGTGCCTCGTTCGGCAGCTGAAGTTGAAAAATCAGGAAATAAAGATCAGGTAAGAGCCCAGGTGGGCGGGTGGGCAAAAACATCAGCAGACATAGAACCGGTTCTATGTCTGCTGCTCTTCAGAGCTATTAGTTCTACAGAGGTGGACAGAACCGGTAGAAACCCACCCCGCCAAGGAGATAATCACAAATGTTCTACAAGGTAATCAGATTTGAGATACATTTTATTTCCAAAGTATTGCAGAAGATTTTGGAAATAAAACGTATTTATGATCCAATTTCATTTTAAACTCTTTGTGTTTTTATCTGTTTGGCTTGAGTCAGAAATATTTCTCTCTCTCTCTCTCTCTCTCTCTCTCCTTCCCTCTCTCTCTCCCTTTCCCTCTCCCTCTCTCTTTGTTCGCAAGCATATGTGTGTATCACATTCATGATGTCTCTTAAAGATATAGCATTCAATTTACCTTCACCTTTTTGATTTACACAGCAAGCAACCATACTGGTTAGGATTAATGCACAAAATCTAGAAAGTATTAATCTTCAAATGCATCTTTTTGGATTTCTTCCTCACAAGATTTTTTTTAAAGGAAGTTTAAGACAATCTATTGGCACGAAGAAATTTTATTTTTTATTTTTTATTTAAATTGTGCATGAAGTGTGTTCATGGAGGAGAGATTTCCCAAGAAAAAAATGTGACTTGTAGTTTGATGTCTGTCTTTCCCAACTCATACATGGTGCTGCTAATCCAAAACCCTAAATGTTTGTAATTAGGCTACTTAGTGAGGTGTCATCAAATCAAAATTGACTCCTAGCGATGCCATCTTTCACAATAATTTGTTGCTCTTTCAAAGGACATTTCAGTAATTGATTTAATGTCTTTTTACTGAATAACTTCCCGTTCTTTTCCCCCCTCTCAATCCTGCGAAGTTTAATCATTTTTTCTAGTATATCAAACACTTGGTTTGATCATCTTCTCAAGGGAACAGTCAGCCTTTATGTGGTGCAGGACAGACTGATTAGCCTTTTTAGCACTCTATGGTACTCTTAATAACCATCTCCAAATCTATCGCTCAAAGGAGTCTATCTTAATTCTCTTGCTCTTTTGTTTTAGCTGAACTGTCCTTATCCTTCATAATCTTTTCCAAGTTTGTCATTGTCTTGCTCTCCAGAATTAATCACTTTATTTCTCCAGCTGCATTGTCTACCTTATCTTTTCTTGAGTCAAAGGAAACAAGACTATCCATCACCTTGACTTCTTCTGGGCCAATTGTAAATTCACTAAGCATGTGAGCTGACTTTATTTTTGTCTCCTGAGCATTTGATAATTTTGAAAAGTGAAAAAGAGGGTTGGTGATGGAGGGAAAGGACCGCTTATATTCTGATTTGAAAACTATAGTAAATGGTGAGCTACATGCCCCAAAACTGCTGTGACTTCAAACTGTTCACTGACATGAGCTGAATAATAACAAGCAGGAGAAACTCTCTCACCAGAGTGCAAGGCCCATTTCACTCAGTAGGGATTATGTCTGAGTAAACAAGGAAAAACCGGATCGCCTTCCATCAAATGGCTGTCTTGCAATGCACATATTTACAACCCGTCTCCACATAATTCAAGCTTATTCTTGCCAGTTGCAGGAAAAATAGAAGAAAACTAGCAATAAACAAACAAGTAAAAAAAAAAACTGGAAAAGCAGAGTGATCCTATTTTACCCCCATAAAGCTCAGGGTCACAGAGTATGGTTTTAGACAGACTTTCTTTTCCTTTGGGGGAAAAAACCCAAAAGAATGCTTTGATTCATGAATACTGATATCCAAAGAATAGAAACTCGAAGAGGGGTTTCAGAGGAGGAGATAATTAAAGATCCTATCTCCTGGTTTTAGTTCCTTACCAAGACATTTTTATTGAATTATTAGTAGTTTCTGGATTATCCTAAACAATAACCTTTCTGATATAGAACATACTGAGTGCTGGCTTTTCATTATGGAACCCTGTACCACAGAACAGTTCTATTAAAACTGGGAGAGAATAGTAAGAGGCTACTGATCTTTTATGATTATGACTTTCTTCAAATCTTTCTTTCTTTTTTCTCTCTCTCCAAGATAAATGTTCACATTATTAATAGCACATTCAAGTCCCTTTATCTGGCTATGTCAGCTTCGCAGAACAACTGCAGGACCAATATTCAAGCCGTCTGAAATCAGGAAACATATCTTTTCTTGTGATTTTGTGCTTTGCAATGATAGGAAAATATCACCAAGGGGTAATTGGGTACCTTCCAGTTGTGTTTGGAATAACTGAAAATAAAGCTTACAGTTTGTTCTGTCCCAATTCAACTTGACTTCACATATACACTCACATTTTTAAAGAGATACAAAAAGTGAATCAAGCAAGTGCTTATTAACCTCTTACATTTTAAGTCCCTTCTATCAGCCTACTGTATCAAAGAACCTTAATCCCACCAAGAGTCCATGTTTTCAAACAATATATATAACGTCAATATAACATCACTCGTGTCAGGATGCCTGTGGTGGCCCGAGTGCTCTGCCAATGAAAACGGGCTCCTGAGCTCTGTTTTCAGCTACAACGGCCTCCTGCAACCCTCTGTCAGCGGATTTTTGGCTGCGATGACCTCCTGCAACCCTCTGCCAGCGAAAATGGAGCTCTGTTTTCACTGACAGAGGCATTGCGTGCTGGTCCGCTGTTTCCAGGGCAGCCCCATGGGGCAGATCTAAGCACCCCATGGGCCCGATCTGGCCCGCGGGACTTGAGCTTGACCCCATTGCAATCATTAATCAAAGTGGTCACATGGGCATCTTGCTTAAACAACTGTTTTCTTCAACAACTCAGATTCTGGTCCTTATCGCAGTTGTAAGTCAAGGAATACTTCTATGCTAGCCCCTAGACAAATGATTAAGCAAAAGAAGAAGATACTTCTGCAATGTCCAATCATATCACAGCAATTTTTCTCAGTGGCATCAAGCTTCAGATATGCCAATATCTGAACCAGAAGGTTCACAGGCACCTCGTGATAAGATACTTTTCTTACAAACACAATTAATAATACATCTTGACACCTCAAATTCTTGAATTCTAATGTAGCCTGCTCTGAAATAACATCTGCATAGAAAGATGTTTGGGATTTTTCTTTACTGCAGATTCAGGTTACACAAAATGCAGTGAATCTGCAGTGCATCTCCTCACTGATATCTTTGTTTTGTTATTTTATTTTTCTTATGTGGTAATATTCTTTGTTAACTTTTATGAAGCCTGAGTACTTTTTAATGTTGTCTCTCCTGCGTGGGATATGTTGGAGATGGGAGAAAGACAGTTAAGATCATCATCACTGTGAAACCTTTCTCTTTCCCCTCCCCACTCACAACTCTAAAATCTTAATCATAAAAGAGCTATAGAGCATAGCTGATTGATCTACTCAGAGTCCCTAAAGACAGTAAAAGGAAGGATAATGGCAACCTGAGGATCTGATTCACAGGCACTTACCCATGAGATATTTCCACTGGGCTGAACAATAATTTACATGGATACATTTTTTAGTTAATTCACATGTTGTTAAAATCAGCATTTCATATAGCTCACTTTCAATCTCAATTTTCCCTTCAGTCAAATCCGAAATGTGCAAACATGGATAGGAGGAATATTGAAACACAAATCTGAATCTAGACTGTGACTCTTAATCATTAAATAGCATTTAGCTTCTGACTTTATACATGCTTGCTACACAGCAAGCATGCCTGGAGTAAGTGGAAACTACTTCTAAGTAATGACTCTTGAAGATATGCTATAACAATGTATTTTCTTTCCGCTTAATAATTTTAGAGAGTACTTTTTCTTGGTGTCAACTGCAGTCTATAATCCACGCAAACCATCCAGCGTTTGTTGAGTTGCCCCCAGTTTACTCTGCACTCCTTTTTTATGTTTTGTGAGGTTTAGGGATTAAGGCATTTCTTTAAAACAGGGGTCTCCAACCTTGGCAACTTTAAGACTTGTGGACTTCAACTCCCAGAGCAAAGCTGGCTGAGGAATTCTGGGAGTTGAAGTCCACAAGTCTTAAAGTTGCCAAGGTTGGAGACCCCTGCTTTAAAACATTCGGTTTACCCAGCAACTGGACCAGGGTTTTGTTTTGTGTCCCCCATTGGGTGAAGTAAAAGGGGAAAAAAACGAATGCTTTAACCTTCTAGGCAAATAGTTTGACCGAAGCCTATTTTGGTTATATCATAATTGGAGTGAGGAGGTGGGTATATGATTTTCATTGCTACGGTAATAGTGAGCCCTGACTCCCAAACGTGATATTCTTCTTAGAATCCACTTCCTCAAGAACACCAGATGAGAACTTGGATTTTTCAGGTATACCCATTTACAATGTCATCACATAGTCAGCTACATCTCCATTTGACCTCTAGAGGCCAAAGCAACTGTGCAAATTCCAGCTACAAAACCCAATTTTGACGAGTGGGTAAGGCACTTGGCTAGAATCCAGGAGTCCGTGAGTTCTACTCTCACCTTAGGCATAAAAATTGGCTGGGAGATTTTGGCCAGTCCCTCTCTCTCTCAGTCCCACTCACCTCACGGGGTTGGTGGGAAAATTGGAGCAGGGAGGAGTATAATGTGTGTTCATAGCCTTGAGTAAATAATAAAAGTGGAATATACATAAATAAATACATTAAAATGAAGTCTACTGTAACACATACTTGCCCAAATGGCTATCTTATGTTTCAACAATCTGATTATGATAATAGATTCATTTCAGATTCTTGATTCAACCTTCCTCCCCCATTCATTTAATTTTCTGAATTGATTTGAGGGGGAGAAAAAGACCTTGGTGCATTTGTAAAATTTGTACATGCAGTTAAAACTGTCAAATCAAGTTGCAGGTGCATCATTTGGAAAGTTGGTTTAATTTGGAATTGAATCACTAAATGGAAACTTCTTGTAGCCCTAATATATGTAGCATATCGGAGTGGGGGGGGATTTTAAATATTTTGCATTACACTATCACCTAGCCATAAAAAGTTCTTATGAACTGTCAGGAACTCTATCCACCAATTCTCACCCTTTATCAAAAACCATAGAGGGAAAAAAATCAGATCCCATCACATTTTTTTTTTTATCAGTGAGCTTTGGCCAGATTCCAGATAGTGTTCTTGCAAGATGGCATTCCATACAGAGGAGGTACCTTTTTATTTTTGAAATGTCCATGTTGTCAAAATAAATCCCACTGCAATGTGAATTACTTGATTGAAATTCTTCCTTTTTCGATTTATAAAGGACCACCAATAACACTTCATGAATCAACTGCCATTTGTTAGGGATGCTGAATATTTCATAAAAAGATTTTTCCCCAAACAGATCCATTCCTTGGACTGCCAAATGGCCCTCCTCATTTTTTAAATATCTTAGCAATACACAACAAACTGGAACCCAAGATTTTGTTCTTAATTTCACCAAGTTCTTGGAAGCCTAGAATGCGATTACCTGATAAAGTTAATGTTTTCAATCGAATTTATAAAAAAACTGAACTGTTTCCTAAGTCATCGTTCTTAATGGTTTCCTAATCCAGTTGGGTAACAATATTGCTGAATGTTTTATGATGTTTTTCTAATAATTCTTGCTCTAAGAAGCCTAAACTACTTAATATAATTAAATAAATGTAGCCTTAGTAGGATCATCCAACTCCAGGAACTTGTAGAGGGCAAACTTTTTTAAAGAGAGAGGGGGGGGGAGAGAGAGAGAGAGGGAGAGAGAGGGAGGGAGGGAAAACTTTTTTTCTGTGCCTTTGAAACAAAATTCTGAAAGCTCAGCAAGTGTGTTTTGACATTAAGAGACAGTCATTTTTATTGAAAGTGCACAGCCTTTTTTTTCCTATCCCCATCCATCTTCCAAGAAACATTTTTTTAAACATCTCATTAAGATTACACTCAAGTGGACTGTACCCAGTGATCCAGAAAGTGTGTTCATGGGGCACAGTTACCCTGTTATCCATCTTCCTTGCTGTTGTTCTCAGAAGTATATTTTGCTGACTGCAGCAATGATAAATATTCCATCACATTTTACTCTTGCACAATGCAATCCGTTTCAGTGAAATTAGCTTTCAAAATTAAGCCTTTGAACAAAGTTGAAGCATTGCTAAATGCAGGGGAAAAAATGCTGGAATTTCAGCAAGGAGAATCTTTAAAAAAGAAAAAGAAAAAAAAATCCATGTATAGAAACAGGTGAGCATGAAGAAGTCCTTCCCATCAGAAAGGCTGAACTTAATGAATTGAAAATAACATCTATAGTTCAACAACATCCCCCCCCAAAATTAGGTCAAGTTCTGCAGAATTGACCTATTAATTAACAACCATCAATATTTCTTTCAACTTCTAGACAAAGAAAGAGAAAAAGAGAGTGATTGCTACTTCTAAGCAGTGAACGAAGCTTTGGTTCTAGCCTTTCAAAATTTCAAAATGTTATTATTCTGAACATAACAAATACAGGATTGTGGTCTCCAGTAATTTTCATGATGGGGAGGCTTGAAAAATGCAGCTTTTGTGAATTCTGTTACAAATGTACAACTGTAACAACTGTACAAACCAATGAGCAATTTGTAAACTAGCTCTGATTTTGCACAGATTACAAATGATTTTTAAAAAGAAAGTTCACTATACCAGTAACTAGCACAGGAATCCAATCTGAAACTCACTAACCTCTTCCCACAACTTTTGGGAATATCAGGTAATCCTCACTTAGTGACCACTCCATTCAGTGACCTTTCAAAGTTACGACTGAATGTGGAGACCTATGACCAGACATTCAGCCATTATGGTATCTTTGCATTCATATGATCACGATTCAGATGCTTGGTAACCAGCATGTGATTATGATAGCATCCCGTAGTTGTGGGCTTGCTATTTATAACCTTCAGTGCTGACTTCTGTCAAGCAAAGTCAATGGGGAAGCCATCAGGAAGTTGCAAGTCACACTGCATTTAACAACCGTGGATGGTTTACTCAGCAAATGCAACCACAATTGTCAGAACTGCAACCATGTATATCAGTGTGCTCATGTGATTTTTTACCTTATGGTCATGTTGCTTACTGAGAGAGTTGCTGGTTCCAATTATCATCTTTAACGGAGAACTACCTGTAAAGTAGTGCCTTTGGTAATGAAGAGGTAACCCTGGGGGACCAAGGAAATCTTCTTTGAGGGACTTCCCATCAATGGGGTGTTGGAGCCGAGAAGGCACCCTGTATTTATAGCTACCTCCTTAACTTCATTTAGTGGGAAAGGATGTACAAAGGTGGCCATTGGTCTGGAGTAGACCAGTTGCTCTTTTCTAATAGTACATCTCATTAATAGCAATAGCAATAGCACTTAGACTTATATACCACTTCACAGTGCTTTACAACCCTATTTATTTATTTATTTATTTGTGTATTTATTTATTTATTATTTATGTATTAGATTTATATTGCCACCTATTCACCTGTGGCGACTCAAGGAGGCTTACAAGGTATAAAACCATATTTAAAACAGTAAAACTATTAAGAAGAATCGAATAAATTAATATAATAAAATCACCCCCCCACCTCCAACTCGTGTGAAATCACCCCCCACCTCCAACGTGTGATAGCAGATCACACGAGCCATTTAATGGGGACATCCTGCTCTTGGTTCTCCATGCCCGCTGGCAGAATCAGGCCTTCAGCGCCTTCTGGAAGAGAATTAGAGTGGGGGCCACTCTAATCTCTGGGGGATTGATGTTCCAGAGAGAGGGAGCCACCATGGGTCCCACCAGGTCAATGGTTGGATTCAATTTTTTTTTACTATTGGTTCTGTGGGTGTGGCTTCGTGGGCATGACATGGCTTGGTGGGCGTGGCATGGCTTGGTAGGCATGGCTTGGTGAGCGTGGCAGGGGAAGGATACTGCAAAATCTCCATTCCCTCCCCACCCTACTAACCTGCTTTTCAGCTCCATTCTCCTGTGCAGGGCAACAAAAGAACACCCAGCCGATCAGCTGGGACTCAGGAGGCAGAGAATAGATGGGGGCAGGGCCAGTCAGAGGTGGTATTTGCCGATTCTCCAAACTACTCAAAATTTCCGCTACGTTTTCCAGGACTGGTCAGAATCTGCTGAATACCATCTCTGCACCAGGTGTATCTCCTTTGGGGATGGGACCTGCAGCATTCCCTGCCTCCCCGCTCTGATGGGTTGGGTAGATGTAACTGGCAAGAGACGGTCCCTCAGATAACCTGGTCCCAAGTCCATAAGCGGTTTTACAGAGTCAGCATATTGCCCCCAACAATCTGGGTCCTCATTTTACCCACCTCAGAAGGATGGAAGGCTGAGTCAACCTTGAGCCTGGTGAGATTCGAAATGCCGAACATCTGGCAGCTGGCAGTCAACAGAAGTAGCCTGTAATACTGCACTCTAACCCCTGCCCCACTGCGACTCTTCAAGATTAATTAACATCTCACTAGTTATACAACACATATACTAGTTGAACAAGTTCCAATCAAAGGGACAATGATTTTAAATAAACTGGTATAGCTCCAGGATAGGGGCGGGGGAAAACATCAGCAAGCTTATAATAGTGTACCAGCATGTAGTGTGAATTGCCACACTGGGGTATGAGTGAAGCATGAAGAAATGTCAAAGAGGCTTCCTTGTTTCATAAGCCACGCAACGAAATGAACCCCACTCTCAGTGATAGGTTATGAAAATGATCTGACAATGTTCCCCAAAGGAGAAAGTAGAATCTGAAAGCTACGTTTGTATCTAGTGCAGGTGTGGGGGTAAGCATTAAAATAAAGTTCTCTGTGTAGCTGAATAATGGATGTAAAGCACACTATCCTGCCTCATTTGAAATTTAAATCCAAGAAACGACAAAGCAATGCCAATTACGTTTGTATAACAGTGATCTGCAGAGCACACTCAGAATGGGGAAATGTAGGGCCTCTACACTAAAGGACTTTCATTGATTCATTCAACACGAATTTGATTACTATGTTAGGTAAATTAATGCCATTTATCACAATCTATCTAATTTAGAGAGCAGAGGACATTCCTCAAACAATGATTATACAAACTGCCTTTATTATATAAGGTTACCATTTTTAAACAGAGCTCTGTGAGGGAAAGGCAATATATACAGGTTAGAAAGGTTTTCAGATAATCAGGGCTTGAATACATGAGAAGATGCCATTTTCATGAATTGGAAGAACTCTAGGTGTGTATGCATAATCAATTTGCATCAGCTTTCAGACTAAAGATTCCCATCTTTGGAAGAGAGAAGGAAGGTCAAAAACTGGGAATCATAACAATGATATATTAATGTTATGCCCCACATTTCAAGCATCCAGAATTTTTCATACATATTATCTCACTAGTCGTGCCATTTACGATGTTTCTATGGCTATTTTCTGCCAAGTTTATTCCCAGTATCTCATTAATTTTGAGAGTTTCAAATCAAGACATAGTTGAATTTGTTAAGGTGAAGCTCACTCCATTCCTGCTGTTTCTACTTTAAGTTTGTTCATCTCATTTCCACATGGGTGTATGGTTTTTTTTTAATGTCCACACAAAATCCACATGCACATTGTGCATATTTTAAGACATTGTTTTATAAGTCATATCCTATGTGTAATGCATTTTGTCCACTCTTTCCATCTAAGAAGTGCACTTTCTACATTTCTATAAATTGTAATGTACAATATACAGCAATTAAAATAAACCCACAACTGAAAAAGCATAAAACTGCATTAAAATTCAGAAATATGGAGATCCTTACTGAACAATTGCATCTTAATTAATGGATAAGTTCAGGAGATATAAATGATTAAATCGGAATTAAAATTTGGTATTGAACAAATTTCTGACCAAATCTATTCAATTCTTTGGCCTAAAACAAAAAAATTTTGGTTAGGTAAATTGAGGTTAGGTTTTCAAGGTACATACACGCGCGTAAGGACAATCAATGCTTTCCATAGGAAAGCAGATAAGCTGAGTAAAACACCCAAGAAACAATTACTATATTTTCATCTAGGCTTTTCAAATCTTATCATTGGTATGCCTTGACTACTGCTGATTGAGAAGGCTTTCAGCTGTGATCAAGTTTAAACATAAAAGCCTTATCAGTATATCTCAAAGATATCTCCTAGTATATCTTTTTGCTGAAAGGTATTGATTTAATCTGTTATAAAAGAATAATAAACTATGATTCTTTTGTACCTACATTCTTTTTATTTAATGTTAGACTACTTTATTCATTGTCTTTCCATTTTATGACCTTTGGAGCTAATGTGTTAATAATCATGCAAAGAACAAAGTGCAAAAATTATATAGAAAAACTAGAATGGGAACATATATCACAGTAACATTGAAGGAATAAGAGGAAGGTCAGCATTTGTGCTATTAATAAAAGTTCAGTAGACCATTGTCATCTTTATCAGTGTGTAAAGGGTAATAAAGAAGTGGTTATCCATAGAAAAGACTTTTTGTGTGTGTATGTGTACGTACACACACATATGTACACATACATACATACATACACACACACACACACACTCACATTTATGTATTACGTCTATATGTTCCATAAATAAGTATAATATGCAACAGATCCTGTTTCAAATATTCTAGTAAATGATTACGTACCAATTTCAGGGCAAGCCGGTTTTAAAAGTTGTTCAACTATAAGTTATTTTAGGTTTCCTTGGGGGAGGGGGAATCAACATTTTGCTTTGTGCTAAAAAAAAAAGTACAAATAAGTATTGCAGTGGCAAAATTGGCATTAAGCAATCCTTAAAAACACAGAGAAGGCAATTATCTGACCACTGGATTTTACAGTTTTGTGTCCAGACACCTGTAGGTTGGTGTTAACATCATCTCAATGTGGTCACAAATTTAATGGGAGGAAAAAAACAAACCACCGAAATATATGGGTGACCTTTCAATTGAAATTAAATAAAAACATTCCTGGCCATTTCTGTCACCTTTTTATACTTAGTGTTTAGTTTTGATGTTTTGTTAAGAAAGGAAATCATTGTTCATTTTATCTGTGAATTTGTATAGACTCTATATTGGACACGTTGTTGTCACAAGACATAGGGGTGGGCGTGGCCAGCATGTGACTTATCTGGCCCATGGGCCGCAAGTTTGGTATAGGACAATCCACCTTTGCCAGATAATAATAGTGTATATGTTAAAATATCTCCTATAGCTTATCCACTCTTTCTTGCAACATATGATTTATACCTCAGATGTAAAACTCTAGATATAAAGGCAAAATACCTTAGATGTAAAGAGGAAGAAACCTATTTGCTTTCTGCATAATTACAGTAAGAATCGCATCTACAGAATGAAGAGGAATGAAATGGATAGAAAAAAAATAGAAATGAAATATTACACAGCCAACTTACTTTGTTCTCTTTCAAAAGCACTCAATTTTCATTCCCTCTGTCTTTTGTAATCCTGTCTCTAAGGGTGGGAACAGTCAAGCTGGAACCCCTTCTCAAAGGATTCCTGTGAGCTATATATCAAAATGATTCCCAAAAGCTAATGCGATATGAAGAAAGGGAAAAACAAATCACAACCTATGATTCCTGGGTTTCTCCAGAAGGCCTACAGAAAATCCTTGAGGGGAATTTTCTATTATTGATAGAGTTAATCACAGAACTGGGAACAAAGGAAGATGACCTAGGTTGTAAGTCCAGTGCAGGCCTTTATCTTATAGTGGCTTGAATGGACTTTTCATTAAGATAAAGGAAAGGAATACCAAAACTAATTTCTCACCATGGGAAAATAGAAGAAAATACAAATGCAACCATGCATCACTCATAGCTTATGCAGAAAGGTATTGTTTTTGAAAAAAAAATCGAGAAATTAAAATATTTCCCCGTTGCATTAGGAGCAGCAGAAAATGAACTCTTAAAACCCCGGTCATCAGAGATAAACCGTATCTACACACGAGAGGTCTTTGTTTTCCAAGGACTGGACTCACCACAGCATAGAAGATAATTATACAAAGTACTTTATTGTAGCACATACTTTTCCTGTTGCCCTGAATTAACTCCAACCTATGCAAGTTGATGTAGCCATGAAAATGCTCTGAAGAGTAATGCTTATAACAACAACAAAACACATACCTCTGCCTCCCTCCAAGCATTCTTACACTTATTATTGATTAGATGCTGCCTCAATGTGGTTGCTCTTCGAAAACTGGTAGAGCAAGCTACTATATATAAACAGGCAGCAAACCCCACATTCACTCACACATTACCTAGCTGGGTAATGAAACGTCTGCAGGGACACCATCAAGTCAGAGAGCACCAAAGACTCCAGGTCAAAGTAATCCCATCAGGGAGTCCATTTCCAACAGCCTTAAAATAGAAGTTGCATTTTGATGTGACTGGATACAGATTCAGAAAGAACATTCATAAATTCACAAGCTCCAGTTCCCCCTGCTTTTTTCTAAGTGTTCCCATCCATAAACATCTCCCCCGAGTTGCTGGAGGAATTGTCATTCAGAGAAGAATCTGCCTTCCTTTCTTAATAAGAAACGTAAAGGACATGGGGGTTGTTGTGAATCAATAAAAGTGAATAACCTAAATGCAAATTAGGGGTTGAAAACCTGCACACTTGATTGGTCCTTATACAACAACTTGGGATTGGGCCAGAACCGGTCCCTGATTGGTCACTTTTGGGACTGTCCTTATTGGTCAGTAGTGGGAACCTGTTGCACATTTTCATTGGTTAATAAGGCAGCAGCTAACCCTATAAAGGGTTACTGCTGCCCATAGCATTGCTCTGTTCCATTCTGATTCCTGTTATTATTAAAGAGTTGAAGTCACTGGTCAGATGTCTGGTCTCCTTATTCTCCAAACTTAACATTGGCGACGAGGGTGGGATTCGGAGACCGAAGAGCTGACTAAACCTACAGAGCAACCTACAGAGCATGTGGTTGATCACGCACCATCAACGGCAACATGGCCAGCGGTGTCATACCACCCGCTCCATTCGACCCAGAAACCGAAGACTGGGAGTCATACATGGATAGGTTCCAGATGTTTCTGGAGACCAACAACCTAAAAAAATGCAACAGCGGGAAAAAAAAGAGCTATCTTTCTAACTCACTGCGGCCCGACCGTGTTTAAGATGGCAAAGTCACTTGCCAGGCCAGCAGAGGTAAAAGAGATGGACTGGGACGTCCTCGAGCCTTTACTACGGGCTCACTACGCACCTACGGTGCCAACCCTCGTCAGAAGACAAGAATATTACCGGAGGGACCAACAGAAAGGCGAAAGCCTAGCTGATTATATCGCGGACCTCCGAACCTTGGAGGCCTCTGCGGATTCGCAGACTTAGAAGAAGCTCTCCGGGACCGTTTGGTTCTGGGCCTAGAAGACGGCACGATCCAGAGTAAAATTATGGCTAAGGGGACATCAGTCTCAACGATGCCCTTAAAGAAGCCTCGGCAGCAGAGGCGACCAAGAAGTCGGCAGCCCGAATGCGCCGCACCAACGCACCGCTACGTAAACTCGCCACTGATACCTCACCTCGCTCAGAGAGACACCCGGTATCAACTCACCACGAAGACCTAGAGTCCCGTCCGACAGCGATGAGGAAGAGGTCAACCGACTGCGAACAGAGCGAGATCAGTCCACACAACACTCCTTTCGACCGTGTGCCGGTTGTGGATCCAATCACCCACGATCCGGCTGCAAATTCCTCGACGCACTCTGCCGAAATTGCGGGAGGCGAGGTCACATCGCAAAGGTTTGCAGAAGCAAACAAAACTCCAAACCCGACAGGCCGAATGCCAGTCTTCAGGATTCTTCGGCACACACCGAGAAAAATTAAACCACTCCTACAGAAACAAACCGTCCACCACTTCCACCAGGCGTGAAGAAACCCGGCGGGAAGAGACCCACCAAACAATCACCATAGGCCACGCTTACATCCCTTGATGCTGGGAAAATCCGAGTAAAGGTCGCCATCGAAAACAAACCGTGCGTGATGGAGGTAGACTCGGGATCTTTCCTCTCGATGGTGTCGTGGAAAACGCTCCAACAGCTCCTTCCAACGATTCGCCGCCAAGACCTTAACCCTCAAAGGGTTATACTCAAAGACTATCAGGGCAACCGAATCCCCGTCATCGGGTCCCGCAGATTCCAGGTCTCATTCAAGGACCGCACCGTCGCACTACCACTGACTGTCGTGGATCGCAACAGGCCTAGTCTTCTAGGCCTCCAATGGTTCCGGCCGCTCGGAATCACTGTAGCTGGAATCCACAAGGCCGAAAGCGTCGATTGGGAAGAGGCACTCGTGCAAGAATTCCAAGACGTTTTGCTGAACGGACTAGGCAAGTATAAGGGGACCCCAATCTCGTTTAACTTGAACCCTGAAATAGCACCCATCCGCCTTAAGCCGCGTCGGGTGCCGTTCATTTAAAGCCTAAAATCGACGAACAACTCGATAAGCTGATAGCGCAGGGCGTACTGGAACCAACCGACCACACCCGTTGGGAAACCCCGATAGTAACGCCTATCAAGCCTGATGGGTCCCTAAGAATTTGCGGAGACTACCGGGCCACATTAAACCACGCACTGCAGCAAAGTGCTTATCCAGTACCGGTAGTGCAACACTTACTCCATTCTCTGGGCGGCGGAAAAGTTTTCGCCAAACTAGATTTAGCCCAGGCGTATCAACAATTGCCTGTAGACCCAACCACAGCCGAGGCGCAACGATCGTAACACACAGGGGCGCATTTAAATGCAACCGGCTCCAATTGAGTAAGCGTCGCCCCTGGAATCTTCCAGAGCTTAATGGAAAGGTTGTTACAAGGGATAAAAGGCGTTGTCCCATATTTCGACGATGTACTCATCGCCGCACCTAACAAAGACATCCTAGAAAAACGACTCAGAGAGGTTTTACGAAGATTCCAAAATGCAGGCCTCAGAGTAAAAAGATAAATGCCACTTATGTACCGAAAAAGTAGAATTTTGGGATACCTCCTGGACAGCCAAGAATTCATCCCACCGAAGACAAATTACGAGCAATTAAAAAGGCACCCACTCCTAGGAACAAGGCAGACCTACAGGCGTTCCTTGGACTTATCAATTTCTATAATGTGTTTTTACCCCACAAAGCAACAGTAGCTGAACCATTGCATAGACTATTAGACAAAAAAGCAACGTGGGTTTGGGGACAACGGGAACAACATGCTTTCCAACAAGTAAAGAAATTGCTAACTTCTGATTCAGTACTTATGCAGTACAACGAGACTCTGCCGCTCACTATCACGTGTGATGCATCACCTTTTGGGGTTGGGGCAATTCTGGCCCACGTGTTACCAAACGGAGCGGAAGCCCCCATCGTGTTTTTTTCACGAACCTTAGCTAAAGCTGAACGAAATTATAGTCAGCTGGACAAAGAAGCTTTAGCTATTGTTGCTGCAGTTAAAAGATTTCACGAATATGTTTATGGCCGTGCATTTACAATAATAACTGATCATAAACCGCTACTGGGGATCATTAGGGTAATAAACCAACCCCGTATATATTGTCCCCCAGAATGACCCGTTGGTCTGAATTCCTGGCGGCCTACAACTACACTTTGCAGCACCGCCCGGGAAATCGATTCTCCACGCCGATGCATTGAGCAGAACACCGCTCCCAGACGCTGTTGTGGATCCAGCCCCAACCCTCTCAACACTACAGATTGAAACTCTACAGGCACCACCCTTGACGGCTAGAGACATTGCTTTTGAAACGAAACTTTTGCTTTTGACCCAGTTCTGCAACACATACTACGCTGGGTTGAACGGGGTGGCCGACGGACCAAATTGCACCTGAATGGGCGCCTTCAAAGCCCGCCAAACCGAGCTGTTTTCCCAAAAGGCTGTATCTTGTGGGGCGATCGAGTCGTAATCCCTGCCAAATTGTAACAGACTGTGCTGGCGGTATTGCATGAGGGACATCCGGGGATTGTGCGGATGAAATCACTCGCACGCAGCTACGCTTGGTGGCCGGGAATCGACAAAAGAATCGAGGCCTGGGTCTCTACGTGCCAACGTTGCCAGGACGTCAGCAACGCCCCACCGAAAGCAAGCCCAACCGAATGGGAAACACCGAGGGGACCGTGGTCTCGTATTCATATTGACTTTGCGGGGCCTACCAAAGGTCACATTTTCCTGATTACTGTCGACACTTGATTGGTCCTTATACAACAACTTGGGATTGGGCCAGAACCGGTCCCTGATTGGTCACTTTTGGGACTGTCCTTATTGGTCAGTAGTGGGAACCTGTTGCGCATTTTCATTGGTTAATAAGGCAGCAGCTAACCCTATAAAAGGGTTACTACTGCCCATAGCATTGCTCTGTTCCATTCTGATTCCTGTTATTATTAAAGAGTTGAAGTCACTGGTCAGATGTCTGGTCTCCTTATTCTCCAAACTTAACAGGGGTGTCTATGGGTTCTTACATTGTGAGATTTTAACGTTAGTAAGCCGCCCAGGGTCATCCTGTATGAGTTAGGCAGCAATATAAATATGTTGAGTAATATTTATTTATTTATTTTATTTTGTCAAGCGATTATAAGAGAACAGGTATAAGTATAAACATAGTTATGAATACATGAAATGGGTACATATAAGAAAAATAAAAGGAAACAATAGGACAGGGACGGTAGGCACGTTGGTGCGCTTATGCACGCCCCCTACAGACCTCTTAGGAAAGGGGTGAGGTCAATAGTAGACAGTCTAAGGTTAAAGTTTTTGGGGTTTGGGGAAGAAACCACAGAGTCAGGTAGAGTATTCCAGACATTGACCACTCTGTTGCTGAAGTCGAATTTTCTGCAGTCAAGTTTGGTGTGGTTAACCTTGAGTTTGTATCTATTGTGTGCTCTTGTTATTGATATAGTTGAAGCTGAAGTATTCATTGACAGGTAGGACATTGCAATGTATGATTTTATATATTATACTTAGATCGGACCGAAGGCGGCATAGTTCTAGGTTTTCTAGGTCTAGAATTTCAAGTCTGGTGGCATATGGTATTCTGCAACAAGTAGAGGAATGCACAAGTACTTCTTGTGAAATATTTCTGGACTTTCTCAACTGTGTTAATATCAGATACGTAATGTGGGTTCCAGACTGATGAGCTGTATTCGAGTATTGGTCTAGCAAATGTTTTGTATGCTCTAGTTAGTAGTGTAATATTACCAGAGAAAAAGCTACGTAGGATTAGGTTAACAACTCTTAATGCCTTTTTGGCTATGTAGTTACAGTGGGCTCTAGCACTTAGATCATTAGAGATGAGTACTCCAAGGTCCTTGACAGAGTTTGGATCATCAACAAAGTCTTGACTATTCTGCCTGTATTTCATTTTCTGATTTTTTATGCCAATATGTAAGACAGAGCATTTATTTGTTGAGATTTGAAGTTGCCATTTGTTTGACCATTCTGATACATAGTCGAGGTCTTTTTGAAGGGTAGCAGTATTGTCTGTGGTGGTGAATAGCTTTACATCATCAGCTAAGAGAACGCAGTTGCTCTTAATATGATCACAGAGGTCATTTATGAAGAGACTTGGTCCTAGAACACTGCCTTTTATATTATATAATAATATATAAGAAAGTTGGAGACTATGTCCTACAGCAAGTAGAACAAAAACTGATTCGGCTTGTTGAAAACCATCTTGAGATTTTCTTCTCCCCTGGGAAAGCCAAAGAACTTTTTCCATCCCCATTTATTAATGATTGTACTGTACTTGAAAGTCTCTTTTCACTTAGCACTATTTCAGATTTTTTTTCGGGGTGTGTGTGTGTATGAAGGGGAGGGGAGTGAGTAGGGAGAAGAAGACTAGTTCTCCTACAAGGAATTCATTTAAACTATGATGCCTGAAGAAGTCATGCAGGTCTGTTTATTGATCATTCCTTTTTAATGGACTCTAAAAGCTAAAACCACAAGGAATGAATTAATTGCAAATAAAAATACCGTCAATAAAACAACAACATCAAAAGAAGGTGTAGTAGATAAGTAATCCATTGTTGTAGGTTCCAAATACTCACAAGTGAATTTGTCAGCTTCAGTTGCTCATTCTGCTAATCTTACAATTCTGCCTTGTTATTATTTTTTAAAACTGGGTTGAAAATTCCTGTTTATTCTAATACACATATTGCTGCAGTCTGGTTTCTTAACACTACTATATTCATGGTGTGATTTTCTCCTTCGCCTAATTGGAGAAATATATCACCAAATGTAGAGGAAAGATAATGGAAGATATGAGAGTTTTGATTACATATTAGTTTAAGAATGAAAGATCAGGTAAGTTCTCATTAAAATGGAAACCAAACAAGTTTCTCTCCTTATTGCCTAACAGTATAAATTATGTTGCCTAACAATATAAATTATTATTGTAAATCACCTTTCCCTGGTAATTGCTTCCTGAACAATTAACATCAGTGATAGATGTCTTAAATAGCCACAAGTAAAATTGATCTGTGAAAGATTGGGGGACTCTGGAAAAGGAAGTAAAGACAATCCAAATGATCAAGTCAACTTAGCCCTACGTGAACAGAAATACGGGAAGAAGCATTTCAAAACATTTACTCAAGAGAATTCCAAGATTCTGTTTTTATCCCAGACTTACAATAAGGGTGCCAGCCTATTCCTTGCTCTTGCCCGGCTTTGTAGTGGTTGACACAACTCCTCAAATTCTTATCTTTTTAAAAAATATATTTTTATTGAAGAGATTCTCAACAGAGTAAAAGTAGTATACATTTTAAGTTTAAAGTAAGAAGATAAAAGAAAGAAAAGGGAAGAAGAAATAACAAGGGAAGGGAGGAAAGAGGAAAGATTGCAAAGAAGTTGATTCCAATCTTCTTAACAACAGTTTATAAATGTGTTATTAAGTCTTTATCTTTAAAAATTACAGCATAATTACAACCCCTATGATAAATATCAACGGTGTTTAATTATTTCCCTCAATTTAAAGAAAAAAAATTGTCTTCTGCAGACACAGCTACATGGCTTTCTTGCCACACTGTGATGATGCCCCACTAACCAACCGTACAGGATATATACTTATAACTTTGCGTGAATCTCACCAGCAGCCTGAAATCAATCTGGGGCAGTGATGGCTAACTTTTCCGTCCTCATGGCCAAAAGTGTGTGCGCACAACACATCCCAACACCCATAAGGCAATGCACGCAGGACCCCCATGCCCCCCACATGCACAAAAGCACGACCCCCCACATGCACCGCACATTTCTGCTTATGCGCATGACCCGCCATGTATGCCCCATGCCTTTCTGTGCATGTGTCCTCCGTCCCCCCACCCCCACACATGCACGGCAGCTACCCAACGATCAGCTGGCAGGCGGGTGGTATGCGCGCATGTGCAGTGGACCTATTCCAGGGCGATGGCTCGCATGCCGTCGAAGATGGCTCTGTGTGCCACTTCCAGCACATGTGCCATAGGTTCACCATCACGGATCTAGGGTGTTCCAGCACGAAAGGGATGCTTTCTTCATGATTCAAGCAAGACCTCTCATCTGACAACTAACCTGCCTCAACAGATCTACTGTGGGACTGCCATTCCCATCCAATTCCTGAGCTCTGTACCGTGGCCAACTCGCCACAGGCAACTCGTTGCGGGACAAGAGTTACATTAATATCAAAGAAATGGTAGAACAGAATCATTAAAGAAAGGATGCAAAAGGAGTGGCAGAATGAAATGCGAATGACAAAAAATAAATTATTATTTATTTATTTTAAATTATTAAATTGAATTATTAAATTGTCCTGCAGTGAGTTGTTCCATGGTGAGTTGGCTGCAGATTGGTTCCTTGCTTGTAAAACCTATTCTTTTTATGGGGGGGAATGCGGTGGAGCTCAGAAATGTTAACATTGCACTCATAGTCAACTGAAGATGTGACTTCCAGGAAGCCGATATTTCCCTTGACAAGCAAAAATAAAACCAAAAGGTATTTTCTTCATGAAAGGGTTGCATGGCTGTCTTCTAAATATAGTGTTCAAATTGCAATTGCTACAGGATTTTTTTTTTTTAAAAAGATTTCCTTTACAAATGCCACCCCTGAAAAGGGACCTTTGATTTTCCTGAGTACACCAATCTAGTATTAATTTAGCCAGAGCCCATTCAAAATGGGAGGCAATCAGTAGCTCTTGTTGGAACTCCGCAAATGATCTGATCTGAAAATTCCACCAGCTCTTTCACCACCCCCAAAGTGGCACTTAAAAGAGCCTTTTGTATTATATAGCTTGTGCTATTCTGTATTAGTTAGTAAAGGAAAGGACCTCGTTAACAAGGAGCTTTCCCTGGGGGGATGCTTGTTAAGCTGACGTTTCCTTCTTGAGTTGGAAAACTTTCTAATATGGAGACTTAAACTGCTCGCTGCTTCTTCCTGGTCTTTGGGGCTCCGTGTTCCCCTCAGCCATTTTGGAAATCGTATTTTCTAAGTCTACCATGCTGAAGCAGTTCTGCCAGGGACCTGGATCAACACCCAGCAGTCCAAAATAATGAAAAAAAATCACCTATATTTCTCTTTTTTCTTGTTCAAAATGATGGAAGAATTCCCAGGATCTTTCCTGAGACAAATGTATTCTTCAAAAGAGGAATATTACCTCTGGATCCTCCAGGGCCTGCAGGAGATCAAGACATTGGCATCTGCATGGCAACAGACACATATAGAACACCAAAATCTACCCTACTGTACATATTTTCTCCAATGGATGACTTGGGGTCAGAGGGAATCAGACTGCAGAGACCCCAATAATCATTTGAATCATTTGAATAAGGCAGCAATATTGTCTCGCTTCTTTTCTGAGGTGCAGTACAAGTAGGTTGTGAAGGCAGCACTTTTTATATTGACATATTTTCCCCCTACCTCAAGGATGGGAAGAAGCATGGTAACATGGTTATGAGGAAGAATCCTATATTGGGTTGACTGGGGATCATTTCACTCATACTTACGTTGCTTGTGAATGAGTTATCCTATTTTAATTTCTTGATATATACTGCTCTGTGGCAGACACAGTTAAAGATTATTAACTACCATTATTACAGTAAATGTTGTATTTCCTGACCCAATAAAAGTAATCGGGTGGATAGGTTATTTCATCCATCTTGTATTTCTAAACAAGCAGTACAAGAATTCATGGCCAAAATTTCCTTGAGTGAAAAGGAATATTGGGGCCTCTCATACTTACTGATTCTAGCTACACAATAACACATTTGTCAAGAGACATAGCTTCTCAGAGCCTATGCAATATGATTTCACGATAATACAAATATCAAATGCAAGGGTTTTAAACATGCTATATTCTGAAGTTAAGGCTGGTAGAATTCAGGAGGACTTATTTCTGAACAAGAACAACATTGTTTGTTGTGGTACAAAAGCAGTTTAAATGGACATACTGACAGATGCAGTTGTTGAAAAATACACCCTAATTTATATAACACAAATATTGAAATAGGAAAAAAAATAGATCAAATATCTTACTTTGAAGATTTGGAATCCATTTAGACAGCGACAAAAGGTGAACTTCTAACTAGAACTTCCTGGTCCAGTTATTGCTTACTGAAAGAAACAAGAATAGAAATGATTCAAAAAGCTTGAAACCTTAATTTTCACAGAGACTTAGATTGGAAATGTTTTCATCACACTGAATTTCTACAGTTAGCAACTGACAAAGAATGAGAAAGCCCTATCAAATCCAATCAATACATCCAGTGAATATAATAAACTTGAAAAAAAAACCTCTTTTATTTATCTGTGCTAGTACTGAAGTTCCATACACCAAGCAAACTTTCTAAAGAGTTCATACCACATACAGTATGTCAGTTTCAAGTTCTAGAGTTGCATTACAGCTCCCTGAGATCATTTAAAGTCCTGCAAAATATCTTCATTAATGTTGTAAGTGAAACACTCCAGATCTCACAACCGTGAAAGTGGAACAACTGTGATCTTAAGGAGAATTGTAAGCTTTCCAAACATGCACATCCAGTAATTCTGTCCAAATTATATTTGCCTATCAGGAAAAGAAAGCCATGCTATCACGATGCAACAGTGCAGCCATTTTTGACCAACACTTGACCAGTTGGGATCACAGAGGTCTAAAACACACTTTATGTTCAAGTGATCAAACGAAATATTCATTGTTGCTTTTCCCTAATATAGTGGATACTGAATTCAGGAAATGCCATTTTCATTCTATATATATACACCCCATCTCTGTGAGTTCTTCTCTTCTTCCAAATGGAAGTCCTGGTTAGAAATTAATAAAGAACTGAATGCTGAGATGATGCTGGGGGAAAAAATAACAAAACCAATTTCGCTTCCAGTTCGTCCATTGATCTCTTGTTCATCTGGAGAACTGTATTTGGAAAGAACGGATATTAATTACCATGAAGCTCTAAATATGGAATGGCAGCTCACAGTTCATGAACTGAGGTCCTCTTTAACTTAATAATGTCCCTTGGCATACTTGTGCTCTTTGTTCAGTGCAAATGCCAGCCCAAATGAGAGATGAGTAGATCTAAACCAGACAGGTAGTATGGTCATGTTCACAAATCTCCTTTAATATGTATGTTCGATTCCCTTAGAGCAGGGGTGGGCAAACTTTTTGGCTCGGGGGCCGCATTGACTTTTAAAATTTGACAGACGGGCCGGGTCAGCACAAGATTTTTGGGAATCCCCCCACCCTTCCCCCTCTTCTCCTCCTTCCCTCCCCTCGGAGGCCCCTGAGTTAGGAGTTGCTACCGCCGGCGCGGCTCAGCGCGGCTCCAGTCCCGCGTTGCCTCGGGAAGGGAAAGGCAAAAAGGAAGAGCCACGGCGGTGCTTTGCAATGGGAGCAGCGGCACCGGAGGCTCAGGCTCAGCGGCTCCTGGTTTTGCCTTTTCCTTCCCAAGACAACGTGGGACTGGAGCTGCACGGAGCTGCGCCGGCGGTAGCAACTCCTGACAGCCCCAGCTGGACACTGACAGCCCCAGCCCGGGCGAAACTGCCTGTTGCTGCTGCCGGAGCACCGCCGGGTCACCTCCTCCAAGCAGCCTGCCCGCCCGCCGGGCTTCCCCTCTGCCGTGCGGCTCGGGGCCAGGCGCGAGCGCCCGCGAGTTAAAAGGAAGCTGAAAGTTGCTGGGAAGTTGCTCGGGTGCTGGGAGCAGGCTTTTAAAGTGCCGCCTGAGCAAAGTTTAAGCAGCCCGCCCGCCCGCTGGGCGGAACCCTTCCCGCTCCTCGGCGGGAAGACGCTCCAGCCTGCAAACTTTGCCTTTGCAAAGCCCTGGAAGCCCCGGAAAACCAAGCAACTTTCCAGCAACTTTTGGCTTTGTTTTAACTCGCAGGCGCTCGCACCTCACCCCGAGCCGCACGGCGGAGGGGAAGCCCGGAGCGCTGCCGGGTCGCCTCCACCAAGCAGCCCGCCTGCCCGCCCGCCCGCCGGGCTTCCCCTCCGCCGCGCGGCTCGGGGCCAGGCGCGAGCGCCCGCGAGTTAAAATGAAGCGGAAAGTTGCTGGGAAGTTGCTCGGGTGCTGGGAGCAGGCTTTTAAAGTGACACCCTAGCAGGACCGCCGAGCAGGGAAACGGGGCACCAAGGCAGGGCAAGGCTCCACCAGCAGCGGCCTAGCTTTAGGTAGCTCCAAGAAGCCCGCCCCGCCCACCGGGTGGAACCCTTCCCGCTTCTCGGCGGGAAGACGCTCCAGCCTGCAAACTTTGCCTTTGCAAAGTTTAAGCCTGGAAGCCCCGGAAAAAAAAGGGGGATCGGCGGGGACTCACCTTCGGAGAGGTCGCACTCGAAGGTGATTTCGAACTCCCAGCCGAGGCCTTTGCAAATTTCTTTTCTTTCCTACCCCTAGATCGCTCCGCACTGTTTTGCAGCTTTGGGGGCCACGCGGCACAGGGCAATATGCCACGCCCGGCGATTTTTTTTCAGGGGCGGGCCGGATTGGACAGACCAATGGCAGCGATTTTTTTCAGGGGCGGGCCGCATTGGACAGACCAACGGGCCGGATGTGGCCCACGGGCCGTAGTTTGCCCAACCCTGCCTTAGAGTGTTCTGAAGATTTATTACAAAAAAACCAACTAAAAATAGATATTATTAGAGCAGATATATTCACACGTCTTCTGCAATGTGTAATGTGAGTAAGGCACCACCCACAGGTACCAAGAATTCTGTAAACACAAATCAGATGATCAAATGTACACCTTCTTTCAGGTTTTTGTGTTAAAGCAGAGATGGGCCATTTGTGAACTTTACATCACTGGAAGCCCCCTAAATAATTTCTTGTGCTGCTCAATTAATTTTAATTAATTCAAGCCTCTGGCAAGAGAACTCTATCACAGTCTGCTATGGGCACAACTAGGACAGAAGAGGAAAAACGTTAGAAAAAGTGAAGAGAAAAGAGACATGTCAGAGTGAAAATGAATGGCTAAACCCATGTCTACTATAGCTCTTACCCCATTTCTCCTTGCTTCTGTTCCAGACACAATTATCATGCAACCATTTTATAGAAATCTCTTGAATGAGGAAAAAACAGCTCACCTCTATGTTAAACACGGGAAGCCCTATAAAGTATATGTGAATGCAGGGGTGTTGGGAATGGGATTGTTAATAGATGCACACAATTTTCCAGTTTTGACCTATATTTGGTTAACCTTCTCTCCATCACTGCAACTTTTCTGACTACCCCAAATCCTATTCTTTAAAGAACCATTGGAAGGAGAAAGAATTTTCTCATGATTTCTTCTTCTCTTGGATTTGACAGAAGTGTAAAATAACAGGAAGGTTGAAAACAAGTTGGGAGATCTTTATACATTGGAAGACAGGATAATTTTGTGCATTCCCAACTGCTCCAGCACTAAAGATAGATTGGTATTATGATTCCCGAAATTCCAGGACATAAAACTACTCTCCTGACCTGAATTAGCAGCATCCTAAAATATCCTGTATAACTGATCCAACTGTGGATTTGTTAGTACAGTGGTTGTTTCAGTGTTCTTAATCTAACTTTTACATTCTGTTTTCTGACCATTCTTTTGTGCAGGTCACATATATGAAGTCTTTTATCCAGGCAGTGGAACAGCTTGGGCTACAGCTTGAGAAGCAAAGGGGAGAACGAATCCCTGGGAACATTTCCCAAGATGTTACAAGGCTATATAAATCCACAGAGAACAGCCTGACTGAAGAATGTAAGTGACCATTCCTTCAATAACTGCCTGTGACAAGACAGAAATAAACTCCTGTCCTTAATAGTGAACTTGGCACACAATGGACAGCTTGCACTTATTTCATGGAGCTCATTTGGGAACATTAAATGTATTTCTTTTACATGCTTTTTTACCCCTTAATCCTAGATACACTCCTCTAAACCATATAATTCCTTGCTAATGATGCTCATAGATCTTCTTCTCTTCCTTTTTATCTGTTATCTTATCCTCCAGTCCTTGGTGGGTCATCAAAAGTGATAAGTCATAAGGGAATAAAAAGACATCAGTATGTTTCCTAGCTTAGCTAGAACCAAAAGTACATGCCGGTGAACTGTGAGGCTATGGAGACAACTCACCTTGAGTGAGAGTTCAAATGGCAAAGTAAAATCAACCCCTCGGTTCTTATTGGGAGAAAGTACAGGTAGTTCTTGATTTATGATCTCGATTTAATTGCGTCCCAAATTGATGTTGTTAAGTGAGGCATTTTTAGGTGAATTTTGCCTCATTTTGCGACCTTTCTTGCCACACATTGTTAAGTGAAACACTGCAGCTGATAAGTTAGTAACCCGGTTGTTAAGTGAATCTGGCTTCCCCCGTTGACTTTGCTTGTCAGGTCGTAAAAGCGGATCACATGACTTTGGGACACAGCAATGGTCATAAGTATGAATCATTTGCCAGGCATCTGAATTTTGATCACACAATCATGGGGATGCCACAAAGGTCGTAACTTCGAAAAACGGTCCTAAGTCATATTTTTCAGTGCCGTTTTAACTTTGAACAGTCTCTAAACGAACTGCTGTAAGTTGAGGACTGCCTGTAATATGGGGTAAGGAGAATGTAAAGGCCACAAATATTGCAGTAAAAACAAGGAGCAAGCATACAGATCTAAGATACCTAAACGTGAGACAATCTGTAAGAAGTAAGATGATTCAGCTAGAGTACTGTATGTCGGAGGACAATTTACCAGGAGAGTTGTGAAAAATATGGGGTTAGATTGTAAAGGTATTATATATTTATTTCACCCAAAAGGGGAGTATGTTAGGTATAACATTGATACCAAATATGGTTTGGGTGAATAAATATATAAAACTTAGATATCATGGTTTAAGTGCTTATCACTTTAAGCACAATGCTGCAGGCAATTAGCCGATTAAGGGTGCGGTTAGAAGTTACAATATAAGGAAGCATTAAAAGCTGTAAAACCTGCCTGCGACTTACTGCGACTAACTGTGTCTTACTGCGACTAACTGTGTCTTACTGCGACTAATTGTGAGTGCCTGTGACTGAACTGTTCTTGTTTGCTACTGTTTGCTGATTTACTGCGTAATTCTACTGTTCTACTGTTTGAACTTCTTGCTGAATATCCAGCGTTTGTTCCTCTGGAGAGAGGCACCGGAGGAGGAGAAGATATCTTTATCGGCTGATAAAGATATTGCAAGGACTCTTAACTTGGACTATACTAGTGAGTCTTACTGGATGGAAATACTGTGAATGACTTAATGGACTGAATGACAATGCTTTAAACTCTAAATGGATTAAAAACTATTTAAACTACAAACAGTGTTTGTGTTCAGTGTGTGTATACTCTGGGGCCCTTCCTGGCTTGACTACTGCTGCAATACTCTGCTAGGGTTAATCCCCAAACCCTAACACAGATGCGGTGTGGTTTGTTTTTAAATAGACAGTTCAAACAACAAAGTACTAATAATACTGGTGCCTATAAGTGTAGTGAATGAATTAAGCCAAATGCATTGTTCTCTTGTATGGGGTGTACCAAATGAAGTACATCCCTGAATAAAAGACAGCATGACCTTATTTAAATGAGTCCTCAAAAAGTGGTTGTTTCCTCAGGCTTTTTGTTATATAAGACCAGAAGTGTCAAACTCATGACGTCAGGTGATGTATCGTGATGTCCCCTTCGCTAAACTGGGTATGGGTGTGGCCAGCGCATGACGCATCTGGCCCTTAGGCCTCAAGTTTGTAATAAACCCCTTGTGTGGTGTTTTGGCTTTTTAATTGGGGTTCTTTTTCTGGACTCTTCTGTTTAGGTTTTGAACTATTTGTGCTTTTAATTTTGTAAGTTGACCAGAGGTTTGGCAATCTGAAGTAGTCAAATACCTACAGTTCTTCTACCTGATGAACCGACCCTATTACAAGTGTAATTTTCATTAAAGGAGATGAATAGGCCCATTAGTTCTCAATTCAGACACCTTTAACATTAGCAGGGAAAGACTGAACATTATAGTTTAGCCAACGTTGACAATACCATTGAACCAAGCCTAGGAGTCTCCTGTCACGTCAAGTCAGAAAGTTGATCTTGGTGTGAAATGTCAGTAAATAGATAACTTCTAACAAAATCACTGATTGTTAAAAAAAAAAAAAGTTGCTGATGCTTTGCTTCAGCGACAGAACTAAATTATTCTCCAGATCAGGGGTGTGTGAAACTCGCGTCATCATGGTGTCGTCACATGACATATCAGGATTTTTTCCCCTTTGCTAAACCGGGCGTGGGCATGGACAGCGCATGACGCATCCGGCCCACCGACTGCGAGTTTGACAGCCCTGCTCCAGATGGTCAGTCAAATGATGAACCAGCTGAGCCAACAGGAGCAGTGGTGGGATTCAAATATTTTTACTACCGGTTCTGTGGGTGTGGCTTGGTGGGCGTGGCTGGGGAAGGATACTGTAAAATCTCCAGTCAGAGGTGGGATTTGCTGGTACTCAAAATTTCCACTAACGGTTCTCCAGAACTGGTCAGAACCTGCTGAATACCACCTCTGAACAGGAGGGACAGAATCTACCACAATTGATGGAACCCTTTCCAATTTGGTTCCAAGTTCCTTCATGTTGAACAAAGAATGACTTGCAAGAAGTCTGGTGATTTACTGTTGAGCCAAGAAGTAAATTCTAACAAACACACTCAGTAGTATAAGTACTTTGTTCTCTGTCCAGGATTTCTAGTATTATGAAGCAGCTTTTACCGTGCTTGAATCAATCGTTCGACAAAGTGGCTGCACATGAAAATAGCAGGGTATCTTTGCATTAAAAAGAATCAAAATCAATATGTGGTAGTTGACTGACTTTTAAAAAGTGAGGAAAAGCCTCTGAATAATGTAATTGCCAATACATTCTAAATTCAGATGTCTGGGACAAAGAATATTGATTCTAAACAATACATGCGCATCTTATATTTTCCTAGGACAACTGATTGGTCTTACTGGCTTTCTGGATTAAAAATGGCTGGCTTAGGAATTTAATTATATTTTCTAGTCTCTGGAGCAGATATAGAAGCAACCAAACAAAAGGGAAACCAATTAGCAACTCTGTTGATTTATTCTCCTGAGCACCAGAGGCTTACCATGAGGAGATGTTTAGAAATCTATGACCCGAATGATTCTGTGACATTTGTTAAATAGATTTAGACAAATATGACTAGAAATTCTCTTTAGATTCCATGTTAAAAATGAGTGTCTAAAGCAAAAATTAAATGTAGCAAGATATTGGGAAGGAAAGTAATGTGATTTTTATGTGTCATTTCCTATCTTTTCATTTTAATCCTTCATGTATTATTATTTAAGGTTGTAATTAAAATGCTAGACAAGGGGAGATTCAAATCTGCTGCTGTTGTTGAGCCACTTCCAAGTGTTCTTGACAGATTAGTAACTGATTCTTTCAGTTGTTGTAAGTTTATGCTTGCATGATTTAGCCACATAGTCTTCGGGGCTACTCTTACTACCGTGAGATAACAATTACCATGAAATGATGGAAGAAATACAGAAAACTCTAGTTCTTTGTCACTTGTCTAATGGTTGTCTGGATTTGCCCAACCCAGATCTTGTAATCTTGTCACTAAGTCATGAAGCTTAATATAAATTAGATTAAGTTAGTTAGATGTGTGTTCATTGTCCCATACTTTGAACTAGGTGGTTAATTCTGAAAGAACATTCTGCGAGGATGCGATATGTCCCAACTTGAAATGCCAGAATACAGGTAGGATATATACACACAGTGGACTAATTTGTTAACTGTTGATGACTAAGCTAGCATTGAATGGTTCCAATAATTTCTAAAAAAATATGTTTCATACTGGAGAAAGTGTTGTCATCATGGATTGGGGAATAAATATACACAAACCACACAGAGATCAAACACAAACTCCTACTAATGTCCATTTATTTATACTTAATCTTTCTACCTGATCTTATAACTATACCATAGGTACACCTGTGTTTAGAAATGCATACATTGGCTTGGCTCACATGTTGGAAGCACAGTCATGTGCTTCTCCCCCTTAAAAGTAAGTCCTGAGTTCAGGAAATGTACTGTGCATATTTTGCAACCTAAGAAAACACAATTAAATATAGGGTTTGACTTCAGAAAAGGATGCGTTTCAAAGTCTGACATCAGGAAAACAGAAATGACCATTCTTTTCAGAATGCTGCAGGGGGTTATTCAAAACATAATATTCTAGTTCGAATATATTTCAGAGATCAGAATATATTTCATATCAGCAAACCCTTTGCTCAAGAACGTACTTGCTTAGGAAGAGTAAAGTAGTAGACGGGTTCAAGGAAATTGTAGCTTTTATGAGCAACAGAAGTGGCAGATAGGCAAAAGGGCATGACTATAAATATCTGAAGAAGCAAGGAATTATACATCAGATTACATTCCCCTCTATCCCAGAATTAAATGGCATAGCATAGAGGAAAACGTGTTCCCTAACAGAAATGATGAAGTGCCATCTGCCACTGATCTGTGATCCAACCAAGGCCATAAATGCTACACCATACGAACAACGGCATGGAAGGAAGCCCAGCCTAGGACTCATTCAAGTGTTCGATTTTAAGGTTTATGCACCAAAAGAGAAGAGGAAAGAAGGAAAGAGAATCACAGATGCGAGGAAAGAGTGAAGAGTGAACATTCACAGTTCTGCAAGGGATGAAGAATTGGAAATTCTTAAGAATGCAGCATCACTTATTTAGATGAAAGGAAAAATGAAAAACTTCAGACCTTGTTTCCTCTCTCCTGATAAGCAACAAGTTACAGGCTTGGAAGGAGGACTTTATCACTCACCCAGAATTCAGTAGCAAGTTGGAGTCAGAGATTGAGATATTGCAGTCTAGATAATCAGAAAGAATCCCCCCCCCATTTTAAAAAAATATATATTTTGTCAAGAGGGAACAGATAAAAGAGACTTCTCATGAGGTGACATTGGGAGAAAGTCAGCTGCTGCATCCATGGAACAGAGGAAAAGAGGACAATGAAGCACTCCAAAAACATCATACCCCTCTCATACCCCTTTTATTCAGGGATGTACTGAAACAGAGGCAGGGTAGTAAAAGAATGCCAGCACGTATTTAAATGGACTTTAACACAGAGAAGCCAAAATCAACAGCTATAAATGCTAAGACATTCTGTGCAAGTTGTTTTTTTTTAAAAAAATCACTAGTCCTCATTTCAGGTTTGATTTTATCTTGGTAGGAACGTAGCCTAACAGCTTCCCATGGTATATTCCCTTTGCCCCTCCTCCCTCCCTCTCTCTCATTCTATGTCTCTCTCTATTCTCTGTCTATCTGTCTGTCTGTTTGTCTGTCTGCCTCTCTCTCTCTCTCTCTCTCTCTCTCTCTCACACACACACACACACACACGCACACACACACACACACATACAAACACACCTGTAAATGTAATTCTCAGCACACAACCATGTGAAAGTTAATAGGAAAACTCTGAGCATAACTGCAGCATCATAAAAATGGCTTTTTTATTTTTAATGCTATATATACATGTAATAAATTAATTTCATAACTGCAGGAAGTAGGTTACATTTGGAATAATCCATTTCAATTGCCTGTCCTGAAGGCCTAGGATCCCTGACTGATAAATCTTCTAATCTACCCACAATGCACTATTTGTGTTTAAAAAATGGAAGAGCAGCATCCATTTAACCTATCTTTGCTTGATACTGGCTGCATAAAGGGTGAGACCCTTACCACATTATATGCAATTTCAGATTAAACTCACAATTGCCTCACAGTGGGAAAACAGTTTATCCAATAAGTGAATGTCATTGGCACCTCTTTTCAACTGGGGTCTCTGCAATTTGGCAGCATTTTCTACTCAAAAAGGCATTTGGGGGATTTCCAGATGCTGTGATTGAATTCTAGCACATTTCCAATGTTATTGATAAATGATTCAGAAATGCCAACTGACGTTAACTTATCCTTACTGCAAACACTTGGCGTGATTGTCTTTCTCCCTCTAAGTTATTTCTCAACACTAATTAGATCTCTTGAAGATAGTGAAGATACAGTCGTATAGAAAATATCCAGAGACAAGGACTCGTCTTTCAGAGAATACTTCTAGTAAAAAAAACCTAAAGCCTTTAAACCTAAAAAAAAAAAAACCTCACTAAAACATTTATTTCTAAAGAAATAATTATTGCATTTTCATTACTTTATTCGTTTTGAAAAGTTTTTACAAACTCCTCCAATTGAAAAACAAAAACAAAAAACAAAACAAAATACCAAAAATTGCAACAGAAGACAAAAACAAAATAGACAAAAAATGGGATAAGGGAAGGATTACAAACTTAATATATCACATATCCATCAAAAATAAAATATTTTTAAAAGTCTTGAGTAAAGAGAATCATTTATAATACACTACTGTTGTACATAATATAAATATAATTCTTACTAATTTGCTGTACAAAAATGCTAATATTTCATCCTTCATAGAATAATTTGCAAACACAGCTTATTAACACATGAAAATCACAGGTGTTACCATTTTAGTCACTCAACTGCATTGATGTTGTAAGATGTTAAGATTTATATGATAATATGATTGTGTTGAATGTATCTTGATAGCATTTATTAGAGCTGTGATTTTGATTTATTGGATAATTTTTGAATCATTATGTTTTTTATATATGTGTGTGTGTGTCTGTGTGTCTGTGTGTATATGGTGTTTAGTTTTGTTCGGGTATTTTCCCACATCTTTATAGTTGTGCTTTTAAAGTTATAGTGATGTTTTGGTAGAATCTCATCTGCCATCATCAGGCTTATGTATTGAGTTTGTCTTCGTTGTGTGTGTCAGGCTTTCGCAGCCAGTTCTGTTTTAAATTTGGTGCTGTGAAACAACTGTGAAAGCCTGACACACATGATGAAGACATGCTCAATACACAAGCCTGATGATGGCAGATGAGATTCTGCCAAAACGTCGCTATAGCTTAAAAAGCACAACTATAAAGACATGGGAAAATACCCGAACAAAACCAAATACCATACGAGGGACTTCCAGTTGCAGTGCTGCGGCGGGGTGGGGAGAGAAGAGCAAGCTCAGCTCTCTCATCCCCAATCGGCGCGTTTGGAGGCCCCAGTGAGGGGTACGTAGACCCTGGAGGGGAAGACGAAGGTGTGAGGAAGCCCGAGGAGAAGTTTGACAGCGGCGGCTGTTGACAGCTTCGAGGGAGACCTCACTTGCTCTGACATGTGAGTGATCGGCCATCTCGAGGGCAGACCGAAGTCGCAGCGCTTTAGCCCAATGAGGAAGATACCAGAGCATGAACAGCATTTTTGGCATCAATTGACGGATTGAACTTGGAGTGAAGGAGGCGGAGAGTGAAAGTCGAGGAGACAAACGGAAGTCCAAAGGGAAATGGCGATCCGGTGGTGAAAGCAAGGAACTCTTAAGACAGAGATCAAAGCTGATTTAGTTGATTAAAGATTGACTGGTGTCTTGGACTTGTTTTGAAAAATTTGGAGTTGATTTAGACTGATTATCTAGGAATTTGGAGTTTAACCTGATGGATCTGTGACTTGTAAAAGAAGAAGAACAGTGGAAAAAAAGTAAGAGACAGGACTAAACCCAAGAACGGAAGTGAAATTTTGAGATTATACAGAGAGAAGAGAAGCTGATGTAACAGACTGTGACTAAACAAAATGTGAACAAGGAAAGGAAAGTGATTGAATATTACTGGACTTCTTTTCATAGAATATAATTAATGAAATAACATTTTGATTAAGGTTTGATTGAAATTATTAAAAATTTAAAAGTTTAAATGATATGAAACTGTGAAAACTGGTGAAATACTATTTTGATGATTATTGATTGATTGATTACTAACAACTAATGAAATAAGTAAGGTCATATATATAAGAAGTGGAATATAGAATTATTTAAAGGAAACCGAACTTTACAGTTAAAGATAAAGAATACAGTTGATATACCATAATATAGTAATATAAAATAGTTGTATAAGAACAATTTACAGCAAGTATATTTTAGGATATTATATTACACTCTTTCTCTCTTTTCTCTCTCATTTTGATATTATCCTTCCTGTCATCCCTTTAGCTCTCTCCCTTCTTTATCTTCTTTAATTTTGGTGATTCAGTTAGTTTCAGATTCTGTAAAAGATTGAATCAAATCTGAATAATTTAGAATATCGTAAGTGAGAAAAGATATTTATATTCTAAGGGAAACTACTGAATAGAACTAATAACAAAAAAAATTAAATAGTGAATGGTAAAGTGGGAAGATATCTACAATAAAGTTAGGAATATGACCAGTACTACAACAGCGAACCTGAAAGGGAAAAAACCGATGTCCGGTTCATCAATGTCTATTGCATCTCCAGCGGGCCAAAAAACAATAGAAGGAATGTTGAATACGGAAAAGATGAGCAATGCGGCCAACATGCTGACGATGCAACATTAACAGCTATTCAGGAAACGATGCTTAAAATGCAGGAGACAATGGTTAATAACCATACAGATATGAAGACGGAAATGGGAGAAATGAAGGGTAAGATTCAAAATTTAGAGAAGATGGGAACGATCCAACAGACACTGGAGAAGAATGAACAAAGAATAAAGAATATAGAAACTAAAGCTGAACAAACAGAAAAGAAATTGGAAGGGATGGATAGGAAAGTAATAGAGATGAACAGAGACTTAGAAGATTTGATTTTCCATCTTGAAATGGAACGTGCAACATTCTATTTGAGGTTCCAAAATGTACTGGAATCCAAAGATGAAGATCTGGGAGACATAATGTCCCACTTAATAGCAGAGGCATTGCAAAGGGACCAGCAGGAAATAGTGAAAGAATTAGGTGAGGTCTACCAAATCCATACAAACTACGCCAGACAAAACAAGCTGCCTAGAGAGGTCCACATCAGGTTCACCAGAAAAAATGTAAGATGTATTGTATGCAGAATCACAAAGGACGAGCCGATGGTGTATAAAGAAAAAGAGATCACGACCTTGAAACAAATTCCGAGGCGGGTAAGAAAGTTGAGGAAGGACTACAGATCTCTGGCGATACTCCTGAATAAACAAAACATCTGGTTCCAATGGCTGGTCCCTGAAGGAATGCTGGTGATGTGGCAAGAAAGAAGAGTAAAAATTCATAGTATTGAAAAGGCGCAAGAACTTTACGAACAGTTGATGGAAACAGAGGAAGAGGGGAGCAGTAAAGAAGAGTCAGAAAGCAGGAGTCAGGAGGACCAACAAGAAGATGAGCAATAGGGAATACAGGAAATGGACCAAGAAGAGAGAGGCAAAGAAACGAGAGAATACCCAAGAAGAGAAGGACTAAGAACAAGATCCCAAAGAGAAACAAGAACAAACAGAAGATTTAGGTAGACTCAGAATTAACAATGGAAGAAGAGATCAAATTACTCTCAATAAACATCAATGGATTAAACTCCCAGATCAAGAGGAAACAAATATTAACCAAATTAACTAAACAAAATGTTGATATTGTATGCCTACAGGAGCTACATATCCAAAAATAGCATAAAGAATATCCCGAGTTGGTGTATTATTTACAGCACTGGCAGATCAAAAGAAAAGAGGGGGTAGCAATTTACATAAAAAGGGATAAATGCAAAAAAAGATCTATGCAGATGAACAAGGCAGAATTTTAATGATACAAATTAATTTACATCAAAAACAATTACTATTAGTGGGGATATATGCCCCTAATGATAACCAGAAGAAGTTTTAAAAGGGACTGTATGATAAAATAATTAGTGTAGGTGAAGAAAATATTTGCTTGATAGGGGACTTTAATGCCATTGTTGATGTTAAAAAAGACTATATTAGCATGGAAGGGATTAGGAAGAAAAAAAAGAGAATTTTACCCAATTTTTTTTTTTTTTTATTTAACACATGAGACCAATTTGGAAGATATATGGAGGAAGAGGAATTCAATTGAGAAGAAACATACATTTTATTCTAGTCCATAAAAATCATGGTCCAGAATCAATATGGTATGGGTTAATGGGGCAATCGAGAAAGACATTAGTGAAGTAGAGATAATGCCTAATATATGGGCTCACCATAGCCCGGTTAAAATTACATGGAAAGGACATAGGAAAAGGAAAAGGAGATGGATATTAAATTCACAAATAACAAAGGAAAAAGAATATATCTCAAGAATTAAAAATGAATTAGAAACTTTCTTTAAGGTTAATCTAAAACAAGATACTAGTTTACAAAATTTATGGGACACTACAAAGGCCTTCATGAGAGGCATATCAATAGCCTATATAGCTAAGAAAAATAAAGAAAAATGGAAGAAACAGAATGAATTACAAGAAAGGATTAAAAAATTTGAATATGAGCTCCAAAAAGATCCAAAGAATATGGAAGTTAAGAAAGAAATAGGGATGATTAGACATGAACTAAATTAGACATGAACTAAATTTGATAGATATTGAGGAAAATGCACGTAACTTAAAAACTCTTAAACATAATTTCTCTGAATCAGCAAATAAACCAGGAAGGTGGTTGTCCCATAAATTAAAAATAGAGATCGTATTGAAGATTTTGAAATTGCAAAAGGAGTGAGACAAGGGTGTCCATTATCGCCTCTGTTATTTATCTTGTCTTTAGAAGTGTTGCTAGCTGCAACCAGACAAAACCCAGAGATGTATGGAATTAAGATTAGAAATGAGGAATATAAAGTTCAGGCATTTGCTGATGATTTGGTATTTATAGTGGAAGATCCAATGAATTCAGGACCAATATTTTTGCAACAAATAGAAAAATTTGGGGAAGCAGCAGGATTTAAAATAAATAAAAATAAAACTAAGATGATAGTCAAAAACTGTTCAACAAAACAGAAAGTAGAATTAGAAAACACAATGGGACTGCAAATAGTAAAAAAGATGAAATACCTGGGAATTTGGATATCACCCAGATGTTCATCATTAAAAGAGGACAATTATGTTAAACTGATTAAGCAAATCAGAAAAGAATTGGAATTATGGGCCAAATTGAAACTGTCTATATTCGGAAGAATAGCAACATTGAAAAATGAATACCTTACCAAAACTAATATATCTATTCCAAATGATTCCAATTAAATTAGGGAAATCTTTTTTTTATACAACTAAATAAAATGACATCCAAGTTTGTCTGGTTGGGCAAGCAGCCACGTATTAAAATGAAACTATTACAAGATAATAGGAGCAGAGGCGGTCTCGGACTGCCAGAATGGGAGCTTTATTACCAGGCAGTGGTGTTGAGTTGGATTAAGGATTGGATTAAATTAAGAGACAAGAGAATCTTAACATTAGAAGGACATGACCTCTTGATAGGTTGGCATGCATTTTTGTGGGAAAATAAAAGTAATATACATACCTATTTCAATCAACACCTAATAAGAGACTCATTGATTACAATTTGGGGGGGAAATCAAAGGTAAACACTATACAGAAATCCCACGATGGCTGTCAACTATGGAAGCCATAATACATCCAAATAGATTAGACCTACGGAAAATGGTAAGCTATGAAGAACTATTAAGATAGTCAAAGGAAATTAAAATCAAACCAAGAACTGAAGGAAAATGGAATTATAATCGATTGGTGGCCATATTTGCAAATTCAAAATAAATATAAAAAAGACTCAAAAGATTTTGGATTTGACAAAGGGCAGAACCAACTAGATAAAATATTAATGGGACCGGAACAAAAACTTATAACTAAAATATATAAATATTTATTAGATTTTAAAATGGAAGAGGAAATAGTCAAAAGTACAATGATTGCATGGGCACAGAATTTTGGATACACTATAGAATTAGAGGAATGGGGAAAAATATGGAATATAAATTATAAATTAACAGTATCTGCAGCATACAAAGAAAACATATATAAAATGTTTTATAGATGGTATTTAGCCCCAACAAATTGGCAAAAATCTACTCCAATATGAGTCCTAAATGTTGGAAGTGCAAAAAAGTTGATGGTACATTTTATCTCATGTGGTGGATGTGCCCCGAGGCCAGGACATACTGGATTCAAATTAAAAATTGGTTAAAAGAGATCACTGGCTATCAGATTGAGCTCAGACCGGAATCCTTCCTATTAGGAATCATTAAAGAAACACTACCGAAAGAAGTAAAATACCTAGTGTTACATATTATAATAGCCACCAGAATAGCCTTTGCGCAGGTATGGAAAACGCCAAATACCCCCAATGAAGAACTAATAATACACAAAGTAACCGAAAGTGCTGAGATGAATATGCTAACAATGAAATTGAAAGAAAAAGACGACTCTGAATTCTTTACAATTTGGAACAATTGGTATAAATGGCTAACAAACAGAACCAAGAAGTGAGACAAAAATGTTAATTGAAACAACCCTTAAGAAAGTAAAATAAAATTTTGTAAACTATATAAAATATAAGAATAGTAATGATAGCAAAAGATATTATTTAATAGTAGATAAACGCAATATAATGTATTATGATATTTAAATCAAAATTTTGTATAGATGCCAAGAACGTTGTTGATACCATGATGTTTTACGATGTAAAAAAAAGAAAAGAAAATTAATAAAAATATATTTAAAAAAACAACAACCAAATACCATACATATAAATACCACGAAAACACACACACACACACACACACACACACACACACACACATTTGCTGTCAGCTGCTTAGAGTCAAATGATGAAAGTGGCCTAAAAACATTTGTAATGATTAAATATATTTAAAGTTAGAACAGTGAGGATATACTAATCATGTAAGTGTACTTCATATAAGTATACATAAGGGTACTGATGACATAAGTGTTTATTACATAAGTGTACAAAACCATCATGGCACTATTCATCCATAACGTTAAAGAATATTCCATGGTTTACAAATCATTAGGGCAACTGTTGAGGTATTCTCCATTAGGAGAATGAGTGCACTCAGGGAAACGTAGTGAGAGTGATGTTGAATAACACATGACCAGCACACAGATACACTGAATAGTAAAATGTAGTTTTTACTTCCAGTAAACGGGTAAACAAAGTCCAAATTATACATGGTTAAAGCAATTAGTATCTGTCCAGGGATAATCCAAAAACGAAGTCAAGTATCATAAACAAAGTTCAGTAAACGGAGTTTGCTAACAGTTGCAAGACTCACAGCAATCCAAGCAGAACGACGATCAGGCAAAACAGGAAATGCAAAGAGAAAGAAACCAGGTTTCTGGCTCCATCTTATGGCCGTTGGAGGAACCTCAGCCAATCACAATTATAGCATTTTCTTAAAGATACAGTATTAAATTACTGTCCTGGTTTATATATTGCCAACCCAACTGGTTAGGTGACTATCATTCCTAACAGTAACCTCAATAGCTGGACTCCTTTATCACACTAGGCCTTTAAAAACATTATAGATTAATACAAAGCATATGCCTGGGTCCCACAGATATTCACACCAATATGTAATTTAACTTGAGACAGAGAGACAGATAGATAACAGATAAATAGATAAATTAGATAGCTTACACAGATTAGATAGAGTTTTAGCAATTCTTAAGTAATATCTAGCTCAGTCAACATGAACAACCAGATCACACAGTAAAATGAGCACACTTTATTGCTCAATGACTATTTTACAGGAATCTTCCTAGAGTGACATTTATCTAGGAAAGACTAGATAAGGTTCAATGGCAATTGGTGGGGGGGAGGCATTGGACCTTGCCTTTTGTACCTACATAAGAATTCTAGACTAATTTCCTGCTTGACTCCTTCTCTCCTGGCTTCTGACCAGTCTCCTTCCGACAGGTTCCTCCCCAAAATTTGGAAAGTGTCCAAATTGTGAGATCGAAATATTTATATAATTGTTTTAAAGTAACCCAAACTATCGTATAAATAATCAATATCGTATAAATAATAAATAATTGTGTAGGAGTTAAGGAATCAGCTAGAAACAGGTAGAGTGAGACTGAATCCCGCCTTAGGCACAAAGTCAGCTGGGTGGCCCTGGGCCCGACACTTCTCTTGGCCCTAAAGCAGTGGCAAACCACTTATGAAAAACCTTGTCTCAGCAGTCTCTGAGTGAGACTGACATGATTGAATCCAAGAAAACAATCATATAAATAAAGAAAATAAATTAGAAGTATTTTTAAACACATCTTGAACTATGGATGCTTTTGCACTGATGGCTGTATTTGCTGATTTTTTGTGCCACTTCCATTGCAGGAGTATCCAGAAAGAGCACCCCGAAGCAGGCAAACATATTTGGAAGGATATGAAGCAATCGGAAGTTGAAAATTAATAAGCTCCTTGGAGAAAACCAGTCAATAGTTGTAAACAATCAAGCTTTTATAATCAACTGCTGTTTCCTTGTTCTCCTTGCAAAGAGCTATTTTCTCTAACAGGGATAATTTAATAAGTAGCCCCATCAAAAAGCACATTGAAACTGGTACAACAGAGAAGTGATCAACACTAGATACTGCTGCTAACAATCTCAGGCAGTAAAACATATTACAGCTGATAAGAACAAGTCCCTATTTGAGAAAAGCTGAGTAGTTCTATTTATTAAACACAAATTTAAATTACACTTTTTGTCTGAACCACAAATCTCTCTCTCTCTCTCTCTCTCTCTCTCTCTCTCTCTCTCTCTCAAAATATAAAGCAGGTTTCGCAAAGTTTAAAATATGTAATGCACACATATATGGATAGAAAGACAGACAGACAGATGATGAAGATGAAAAGTCATTCTGTTCCACTGAAAGGATTTCTGATTGAAGACCAGAAATCTCAAGTTAATTGCTTGGTGTAATTATGCTATTATATAAATGACCATAACGGTAGATTGGTGCAATATGCCTTCATTACTTTAAAATGGTCTCCGAAGAATAATTGTAGATTGAGTAATCAAAGTTTATGAACTCCCTGCCCCCCCACATTTATAATATAAAACAGACTCCATGATTATTCAGATGAAACATTTGCTTTTCCAGAGAACCAAGCATCATAAAACCAAGCTTAATATAATAACAGATAAGTAAAATGAAAACAAAGGGAGAGCAAACCTATTCTTATCCCAAACTGGTGCATATGAATTAGGAAGGCCACTCTTGTGGGAATCTGGGAGCTGCAGTCCCAACAGGATCAAAAATTGTCAGAGAGCTTACAAAGGATGCAAAGTAATGAAACAAGAAACATGAGTTCACAGTACAAATTCTGCTTCTTTTGTGGCTTCATTGTAATGTTGTATGCTAATAAAGAAGGATTGTCACGGCGCACATTTTTATCATTTTAGCTGGAGACAAATGCCTATGCCACTATATTCTTTATTCTCAAGGATTCCAACCATTCTTTTTATTTATTTATTTTCTTCCTTGTTTTCTTGCTTGGTCCTGAAGAATGAAACCTTATTGTTTTTTATATGAACACAGGAAACTACAGATTCTGGGCTGAATTTAGCAATGGCACAGGATAATTCTGGAATATTCTTCAGTCGACCAATCTGCCTCAAAATATAAGGAACATTTGCAAACATTAATGTTTTGATTTCTAACACTGCATTGAAACCAGAGAGTGAACTTTTTGCAATAATTATAGATACAGATATTCCGAACATAATGAGGGGATTAATATTCTTTAACAAGCTTTGAGATTTATAGCTGATTAGGTTTGACAGCATGTTTGTTTTTCCTGAGAACATCTGGTGTGTGTGTGTGTGTGTGTGTGTGTGCGCGCGCGCATGCACGCACGCGCACACACACACACACACACACACACACACACCAGAGCCTGGGTGCTTTATAGCAAGGCTCTCTTCACTGATAATTGTTGTAAGGATCAGCTCTATATTTAAACTTATTTTTCCTCAGAAATAACATAGTAATATAGTCTGCAAATATATATCTAGAATTGGAAAAGGAGGCAGGCTAATCTGCACTAGCAGTAGTTGATTAACCGATTAAGGCTTTAATCTTCAAATGTTAGGATAGTCTCCTAGGGGTTATAAAATATATCAGTTTCTATGCTTCAAGGGAGAGATAGGGAAGAAAATCTAATATACCTGCCTCCCTGTGATTTCTGATGGTAAAAATTACAAAAGCTCAAGGACAGGCTTACATTCTCTGAAACATGTATTATAAAAGGGAAAAAAATAAGCGAAAGAACAAGCATATACAAATATATTTCCATTCTTATATCTATCCCCTCCAGGTGTTGCTAGGAAAATGTTTAAAATACTGAGAATTCTTTGATATTGGAGCACAGTCCCTGACCAAAGATTAATATCACTCGGAGATAAGGAGCCAAGACTTTGTGGATTGCTGCCTCTTCATCAAACGTTGGATAGAGCCATTATCAGACCTACCTGACAAAGAATATCTGCGGATTATAATTCTACATTCTGCAGAAGATAGAAGTCTAATGAGTGGCCTATCGCTTAATTCCTGGTGCTCCATCTTAAGAGGGAAGAGAAGGATCCTTAAGCTCACAAAATAAAATGGTGAAGCCCCCGCGAAGAGAGGCTTTATGAGCTTAGGCCCGAACCACCCACCCATTCGAGGCACTGATCACGGCTGAAACTTCCCACCAGATCTTCAGACGTTTACTAAGGCAGTCCCTTACCAAGAGTCAAATTGATGTCAGTGGAACCAGCCTATTATTTTGTTCCTGGATACGAAACACAGGATAATTTCCTTCCTATTCCAAATACAAGAGTATTTAATTGTAGTGCTCCACTGCCCTGTCATGGCAAATGAGTTTGGGTAGATCTTAAGTACAGGGAGTCCTCAACCTATGGCCACAGTTGAGCCCAAAATGTATCTTGCTAAGTGAGAAATTTGTTAAGCAAGATTTGCCCCATTTCATGACTTTTTCTTACCACGTTTGTTAAGTGAATCATGGAAGTTGTTAAATTAGTAATATAGTTATTAAGTGAATCTGGTTTCCCCACTGACTACTTGTCAGCAGGTTGCAAAAAGATGATCGCATGACATTGCAACCGTCATCAATGTGAGTCAGTTGTCAAGCATCCAAATGTAAATCACGTGACCATGGGGATGCTGCAGTGGTCATAAGTGTGAAAAATGGCCATAAGTCACTTTTTTTAGTGCCATTGTATCTTTGAATGGTCATTAAGCGAACTGTTTTAAGTCGAGAATTACCTGTACAGCTTCCTAGCTGAAGAAATCCAAATGACCATTCTTGGTTGAAAAATCCAAATGCTGCCATCTAGTCTAGTGTTCGTTCAGATTTTGCAGTCCAGATAACCGTATATCACTTACTACCCACACAGCTAATGATATCTGAGGCTATTATGTCATTACAGATCTCTGGTGGTGTCATTCAATGGGTCTTTCATGAAATGTTTGGAGTCATACTTAAAATAATATCTATATATCTATAAATAGGGGGGAGAGAGAGGGGAGAGAGAAGAGACAGAGACAGAAAAGAGAGAGAGGAGAGGGGGAAGGGGGAGAGAGAAGGGAGAGAGAAGAGAGGGGGAGAGACAGAGAGAGAAGAGAGGAAAGAGAAGAGAAGAGAAGGGAAGGTAAGGGAGGGGGAGGGGAGGGGAGGGGAGAAGAGAAGAGAAGAGAAGAGAAGAGAAGAGAAGAGAAGAGAAGAGAAGAGAAGAGAAGAGAAGAGAAGAAAAGGGAAGAGAAGAAAGGGGAGGGAGGGGAGGAGAGGGAGAAGAGAAGAGAAGAGAGGAGAGAGAAGAGGAGAGGAGAGGAGAGGGGAAGGGAAGGGAGGGGAGGGGAGCGGAGAGGAGAAGAGAAGAGAAGAAAAGAGAAGAGAAGAGAAGAGAAGAGAAGGGGAGGGGAGGGGAGGGGAGGGGAGGGGAGAGGAGAGGAGAGGAGAGGAGAAGAGAAGAGAAGAGAAGAGAAGAGAAGAGAAGAGAAGAGAAGAGAAGAGAAGAGAAGAGAAGGAGGGCAGGGGGAGAGAGAGGGAACGAGAGAGAACAATTGATGAGGGCTTCCCCAGAATATGAATGCCATTATTAGGTAACTACTGCAACCTCTCAATAGCCCCTACATTTCAGCCTTCAAACTGTTTTAAGAAGATTACATCCCATTGATTTCGTAAGTGAGTAAAATAAAGCATAGTCAAGCACAGTTAACTGAGATCAGGCTATCAGCACCTAAAGGCTTTTTCAAAAACATAAATTGACATGCCTATTAGTTGTAGAGCACTACAGTTCAAAAATGACTAGTCACCCATGTGATTCATTCATTCTTTATTATGATTTTGGGACATAGGTAAGGTCAGGTTTAAAAGTGTCTGCTCACATTTTATCATCTGTCAAGGGGAAGAACATAAGAAAGACTTCCAAATGTTTGGGGATTATTTCTTCCAGAACTGACAGGTTAGCTGGGATTCTAGGAGTTGTCATTCTAATATATTTGAAAAGCGGGCAACGACTGTCAAGGAAACAGAATTAATGAGCTGGCCTTGGCAGAGATTTTGACTTTATCTAAACAGTAGCAATCACACTGAATGATATGAAACACCCTTATGCGAGACCCCTTTCCTATTCCTGAATGAGACATCCACATCTCCTCATTGCTTTTGAAATAATGTAATATTCCTTACCTCTATGTCAAAATATAGAGCTTCTTACTAAGATGATCTTTCCTTTACCTGAAATTCCATCTATAGTAATTCTACCTGATTGAGTCAGAAGGAGTGACATGGCTGATTGAGCCCAGCCTTCCTAGCTCAAAGGTCAAGCAGCCGCCAATATCTGGTGCCTTTGCCACTTGAATTGTTCATCGTTCCAGATGATCATTTCAAGAATTACTACTTAGCTGGCTAAGTGGACCTCCTTCTTTTCTTTTCTTTTCTTTTCTTTTCTTTTCTTTTCTTTTCTTTTCTTTTCTTTTCTTTTCTTTCCTTCCCTATTTCTGTGGATTTTTTTTTATTCATGTCCTTTAAACAAGAGGCAAGGACTGTCTTATTTTTATTCCATACAGAATCTTTACTACCTTCAAAATACTTTAACAATTTTAATTAAGAAGTAGCAATGAATAAATTCTCCTTTTCTGTTATACGATTAATTCTGATATCTCAGAACATTGATAAATAAACAGACTGACCATTTATGTTTCCACCGCATTCAAAACAGAAGCCCAGCAAGTACACCAAGTACCTCTAAGCTGGGAACCCTGAAAATGTGGGTGCAAATGCAAACTCAGTTCATGAATTACAACATATCTGAAAGACCTCTGAAGTATTTGTGACTCTGCAGCACAGGTAGGTGGAGGGATATGGGGAGTCCTCATTTACCAACTGCCTTGTTTAGCAACCATTCGAAGTTTCAAGAATGTAATAAAAAGATAACAGCTTTGTGCTCCTCACATTTAGGTCCATTGCAGGATCTCTGTCACACGAGTGCCATTCGGGCACTTCATAACTGGTGCACATTTACGATCCCATGGTCACGTGATCAACATTTGGATCCTTCCCAACCGGCTTGTGTCAATCAGAGTTAGAGAGAATGCAACAGTAAAATCCTAAATTGTGATCCTTGAAGGGAAGAGAAGGACCAGGGGTGACATGATAGCAGTGCTCTAATATCTGAAGGGCTGCCACAGAGAGAGGCAAAGCACCTGAAGGCCAGACAAGGAATAACGGATGGAAACTGAACAAGGAGAGATTCGACCTGGAAATAAGGGGAGGTTTTCTGACAGTGAGAACAATCAACCAATGGAACTGCTTGCCTTCGGAAGTTGTGGGAGCTTCATCATTTGAGGTTTTTAAGAGACTGGACTGCCATCTGTCAGACACAGTGTAGGGTCTGCTTGGGCGGTGGGTTGGACCAGATGACCTACAAGGTTCCTTCCAACTCTGTTAATCTGTATCTTATTTAATGCGCCCATTAGAGTCAGGTAGTTTTTCTGCCTGGGGATTGTGACACTTAGCAATGGAGTTGCTGGCCCCAATGGTAGTCACTAAATGAAGACTACTGTAAATCAGCATAGCAAAAATGTAAGCTGTCCAGTAATCAGAAAACTATGGCTTGCATGAGTTTGAACAAAGTCACTGAAAATTGATATGCTGGAAGCAATGAATATATGGATGATGCTTAAGCTATTTCAGCATTCCAGTGGCTTTGGGAATATTAATTGCAATTGTCTTAGGTGTCTGCTTAAGATAAAGAATCAAGGATATCCATTGTGATTTAAACGATAGATAGATAGATAGATAGATAGATAGATAGATAGATAGATAATAGATAGATAGATAGATAGATAGATAGATAGATAGATGATAGATAGATAGATAGATAGATAGATAGATAGATAGATAGATAGAGATATACATATAGATATATAAACATGGTAAGTTGCAAGAAAATACAGGTAGTCCTTGAGTTAACCTGACAACTGATACCAAAATTTCTGTTGCTAAGCGAAACATTTGTTAAATGAGTTTTGCCCCCTGTTACAACCTTTCTTGCCACAGTCGTTAAGTGAATCACTGCAGGTCTTAAGTTAGTAACACGGTTGTTAAGTGAATCTGACTCTCCCATTGGTTTTGCCTGTCAGAAGGAAACAGAAGTCACCCATCACATGACCCGGGGACACTGCAACCATCATAAATATGAGTCAGTTGCCAAACGTCTGACTTTTGATCACATGACGGTGGGGAGGCTACAATGGTTGTAAGTGTGAAAAACAGTCATAAGTCACTTTTTTCAGTGTTGTCGTCACTTTGAACGGTCACTAAAAGGACTGCTGTAAGTCAAGGACTAGCTGTACTTATGTATGTGAATTGAAAGCCGCAGCAGAAGTGACATGCTGAACCTCAAGATGATTGTGACTATTATTAGAACAAATTCCGAGGGAAATGTTTACTACACAGATGACTACTGCAGCATCCCCATGGTCACATGATCAAAACTCAGACCAGAGGTGGTATTCCGCAGGTTCTGACCAATTCTGGGAAATTATGAGTAGTTCTGGAGAACCAGCAAATACCACCTCTGACTGCCCCCATCTATTCTCTGCCTCCTGAGTCCCAGCGGATCGGCTGGGTCTTCTTTTGTTGCCCTGCACAGGAGAACGGAGCTGGAAAGCAGGTTAGTGGAGTGGGGAGGGAATGGGGATTTTGTAATATTTCCCCTGCCATGCCCACCAAGCCACGCCCACCAAGCCACACCCACCGAACAGGTAGTAAAATTTGAATCCCACCACTGACCTAGACGCTCAGCAATTGATTCATATTTGTGACGGTTGCAGTACCCGAGTCATGGGATCCCCTTTTGTGACCTTCGAACAAGCAAAGTCACTGGGGAAGCCAGATTCACTTAACCCACGTCACTAATTTAACAACTGCAATGTTACACTTAACATCTGTGGCAGGAAAAGTTGTAAAATGGGGCAAAATTAACTTAACAAATGTCTCACTTAGCAACAAAAATTTGGGGGTTTATCATGATTGTAAGTCGAGGATTATCTGTACTTGTCAGGAATGCAAACTTGGATTTATTTACTAAACCATATTGCATGGATATTTGAAATGGAGGGTGATGACAAGAGAAAACCTTCCTAACTTATGATGCAGATTTCTCAAGTACAGACCATTAAATTCCTCTTTATAATTGCAAACACAAATGACAAAAAGTTACATCTAAGAGATTAAAGATTTAGATATTAATCGTTTAAGTCGCTACACAACCCTTTATTTCCCAAGTTGGCTATTCAATTAACTCAGTTCTTGATTGCTTATATATAAATTCACCTAGCAAAAGCCAGTAACACTATTAAACCAGTAAAACAAAAGTGCCTAACATTGTTACTAAGATTATGCAAAAATTTTCTCCATTTCAACTTTGGGCTTTGGGGACAGTGAGAGTGAATACGTCTTTTATGAAATGTAACTAATGGTTAAGAGTTCCATATTTTTGCTCAAAGCCATTGCTTCTATCTGCATGTGCCTCCATTTTTTCCTTCTTTCCATTTTAGATGATATCAAACTAGTATTCCTCCACCAAAAGAAGAGTTCTGTGGAGTCCACTGTTTTGAATGTTACGCAAATATTGTTTATTTCTATATCCCTTTTGATGGCCAATTTGTCTGAATCCAGGAATTCTGTAATTTTTTTTTTTTTTGGGGGAAGAGATCTATCAGCAGAACTAGGAGACATATACTTTTCATCAATTTCACTTCCTCTGCCATTCTCCATGCAACCACACTATTTGTCCAGTGTGTTTTGAATCTTCACTATGTGACTCCAAAACTGTGTGTTTTGACCTATCTTAGATCTTGTTTTCACCTAACCCTCTGACCTGACCACTATCAAAAGGCCCTCATACAATCTAGTTACAGATACTACCAATCCCAGATAAGTGGACAATCCTCCACAACAAGTATCTCTTGAAGGAGAAACTTTCTGCAAGTGAGAACAATTAACCAATGGAACAGCTTGCCCTCGGAAGTTGTGGGAGCACCATCACTTGAGACCTTCAAGAAGAGATTGGACTGTCATTTGTCAGAAATGGTGTAGGGTCTCCCGCTTGGGTGGAGGGGTTGGACTTGATGACCTACAAGGTCCCTTCCAACTCTGATTATCTGTTAACCTGGAACAACTACTGGTGGCGCAGTGGTGGCGCAGTGGTTAGAGGGCAGTATTTCAGGCTAACTCTGTTCACAGCCTGAAGTTTGATCTCAAGGTTGACTCAGCCTTTCATCCTTCCGAGGTTGGTAAATGACGACTCAGATTGTTGAGTGCAGTATGATGACTCTGTAAATCACCTAGAGCAAGGGCGTCAAACTCAAGCGGCTCCAGCCCGTGGGCTGCTTAGATCTGCCCCACAGTGCTTCTGCCAATGAAAATGGAGCTTGGAAGGGCTGCCCCTCCCAAGCTCTGATTTCGAGGGTTGCAGGAGGCTGTTGCAACTGGAAATGGACCTCGGGAGCCTGTTTCGCTGGTAGAGTGCTCAGGCCACTGACACAAGTGACGTTGAGCTGGAAACTCCCATCCTGGCCACACCCACCCCAGCCCCCCAAGGTCAAACACATCCCTGATGCAGTCCTCAATGAAATTAAGTTTGACACCCTTGACCTAGAGAGTGCTGTAAGACCCTATGAAACAGTATATAAATCTAAGTGCTATTGTTATCCAAGTTGAGTGCCATTGTCTGACAGATGCTAAACAATTTCTTCTCCATGTCCCTACAAGCGGTTCCCTGAAATCCTCTACCCAAGAGGGCATGCATCACCTGAAACAGGTCCATCGGATGGCTTTTTGCAAATGCAATAAGAACGGAGAAGTACTGTTGCTCCTTGGGCCCTTACCTTCACAAGGTAGGCTTTACTAGTGGCCTCTAACCCATCTTTGGTTGAGTCCATTCCCTGTAGAATATCACATCTCTTTCATGTCCCTCTGACGCAGGGGTGGGACAGGATTCACAAGAGAGAAGTAGACTGCATGCCGTAGGGGTGATCTGATCCAAAACATCAGCTGCTGTCAGGGAATCCCCCAATTCTGGCAAGATTCTTCTAAATAGAATGGGAATAATAAAGAAGCAACTCTGATTGGCTCATGGCGTTGTTCTGGTTCCTGGTGCTTGACATAAATCTCGTCAGACTGAGTACAATCAGATAAAGGCTTCAGAATTTTCTGGTGGGTGTGGTGGTGGTGGCCTCCATCACTTATTTCCCTTCAAGCTTGCCAGTCTTCTCACTCCTCTCCCTAGTCTGCCTGGAGATTCCACCACATCTGCCAAGTTATTCCAAGTGGCAACAAAGGCATCAGATGGACCATACAACAGACCAGCAGGCAGGGGTGGGATCCGACCGGTGTAACTACCGGTTTGGTGATTTTACATTTTGTGCACGCATGTATATCATCATCATCTAGCTGCCTGGATAGCTGAGCAGCACTGCGCACGGGTGAGATAAGGTAAGAGCCCAGGTAGGTGGGTGGGCCAAAACAGCAGCAAACATAGAACCAGTTCTATGTATGCTCTCTGTTTGCTGCTTTTCAGAGTAACCAGTTCTACAGAAGTGGACAGAACTGGTAGAATACCACCACTGCCAGCAGGAACAATCCACAGTTCCCTCTGAAAACTATCTAGGTCCATCAGTCAAGAGAGGATGATCTGAGCTAATTAATCCAGCCCCACTACACTATAGGAGAATCTCACGGTAATCAAGGCATGATCTAATCATGACAAAGGGGACACCAAAGGCTCCCCCAATTTCAGATCACATAGCCACTGCTCTGTCAGGAACACCAAATCTGATGTGTGACCACTGTTCCATGTCAGGTTCTACATGACCTGGGGATAGGCTGGATTTTCTCATCCAGCACTTATCATAAAGCATCATTAACTATTCACTAATTATCAGATGATCTACTTAAAAAAAAATAAAAAAATTTTTTTGGTCAAACATGTACAAGATAACAAGTATAAGTATGAACATAAACAAGAACAAAGGAAGTAAATATAAATGGGGACAGTAAGACAGGGACAGCAGGCATGCTGGTGCGCTTATGCACATTTTAAAGATGTATTTATAAAATATATTTTGTGTAATAAATTATGCTTTGGCGTTGTTTGGATGCAATTGTTCGTTATTGTCAAGAATCATTCTCAACCTAGGAAGTTTCAATAGCCATTATACTCTCTGAAATGTTATCTTCTCCTTCACTAAGCTGATGAGATATTGCAGCATAAGCAAAAGATATTATCAGCGTAATGATTCAGCAAATAAATCCTAGACAGTTAACTGATTAGCCAATTAACTCCAATCAATTGGTAACCATGTTCAGAATATATCATGCACTTATAATTATTATTTTTAAAAATAGGACTGCTATCCTGCCTGTATTATTAAATCATCTTCCAGGCCTTCTCCAATTTTCCATTCTGCATGCCATTTATGTGCCATATTTACATGAAACTATTTCCACAAATAGCTGGTAATTGATTTCAGTTTTTACAAGGGCACATTTGCCTTCAAAGTAATTGCCATCCCACTGTTCATGACAAGATTTCTTCTTGTTACCATATTTATTTTTTTTAATTTACGGAGCATCACTTTCTTACTCTCTCACACAGTTGTCACTTTTCAGAAATGGGAAATGTGGGATACTTTTCATCTTATCACTCTGGTATCAGGGACCTTAATTACTGATTTCCAATTTGAATGCTCTGAAGCTTATTGTTGAGGAAATCATAGTGGCTAAATCTGGTACTTCATCACTATTTGTATATGCTTTGTTCTGATGCTAAAGGGATGAGCGTGGTTTAAATCTGAATGGGGGTGTGGAGGAAGGAGGGGCAAATATAAATAGCATAATGTGTTATTGAAGTTTTTGTGATAAATTCTAAGCTCTACAATGAAACTAAGCTTTTAAAGTTACATTGCTGTTGCCAAGGTATTTGGCTCAGCCAAAATATTTATACTGATTTAACCTCAAGGCAGAGAAAATACCTAATACTCCTTTTTCCTCTTATTTTCCTCATAACAGCAACTCTGAGGGGTGAGTTAGGCTGACAGAGTGCTGACTCAATGTCACCCCGCTGGCTTTTTATTTTATTTTTATTCTTATTTCATGTATCTGTCCACAAAAGATATAATGAAGGCAAAAATTGACTTTGCTAAATAAGAATGAATCTTGAAAGCCTGCTAGAATTTCCCTTTCTCTCCATTTATACCAAATGAAATCAAGATAGTGGCATGTTGATTCTGTTAAGTTCCTACTTATCCCATCCCATTTTCCAGGATTGAGTTGTTAATTTCTCCTCCCCTAATATCTTCTCATTCCTTCATCGAGGCCACATTCCACTATAGGGAATGCAAGCTTTTAATGCATATTCTCTCTGGTGTGCCCTGACAGCATATGGAACCAACGTAGCAATTTTAGAGATATTCTACTAGAGGCTCGGAGTACCTTTGAAATTCTTCAATGGATTGTTTATTGTGCTGCAATGAATACTCGGTTTCGGTGACTCTAAGAAACACCTTAAACAAATGTTTAATCCCACCCACCCACTTTCAAGGCCCATTTTAGGGAGCTAAAAAAAAATCACAGAATTCACAAAATAATAATAGCAAGTGGGAGCCCAGAACAATTACCATGGAAAGAATCTTCATCTCTTTCAATAGGAACATTTGTTTTTTGTTTTTTTTTTAAAGAAATTAGTATTGTTATTTTTTAAAAACAAAAATCAACCTTTTAATTTTTTTTCCTAACTTCTGCAAAAACTTCAGACTAATTTCTGGCAAGTTCTCCTACATCAGGGTGCTGAATCCAGATCTATGATTTGAAAAATGCAATCTTAGGTAATTGCCCCCAACCTTATCCAACATGGAATGATTGAAAAAGCCTGCCTTCTTTCAGAGACTTTGGAATTTTAGCTAGAACTTCACCTTGGAAGCAGTGGCGGGATTCAAATTTTTTTTACTACCGGTTCTGTGGGCTTGGTGGGCATGGCTTGGTGGGTGTAGCAAGGGAAGGATTTCGTAAAGTCTCCGCTCCCTCCCCGCTCCTGGGGGAAGTTTACTGCAAAATCCCATTCCCTCCCCACCCCACTAACCTGCTTTCCAACTCCGTTCTCCTGTGCAGGGCAACAAAAGAAGGCCCAGCTGATCAGCTGGGATTTGGGAGGCAGAGAATAGATGGGGGTGGGGACAGTCAGAGATGGTATTTGCCGGTTCTCCGAACTACTCAAAATTTCCGCTACCGGTTCTCCAGAACTGGTCAGAACCTGCTGAATACCACCTCTGCTTGGAAGGCTGAGGAGTGGGTGGTTGTTAGCAGAAAAGCAAGCTAGGATGAAGTGCTCCATTTGTCAGACATTTGGATGGAGACATCTGAAATCTTTTGTGAGGATCCTTGGCTAACCCACATTCTTGCTTCTCTCTTACACTGCTTTCATCCCCTCCTTCTGAAGTGAGGCTACAGCACATTTCTGAACTGGAGCCTGGAAATGTTTTTAATATCACAGAGTATTGTCAATTACCATAGAGAGGTTGCGCATAGTGGTCATTACATCATTCAGGGCATTTTTACATTTGTTTCTCCCAGCAGGGTCCAACCTATAAACACTGAGAATCTAGAATAAAAGTACAGCTTGCGGACTCTCTGCAGTCAGAAGACATATTAAAATAAGTGTGAAGTGGGGGGGAAATGGTAAACAAATGTGTTGAAAATGCATTATCTTAAAAATAAGGAAGAGGTAAAAAGCAACTCGGTGTGCAATTATGTGTCCATCAAGCAATAAAAACAATACACTGCATTTTAAAGGCTGTTAACTGAAGTCCAGCTAAGAAAAGATATTGTGACAGAGTCAGCAGTTTGTTCGCCTTTTATAAAACGGACCACAGCGAAATGAAGATCAGAAAAACAGCCCTTGGTAGTCATTCCAGTGAAGTGGGGAAAAAAGGCTTTCTTCCAGGTACTGCATGGACACTGTATCTATTGGTTGAACTAACAGCAGAAAATGAATAATATGTATGGCAAGGGTCCCCAACCTCTGGGCTGTGGCCCACTACTGGGCCGTTGCCTATTCAGAACTAGGCCAAGTGAGACATGGGCCGGCACAGTTTCACTCACAAAAAGTGGTGGCTGGCACACACACAACACGCACACAAAGCTAGATTTGCAGTTGAGTGTCATGCCCTTGTTAGAATCTGACTCCGAAGGAGAGGAGGAACAGCCGACAGGGAGTGGGGGTGTGGTTCCGGAGGATGTGGAGGAAACTGGGGAAGGGCACAGGCCAGCTGGGCATTCAGAGGAAGACCCAGGCACATGCCCTCTTCATCCTAGAGCACACAGGGAAGAGCGGATAAGGGAGAAACGTGAATGACCTGGTCTACGGGGGAGGAAAGGGCCTTGATCTCCTTCATGGGTTGCAGCTGTGAGGACTGTTTAAAAGGACAAACTGCACATGGGCTAGTGCTGGAAGCAAAGTGTGAAAATACTGTATTTTTAGTTTGTCAGTTCTTATCTGAGTTCTGGTGTCCTTCCCAGTATGTGTATTTCGATATCTGTGGACGTCTTCAAGCCCTTATCCTGCCTTGTCTCATTAATTGCTTCAGTGTGGTTTGTGTGGTTCTTTTCTATTTATAACTTATATGTATTTTGAGTTTGAATGGAAGTTCTTCCTTTTCGCAACTGTTTGTGGGGGAGTTTTTTTCTCCAGTCAATGATAATTGGACCTTTGAAGCCAAGTGGAAGGAATTAAAGGGACTTCACCTGTTTTTGTGACTTTGTTGCTTTTGTATCCCACCCTGGGTCATCACATTGAGCTGCATGCCCATGCACAAGCCACTGCTTGCGTAAGTGAAGCTGGGCGCATGCATTCCGGGCTTGCCACCAATTCCCGTCTCCCCCCCCCCCAGCTGGGCCACCAAGCCGCAAAGGTTGGGGACCGCTGATTATATGGTATGTACCTTTCTCCCCTTAAAGTGTAGCCCCATTTTCTTTTCAATGGAAATGGACACAAAAAGGTCGGGAAGGGCGGAGGGAGAAAGAGAGAGAGAGAGAGGCTATTTTAATCTATAAGCATAAAAACAAACAAGAACCCTCTTTATTTTGAGAAGACCTGAGGGTGACAGATTTGCCAAATATTAGGAACAAATTGTGTAAGAGTCAGTTGACAGAAATATTATTTAATCCATTTAGCCAACCCACTGTCCTTCCCTAGAGCGCTGAAATGTGAGATGGGCAATCTGAGGCCACAGAAGTACATGAGGATTTCCAATAGACTCCACAATGTGAGTTATTAAAAATGGATAGCTTCCTATGATTTTCATCATTTTTTGACATAAATCCAGCAGCGCAATCCTAAAACAGTTTAAGCAAAAAGAAAAGAAAAAGCTCTGAGCTCAAATCTTGGTATCAATGGATAATCTTGTCTGCATCTTACTTGCAGTACAGGTAAGTCCTCGATTTACAACCGTTCATTAGGGAGCATTCAAAGTTACAACAGGGACTGTGACTTATTTTTTCAGAGTTATGACAGCATCCCCATGGTCATACAATCAAAATCCAGATGATTGGCAACTGGTTCATAGTTATGACCTTTGCTGTGTCCCATAGTCATAACTATGCTGTGTCCCTTTTGCAACCTTCTGACAAGCAAAGTCAATGGAAGAGCCAGATTCACCTAACAACTGGGTTACTTATACTCCACTAAACTTTTTATTTCTAAATTTATATCCCATTATTTAATAGTAAATTGCTTTTCCAAGCAGAAAAGCTGTTTATACTATCGTATTTTTATTATTCAACTAATAATAAAAATACAATAGCATAAATAACATGATAATATAAGGTCTAACAGCAGAGGTAAATTTCCAAGACAGTAAACAGAAATGATCCTGAAGATGAAACTCAAATACTTTGGCCACCAAACGGAAAGGAAAGACTCACTGGAGAAGAGCCTAATGCTGGGAATGATTGAGGGCAATAGAAGAACGGAGTGACAGAGAATGAGGTGGATGGATGGAGTCACTGAAGCAGTTGGCGTGAGCTTAAATGATCTCCAGAAGATGGTAGAGGAAGGCCTGGAGGAACATTGTCCATGGGCTCGCAATGGGTCGGACATGACTTTTCCCACTAACAACAACAGAAATGGCTGTCAATTATAGATTGTTGATTGTGCATTAAATGGACCTACAGTACGTAAAAATCTGGCATTAAACTGTAGTATTAACCAAGGATGTTGCTTGTTTTCCATCCAGATCAGGCACTTAATTGAGGCCACATAATTGTAATCCAGTCCAATCCAGTCCTTCTGCAGCACCCATCCAGCCTAAAATAGGCTGCGCAGAAGCCCCGTGCTGTCTGTTTTTGACCGGCAGAGTGCTGTTGGAGGATGGGGAGGCCAAAAATAGGCCACACGGGGGCCACATGTGCTCCCCCCCCCACATCCCATTTTGGCTGGCAGAGGCACCACAGGCTGTTTTTTTTTGATATTTCCAGGCTGGCCCTGCGGACCAGATTTAAGCACCCCACGGGCAATCCTAATAATTACTCAAATGTAGGTCATATTTTAATCAACAACATAAGCAAGAAATCATATGGGCATCATCTCACACAGGTTCTGTACTTGTACCCTGAAACCTGCTGCAACCAGATCTCACACAAGTAGGTAAGAGCATTTGTGTGTAATGTCATCATATACATGTTTATCTCCTCACTATGGACCCCCATGACTTGAAAATAATTTATAGCATTGTGTTCCATAGGGAATCATACAAATATGTTCACACATTTTAGTTTTTTTTAGTTTCTGCTAATATACTTTTAATGTATATCAACAGTTCTCAGATCTTCTAAATACACTGGGGCATCTTAAATAACCATGCCAAAATGTGTATTTTTCAAGACCTTGAGGCACAGTTTGCTACCCACAAACAACAAAAACCTGCACGCAGCTGTTCATTTTAAGCTACAAATGTGCTAACCTTGGAGAAAACTGCATTAGACTTTCAGCAAATACTCTGAAAAATTGGGCACCCTATGAAAAAAAATTCATGAAGGAAAAAAAAAATGCATGCCACAATATTGAAATGCATTTACATATTTCTGGAAACTTTTGAGGGCCATATATGGACTAATACAAAAACAAAGGTAGCCCAAATAGTAATACTAGCATATGGAGGACACTCAAGCCATATCAAGCCACTCAAGCCATAAAGGGCTACTTTATCTCCTTTGAAGCCTGTCTCCACCTGTCCTTTCTTTCAGTAACAGCCAGATTTGTTATCATAGTATTTTCTGCTGATGGGTTAAGACTGAACTGGTCCAGCCCTTTGGTCTTTCAGATTGATAAAAAGGTCCTGGATCTGACCCTCTGGACATGGGGAAGATTAAATTCAGTTCTTCATCCCTAGCCTAGAAAATTATCTTGATTTGATGTTCAGTGAGCTACATTGGGACTGAGACTGGTGGAAATGGCATATGAAAAAGAGCATTACTCAGAGACATTACCATTCATGCAGGATAACAAAGGAGGAGGAGATCAGAGGCGTTTAATATCAATCCTTTGAATTATCTGCAAAATATTAGTCAACACAGAAGGCGTGTTTGCATTTAAATGGTGAGATACATTAAATGGTGAGATTCTGCCAACTGTACCATTTCTGCAAAATTCGGGTGCTTGTATTCTGCGCTAACAGAAGATTTTGAACAGGTCTCAGGCGTAAAGCATTGCACTAGTCCTAAAATGAAGGTGCCAGGGCGTTGTTAATTTGGACCAGTCTGGTATAAAGCATATCATTGCAATGTCCTACCTGTCAATGAATACTTCAGCTTCAACCATAACAACACAAGAGCACACAATAGATACAAACTCAAAGTAAACCGCACCAAACTTGATTGCAGGAAATACGACTTCAGCAATAGAGTGGTCAATGTCTGGAATACTCTACCCGACTCTGTAGTTTCTTCCCCAAACCCCAAAAACTTTAACCTTAGACTGTCTACTATTGACCTCACCCCTTTCCTAAGAGGCCTGTAGGGGCGTGCATAGCGCACCAACGTGCCTACCGTCCCTGTCCTATTGTTTCTCTTATTCTTTTATTTTTCTTATATGTAACCATTTCATGTATTCACAACTATGTATACATTTATACTTATTATCTTGTAAACAATTGGCAAATCAAATAAATAAATAAATAAATAAAAAAATATTACTAATGCTTCAATGTTTATTCATCACACTGATAGATGTGATCTACAAAGGCAAAGCCTTTATTCACTCACCAAATAAAGCAAAAGTAAAGCAAGCAAGCAACAGTAATGACTAGGAGAACACATCTGTTCAGCATTGAGTCCAAGATGAAGATGGCCTTGGTGGCTACTGTGGTTGTTAAGTTCTTGCAGAAATTTAAATACACAAGACTTGTGTGTAAGAAACATTGCACACAGAAACATTTGGTATTCTAGTCACTATACCCTAGTGCTGTTTAGGTAATACATTCTTGTAAATCTTCCCTCTTGCTTTTGACACTGATGGTGAGAAAATGGTCTCTCAAGCCACAGCCAATTGATTTAGGCAATTTTCCTTCCTTATGTGCCCATCACCCCTCTCCTGAAATTTATCTTGCATACACAATTGATCCAAAAAGAATAGAATGCACAGAAAAATGACAGGAAAAAAAAACCTCTGCAGGCATTAGCAATAAGGATAGAGACCAGAAATACAAAATTAAGTCTGGGGGTGGGTAGGAAATATCTCTTTTTAAATGTGTCTTTTATTGAAACACACAACAATTCCCTCTTCTTAGTCAAGGAGCCGGTAACTTCTGTTTTCTGGTCTTGTGGCTTCCTTTAGCCTCAGCTGCTAAGGGCACAATGCAGCATTTGACAAGGTTAAGGACTTTCAACTTTTCAGTTTATCCCAGAAGCAATGCCTATGATACGATTTTGAATTAGTTTCCCCCAAAGGAAGCTGAATTGGAGAGTTTCCATTCTTGATGAAATATATTCCATATCTAGACTTGCAAAGTCCAGAGACAGACAAAATGGAGTACTGAACTAATAGAACTTGCCATTTAGTGTGAGCTACGATGGGGAGGGGAGGGAAAGAAATCATTCATTCACCTTTCTTCAAACTCTTTTAAATCACCCATTTACAACCATTCTAAAATGTAGAATCTAATGTCCCATAATGGGCAACACATCCAACTGTGCATGAAAAAGTCTGTTGTCCATAAAGAAAGAGATAAAATAATGGCTGATGAATATCAGCGAACTATAGTCTTCATTTAGTGGCTACAATTACAACTGGTAATTCTGACATTAGGTGAAGCACTTGCTAAATGAAGCCACAACTGTGCTTACAATCTTACTTCAGCTTTCCTTTGCTTTACAGACCTTGTAGGTCTGTATCCATCTCGTCCTGGGAACCCTTTTTTTGAACTATTACCATCTGGCAGAAGGTACAGAATAATAAAAACAAGGACAAATAGGCTGAAAAACAGCTTCTATCCCAGGGCAGTAGCTCTTTTGAATTCTGCTGTATAGTGCAGTGTTGGTGTGATGTTGGGGGTTTCCGGTTCAATGTGTGAAAGGTGAAGGATGTGTGTTTGTGTTTATTTTCATGGTCATGGTCATGATGTGCACTGAAGCTGGTGTTTGATTTCATTGTACGAGGTGCAATGACAATAAACTAAACTAAAACTAAATGTGAGGATTGGTCATAAAGTTATTTTTTCAACATTGTCGTAACTGTAAATTTTTTCAACATTGTCGTAACAAAGCAGTTGCCAAACAAGGACTACTTGAATGCTAAGAAATATAAGATTATTTTTTTTCCTTTACACCTTGTTTTGCTGTACCTTGCTTCATGGGAAAATTGCTCATAGCAGAATCTACTTTGTGTTAAACCAGGGGTATCAAATGCAAGGCCCATGGGCTGCATCTGGCCCACGGGGTGCTTCGATCTGGCCCGTGGGGCTCACCTGGAAACAGCGAAGGACAGGCCTGTGGTGCCACTGCCAGTGAAAATGGAGTTGGGAAGGGCCCCTCCCAAGCTCCATTTTCACTGGCAGAGCACTGCAGGAGGCCCCTGCAGGTGCCCCCGACACAAGTGATGTTGAGCTGGCCATGCCCACCCTGGCCACAGCCAACCTCCCCCCGAGGTCAAACTCTGATGCGGCCCTCAATGAAATCAAGTTTGACACCCCTCTGTTAAACAATAGAATCTCTTCTTACGCTCCATAGGATATTTTTAAATGTTGCCTAGCGTTTTGTACTGTTTACTTCATCATTTTAAGGAATATAATAATCTGCTGCTTTGGTTGAATAACAGAAGTGAGGACACTGAGTTCAGCTTAATGGGAAAGAAAAAAGCTACAGTATTTCACTCTTCATATTCAGAAATGGCTGGCTCAATGTGCCACACCCCATCTTTTCAGAGAAACCAATCATTGGTTGTATACTTAACAAACAATAAACACACAGGGACAAGATACAACAGAACAGCCTGTTATTTCAATCAGGGAAGAACAGCAGCTGAAAAATGGGTGTGAAATCCACAACCAGCACTGGCTCCAGTGTATTGAGCAATATATACAATACTGTCAGCGTTCCAAAGAAACTTCCCATTTCAATGTACAGTGTAGGAGAAGGTTAATGGCCAAAGGCTTTCAAGTCTAGATTAAATCAAGCATTAATATTTGTGTTGGAATTAAGCGTGTGATCATGCAAAATTTAAGGAGTTATATGTAACACACAAAAATGCTGGAAAACTTATAAGTGAACAGCACAACCCTTAAGCTATTTACTTCCATGCATCGGATGAACTCTTGCAGATAATGGACATTTGTTTGTGAAATGAGCATGTGCATTCAAGGTCATGAGCAATTTTACCTCCGAGCTTTCCCTAGTGCTTGGTAGCGTGTCCAGGATTTCTTCTTCATCTCGAAACACATTACAGCTATCACGGATGTCAGGTTTTGAAAGGCACCATGAGACTACTTCTCTTTAGTCTACGGTCCACATGGACACATCTGATATGATTGACTGTGGCACAGAAACATTCTCCAAGCAAAAATTAATTGCCTCAGTTTCTGCCTATTGTGGGATAGCTGAATGTGACTGCTCCATTGGGCCTGTAATGAATGCATAGACCATATTCATGCATTCTGGTTATAGATGGCTGTCCTTCCTCGCTCTTTTGAAGGGTTCTGATAGCTGAAAGGGATGGACAGTCTTAGTGGAATAAAACATTTAAATGAAACTTACAAAATCCTAGAACTGGAGAAGGCCACTTAGACCATCAGATCAGCCCTTGTTCACTGCAGGAAGTTATATGAAGGAGTACAACCCAATAAGGAGGACCCTCCATCAAGGAAACTGGTTCCATTGGTTCCTATTAAGTCCAGCTGGTCTTTTTTTCCTAACATTCGGTCACTTCCTTTCTGCTTTGTATCAGTTATTTGGTGTCCTGCATTCAAAATGATGGAAAACAATTCCTGATCTTCTTTGTGACCCCCTTTTAACTATCTGAAGAGTGCCATCACATTCTCTCAGCCCATTTTTTTCTTCTCAGAGCGAAATGTATCCAGCTGTTCTTTCATCTTTCTTCACAGACATCTTTTCTAGCCCCCTGACATCCTTCTGTGAATCTGTTTCAGTTTGTCTAAACCCCTTTCTAAAGTATGACATCCAAAGGTGGACACGGTACTTGAGTCGGGTGTGACCAAGGCAGAATAAAGTGGAACGGTTAGTTGCCATTATTTGGAAATTACACTTCTGCTTATGTAGCCTAAAATTGCATGTCCTTTGTTTTGCTATTACATCATACTATAGGCTCAAAAATATTCTGGAATCAAGTATTGCTCCAAGCACTTTCTTATAAGTGCTATCCCTAAGTCAAGGGTTTTCCCATTCTGCATTTGATCAATTTTAATTTGATTTCAATTTTAGACGTGAATACATTTGCACTTGAATCGGCTATATTTCAGTCTGTTACCTTTAGCCAATTTGTCTCTAACCCATTAACATCCTTTTGATATTTTTCCCCATGTCAGGGCCAGCTCTGACTCTGAGATCACTTGAGAAGATCACATAGAATAGCAATCTTTCTCGGAGAGAAGGAGGGAGACTTCTGGAGCTGACTTGGCTTCAGAGCATGTCAAGCAGATGGAAACAGTAGGTGATAAAGGATCTGATTCAGGACCTCCTGCTGTCCCTAACACATGTAGGGCAAAACTAAGGAAGCCTGCATAGCACCAAGCAAGGAAGGGCATCCCCACTAGTGATTGCCTGCACCTGGTGGGCTCTTTTTGAAAACTACTGCCAGCTTGAATGGCAGGCAATATTCAAGCAATCCGTCATTGGGGGGAAAAAAACCCTGCATTTACCAAAAGCTCACAAATGAATCCATGTCTGTTGTATTCTGAATGCCTGGTAGTTAGACTCAAACTGGCTGATGTCCTACCAATAATGCTACCCACAACCTCTGGCTGGTGACCTGATGATGTTTGTGCTTGATCCTTGGAACACTGCTTATTGCGAACTTGCCTGTAAGGGATTTAGGACTGTTTGAGACTGTGCACGCATCTACATATATGGTATATCCAGCCTCACCTGCTGTAATTGTTCTAACAGACTAAAGTCTTTTGAACTAAACTCGTGTGGGTGTGCGGTGCGTGCGTGCACACGCATGGACACTCACACACACAAGAGTGTGTCTAACCATTCTGTCTTCTAGGATATGATTTGCCTAATCCAATGTTGTGTTATCTGGAAATCACTTAAGCCATTCCTGCTATTCAAGTCACCAATAACAACAATGAAAAAAAGGATCCTAAATTTATCTTTGTAGCATCATACTTGATTTGTCTCCTCTATCTGATAGCGATCCGCTAATGAGCAATCTTGGAGCTTGGCTTTAATGGCAACAATGCATCCTCTTTGTTGTCATGCCATCTAGTGCATATGGAACTAGACTGTTATTCAAAATATCACGAGGTATTTTGTCCGATATTTTGCTGAAATATGATGTCTGTATCATCTCTTGACCGTATCAAGAAGGTTTTCCAATCAGAAGGTAAAAGAAAATGTGCCTGGCAAAATTTATTTTTTGAGATATCTATGCTAAACTGCTAATTGCTTTCTTACTTTCAAAGTGTGTGTTGTTGGTTTGCTATATGAACTGATTTAGAATTTCCCTGGGTATCAATGTCAGACTGATCTGTTGCTTGCTTTAGCCTTCCCTCCCTCCCATTTGAAAGCGCGCAAGACATCTCAAACTCACTCACATTAAACAGGTATTCCCTGAATATATTTCTAATAATTTCAAGCTTCAATATTGTCTCTTCATCTTTTCGTAATTGCCTGGTAGAAGAAGACCAAACCAAAATAGTTCAATAACTCTGCATTTTTCTTTGTTACTTGTTAGCATTTTGCCATCTTTGCTGAGAAACTGGTATATTGATTTTTTTTCTTTTATTTTAGATATATTAAAGAAACTCTTAATATTCTTAGCATGCTTTGCTTAGAATCCACGCCTACAGTTCAGGGCTACCCATCAGTATTCCTTTTAGTAGTTGATTCATTAAGCTGTTGTACAGCTACCTTGGTTTCTTCTGCTATTTTCCTTTTTTTTTTTCTCATTGGAATTATTTGCAATTTTGTTTCCAGTATCTTCTTCTTTATGACTGCCAACCTCATCATAAGCTTTTTTCTCCATCAGTTCTCCTCCCATGAGATCCTACATTTTTTTTTGAATTTGTTAAAACTACCTTAAAAATGAACACAGATTTTTATCTTTAAAAAAAAAAAAGAAGTCCAACAATGCAGGAACACTTTTTTGTCAAACATTCTTGCAAATCCCCTTTCCTCAGCAAAGCCTTCCATGTTAGTTAGTCAAGGATTGTACAGAAATTTAGGGGTGACTTTGGGGAAGATACAGTATGCAATATCTGTGATCAGGGGGAAGATGACATGAGCCTTTAAGGAGGCCCTTGAAGAAAAGATTACACTGTCCAATGACTGGAGGAAGTGTGAGAAAGAAAATCAAAATAACCCGCCGTATGTCAGGTGCAAAGGATCAAGACCATACATTAAGCTGAACCTCAAAGTTTTAATGCTTGAGCCAATACAATCCAGTCAACTAAAGGACAGTACTAAACTGGTGCCAGATAAGGATCAATGGAATTCAAGAAAAGCTGGACTTGGACAGTTCATGGCCATGTAATGACTCTAAGCTGATGATACATTTAATTCCAACTCCCGACTCTGCCTGCTCTTCTACACCTTATTTTTTTTAAAGATTTTTTTATTAAGTAAACATTAAAAACAATTGAACACAGTGAGACTTTCTTGGCAATCGTTTTTGCCATACATATTATAACATAAAAATGGACATAAAAATGGATATATCATTATATAAATATAATGATATTTCCTCTTTCCTATGTTGTTAATTTAATGCTAGTTACATATTTGTTTCTATTTATATTTATATACATTTATATACATATTTACAACCTAGCTTCTTTTCCTTCTCCTTTTTCCCCTTATAATCTTTATATTCATATCATAATTGTCCACTATATTTCATTTTCTTTAGCCTACATAACTTTAACTTTCATTCCTATAAAGCATCAACAATTTCTTCTTTTCCTCGACTCCATTGACACATTTTGCTCCAGACTTCATAATACTCTGTCTCACCCTTATCCTTAATTTCTAGAGTTAGTCTGTCCATCCCTGCACAGACTAATATCTTCTTTATTATTTCACTTTCGATAGTAATTTTGTTTACTATAAGATGGGACAAAGACAAATTTGGATGGGCTTTTAAAATTCAGTTTGCTTAAAACAGTTGAATCTTAAAACCAAACGCTGGACACCTTACAATTCAGCAACAAAATGATACGCTAAACTATAAAACCAAAACAAAAGCCATAAAACCAAAACAGAAAAAAAAAGTGGAGCCATGGCCACATTTCACTGATGTAATCCACCACACTGTCATCTTGCCCTGACCTCATCCTATCCCAGCACCTGGGGAAAGAAACAGGTCTTGAGTGTACTGATCTCAAGGGGGAGGATGTTCCACAGGACACAGGACATAATGGAAAAGGGACACTTCTGTGGACCCTAAACATGGCAATGTTTAAGGGAAGGGACCTACACTATGCTTTCCCTACCCAGTCTGGAAGGACAGGCAAATACTCTCAGGGCAAAGGTGGTTCCACAGATAATCTTGTTGTTGTACCCTACAAGTATAAAATAGTATCTTTGGAATCCCTGCAGTGTTTATTTCTTGACCCAGCCTGGCATGAAAGAGCTAAAAGAGGCCTTCCCTGGCCTCTATAGAAGAAAAAAAAAATAGTACAGTATCACCAAGTGAAGTCAGAAAGATCAAGCTTGGCAGTATCCTAACCTTTCTTTGCTTACTGAACCCCAGAAAGCTTTCCAGTAGATTTTTCTTAATATGAGCTACTCCAGATAGAGCTGCAGAAGTATTAAGAGAAAAGCGTAAGATCTGACCTAGAGACTTTCTGCTTTATCAAATATTTATTTGCCAATAATATGCAAAAACACCTGTGTAGTTGAACCAGGAGCCAGGAAAAAAAAAAAAGGAAAAGCAATGGAACATTTTACAACAGCCTTCTTTTCAGTAGTGTAGCTAGCCAGACACATTATGTGTTGTTTACTATTCTGTATTAACTAGAAATTGAGAGACATATTATTTATGAACAGAGAGAGGAGAGTAGTAATTTATTATTTGTTTAGATTTTTATGATTGCCCATTTTGGAGCACATAAGATCATAATAACTTCAAGTACAAAAACTTAAAACCATAAAAGATACAATATGATAAAATACCATAAAAGTATACAAGATGATAAACAGCAAATTTTGAAAATATTTTCTCTATAAATCTGCCTAATGTTTCTTCAAATATGTGTGCTAGTTGCCACTATTCTAACAGGAAGTTCTAGAATACAATTTAAGTAAAGTAAACTTTAGTTTTATTACAAACTTTAAGTAAAGAAGTACTTAAAAGATTTTGGATTTCCCATCGTTCAAATTCTTTGGATGATCGTGTGTGTGTGTGTGTGTGTGTGTGTGTATGTGTGTGTGTGTGTGTGTGTGTGTTATTAGAAATATCTAATGTCTATTTTTTATTTATTTTTTCCATATCATGAATGTTTCCACAAACATTGATGATATGGAAAAAACAAAAGGTTTTTCATTACAATCCTTATAAGAAGGATTGTTTCAATCTTTGATTATTTCAATTCCCTATTTTTTCTGTATGTTTTCCAAGTGGTATTATTTGGAGATATAATGACCTGCATAATTCATACTATATCAAGTATGTATCATAGATTAGTATTACCAGATTTATATTTTTAACAGTGCATTTCTTAATTAGGATGTATAGGATACCAACTGGAAGACATATTGTCAATGGATCATATAAAGCTTCCACATGAAGTAGACAGGGTCATGAAAGGAACAGATTCTCCCATTGCATCAATCAATGATCCAGTTTCAACTGAATTGCCTGTTGGAGATAATTGCCACCCTTTAAGCTACATGCTTCACAAGATGCTATTCATTTAAATATGGCACTTAAGAAAGGTTCATACTATTGATTCATACTAAGATGGAATTCTCAGAATTATGCTAATGGATGTTTTCAAGGAAGAAGTGTATCCCATTGGGACCTGATACAAAACTAATATCCTTCCTATGAGGTACAGTCAGTTTCCTGACAAGGAACAAATCCCATGGTGATCTATTCTTTTTTTAATAAGTTTTAAAAAAAAAAACATATCCATCTTCCATTTAAACGGTGTGCCGACTGGGTACAAACATTTTGTGCAATAATCAGTACATTACAATTATACTCAATACAAATATCTTACTATAATATCAATAAGTATATTTTTATTCTGTTATTATACCTAATATATCATATCATTGCCAATCTTTATTTTCCAACTATTAATAAAATAAATCCCATATCATATAATATTCAGTTTGTTCTTTTTCTTCAATTGCCAAGTTAATATCCAACTCTGTCAATTCTTTATAGAAGCCCTCTGCTTTTTCATATCTAGACTGTATTTGCGTATATGAATACCAAAGCATATCAGTCCCTTGTTCATTTAATTCTTGTTTGGTTTTGAGTTCACCCTTTTCATTCAAAATGTCTTTCTATCTAACAATATTTCCCATTTGGATAACATTTGAATATACAAGTGCTTCCATTGTTGAAAGCCAGACTGGGATCTTCAAATAGTGTTGTTTTTTCCCATATTAACCGTAAAGCATTTCTTATATAATGGTGATCTATTCCATTGGTCCTTTCAAGTGGAATAAGTAGATCTCTGGCTAGTCCCAATATTATCTGCCACCAATGAACATGACTATAAGTTCCACAGACTGCACTTCATAGGCCTGCAATCTCAAGTCCTTGGGAACCTGGAATAAGTGGTAATGGAAGGGACCTATCGAACACACTTTCCATGCTTGAGGATGATTAACTACTTCCAGGTGGCTTTGGAGAAGGCACCAAAAGAAGACGTGGATGGAGGATTGAAATCTGACAAGCCATTACAACCCAACAGTCCAGCCAATGTGACTCAACAGAACATGTACTTCGGTATACAATCTCATTCTCTGATTATCAGCTATGAGTCTTTTATTCACCCCGGGCAACCCTTCTCACACATACACACATACACACACACAGATTCACCCTCACTCATCACCCTCATCCATCCATCACACTATTTCCTTTTGGAGTAAGCAATATTATGAAAAAGGGCAGGGAAAGTGCTAGAAACAATGTGGATACAAATTTAAAGGCAGGGAATAAAGAAAAAAGGAAATGTAGCCTAATCTAATTTACATTCATGCTGTTCCCTGCATCGTTTCAGGCCTCCCTAACTGCATACACTGTTCTTGCTTTCACCATAGCCTTACACAAATGCATGCAACCTAGTCTTTAAACTTCTCACATCCTCTTTTGGATGTTCCCATCCGCTCCATGGCAACCATGATTTTCTTGATCTTCCCCTTTTGTCAGCAGATACATACTTTTTGTTTTGTTTTGTATTAGGTCTTCTTTCATTCCAAATCTCCAACAAATGGTTTTGGTATAGCCATGGTATGTTTGTATTCGGTTCACACCATCCATCAATTTCTTCTTCTTGACCCCCATCCCTTTCTTATTTTACCACACATGCCTTTTAAGCACTCCATTTAACTTACATTTCTTTTTCCTAAGCTCCCCAGCTCTCACTTTTAAATACCACGCTATGGACTTTCTGCCCAGTTATTTTAGCTCCTTTCAAGAAACATTCATATCTCATAACACACCACACAACCTTATGTGCAGTATACACGAGGCATACGGGTTCAACCCCAGATCTGTGTTTGAGCCTATATCATGGTTATGTTGACATATATATTTTATTGAGAATTTATTGTATTAGTTCTCATTATCATTAATATAAAATAAAGCAAAACAAGAAAGAAAAAAGAAAAATAGAGAAATAAAAGAAAAAGCTGAAAACAAAAATTAACAGAAAGGTAAAGAAAAAAGAAAGAGGTAAAGTAAAAAAAAAAAAACACCCAAGAAATAAAAAGGGATATAAGCAGGAGCCTTTTTCTTCACAATAGTTGTAAGTACAAGTACATCTTAAGGTGATATCATGATTCTCTTCTTTTTATAGTCTTTCCTGTATAATAATCAAAATCGTAAGTCAGAAGTTCATTTATTTTCTTTTTATGAGAAAGGTCCATAAGGGGTTTTCAGTCATGGATAAATGTAGGTATCATTTTATTTTTAATCAAACATGCCATTTTAGCCATTTCAGCAGGTTTTGTCATCTTCACCAACCATTTCTCCATTGTAGAGATTTCCAGATCTTTCAATTTGTATGTATATAATAATCTTGTTGCAGTTATCATATTTTTAAAAAGTGTTCCATGGCACTTTTCTAGCACTTTATCCATCATTCTCAGAAAGGAATGATCTGGTTTCAAGTGCATATTAATCTTTAAAATTCTCTGAACCACTGTATGTATCTGAGTCCACAATTCTCTATCTTTTTTTACACGTCCACCAAGCATAAAATGATCCTTCTTCCTCCTCCCATTTCCAACATAAATTTGAAGTACCTTTAACACATTCCACATATTTTTTCTGGTGCCATATATCAATCATTTTATTTAAAAAAAAGATTGTAACAAAATGTATATTTTAGTGCCATCAACCACATTTTTCCATTGTTACTACCTCTTATCTTTCTAGCAGCAGTTGCATGTCTTAAATTTTGCAGTTTCATCTATTTTCACAGCTTTGATAAATAGTGTGTTGTCAGAGGAGAAAGATCAGGTCCACATGTGAAAGTCAATTAAGCTAATTTACTGCTAATCATGCCTATGCACCAGAATCTTCTCACCTATGAGGTGACACCTCCTATGGAACATAATGTCCCTGGAGATCAGATTCACCATGACTCTGCTGAGCTTTTATAAGACCTTGAAAACCTTTGTTCTGTTATCACACTGGGAGCCCTAGATCTGTGGTTGAGCACCTATCACAGTTATGTTGATTGTTATTATTTCTTGGTGTTTTTTTTTTCATTGTGATATAGGGTATGTTGTTTATAATTTTTGGTATGTTTTTATCTCATTTTAAGTACCTTTAGCCACTCAGAATCATGAATAGGAGAAGGGCAATCATACAAATTCAATAAAGAAATCTTATCTGTACATTCTGCCCTGTAGAAAACCAACCTGCACTTCCTAAATTTTACTCATTGTCATCACCTCTTCCCCTTTCAATTAGAATTCTGCCAAAAGTTTAACAATTTCCTTATGGTAACTAAATAAGAAATTTAATTTGAAGTCCGAGATCACAATGAAGGCTAAACATAGTGTGTGTTGGGAGGTTGGGGGGGGAGATGAACGGTTTAATAAGTTATTATTGTTGTTTCAATAAGATACATTATATCTATCTAGACAAAATTGCAAGACTGTACCAAAGCTTCTGAAAAGGAATGACAAAGGGGCAGGATTGGACCATCCCTATGGAAATTCCAGGGATAGACCTACTATAAGGAAGGACTGATAAGGGACAATTAGGTACCAAAGGCCTGGTTAAGTCCATACACCAGGTGAGATAAATAGGTAAAAGCAAAATGTGTATGTGACTGATTTGAGTCCCCTCAACAGGTAAAGACAAAAGAATCTTAAATTGGCCTAGGTAAAAATGAAGTTTCTCGCTGTCTCTAATCCCGTTAAAGTCCTCAGCTTATGTCCACAATTGAGCCCAAAATTTATGCTGCTAAGCAAACAATTATTAAGTGAGTTTTGTCCCATTTAATGACCTTTCTTGCCACCTTTGTTAAGCAAATCATTGCAGTTAAGTTAGTAATGTGATTGTTAAGTGAATCTGGCTTCCCCATTGACTTCTTCTGTCAGAAGGTCACAAAAGGTGATCACGTGACCCCGGGACAATGCAACGGTTCATAAATACAAGTCAGCTGTCAAGCGTCTGAATTTTGATCACGTGACCATGGGGATGCCACAATGGTGGTGTGAAAAATGGTCATAAGTCACTTTTTTCAGTGCTGTTGTAACTTCAAATGGTCACTAAACAAACCATTGCAAGTCAAGGATTATCTATATTTGCATTCACTCTTGTCACCATTTTCCAGTAAAAACCCAGAGCCTGGATACAAAGGATTCAAAACCAGAGTTTGGGGGGGGGGGGGAAATCATGCACAAACAACACATTCACAAGTAAATGTTTTATACTGTATGCATCTAAGATAGGTAGGCTCACTACCAAATCTCAGAACACAGTTCTGCTTCTAGCCACTGATCAAGCAAATCATTAACTCCTTAAGGCCTGGATGCAAAGACAACATTCAGCCCTAAACTGCAGAAGGGAAGTAACTGACTGTGTTTGTTCACTTACCATTATCATGTTGAGTTGGCCCTTAATTGACTGTAAAAAAGACTGCACTTCCAGCACCAGGAGGAAAATAAATCCTCCACTGTAAAATGGGCATCAAATTAGCATGGCCTAAAATTGAAAGACAAATAATGTTTTGGAAGAACAGCACAGAACCATCCAAAGTTTACAGATTTGTGAAGTGTGGTCGTCTTTGGGGATGATAGCAGATACAAGAAGTGAAATCAAAAAGTAAAGAAGAAAGAGCTGAGAAGGCTAGGTGAAAACCTACAGAGAATAAAGAAGATGACCTTGACAGATTTGGGACAGATCTGTTACTTAAAGTGACGGAAGGAAAACATGGCTTAAGTCCCAAACAAGAAGAAAAGGTGAAGGTAAAGTTTCCTCTGACAGGGTTGTGTCCAACTCTAAGAGGCGGTGCTTATCTGTTTCTTAGCTGAGGGAACCAGTGTTGTCCAAAGAAACATCCATGTGGCCATGTGGTCAGCATGGCTATACACTGAGGTGCACAGAACACCATTACCTTCTCACCAAAGTGGTGCCTATTTATCTACTCGCATTTGCCTGCATTCAAACAGCCTAGGTTTGCAGGAGCTGGGGCAAGGAGCTCACCCCATCACATGGCACTAGGGTCTCAAACCTGGACTGTCAGTTTTTCCAGCTGTCAGGCCAGTATCTAAGGCCCAGGGGTCAAACGTGATCGTGTCATGTGATGTCATGTGATGTATTGAGTTCTTTTTTGCCTTTGCGGAGCTGGGGTAAGCATGCCCTGAGTGTGATGCATCAAGCTTGCAGGCCCACCAGCTTGACACCCCTGATCTAAGTCATGCACTTAGACAGACACCTACCTAATTCACACAAGGTAACTCCAGGAGTCCCTGCGGATTTTACTCCACTAGTCATTGCCAACTATAGGAGGGCAGTGCTCTTCTCCATTTCACATTCTCATAAAGAAAAGGAGGGTGGAATTGTTCTGACTCAAACCTGGTTCCAGGGAAGCAAACACGAGACAAAGATAACAGCACAACCTTTTAAAGTTTCTTTTCAAATCCCGTTCCTTCACGGGTAAAAGGATGCTTCAAACCAATTACCTCCGATAAGAAAGAGCCTTGCCAAGGTTTTGCAAGGCTGCCAAGAATACCAGATAACATTACTAAACAATAATTCCAACACAAAGAGTCTCCAAAAACCAACTCAGATATTCCTAACATCCACCAGGTTCAAGTGTAAAAACTCCTTTGCCTTCTGCAAAGAACTGGGGTTTCTCAGCTGGCTTTTATCTCCTCAGGGTGGGGCCATTATCTTGCAGCCTCACTCCCGAGTCACCCATGCTGCTGCAGCTGCTCTTTCCTTCGAGCAGCCCTGTGTGCACACGTGCTGGGCACGGGCTCCTCGGGGACCTCTTCATCGCTGCTGCCAGCCTCCACAGTCTCCAAAGGCAGCACTCCACTCCCTGATGGTCCTGGCCCCATCCCTGCATCACCTGCAGGCTCCTCACCTGACTCTTCGCTCCCCAAGCCCTCAGCTGTCTGCACCTGCTGCCGGCGAACCACAACAGGAATAAAGCATGGTCAGATTAGCACAATTCTATTAATTACTATTAATATTAAGGGAGGGGGGAATTGGCCTTTGTGTAGAATTGATTTCTTGGTTTGGTCTACATTGTGGGTCTGTAAAAAAAACAAAAGAAAGGAAAAAGCAAGATGTCCAAAAATTTCCAGAGAGAAGAAATTGAAGCTGGTAGAATGCGCCAGTGTATGTATGCACATCAACTCAGCAGGGTGACTGCAACATTTTGCAGTAAATGTAGAGAAGAGGAGAGAACACTGTTGTCAAACGGAGAAGAGTTCCAAGAAGGAACCAAGCCAGGAGGAAAAAACAGGTTGGTTTTCTCCTCTACTTTAAAATACCAAGTAGTTGCTATTAAGAAATGTTGGGGGGAACGGGGACTTTCTGGAGAGTTTTAAAAGGTTGGCTTGATCCTATGCCCATCCAGTCATTCAGCAGCAGCAGCTAGTCATGTCAACAAATGCCAGTTGTACCAGTAGTGCTCCCACCCAATAAGAAAGCCACAAAGATTGCAAAGGCCAAGCCAGCTGCCCCAAACTTTGAAGGAGTCAGAATGAACCAAATGCACTGGGGTTTTGGATAAATTGGCAAGATGCACCAGATGCCAGAGACAGTGAATCCCATCTTAGCCAGCTGACAACTCAGACCAACTTTAGTAGTAAAGATAGCCAAGGGAAAAAAGATGACTGGTGATAATTGGAACTGGAATTAGGCCAATATAGTTGACATAGGGTGAAAAAGTAATAACAGTGTACAGATTATTAGAATATTAGGCAGAAGGTGGGAGAAGACAGATAATTATGTTAGATAAGGCTATAGGATGAGACATGAAATAGAAGAAAAAATAAAATAAAGAAAATATAAAATAAAGAAAAAATAAAATAAAGAAAAAATAAAAATAAAATAAAGAAAGAAAGAAAGAAAGAAAATAGAACGGAGTTTAGAAGATTTAAGTAGCCTCTAGAAATATCAGATATCACACAAGATAAACAGCTGCAAAGCAGAAGCTAGCTTTTCTTTTGTAATAAAAGCAATGTATTTTTATAACAAAACCCCTTTTCCGAAGGAAATTGATGCATGGGCATTCTGCCTGGATCCCCCACTTCGATCCTTGAACCCATAACTCTAGTTTATTTATTCATGTGTGCTTTATAAACCCAATGTAATAGTAGTATTCAACCATCAAAGCATTCCTACATAAAGTGTCCCAGAAGAAGACATTGTACCTGTGGCAAGGACAAGTAAAAATGTATAGGAACTGTGCATTGCACAAATATTAAGCATTGTATTATGTTTGCTGTTTGGGAAAACGATTGAAGATTGCAACTGGGAATATCAGCGGTGGGTTACAAAACATTCCCTGACCAAGGATGAGAAAAGAATCGCAGCAATTGCCTCTTTGTAGAATTCCAAAAGCTAACAATCTTAATTGCTGCGTTTCCATACCAAACATCACTACCGAAACTCTCAGCTCACAAAATTACTGCAACAGCTTACATGTAATTAATTCCCTGATTGTCATGAGCAGAGGCCATATTGCTAGCCAGGGAATTGCCCAAAAAGATTAATGAAGGCAAATAAAATAAATGGAGCTTTAATAAGGGAGGACAAGCTAAGCATAAACTGCCAGAACTAGCAGACTGCAGCTCATCTTCCTGAGCCATGACAGTAAACATTTATCAAATGAAAAGAAAATCATATGCCAACAGCAAAATGAATTCTTCTGTTAGTGTTCAAGGACAGGCGTTCCAACTAGTCTCTTCTAATTAACTGGAGATAACAATAGAGAGTGGCTGTATCAACAGCAAATTTGTCTCAACTACTTCTTCAAAATCCAGAAATGCCATTAAGCTGTCAGGGCGCATCAATACTTACATGAATAAACAGATGGACAGATAATAAACTACACTTAGAAATGGCATGATATGACATAATGGTCCTGGAAGTCCACCTTAATGATAGACCTTCAACATAAAGGGAGGCAATAAATCTAAATCCAAATTAAATTAGCCAGCTTTGCCTCTGATCTTTCTGTCAAGAGAGAGAATATCACATTCAAAAACAGGAACTCCATGAGACATTTTGGGAAAGTTAATATTCACTGGCAAGACAGGAAGACAAAGCTGCAGATAATATTTCTGTCAAAATGTTAGAGACAAGATGATATGTAGAAACTTAGAAAAGTGTACTTTTGTATTCCAAAGGCAATTCTGAGGTTGTCGGAAATAGGGAGAATTTTATATGTGGAAGGAAAGCACTCAGGTTTATAAAGTTAGGGCCTGGACTGAACTGCATCAGATTCAGGGCCATAAGATGTGAGATTTTATTATACTTTCTATTGCCAGGCAAACTTATCACTCCAAGAACTACAAACAAACAAACAAACACTCTATGGTATTATTGCTGATGCTGTTTAAGTATTTCATATAAACCACCATCACAAACTGCTATTGTTTCTTTTTTGTAAAAAGGCTGTTGAGAATTGTGCAGTTTTTCTGCTATTCCACAATGCAAATGGATGGGCTTTTTCAGCCTTGGTAACAACTGAGCCTTTTTAAAAAAAAGGTCTAATCATTGATTAAATCCATGGACTGGAGTACATGAGGAGATCCTAATCTAACCATCTTTGACATGGCCTCATCGTCTGAACCAACATGCTATAATTGGATCCATTTTTCTTTGGCTATGTGTTTCCACATGTGTATGAGAGAGAGAAAAAGAGATCCCCTTCAAACCAGGCTTCACTGAATTAGGCCCTGCAGTTTAGTGGCAAGGTTTTTTGGAAGTGGTTTGTCCTTGTCTTCTTCCTAGGGCTGAGAGAGAGTGATTGGCCCAAAGGTACTCAGGTGCCTTCATGTCTAACAGAAGACTAGAACTCACAATAGCAATACCAATACCAATAGACTTATATACCACTTTATAGTGCTTTACAGCCCTCTCTAAGCGCTTTACAGAGTCAGCATATTGCCCCCATATTGTCCTCATTTTACCCCCCTTGGAAGGATGGAAGGCTGAGTCAACCTTGAGCTTGGTGGGATTTGAACTGCCAAATTGTAGTCAGCTGGCTGCAGAAATAGCTTGCAGTACTGCGCTCTAACCACTATGCCACAGAGGCACAATCTCCCAGTTTCTAGCCTGGTGCCTTAACTACTATACCAAACTGGATCGTTTTTCTCTGGGGCACTTCTTTTTCCCAATCTGGGCTAAGCTTGAAAGACTGAGGCATATATATAAAAAATACCAATTTCAAAAACATTTCTGGTGCTGTGGCTGTGCAATACCATTACTAAGATAGTTCCTAAACTCTACGACACCACAACCTTTTGAAATAATGGATTTTTGAGACCCCTCCCCTGGTGAAGAAAAACAAAAAACAAACAAAAAATACATAAAACTGCTGTGAGGACCAACGGTTTGATCTGCTGATCCAGCCATCACTTAGAAGCTCATGAATGGTTTGTTCTCTGCTTAGTTAGGAAAAGTGGCAAGAAGGTTTTGATAGCTTTGCCCGATCTTTTTTTTTTTTTAAAAAAAATGCACTCTTCCTGGTTGCTTGAGATCTCTTGGGGTCATAAGTCATAGTTAGAGAATCGATGTTAATGTATAAACTTTAGCTTTATAGCACTGATATAGAGACAACCTTCATTCTTTTTTTTTAATCAATGTATTATCTGCTAACAATAAATCAATGAGATTAGCTACAACTGTAATAATATATTCATGAGTAGAAAGATTATATTGACAACAAATGTGTTGAAGCCTATCAAACTTAAAAGCTCTTCAACACTTGTTACAACAGTCCTTGGATGTTTAGAATAGCAATTAATATGGTTTCATATATGGTTTCATCAGCACATAAATCATTTTCATTAAATAAAAAGGACCTCAAGGATGACATTAAATCATTTTGAGGTCTCCTTGGTACAGTTACATCATAGCAATGAAACTACAAACTAAATTGTTTCATGCTGTCTTAATGTCTAAAGGCAGAATCCCTTTAAACCTGTCTTTGGACACAACTGCTTATCAAAAGAAATCAAAACACAAGCAAAATCCATTAGCACTTCCAGCAAAATATTAAGCTAGATTTTTTTTTTCTACCTGACATCACATGTTCTATTTCCAAGGTAATGATGTGATTTTTTTGAATGTGGAGAGGAACATTTCATCATTTGAATCTCCTCTGGTTTGAAGTGGTAAAGGTCAAGCAGAGTGCAAAATAGTATAAGTGGAAAAGAAAAAAGTAACTGTAAATTCAGAGGATAAAAAGACCTACTGTATATTGTAGCATTTTTACAATCTATGTAGTTATTAATAGTTAATAATTTATTAAATGTATATGCCACCCTAAAAAATTCTGAAGATAATCAATTTATACATCATGACCTGCCTTAAAAATGCTGAAATAAAGAAATAAATATTCTTTAGTGGCTTAGTAGTGACTAACAAATTAAAATGTCAGGCAATTATCTTAAACTGATGTAAAATTATTTCTTCTTCAGAAATTACTAAAGATCTACGAAGATTTACAACTTAGCCTATCGCAAATGGCCTCCATCACAATGCAGTATCATTTTAAAAGACTCACGTTTTAATCATTTATGTTATTATCTTTATTGCCAGAGTACAACATGTGTACAATGGGATTGGCTGAGCCTCCCTTCGTGCACCCCACCCCACAACACAACTCACAGTGAGGACAGAAGTCCCTAACCCAGTCCCAATCTTATTACACTTTTACAACTCTCTCTTTTACTAGAGAGAGTTGAGCTCCTGGGTGCTCCCATCAGCTCTAGGAAAAATCTTACAGTATAATCTGCCAACTCCTTTCCCTCCATCCAGGACCCTTAAAACAAAGATGGCTGAAGACATTATCATATTGCAAATAAACTCAGTTTGTTTTCATTTTTTCTCTTCTTCTTCCCCACATACCTTTTGAGGTCCTTTTGCCATCTTTTGAGGTCCCTGTGTAAGCTAGGATTCTCAGTGCATTCAGAGCACCTCCAGACAGCCAGTTAAATATACTTTTTCTCTTGTAGGTGAGGTGGCACAAAAAGCACATCAGAATAATTTGCCCTATCAGCTGATAATATTATCTCTATCAGTAGAGATTAGGAAGTGGTGGTCTTCTTAAGACTTAAGAGTGTTTGGTGGATTTTCTACCTTGATGTAGGATGAGGCCGGGCTGAAAGTAGTTTGGGTAGACAGCTAGCCTCACAGTTTTAGTCATCTGCTCCTCAATTGCCCCCCTCCCCTGCTTTCTAGCCCCAAAAGCAGTGGAGTCCCTTCTTTTGTGGTTGAAAAAGTGGTTTACTGTTTCCATTCTCTTTATCTTTTCTGATATTGACCTCATTAGTGTCCCATTATAACCTGACATTTAGTTAAGCATTGGCCCAATTAAAACAAAATCTAATTGAATTTACTTATCTTCCTCCCTTTTCTTCTCTTATTGAATAACTGTATATGTACCATAATTGGAAGAACAAGACCCACCGAGATATGTGGAGTTTCATTAAATGACCTGGTGTGGTATCCATTTTCTTCAGAGATGATTCTGAAAGCTCTTATTAGGTTGACAGAGAGGAAGGATCTCTCAGCTGGTCACTAACCATTAACAATGTCTACGTCCAGGCTACTTATATAAATGAAAGATGAAAACACACATGCTCCTAATAACTGAGAATACAACCCAAGCCCTGTTACACTAATCAGATGTGAAGGGTTACATAAGTGGCAAGCAATTGGCCTTCTCCGAACTACAAGATTAATGTTTGGCAGTAGGCCTCAGGTCAGTTTCCCAAATATTGGTAATACTGGTTTTCCTACTTTCTTGCCAAATATTGTAATTTAGGAATTAGCAGACACAATTCTGACATAGTTTGGCTTTCATTGCAGGATCCTTTGAAAAATATTCTGTTGCAAAATATTCTGTTGCAAATATTATGTCCTTATAGACTTTACCAAAGAAAATCAGTGAACTGAACTGGAACAGACAGAAATCCAGGTGTCAGTATATATACACACACTCATTTTCCCTTAAGAACTGCCCCTCTGGAAAAGCACAATTTGCTTGGTTGGCTCCTTTGCATTTAAAAAAGGGCTTATGGATTATGGATATGAACCAGCACCACGAGAAAAAAAATGAATACTGCTGCTACAAAATGCTCTTTTCTCTTAAATTTGTCCTTGATTAGCCTTCGTGCCGAACACCAAAAACTACTTGTAAAATTGTGCTTTAAAAAGCAGAAACAAGGCCCAACGAGGTACGAGGGGGAAAAAGACAGATGTGTAACTCAAAAAGAGATAATTACAGTTTAGGCGCACAGAATATAGCAACGCTAACCCAGACTTCATCTTTTTGCTTTTCCGCTGATTTCCAGGATTTATCTGGGCTACTTTTGTTTTAAGTGAACCCATAAAGGTGGGGAGAAAAGCTTTATGGCAAGTCTCCCATCTTCCTGTTCCTTTTAAATATTGCTTCTCAGATGAATTATTAATTTATTAGATATCATTCCACAGTCATTATTCAACTGACACAAATGGAAAAGCCAGAAGGACCTCTCAGTCTCTGCACATATGTTCATGCACAGCGGTATCAAGCAGAATCTCATTTTCTCCCCGATTCCCAAATGAATGCAACCCTTCATATACTCGTGCAGGCATACCATATGCCCTACCCCAAACTAGAAAGAGAGAGGACTCTTAAAAGGAATTTGTCCCACGGGGTGAGAGATGCTGTAAAAGGGGTAGGGGAGAGGAAAATCATTTCACTGGGTTTGCTTATATATTCTGACCTAGTCTTATCTTTTAGATTCAGATTTATTTATAAACATTGTGTTAGCTGAAGTGAAAAACTTTTCCTTGGGAACCTTTTAATGGATTTTTCTTCTTTTGTTTATAAGTATAATTGGATATTCTAGTTTTGTTATTCCAAGTCATAATCTCGGAGCAGATAATTCTATGGCCTTAGGTAATGTGTCACTTTTTTTTGTAGCCCCATTTCTCTCTCTCTCTCTCTCTCTCTCTCTCTCTCTCTCTCTCTAGAGAGAGAGAGAGAGAGAGAGAGAGAGTTTGAAAGCATGTAAAAATGCAAGTAGAAAAATAGGGATCACTTTGGTGGGAAGGTAACAGCATTCTGTGCCCCTTTGGCATTTAGTCATGCTAGCCACATGACCACGAAGACGTCTTTGGACAGCACTGGAGCACTGGCTCTTTGGCTTTGTAACGGAGATGAGCACTGCCCCCTAGAGCCAGAAACGACTGGCACGTATGTGCGAGGGGAACCTTTACCTTTATGCTTACAAGAATATGCCCTTGAAATCCGGTGACTGGTTGGTGACTAATGGGAGTCAGTTTTTATGAAATTTTGGAGGACAAAGACATATTAAGGTAGCTGTGTTAAAGCTCTGATAAGGTTAACATGGCTATTTTTCTTCTCTTTTTTTAAAAGATGAACATTCCACCTAGTTTCTTCGTTACACTGAGTCCCTTTATATCCTCTCTGTCATTGACTTAGTCAAAACATCATTGCAAAAAACAGTATGGCCTTTAGCTACAAAAATACTGCCCATGGCTATTGTTTGTTTGGTTTTTTGGACTACATTTATTTATAGTTTCAATAAAACACAAGTGTTGAATTTAAAAGACAGATATAACAACAAAGCACACATTTAACATATAAATTGGGGACAAAAATGAAAAAAAATGAAGCAATTAATAAGATATTTCCTGGTGTGTACAAGTCATAGTTATTGCAAGAAACCTGGCAACATGTGTATTGCTGGTTTAAGTTAGGCCTTGCAGAAGGACAGTTAAAATTTCTTGATCAGGAAAGACCACAAATCTTCATGATAATTGGGTTTAGGAGTGCCAGACATCATAGGAGGTAGAACTGATTCTAACTGGTTTGAATCCCTAGCACCGCATAACGGAGAGAGCTCCTGTTACTCGTCCCAGCTTCTGCCAACCTAGCAGTTCAAAAGCATGTAAAAATGCAAGTAGAAAAATAGGGACCACTTTCCATGTGCCTTTGGCATTTAGTCATGCCAGCCACACGACCACGAAGACGTCTTCAGACAGCGCTGGCTCTTCGGCTTTGTAACAGAGATGAGCACCGCACCCTAGAGCCAGAAACGACTAGCACGTATGTGCGAGGGGAACCTTTACCTTTACCTTAGAACTGATTCTATTGATTTGAGCAGAAACACATACAATTATTATGTATGGTATATTTGCTTATCATTTCTATAATAGGTAGTGTACCAATTCAAGCCTACTTTAGATTTTTCCACCTGAGGTTTTGACCGAAACAAATCCTTAGGGGCAAGTATCTTGTTTACCTCATCCTACTAGACAGGTTTTCCTCATCCCCGAGGAGACAAATTGCTTCCAATTTACCATATTATGGCATCTCATTCCAGGGAATAATGTCTCTTGGTCCAAACAAAGCCTTGACTGAATTCAAACAGAGGATTTAGGATTTATACTTACAAAATGACAGGGCCAAAATCAACCATCCATATTGTGATGCAATTGTAGGTTCTCCCATAGACAATTACCAGCTGCACCTATTAACTTCTTGAACATCTCACAGAGGAGATTCATTTCTTACCTATTAGTTAAAATGTCTGGTCCCTACTTAATTGTCAGGGAGAGATATGATTTATCTCATAGGTACATAGTTGGCAAATAATAATAATAATAATATATTAAATAAAATTAAATCAAAATATATGTGGCAACCATAACTGTAAGAGAACATTGGCTATTACTTCAATGTTTGGGAGTGTGCCCTTGGCTAAGACACTGCTTTCGTTCAGATCCTCCTAGCTTCTGAGACTTTTTATGGTTTTTTGTTTTTTTTTTTAGTTTCTTGCTGTTAGGCCTTTAAAATAAAACCTGTCACAATTGTGATTTCAAAACTTATTTTGCTTTCCACAAAATGAACAATTCTTCTGACACTTCAATGAGCCGTGAGGTATGTGAGAGTTAGGTTATACTAATACATATGCATATTTTGGAAATTCACTATGACATGCTAGTGTGTCCCGTCAAATGAAATATGAAAAAGTGAGGATCACATATCATCAGCAAACCTCTATTTCTTTTTTGTTCCTCTGTGGAGAATACAGGGGAAAATGTGTTTACTGACAACAAATTATGGCAAAATATATCCATGACTATATAAAATGTAGGCCGCTTCTTCCTCAAAGTGACCTTGGGAAATTCTAGCTTGCAGAGCCACTTTGAAGAATGTAAAACACAGGCTGGTAGTAGTTGCATGCAAATGTTTAGACATCCCTGGTCAAACTTCATATTTCTGCAATAAATCCCTAAGTTAAAAAAAACAAAGTTGACACATCTTCTATGTGGTACAAGGTTAAATGTTGGCAAGGTGTTATTTTCTTCAAATGTTTCATCCATTGTCCTCCAAGTGTGTCTTGGGTGGTTTTGGCTAAAGTTTGGCAAGGTGTTATTTTTTTCAAATGTTTCATCCACTGTTCAACAAAAGCGTCTTGGGTGGTTGTGGCTGGAGTTTATTTTTTTTCTTTCACCTACAAAGTACTTTGTTCCAAAATGCTTTCAGTCTTATCAATAATCTTTTTTTGTATATTTTAGAAGATTACTTTTGTGATGAAATGAAAGAAAAGATCTGATAACTAACCCATACAGATGTTACATATACACAATTATCCAATATTAGTTAACCTATATGTTCTGTTTACAGAACTAACCGGTTTTGAGGCAATTTTAGCAAAGACTTTTCTTTGTATACAAAGCAATATCTCACGATGAGGTAGGGAGGGAGGCACTAGGCTAGAAAGCAGGAGACTCTGAGATCGTCCTGCCTTAGGCATAAAAACCAGCCCAGGTGTTTTTGGGTCAGTCACTCTCTCTCTTCCTAACCTACCTTAAAATATAATATAAAATGTTCCTGTGAAGAAAATAGGAGGAGGAAGATGTGTTCGCTAACTTGGGTTTCTCATAAAAATTGTGGGATTCAAATTAATGTTGAAAAGAGGATGAATTCAAGGTAACAATCCAAAATATACCTCTCCAAATCAATCATTAAGTACTTTCAGAAGGATAAAGTTTTGGAATGGCCTCCACACTCCTTTAATCGCTAACATTATTGAAAATCTGTTGGGAAATCGCAAGAATGAAGGGTATGCATGAAATCTAAACAATATTATTTCTAAGCTAGGAGAGTTCTCCAAGGAAAAGTGGGAGGAAAAATCCAAAATCAAGAACTGAAGTGCTCTTCACTGGCTACCAAAAATTTTGAAACATGTTATTTCTCTCATAGGAAGTGTTGCAAAATACTGACTTCTGCATACACATAAGTATGCAGAATACACACAAACGCACACACTTGCAATAAAGAAACAGTATTTGATTACTTTGTAATAATATACAGACAGACAGGCAATAAAGAGAAAAGCATAGAGGAAAATATTTTTAAAATGTAGTACTCTCTCTTTCTAATAAATTCTGCATAGCTAAGAGGAAATCTAAAAAGACATAAGAATATTAAGCTAATCAAACTAATCCTAAAATAATGAAATAGAACATCCAAGGGAAATGAATAACATCAGTCTTGATGGAAAAGCAAAAAGTGGTGTCATAAAAGATTATATTCTTGACCTTTTTTAGTAAGGATTTAAAACATGCCTTTTCAAGTGACTTTGAAATTGGGCAGCATAGAGAGAATCAAAATCCAGCCTTTCAAAACTTTGTCTTTTTCAATCTGTGAAGATTCTAATGAAGGATCTTCTATACCCCCTATTGCAGAATCCTGATACCAGAGTATAGCTATAAGTCCCCTTCCTCGTTGTATAAATGCCAGTAGTCAAAGCAGAAAATTTTGAACATGTGATGCTGCAATGGTCTCAAATGTGAAAAAAAAAAATAGGTTACTTTTTTCAGTACCAACTTTGAATGTCGCTAAGTGAATGATTGTAAGTTGAGGACTACCTGTATTGATGGGTTAAAGCAGGGATGTCCAAACTTGCAGCCTGTGGGCTGGCTGCCCATGCCCGGTTTAGTGAAGGGGGGAAAGGTCCCAATGCATCACATGACGCCATGAGTTTGCTTAAGGAGAAATAGTTTTGTACCGTGAAATGCTCTCCATTACTGAAAACATTATATTATATACAACACACACACACATATTGTTGTGGCCTGCCAGCTGCCAGTGGAGCTAGTAGAAGAATTGGACAATGAGGAGGTTGGGGAGGAACATGGGCTAGTTCTGGAGTCTGGGGAAGGCTGTGATGGATGCTCTGTGTCAGATGCAGAGACAGAGCCAGGGCCGGCCGACATTTTCCAGCCACCAGAGAGGCAGCTGCCTCTGGAAGCTGATATGAGTGAGGAGGAAGAACACCTGGGGCCTGACGCATGTATGCGCAGAGCTGTTAGGAGAGGGGAACAACGGAGGACAAGGAGTCGACTTGGGAAGCAAAGCACACGTGGACACTGAATGGCCCCCCCCTGGCTGGGGAATAAATAGAAGGAAAGGGGAATGGTTGTCATAAGAGACAACAGTTCATCTTTCTGAAGATTTTGCTCATTATGTTTTGTGCCAGTGACTGCTTGCCAGAACTTAATTTGCAGCCTTTCAGTGCTTGCAATTATAAGCAAGGAACTGATAAGGTCTGTTGGTGCCGTTAACTCTTTGAAAGACTATTGCCTGGACTTTTCAGTGGGCAAATGCAATTAATTCATAAAAGATAAATAAAGAGGTTTTTTTTGTGACAAGCAGTCAGTTTCTTGCTTCTGCTAAGGCTGAGTCAGAACATGTATGTATGTATGTATGTATGTATGTATGTATGTATGTACATAAATAAACAGCAAGCTTCCTATTTAGCAGGTTACATGCAATGTGCCCTAATGTGTTTGTGGGGCAATGTATTTGATGTCACTCAAGCTGAACAGGAGTGCATCTATACCTCTGCATGACTTCAAATATCTATAGGCATAATACGTACAGATAAACAAAATTTCTTTAAAGCACATTTCTGTTTCTCTGCTTCCATAGGTAAACCAAGCCAAGCCAATATAGGCTGAAGTAAAATTTTGGAACTACTACAGCAATTTTGCTTCTAAAAAAGATTTTCCACCTTCTGGATCAATCAGTCCTAGAAAATGCTCATGTAATCATCTCCTGATTAGATGAGCAATTTCTAGCACTGATTGATCCAGATTTGCAAAGCAAATGAAATGAAATGCAATAAGATTCAGACAATTCTGCTGTAGCATCAAACTGAAACCAAGCAAAGCATTTTTGAAGTAATAAGAATGTAACTTGTATATCAAACAGAATGTCTTTTGGCTTTAAAAAATCTCTTAGTCTAAATTTGTCATTAGACAAAGATTATTGTTGTTCCAAATTATGAAACAAATAATAATCCATAAAAGAGGAGAAAGACATTCATCCACCATTCAAAGAAAGCTGGATAAATTAGCAGGCAGTTCAAAGAGGACATGTTACATTACAGTAATTCAGATAGTTCTCACTTAGCAACCATTATTGACAATGGCAATTTGGTCATTAAGTGAAGCAGTTGTTAAGAGAAACCATGACTGTGTTTACGATCTTACTTCAGCTTTTTAGGTCTGAATGTTTCAATCCAAAACACTGTGAACTCAAAACATAACCATCCTAAGTAGCAAAAAATTGTTTTGAGAGCAAAGGGGACTATTAGAGTCATTTCAGTAGTGCCTCAATCTGGGGGGAAACTCCCATTTTATTGCCCTGAAACAGTTTGGCAGTTTTCCAAAAATAATCAAAAGAGCCTATTTCACATTAGACACTGGCCACTGTCTGATTATATTAAAGTTTGTTCCGTTCATTAGAAACAAAGGTTTTGCACACTCAAACACAATTTTTGAGATTTTCAGAATTCTTCTGGAAGCAGGATGAGAAACAAATGTAAAAAAAGGAAAAGTCCAAAATGCTCTAATGGTCAAGCTGGGAGAAGGTTGAGTGTTTATTTATTGCTACCCATTGTCCAGAATCCACATGTGCCTCTAATTATTTCCTGAATCCCCAAGAACTCTGCAAAATCAGCAGAAAGGTGGAAATTGGCCAGGTGAATTCCTGCCAGAATCAGAAAGAGGTTTTATAGCCATGAAACAGCAAGAACCTCCCCACCAGAGATGACAGCAAGGAGATAAGGGGGCAAATGATGGAAGCAGAAACATAGTATCACTTTGTAAGTTTTGTATGTGCATCCAGGGGTGGGATTCTACCAGTTCACACCTATTCGCTAGAACCAGTTGTTAACATTCTAAGCAGTTTGGAGAACTGTTTGTTAGAAGAAATTACTGGACTAATCCTGTAAGGAAGGCAGGAAGGACACATTCTGGTGTTGCTTACAGAAACTGTCTCTCCATTAACCCTTATTACATTCTTGGCAGAACTAGACTTCCTGTCTCAGGAATGTCTCTGGAGTTTTTTTCCCCTCCTTTGCTGGTACTTTGCTTGTGTGGAGTGACCATTCAAAGTTACAATGGCTCTGAAAAAAGTGATTTATGAGCATTTTTCACACTTATGACTGTTGCAGAATCCCCACAGTCATGAGAGGCCAGGCGAGGAGATGTGTGCCTCGATGTGAGTGATATTGAGTCAGCCACACCCAGCCAGTCACATGACCACCAAGCTATGTCCACTCAGTCACATGACCACCAAGCCACGCCCACCACCTAAGACATGCCCACAGAACCGGTTGTTAAAAAAAATTGAATCCCACCCCTGTGTGCATCCTGGTATCACAGGCACATATGAAAGGGGTGGAACTTGTCTCATGACAATGCAGTGTCGCTTTTTTTAATTTGATAAAAACCTTCAAATCTATTCACTCCCCAAATAGCTCCCAAATCAAGAACTTCCAAATTGCTTCTACCTACTGCATTTCCCCCACAAAAGAAGACCATGTCTTATTTTCATTTGGGTCACAAAATAAGTACTAGGGCTTATTTTCTGGGGCTGTCTTATTTTTTTCCCCATGTACAGGAGGCCCACTTCTTCTGCTTGCTCATGGCAGGGGTGGAGGCCACATGGCATGCCAGCGCTACCGTGAGGTAGGAGGGGATGGAGCTGCCCCACGGTGCCCCACATTGGCTTACCTCAGGGCCTCTGCAGCCAGGCCATCCATGCCCCGATACTGGCCTAGTCTCACGGCCATGGCACCAGCAGCCCTATCTAGCAGGATCCCACGTGGCTGCCGATCCACTTCTTCTGGTTGCTCATAGCCACAATGGAGCAGGAGGCCGAGCAATGCACTGGTTCCCCGTGAGCCTCACAGCGGCTTACCTCAGGGCCCCCACAGCCAGGCCATCTACACCCCGACATATGCCTCGCCTCATGGCTGCGGCATCACAATATCATCAATGTCTCTCTCAATCCTCCTCCAAAAGCTTAAACACCTATATAAAGCCTCCACCCACAAACAGTTTCCCAGGCTTTTATGAATATCTTCAGATGACCTGTGCCAATAGATGTACTTTAACGACTCTGGAAAGTTGAAATGGTTTAAGTCTGCACCTACCACTCTCTCAAAAGACTTACTTCTTTGAACAAGAAGTAAGAAAAGAAAAAACCACAATGGGAATTCTCCCCTTTCTGAAAATACTAAATCCAAATGTCGCTTAGAACTGAATCAGTCTACTTTCAACTGTATTCATCCAAAAAATAAGAAGATGCATTAAACTAATATCATCAGCGTTTATAGCGGATGTTGATTTTCACCAGAACATGAGTATATTCTATAGCAAATCCAAAGATTAATGGATCAATTCATTAGAATTGAATTGTATGTTTCTGAGCATGTGTTTGCTCTTGGGTTTCTATAACTGAGTTAATTCTACTTGCCTGTAAAGAAACTCAAAGTTGATTGAGTAGGCTCATTATATAGAATATATTAGGAATCTCCAAAATCCACTTAACTGGTACTCCACTGCTTCAGTGCTATTTTTCTTTCTCTGTTGAACTTTTTCCATAGATTTTGTTTTTCTCTGACTTCAAGGTAGAGATGAAAGCCCTAAAGATGAACTAGTTTCTAAATAAAGATGGGCTGAGCATACAAAATGACAAAGATAAAACACAACTGCATTTCTTATACCTCATTAAAAAGCTTAGCAAGCAAATGGCTGGCTTTATGTTCTGTACATAGAATTTTTGCAAGCTATCACTTGGCTTAATAGTTTTTATATAATTTAAGTTTGCCATGTTTTGAACATATTAATTAATTCTTAGTCATCCATCAACGTAAAGTCCTATGTGTTCTTAAATGGGAAAGACCACAATTTTACACCTGTGTTCAGTTCTTACTCCTTTTAAAGTTGTGTTCATTTCAGTTTGTTCCATAATAGCTTGCATTTTCTTTAAATCATATGGACTTAGCACACTTCTCTCATTATATAGCATTTTCTACAAACATTTCTGTAACATATTCATTTCTGTACACACATTTCTTGCAAACAACTCCTCTATAATATAGTACATTTTTGTGTGCACACATTTCTTATATATTCTTTTATTTATACATTAGAAAAAATCCTACTCGTTCCAGAAATAATAGATTTCAAAGAATAACTGCATACTGCTTTGCATTCCAATTTATAAAATGCAAATAAGATATCATCACATTAAAACAGAAACTACACATTTCTTTTCTTCCTTACTTTGGTAGATCTTGCCCTTTAGGCACTGATTTATGAGGCAGGATGAAAGTTGTCTTAAGAAATAAATCTTAATAAAGATGTAATAGTCCACAGGCTGCATTTTTAAAAATATGATCCTTTCTGAATATCTGAATGGGCTCTATTGCATCTTATAAATAGGAAAACATCCATGATCGCAACTGTCACTTCTGATATTGAAGGGCATAGTCTCTTTCTTTTCTTTTTTTTCAAAAAGTTGATTAAAAATGTTCTTTAGAAAGAAGAGAAATTGTGGCAAGTAGTCCGAACAAATTCTCAAGGTTGAGAGCCATAAGTTTCAAAAGTAAGTTGTATGGAATACAGAACGCGCTGCCCAGCTGAAAATAATATTAAGATGGTTGCAATGTTAGGTCACACACAATATGCAGTGATTCAAACTTGGTCTCAACATATCCAAACAGGCGCTGATGATATCTTATCTTCTCTTCAAACAAGTGCAGATTATTTAAATTAGGTAGTATCCTGCATCTTGGTTGTTATAAAAATATAACCAGCTTTGAGTCAAGACAATTGGTCTGTCTTGCCCAATAATGTCTATGTTAAGTGGGATTTAACACTGTTGAGATTTGCATTGTTATCACAGAAAACTGAAGATGGAATAAGGAACATGTGGATGCAATTAGGTTTTGGACTATAGAGTTTCTCCAGAAGAGCTCACCCTGCCATCTTATCTGAATTTAGAGATTAAGAAGTTGCTATCCCCTAAGATTATTTATTTCTTTAAAAAGAGTTCATGACCATATCTTCACTTGATATAAAAATGATTAAAGAGCACAAGACTAAAGCCACACTTGGAATCTGGATCAGGTATCAAATATTCCAGGATAAAAAAATATATATTACTAGGTATAATGACATATTTATTTGAACATTGCTAAAGGAAATATTATATTATTTCCTTGTTTACACTGCATTTAACTTGAAGAATGTTCCAGAAAATGCTTTCATGATCATCAATTTATATTTAACAGATATTCAGAGTCAAATCTTCCAAGTGAGAGCAATTTAATATTTTTAAGGAAATCATATTAAAATCAAGACTCATGTGCATGCCAAATAGGTGTTGCTTCCCTTCCTGAATAAAATTAATAATGATATTGTCCAAAATAAAATTTTTAGCTAAAATATTGCAGTTGATAAAAATAAACATATGCAAAGGAATAAATGGAAGGATGTGGAAACTGCTGGCTTAACAGAGATAACCAATGAGGTGTTGAAATAGTTCTTGGTTTTTCCTCAATGTGATTTGTAAAGCTATTAACCACTCACAGTGCTCATGAATTTATTACACTCTCTGGCAACATTCTCTGGCAATTTGTCTTTAGATGCATTTTTTTAAAAAGTAGGAAGTTGGGTTGTAATCTGACAGAATCACGAAGAGTATTCTAGATGAAAGACTTTAAGCAACGTAAGTGGAGAACACAGAGCCACCGTAGGGTTTGCAAAAATGGTGTTGTGGGACTGCAGCTGTAAACCCACACTAGGAAACTGAATCCACAACAGTCCACTTGAATACCATAGCAAAAGTGCTGAGTAGGAAAAGTATAACACCTTCTAAAAAAACCAGACAAATTGTGCGAATACTGGAAAAAGTGCAAAACAGGAGCAATAAAAATGATGCAGAGGCTACAGTATTTACTATGTGAGGAAAGGATCTGCTTGAGCTTAGAGCAAAGGTGAACAAGAAAAGCCACGATAGATCTGGATGATCTGATGACTGAGAAACTCCACAGACTTTTAGCTATGCACTTTGGGATGAACGCCCTTCGAATGGTGTGGGAGTATGAAGGGATTTCCAGAGGAAAAATTGCAGACTACAGGAACCAGGAACACCACTCAGGTGACCCTGAGGACACAGATAAACCTCCAAGTGCCTCAACGATCCTCTAAAACAGGGGTGTCCAAACTTGGCAACTTTAAGACTTGTGGACTTCAACTCCCAGAATTCTGGGAGTTGAAGTCCACAAGTCTTAAAGTTGCCAAGGTTGGACACCCCTGCTCTAAAAGGTTGCAAATGACCAGCTGTCTGCGAGGAATATAAATTCTTCCATTCCCCACCATCCTGTCAGGGCAAAAGAAGCTTCTTGGATAAGAAGCAAAACGTCTTCAAAGGAAAAAAAAAAAACAAGGAAGTCCAGTTGCCTCCTGAAAAAGCATCTTTGGGACAACCATGATCTGGATGACTGACAATCTCATAGACTTTTAGCTTCCCCATTAACCTAACTTGTCAGAAGATCACAAAAGGTAACCCAGGAACTCTACAATCATCATAAATACATGCCCATTGCCAAATGTCCAACTTTTGATCACGTGACCATAGGGATGCTGCAAGGGTCATAAGTGTGAAAAACAGTCATCGGTCATTTTTTTCCCAGTGCCATTGTAACTTCAAACAGTCATTAAACAGATGGTTGTAAGTCAAGGACTACCTGTAATGTTCTAAGTTGACCCTCCCTGTGTCTTCCACCCTTGGAGAAAGGTGTGAGAATAGTACAAAATTGGCTAATTAAACATGGGTCAAATAAGATGGGCTTTTTTTGCCCATCACATCCATGGATTTAAGTTTCCAATGGAAGTTAGGGAGGATGGGTTTTCTGATACACAGGGTATATCAGGACACTGCACTACTCAGTCAAGCATTGGACTGATGAGTAAGATCTCCTGGTTAGCTCTTGCAGTAGGACTGTCGGGTCTATTCCAGTCCCAACATGTTGATGGCTCAGCGCTCAGTGCCAGCAGCACTCCATGCCGACAACGGGACTATAACTGCTGCAGCGGCACTTTGTTTCCATGACGCTTCGTTCTGGGGCACGGTCCATTCCTGCATGATGGCGTCCTGCTGCGTGGCATGGAGGCAGCATTTCAGCTGCGCCAACGGCTGCCACGTTCTGCCCTGCAGTCAGCCGGTGGACGGAAATATTATTTGTGATTGCACCAGCTGCTGCAAGCGGTCAAGGACATTGTTTGTATATTGCTTTGCTGCGAAGGATTAAGGGAGGGGTTAACTAGAGCGTTTAGGCACAGGGTAGAGGTATGTGGATGTAGCTAAAGGGCGCAGTACTATTATTATGTGTTAATTGGGGGGAGGGTATAAAGTCAGCATGGAGAGACGATTGCTGTCAACGCTGACTTTAAACAGATCCTTGTTACTGTTACTACTGAATGCCATCTGGAAATCTTACATTAAACCTTGTCATTGTGTTCCACTATTTATGAGTACCGTGATTTATGGAAAATGTGTCCAGTGTCTGACAGGTTGTGACAAGGACATTGCTGTTGCTTCTCCTCCTATAAGTGAAGCAAGTCCCCATAAAATGCCATCCATAATTCCTCTTTATTTTCCCCTCTTCACATACATGCCCTACACCTGAACCAGCCCTGTTATTTGTAGAATCTGACAATCTGTATGAAGGGGGAGTAGCCAAACTTAGTTGTTATTGAAGGAACATAGGAATGTTCTCAACAATTCGTTGGTGGCTTTGGAGTAAAAAAAAAAAAAAATAATATGTGCAATTCAAGGTGTAGTAAAACATGTCCTGAGGAAATTAAAACATGGATAGAGGGCTGTGGTCTGTAGATACAATGGATGAAATAGCATAGGAGCAGTGGTGGCATTCAAAAAAATTTACTACCAGTTCTGTGGGTGTGGCTTGGTGGGCGTGGCAGGGGAAGAGTACTGTAGAAGTCAGAAGTTGTATTTGCTGGTTCTCCGAACTACTCAAAATTTTTGCTACCAGTTCTCCAGAATTGGTCAGAACCCGCTGAATACCACCTCTGCATAGAAGCCATGGTGATGCAGCGGTTAGAATGTTGTATTGGAGTTCGATTCTCACTGGCTCAAGCCTTCCGAGGTCTGTAAAACGAGGATCCAAATTGTTGGAGTGACTGACTCCGTAAAACAGCTTAGGGAGGGCTGTAAAAGCACCATGAAGTTCTGTGTCTAAGTCTAAGTGGTATTGCTGTTGCCATTTTGGAATTTCTTGGGATTCAGAACTGTTTATATCAAACTTTGGCTACAGCATGTTATGTGGTCTACAATATCCTGCAGACACAATGATGAAACTCTCATTTCTCAGAGGCAACGCTAATTAAGTTAACAGCAAGAATCTTGTAGCATGAAAGAATTTCTCAGGGTCTTGGAATAGCCACAAGCAATATCCTAACGTAGCTTGAACCAGTGACTGTAATTAAAGTGAAAGCAGCTTCTGTACTTTTTCACTTTCCTTCCCTTCTCCCATAAAACTCATGGAATTGTGCCCTAATAGAATGGAAAAGCCATTCAAACCAGGCATTATTTTCAACTCATTCTCTCATAGCTGCTGAACTGTTGTTTTGTCTATCTACCTCACTTCCTCAATCAACTTTTGATCCTGCAGTATCAGTCCTTGGTCTCCCTCTTGCACCTTCTTGTTCTGTCTCAGTTTGCAGAAAATGAAGAATATGGATGGACTCCAAAGAATCTGGAATAGAAGGGGCAAAACTCTACAACGAGCCAGGCTGTAGAGCTCAGAGAGCACCGACAACCCCCTCATCTGTACATCTAATTTCTAATTTCAACCCTAATTTCAACCCTCAGCTACAAATATTCTCCTTCATTGGTATCAGATACAGGGGTGGGATTCTACCAGTTCTCACCTATTCGCTAGAACCGGTTGTTAACATTCTAAGCAGTTTGGAGAACCAGTTGTTAGAGGAAATTACTGGCCTAATCCTGTAAGGAAGGCAGGAAGGAAACATTCTGGTGTTGCTGACAGAAACTGCCTCTCCGTTAACCCTTATTACACTCTTGGCAGGACTAGACTTCCTGTCTCAGGAATGTCTCTGGAGTTTTTTTTCCCTGCTTTGCTGGTACTTTGCTTGTGTGGAGTGACCATTCAAAGTTACAATGGCACTGAAAAAAGTGGCTTATGACCATTTTTCACACTTACGACTGTTGCAGCATCCCCACAGTCATGAGAGGCCAGGCGAGGAGAGGCGTTCCTAGATGTGATTGATATTGAGTTGGCCACACCCAGCCAATAACATGACCACCAAGCCATGTCCACCCAGTCACATGACCACCAAGCCACACCCACCACCTAAGCCACGCCCACAGAACCGGTTGTTAAAAATTTTGAATCCCACCCTGATCAGATATATTCCAGACCAGTGAAGTGAAAAAACTAAAATTACTCCACCCTGCCAAGTCAAATCCAAACAACAGAATAAAGTTATTGGGGAAGGACAAATGGAAACTACAGTGGTATATGCTGGAAGTAAGGGTGACAAAACACTTGGCAAAAGATGTGTTCCTTCTACTTATTTTAAGAAGAGGTGAATCTTAGCTCAAGCAATTGCGATCTGTCTATAGGTGGCAGTAGGACAACTTACAGTTATGCAATTGATATGCAATATAAATGAGATATATTCCTTAATAGGGAGAATATCAACAATCAAGATGAATATACTACCCAGAATTTTATATTTGTTCCAAACAATTCCAATTAGGCTTGGAAAAGATTACTTTGAAGATTTAAATAAAATTGTGTTGAAATATATATGGCAAGGAAAGAAAGTGAGAATAAAGCTAAAGCTTTTGCAAGATGCTAGAATAAGAGGAGGATTTGGTTTGCCTAATTGGGAGTTGTATTACCAAGCTACAAATTTGATGTGGGTTAAGGAATGGATAACATTAAGAAACACTAGATTGTTGACATTAGAAGGACATGATCTGTTGTGGGGTGGCATGCTTTTCTGTGGTATAAAGGAACTAAATCACGGGGTTATTTTAGGAGACATTATATACGGGAATCTCTGTGGTTAAACTGGGAGAAGACTAAAAGACAATGCTATTTGAAAATTCCAGTCTGGCTATCAACTATTGAAGCATTTTCTTATCCTATAATATATAAAAAGGAACAAACAGTTAGATATGGTGAAATATTGAATGAAAAGGGTGAACTATACAAAAATTAGAGGAACAAGGTATAAAGATGAATTGGTTTTCATATGCGCAAATACATTCAAGGTATGATAAAGACTCTAAAACAGAAGGTTTCTATGATAAACTGACTGATTTAGATAAGATTTTGACAGGTACTGATGAAAAGGTGATTAAAAAATTGTATGGATATTTATTAGAAATTAAACTAGAAGAAGAACAAGTTAAAGAAACAATGATTGCTTGGGGGAAGAATTTTGGATATGGGATTGATCTAGAGAAATGGCAAAAACTGTGGTTTCAAAACTATAAAATGATAATGTCAGCAGCATATAAAGAAAATTTGTATAAGATGTTTTACAGGTGGCATTTCCCCCCGACAAGAATAGCAAGAATGTTCAAGAACAAATCGGAAAAATGTTGGAAATGTCATCAGACACCTGGCTCATATTACCATATGTGGTGGACATGTATGGATGCTAAAAAATATTGGACTAAAATCCACACATGGTTGGAAAAAATGACAAAAAAGCATATAGATTTGAAACCAGAGATATTTTTATTGGGAATTTTACCTGAAATATATAGTAAAGAATTGAAATACCTGATTGTAAATGTATTAACAGCGGCTAGGATTGTCTTTGCTAAAAATTGGAAAAATGAGAAAATATCATCACAGGAGGAAATCATTAAGAAAATATTGGAATGTGCTGAAATGAGTAGATTGACATTTGAAATCAGAGAACAAGATGATAAACAAGTTTATAAAATCTGGGATCTATTCTATCAATGGTTAAAAAATAAAACATGGTAATGAAATATGTAGATTCTTAGAAAATAATAAAGATATAAAGATATATTCTTTTCTTATTACATCTACAAAATGATTGTAGGATAGATTTGAGATGATAATATGAACTGTCACAAAACAATTTAAGTAAAATATGATTATTCGTAAAACATGAATGAATAAAACTATAGTCAAATGATTGATTAACAATGATATTAATGTATTTTATACTTGATTGAAAATATGAGAATATATACAATGTAATTGTAATTGAAGACTATGAAATGGAAGCACAAAACAATTTGTAAACCAACCGGCACACTGTATGTATATATATGGAAGATGGCTTGATGTTTTTGTGTTTTGTTTGTCTATGTTCGTCTTAAAAACCAATAAAAATTTTAAAAAAATAAAAATAAATGAGATATATTCCAATTAAAAAGTCCACAAGTTAGTATCAGCAGGATGTGGTGAACTGGGGTGGGGAGAACACAGAAATTCAAAGATAGCTTTGTTATGAGGTTGAATATGGCTCACCTTAAAAATCTATTTCCTTGGCTACAGGCTGTCATGGAGTCAGTACAAGCATAAGTCAAAATGAAAGGCATCAGAGGGGCTTGAGGACTAGACAGCCAAAGGCAAGATTGAAACATCTCTACTGACTGAAGTATTGTGAGGAAGGAAGGAATGGCAAGCTACTTTATTATACTTATACCAGGAAAATTCATGGAAAGGGGCTCAACTAGAAAGAATGTTATGAGTCTGCCTGGTCTAGAGGTAACCATTTTAATACTGGGGGTAGACCAAAGAATTTGACATGTTTGGATGAAAGCCTTCAAGAAGTTCAGCAGCTGATATAGCCAGAAATAAAATAATAATAATAATAATAATAATAATAATAATAATAATAATAATAATAATAATAATAATAATAATAATAAAGGTGGAACTTATTGAAAACCTATCCACGGTAAACCAAAGAAAGATGGATATTTTAAACCAGAAATGCCACAGGATAGCAGTGAAATTCTAAATAAGCTAAAATGGACTGAAATGGAGATTTCTAATGAAATGAATTCAAAATTTTCTGTTCTGAAAAATCACCAAAAATAAGCTATTATTGCCCCAAATATCACTGCATATATAATGGGAAATAACCAAATTAGTGGTATTTTTTAATTAAAGTTTTATATCAGGATTCAAGGACAACCATCTAATTTCATGATGATACAGAATAGGTACCAACAATGGAAACTGAAGAAGGGGATGATTCATTGTATGGAAGATTACAAATGTTGTGGCTCACCAGCGGCCAGTGGAGCCGACGAGAGATTCAGACAGTGAGGCAGCTGGGGAGGAACTGGGCCAGTCCTGAAGTCTGGGAAAGGCTCTGACGAGTGCTCTGCATCGGAGGCAGAGATGGGGCCAGGGCAATCCGACAGTTATCAGCTGCTTTCAGAGGCAGAAGTCAGTGGGGCAGAAGAACAGCTGGAGCCTGTTCCCAGTATGCACATGTGCAGAGCTGCCAGGAGAAGGGAACAGTTAAGGAACAAGGGTTGACTCGGGAGTAAAGGCACAGGTGGACAGTGAATGGCCCCTCCCATAGGGAATAAAAAGGGAGTGGTGTTTGCAGGAGACAATTAGTTCATTTCATTAGGGTGAAGATCTCTTCCTGACTCCTTGCCAAGTATTGTCTGCTACAGCGTGGTGTTTGGAAGCTATCAGTCTGGTAACTCTCCAAGCCTGATAAAGGTCTGTATTGTAAAATCTCTTGAAAGACTGTTTACAAGGACTTTGCTGGATGTGAATGAGAGGAATTCACTTTAGCCTAAATAAAAGGGGTTTTGTTGGGGTGAGGAGTCTGCTTCATGGTTTTGGGAAGCCTAGGTCAGAACAACAAAGATCTATTCAGAGAAATAAATAAATTACAAGAACATTCCCATTTTGCATCAATGTCATAGGCCTGGAAAAGAGTGAAGAACTAAATATAATGTGGAAAAAAAGATAGAAGGACTATCCATACAAGAAAACCAAAACAGACAGAGAGAGAAGATGATGATGAGGAACCAAAAGTGACTGAGGAGGAAGTAGAATGGGCTATAAATTAGCTGGCAAATAGGAAATAGATAGATGAAATCCCCATAGAGCTCTTGGAGGAGGTCAGTGTGGAAATAATAAATATCACAAGAGACTTGTGACAACATATATGGGGAGGGGGGAGAGAGAACAGAATGGCTCAAGTACTAGAAAGTGTCTATTTATATCCCAATCCCATAAAGATTGGTCATATCTGTTCAGTCTGTATAGTGAGCACATCATAATGGCCACAAGTCTGGGAGAACTTAAAGCTGCTGTCAAAGGGATGTTGTTATCTGATAAGCAGGTGACACTACTCCGGTTGCAAAAGCTGAAGAATGATCATTTTAAAATTTAGAAAAGCAAAGAAAGATTATGTCAATTGGAAAACTGAAAGCACTTGACTTAAGGTAAATAATGAAACAGTAGAGTCGGTTGGCAGATATAACATTCCGGGCTCCAGATTAAACAAAGTTGATTGGTATGCTGAAGAATTTCACAGAAAAATAGGGGGGAAAGCCCACTAGGACTTAAGATAATCTCATGAAAGTTAACTCAGTGTTATTCCCTCATTAGGATGTACAGATAAGAAGGCTAGTTTCTGCACAAAAGCAGGTGGGAAAATATTGACTCCTTTGAATTATGATGCTGGAGAAAGCTGATTTGCATTCCCCTGACTGCAGAGAGAAGACACCATTCAATACTGCAGGAACTCAAGCTAGAGTGTTCATTGGCAAGAAGGATTTTTTTTAAAAAAAAGATCAAACGCGATCACACTTTGGAAACATCACGAGGCCAAAAGTATCTACGAAAAAGATAATAATATTTGGTGAGTTGAATGTAAGGAGAAGAGCAGATAACACAGGATGTTGATAGATGAAATATTGTTAGCTACCAGAATGTGCCTACATGAATAGGGACAGGAGAACTTTTAACTATAGAGTCACAAGGAGTCAGCCACAACTTGACGGAACAATGGAGCAAACTTTCCGTCTTTAGCATCAGTTTTGTTCTTTCTGTAAGTGCAACTTTCATGAGTTACACATCAGTTATGCTTGTGACCATGAAAGAAGTGCAATTGTTGCAGACTATGCTTGGAAGGCTTTGATGTATTTCCAACCCATTCTTACAAAAATGAAATATAATAAAATCCAGTAATATACATCTATATCTGTGAGCCTGAAGTTACTACATTTTCTCTTTTGATGATTATGTGCTGTTTTCTTCATCCTTGTCAACCACCCAAATGCCAAGGTGTCACAATGTCAGTTTGACTCAATTCCAAGCAAACTTGCAGGAAGCTATTCTAGCTTTTGCATCACACCAGTGAGTATTCGGGCTTAATATATGTAAAAGAGAAAGCTCTGGAGTAGAAGTAAATCTCTGCAATAGGAAGCTCTCTTTCATCTTGTCATATGATGATGATGCCATAGAAAGACCTTTAATTGTAGCCTTCTGTTTGTTAGTTTAGCCTTCCCTAAGGATTCTGGGAACTGAAATCTCAACAAACCTAAATGACACCAAGGCCATGGTAATAAATTGCCCTCCGCATATGCCGAGGGTAAATGTCTAATCAGAACAGAAGGGCAGTGATCTTAAACCCAATCAATCCACAGAGGAAGGACAATGAAGTAGACCAAGGCAGGAGAAATCTACACATTCAATTTACAGATTCATTTACAGATTCAACAGGATTTACTAACAGACAAAATACATCCACAATGAATCTTAGGAAATATTCATTCATAGAATGGGACATATGTTGGAGAACATTCTTTGTTAGTCTGATCTACGTCAATAAACAGAAACTCACCTATTGTTTACGTAGCCCAGTATGAGGAATGTACATAACTGAGATATATGGTATATGGAGAAAAATAAGTTCATGTCCACTTTCAACCAAGAATGATCATTTATGACTCTGGGACAAATAAAATGTCTCAACAATTCCTTGGAAAATTGGGAGTTTTTAATCAAAATCTATAATAGGTTGTAATTCTACAATCAGGTCACATTTTGTAATGCATATTTATTTCCTGTATGAAAATATTCCTTACATACATGTCTACACAACTTTTCTTACATTTTTCAAAAGCAATTCTATTTTATGCAAGTTTCACAAATACATGTTATGTTATGAGAATTTTTCTATTGATTGATAATTCACAGTGGAGTAAACTCGTTGTTATGTCACAGCAGAGTCGATTTTTACAGAATAAGCATTTCGGTGTAATAGAAACTGGGGGTAGATTTCTTTCCAGTCCCTAAACCTTGGAGATTTGCTATGAATAGTTCAGATTCATTTCGAACTAGATTACCTCCATCAGTTTTTATGTATAATGTCCACTATCAGTGACCATTATACATGGCACCTAGATGTGATTAATATTTTGGTTTATAACTAAGGTCTGTGAAATGAGCTATAATTGTTAATCCATTTTAACATTACACAAAAGGCAAATTCAGTGGCTTCACAATGCATGATATTATTATTTACTCCAGTTCATCAACTGCAAAAGAGAAGAGATTTTAGTTTTTAATGTAATTATCTTTGAAAGAAATCTTTAGAAGAGCAAAGGCTTCCACTTCCTCTGGGGTTAAATTAGGTCAATAATAAGTACTATATTCTGCATTAAATTAATTCATATTATATCTTCTGAAAATTAATTATCACTTGAATCAATTTAATGTATAGTACTTATGCATTCTTCTTTTTGTTTCCTGCAATATCACCTTTGTTTAAAAAGGGGGGAGAGGGAGGGATAAAATTAATTATGACTAATAATTTTAATTCAAAGGGGAATAATTATAACGCAATGCTGGGTGTAGATGATGGTGCCATTTTCTAGTCAACTGAAGCATTTAAAGATTTGCCATCCCGTTCTTTGCCTAATTAAGCCTTCCTAGTAAAATGCCCATGAAAGCCACAATTTTTCCAACCAATGATCAAGTGCCTGATGGCGTTTAAGAGCCCAAACTTCTAATCAACATTAATTAGTGGAAACATTTCAGGGTGTTAAAGGGAGGTATGATGATTATGACAATTAGCATCCACATGTCATCAGAATTAAATCTGATATCTTGATAATCCCGATGCTTATTATACTGAGTCTGCATTATAGAGTTTTATGGAGTAGGTTAATATTTATTCATACAAGAGTGATGAAATACCAAGGTTGAGTGTTCTGTTTGCTCCCTATAAGAGATATAGGTAAGATTCTGCTTTCTGTGTTTTGCCCAATTGTCTCAAAATGCTATTATTCTCTGCACAGTTATTTAAGCAACCTGGCTATTTCTGTCTCTGAAATATTGGGCCTAGGGATAGCTGAGTCCACATCACTCATGCATAAGATGTAGTGTATCGCAATGGCCCAATAAACATCACTCAACCTTACAGATTTCACAGGCCCCCTATGTAGATAATAGGGAGAAATAAAAGTCTCTCCATTCTTCATTGTGTGTTTTAAAAAAAACCTGCAATTTTGCCTTTGTTTCTTGTTTGAGGAAAAAAAGGGAAAAGTATGAGCTGTAGTGGCACAGTGGTTAGAATGCAATATTGCAGACTAATTCTGCCAACTGCCAGCAGTTCGATTCTGACTGGCTTATGGTTTACTCAACCTTCTATCCTTCTGAGGTCTCAGATTGTTTGGGGCGACATGCTGACTCTATAAACTGCTTGGTATAAAGCACTATGAAGCGGTATATAAGTATAAGTGCTATTGCTATAAAACTATCTAAAGATGGCTGGTTCTTTTCATTTTGGAAGAGGGGTGGGATGAAATGAACCAACCTTATTATTTATAGCCCAATTTGAAGTGTTGACTGCTTGTTTCAAACTTCATCATGGTGATTTTCTATCTAGCTCATTTCCATTATGAATTCTTGCAAATGGGAATAAGGATAATGCCAAGATATTACAACATGCTGTAAATATTTGAAAAAACTTTTTCTTCTTTTAAGCAACATAATCATATACTAACTTTGTCTTATGTCCAGGATAAATTGGGTCATCTATTTTGGAAGAGTCACTAGGAGGACATATAAACATTCACTTTTGCAATAGGTTAAATCTTACTGGAACAATCTTGGATGGATTCATATTTCCAGGCCTATTGAAGACAATCACATGTAGTTAATACTCCCTATGAAATGAAATGAAATGATATAAATGCAATCCTTTTAAATAATCCAGTAAATAGTTGCGTAGGAAAAATCATATTAAGACCTTTCTAACAAATATGTTCAGAAAAGTTCTGTTTATCAATCACCTCAAGCCTGTGGATGGTTTAGATCACTGGGATTGGCTTTGACAACAGAAGGGATTTTGATTACATAGGAAGTTTTATATTGATTTAATGGTCAAAGCAGGATCTGAACCAAGAGTTTCTTCACTCATGTCTTAGCCATTATTTGTACATTTGTTTGTATAATTATTTTCTCTGCTGATTCTTAAATCAAAAGTGCAATACCCGCTTCATTTTAATTTGTACCGGTTTCTTGATCAGCTTTCTTCCCACTGAACACAAAGATACAGTTTTTCCCAATCTCATTCAATTGCTAGGTCTCCTTTTAATCTAGACGGTGGTTTTTATGGATTCTTCACACACGTTCACAGTGAGTGACATTTCAAACCACATCATCTTTTCATTTCATTTCATGGAATGAGTTTCATATTTTTGACACGACTTATCACATCAAGTTTGTACTGAATATCTACATGGGTCAATTTAATTCTCTTTAAAATGATAACATATTATCAAACCTTATTAAAATCACTCATGGCTGACTGCTGTAACCATATATCAAAGCCAAAACAAACATCATGAGTAGTCTTGCTGAAACCAGAATCCTCGGCTACCATCTCCCTCCAATGGAACCTGTAATATTGATACTCTAATCGGAAATTCTGCATTAGTACAACAGAAATCTTGCCTACTTGGAAAATATCAAATTATTCCTAAATTTATCTGGTCAGAACAATTTGATTATGTGTACTGGTGATCCTTCACTTACCGATCAATTGTAAAGAATGATAATGACTAGAACCATGATGAAATTATGAGTAATAGCTATGAAACTTAGCTATGAAACTTGTGCTATGGACTTATAGAAAAAACACACCAAAAAGTCATATTGCCAGTACTTTGATGGTCTTACATAAATTTCTGATTTGTTCCCAGCCTCTTAAAAATTATTCAGTTCAAAAAATAGCAAAAAAAAAAAAAGGGTAAAAACACATCCAAGAATTTATTAAGCATTGGGTACTGTTATGATTGCAAACACAAATATAAGGTTTAGGGGCAACGTCCCAGATAGGGTTTACAGTAGCCAAATGCTGATACAATTGCAATGAATGATAAATGTTGAAGTTGTTTTCCACAGTGGAGCTCATCCTTCCTGATGTTTATGCTGCCAACTGCTTACAAACCAAGGTTGTCTTCCTGGATCTGATTAAGTTCCCCCAGAGTCAGGATATGGTCTATGAAACCAAAATTGTTCTAGAAAAAACTCAATGTCTATCTCCTATCTAATTCTAACCAGGACAACATTGCTTAGCTTTTCTAAATCAGCCAAGGTTGTCTAAGTACTGATACTTATCTGGAACTTTGGTAGCCTAGAATCACCAAAAATCCCACCTAGAGAAAGTGAAAGTATATCTAAACATGTTCAAGATCAGGGAGCCAATAACATTTTTTAATGTTTAAAATAATTTTATAATTATAAGGATAGTGCGCCCATAGTTTTAGATGCTTATACTTTAGATGTTTTAAATGTTTATACTTTAATATCTAATAAAGGAGAATATTTATAATTCAGGATTGAAATAGCAATAGCACTTAAATTTATATATGCTTCATAGTGCTTTACAGCCCTCTTTGAACAGTTTAAAAAGCATGTTGTCCCCAGCAATATGGCTCCTTTTCGCAACTTCAGAAAGATGGAAGGCTGAGTCAATCTTGAGCCGATAAACTGCTGGCAGTGGGCAGAATTAGCCTGCAATACTACATTCTAACTACTGTGCCACCATGGCTCCTGAGGTGCCCTTGGTGCTCTCATCTTAGTGCTAACATTGTTTCCAAAAACAAAATTATGCTTAACATTTAATAACCTCACCATCCATTTAAAGAAAACTCTTCACAGTACCATTAAATCCAATCCAAAGTTACCTAACAGTGTCACATTGTTGACTGATGATGTTTCATGCTTTGCTCCTGGGTATTCAGGAGGGCCACATGACAGGTAGGATGCTATTTGGGCTACTGTGGTAGGGCTACTGTGCAAGTACTCACTTTTTATATTCCTACATCACATTATCTTTATATCTTTTTTTATATCAAGCAAAACAGATCTGTACCAATATTTAAAGAGATGGACGCATTGCGATGTACATAAATTACTACAAATACTATTGCCTATATGACAATGCCTTAGCACAAGATACACAAAATCTATCTTGATTAATTACTAAAATTAAAGTACAGTGGAAAGCCAAGCAGTACTTTAAAACCTTTCTTTTATAATGAAGTCACACTGGCAACTGTTTAAAATTGAGAAAGATTAATTCTCAAGGGAAAAATGTCCTCTCTCGACCAAGACTTTGTTAACAGCTTAGTCACTTCCTGCTTAGACGACTGTAATGTGCTCTGTATGTAACTGCCCTTCAAGAACACTGAGGATTTGCAACTGGTTCAGAATGTGGAGGCATACACGGTGTTGGGTAGCCCTTGATTTTCTTTGCACTTCACCTTTGTTGTGCAAGCTATACCGGTTCTCAGTCTTTTTCTAGGTACAATTCGAAGGGGTGTGCATAAGCGCACCAACGTGCCTACCGACCCTGTCCTAATTTTCCCTTTTATTTGTATCCCTTTCATGTATTAAAATCATGTTTATACTTATATATGTTATCTAATACACGCTCGACAAACAAACAAATAAATAAATTAAATAAATAAATAGAAGTGCCAAAAGCCCCACGATTAAACACCCCCCCCCCAATAGCATGAGGCCAAATTAGATGAAGTAGTGGGAAGAGGGAATAGCCTTGAGGGATAGAAGATGCTACCAAGCCAAAATGGACAGATAAAAAGACTCTGGGCCTGGGCCAAGAAAGTAACATTAATAAACATGTCAGATAAGCCCCTCCCCAGTTCACACAAACTTAGAGAGGGAAGGAGAAAGTGAATGGAGATCTGCAAGATTAATATAACTGATGCAGTAAAAAGTACTAATTTGCATAGCCTTCATTTCTTACTCTAGTCTTCCATGAAGAGCTGGCCAATAGAATGAAATGGTTTTGTCTTCCCTTAAATATTGCCATCAAATGGTACCTAGGAAGCATGCCTTTTCTGAAACAGTCCTGCTCTATGAAACTGCACACACACACCCCAATGATCCAGCAGGCTTCTACCCTCTTAGTCTTCCTCACGGCTATAAGGAGTTGGCTTTTCTACAAGTGCTAAGACAGATGAGGTTGGAGTTGAAATGGCTCTGTTGAACGCAATGGTGGGATTCAAAAATTTTTACTGCCAGTTCTGTGGGCGTGGTTTGGTGGGCATGGTAGAGGAAGGTTACTGCAAAATCCCATTCCCTCCCCACCCCACTAACCTGCTTTCCAGCTCCGTTCTTCTGTGCAGGGCAAAAAAAGAAGACCCAGCCAATCAGATGGGACTAGGGAAGCAGAGAATAGATGGGGGCGGAGCCAGTCAGAGGTGGTATTTGCCGGTTCTCTGAACTACTCAAAATTTCCGCTACCGGTTCTCCAGAACTGGTTAGAACCTGCTGAATACCACCTCTGCTTGGAATGCATCAGAGAGAGTACATTGATCGAAGTGACAGGTTGTTGTTGTTGTTGTTGTTTAATTTTTATTATTTTTGTTGTGTTTTGGTTTTCATTGCTGTTGTGAACTGCCCAGAGTTATGGTTTTTAAGATGGATGTCCCTATAAGTCTTATAAATGAATAAAATAAACAAGGCTCGTTCATTTAATGTCATTATCTATTCTCAAACACATATTTTTTTTCAAAAGAATAGAAATGTTTGGTATGATCTTTTGTAAGTTCGGCTATATATCCTGAAGCTGATCAGCAGTGCAGATAACAAAAGACTTCATGAGGGGATATGTAATATAAATATATTAAATGTCTGCATGCATTTAACAGAACATTGCATTTGGTGCTAATGATTCATAATAGGAGACAGAGACTTAAATGTCAAGTTGTTAATATATGCAGCAATGATAGGGATAGATGGCAAAACTTACCTGTTGGTTGCCCTATTATTAGATCGGTGGTGGACAACCTACAGCCTTTGACCTAATTTGAATAATTCTTTGGAGGAAATCAGTTTGAAGCAGAAACTATGTCTGCTTGTTAGGGAACAGGAAAGATAGTCTTAGAAAGAAGGAGAAGAAGGTGGAATCAAATCTACTCCACTGCTGGTCACAGATTTATCATATGACCTTAGAACTATTCTCCTTAGAACCATAAAACTGAACTGCATAATCCTGTATTACTTTGCAACAAGAATGTTTCATAAGGTATGGCAAAACTGGGGAAGGACAGAAAGCATTCAATGTTAACAAGGTAGCAGCATCCACTACCTGACCTTGCTGTCTACTGAGGGTCACCAATATTGAAATAGGACATTGGTACTTACCTGACATGCCCGTTCTCTTTGAGCTGTGAAGAGCATCCAGTAGTGGGAGGTGCTTCAGTCTCCACATGTCTAGGCTGGGCTTAATTTGTGGAACGCTCCTCCTCCTCCACGGTACTCCTCCCCAGCGTTCCCCAGTTTTAGTGAAGACGAGAGACATAACCACCCTCGTCCTCAATGCCCTAACAACTCGTTGGCCAAAACAGGAGCCCACCAGACGGAAAAAAAGGGTGGGGCTGGATGCTCTTCACAGCTCAAAGAGAACGGGCATGTCAGGTAAGTACCAACGCCCTTTCTCCCATGAGCTGTTCAGAGCATCCAGTAGTGGGACATACCAAAGCTTGGCCTGTCCTATGGGAGGGACTCCGTCTGGCCTGGAATCTCCTCCTGGTCCCTGTGGACCCGTTGCAGAACTCTTCTGCCAAAGGAGGCCTCAGCGGATGCAAAAACATCTATTTTATAATTCCTAATGAATGGCGATGGAGAGGCCGAGGTTGCGGCTCGACAAATTTCAGTTATTGGTGCCTGTGTGGCCCACGCTGCCGATGTTGCAGCGCTCCTTGTTGAATGAGCTGTTATGCCCCTGGGCACCTGCAGGGATTTAGTCTGATACGTTTTCACTATCATGGCCCGTAGCCAACGGCCTATTGTAGGTGAGACCTTGCATCCCTGAGTGTTGGGCTGAAAAAACACAAATAAGGCTTCTGTTTTTCTGAAAGCCGCTGTGCGGTTGATATATATTTGCAATGCTCGCCTCACATCAAGCCTATGCCATTGTAGTTCCAACCCTTGGGATGGTCTGGGACAAAAATTAGGAAGTATCAGCTCTTGTGCCCTATGAAAGACCGAGTTAATTTTGGGTATAAATGTAGGATCAGGATGAAGGACCACCCGGTCAGAATGGAAAACACAAAGATCTTGTCTGACAGACAAAGCTGCAATCTCCGAAATACGACGAGCAGAAGTGATCACTACAAGGAAAACTACTTTGTACGTCAGAAATTGGAGACTTGACGATTTCAAGGGTTCGAAAGGGCCCTTAGTGAGTGCGACAAGGACCTTGTTAAGGTCCCAGGTGGGATAATGGTGTACCGCTGGAGGGCGTAAATCTGTGGCTCCTCGAAGGAAACTCTGTATGCGTGGATGATGGGAAGGAGAAAGTAGACCTTCAACAAGTGAGAACTGACGCCAAGGCCGCCACCTGTCTTTTCAACGTATTAGGTGATAAACCCTTGTCAAGTCCCTCTTGCAAGAACTCTAGGATTTGAGCCACAGATGGAGATGGGATCAATTCGAGACTCAGTATACCATTTGCAGAAACTGGACCATGTGGCATTGTAAATGCAAGTTGTTGAGGGGCGTCTGGAGGCTTGGATAGTGGCGATAACTCTGTTGGAAAACTTTTCCCTCTTCAGACAACTCCGCTCAGCCTCCAGACGGTCAGGTGCAACCATTGAGGGTCCGGATGTTGAAGGGGTCCCTGGGTTAACGAAACCCTGGCTGGCGGAATTCTCCATGGTGTTGATACAGAGAGACTGCGGAGGACTGCAAACCACGGCCGTCTGGGCCAGTAAGGAGCTACTAGAAGTAGTTCCGCCCTCTTGTCTAGCAGTTTCTGGATGACCTTGGGAACCAGTGGAAGTGGCGGGAATGCATACAGAAGTCCCGGGGGCCAATGACAGCGGACCGAGTTGAAGTTCTCCGCTCCTTGCGAGGGGTACCTGGAAAAAAATCTCGGGAGCTGAGCGTTGAGGGGGGAAGCGAACAGGTCCACCACCGGCTGTCCAAATGTCCTGACCACTTCTTGAAACAGGGACGGATGGAGGCGCCACTCCGATTGATCGATCGTGGCCCTGCTCAGCCAGTCTGCCTGTGTATTCGACAGACCCGAAATGTGCTCTGCTCTAATGGAAAGTAGGTTGCTCTCCGCCCAACGACACAAGTGCTCCGCTTCTCGCGTGAGATGTTTCGACTGTGTGCCCCCCTGCTTTGGCTGTTACGTTGTCGGTCAATATTAGTATGTGCTGATTGCGTACCTGTGGAAGGAAACTGCGGAGAGCCAGGTGTACTGCTCGAAGCTCCAGCCAGTTTATGCTGCACAACTGTTCTATGGCGGACCAGCAGCCTTGGGTTGTGAGCGATTGAACGTGCGCTCCCCATCCAAACCGGCTGGCATTGGTGGTGATGGTAAGTCTGTGTGGCTCTTTGAAGAGGCAGCCTCTGTTGATGACTGGTCTGGTCCACCAGAGGAGAGATATGAGGACCTTTGATGGTACCCTGACCTTGTATTTGGAGTTGCTTCGGCCGGAGCACTGGTACGGGAGCAGGAACCACTGGAGGGATCTAGTGTGGAGCCAGGCCCAAGGGATGATAGATATACATGAGATCATCTTGCCTAACAATTTTGATAGTTCAGCTAGGGACACCCTCTTAAGACCCCTGATCTCCTTAACTAATTGCTGAATGCTATTTAGTCAATCTGGTGACAGGTAAACTTTGCCTTCCACCGTATCTATGACTGCCCCCAGATGGGTTAACCGAGTCGATGGTGTTAAATGACTCTTTTTCCAATTTATTGAGAATCCGTGTTGTTGTAGGGATTGTAATGTGTTCTGCGTATCTTTGACTGCCTGATGAGTGGAAGATGACAAAATCAAGATGTCATCAAGATAACACTGGAGTCGTACGGGGATATCACGGAGATTAGCAGCTAGCGCTGCGAGAACCTTCGTGAAGGTCCTAGGGGCAGAAGCTAGTCCAAAAGGAAGGGCCACATATTCAAAATGGTGGTTATTATAACAGAATCTCAGAAATTTATAGTGGGAAGGCCGAATAGCAATATGCAGGTACGCCTCCGTCAGGTCTATGGACGTGAGGACGTCACCCTTTCTGATGCCAAGTAAGATAGATTGC